>NC_137739.1:21657426-22257426 GCF_963264785.1 Psittacula echo | reverse complement strand
GGCCAAACACGGCATCTGTAGGACCATACTCCTCTGTTCCCAGAAAACAGAGCATGAATAAAACTCATGAGCGCAATAAATTCAGGAAGATCCTTTAAAGATCATGAAGGAGATCCAGTATAGCTATGGAGCTGCAACTAGATTAAGGTATCAGGTATCACTATGTACTCCAGGGTCTCCTTTAAGTGGACTTTAGTTCCAAATGGGACACCAACTACCCAATGTTTTTGCCTCCCAACTGCTATTCTGAAATACGATCATAAAGAGGAAAGGCTTCACACAAAACTAATCAAAAAGAATTTCCCTCTTCTAAGCAAGCTAGGAGAAAATATGCCTGAACCTCTTCCTTGTTACTCCCTCTCCATGTCAGCTCCTAACTAATCAGGCTCTGCTTGTTTTCTTCCACTAATTATTGTGAATTGGGTAACAGCCGAAGAGTGACTTTTTGACATCATGTAGCATAATTAGAGCAGAGCAAGGCTATTTCCATGACTGAATAACAGGGTTAGCACATCGATGAACTCTATCAGAATACCCATTACAATGCAACACCTGTGTTGCTGCTAACCTGAGCCATGCTGCATACTGATGTTCACAGGCAGAAAAACACCCTGAAACCTAAAATACCAGACACTGTATATTAAGATAATGCTATAATGAGAATGCCTGCAGTTGTTCCAATGCTGCAGGGGAGGAAAGCCCATCAGATGCTCACTGCTGCTCAATGTAATGGGTTTACACATGCAGTGTCATTAAAAACCCCATTTTTGACTGGTAACACTAACTGCAGTCTTATGCTGATGCATGCTACACTCTAACACGATCTCAATAGGTATCTGACTGCAAAGTCCAGGGGTAAATAGCTAAAAGCCAAAGGCATAGCTTGAAAACTGATCTCAGAAGCATCTCTGGCTCCAAAGGAGCACACTAAAGATAACAGCAGTTTTCAAAGTGTTTTGGGATTATGGCCCCAACAATGTTATGGCTGGTATTTTGCTGAGTTACTGGCAAAAGGACAACTAAAAAGCACATGGTAAAAAAAAAAAAAATTAATAAAAAAAATTATAAACACCAAGTTTAACAGCATTTGTCACAAATCTTTTTCAGAGATTTTTGAAAATTTCTGGCTGTACTTGCCCCCATGCCTTTCTTAAATCCTGAAGCAAGTCTGTATCTGTACATCTGTACCACGACACAAATCCCGCTAAAAACACAGTACTGGCTCTTCTAGAATGAGTAAAGTTGCTACCCAAAAGACTGGGGTTTTTCTCCAATGCAAGATCTTGCAAGAAAAAAAAGAAAGCAGCTTAAAAAGCAGGGCACAGAAGAGACGCTGTGTGCCCACATTAAATAAAAGGTATTAATGGGGTTGGAAGGAATTCTGTCTGCTCCCTTTCTTTCAGGATGCAGCTACAGGTATGTAGAGAGTAGAACAGGAAGCAAACTCCACTGACCACAGCGATGTGCATAAGCCCTTGGTGATGCTCAGCTCAGAGGGAGAAGAGGACATATAGGGTAGGCAGTGAATGGTTAGGTTGGTGTGGACACATCAGCCTTAGGCTGCAATCTGTCTCCTCTCCAGCATCTCTCAGAGATACTGGAACCCCCCTGAAAGTCAGGATGGGGACCTGGGGACTTGCTTATTACCCCATCCTACCAGCATCTTGGCACCAGGACTAGCAAACTGGGAGGAAACCACCAGAAACTCCAAGTTTGAGGCAATGATGGGCAGGTGAGATGGTAAAATGACCTTCCCAAAAGGAATCCATACATTTGCAATCCCCTAAAAATAGTTGTTGTGATAATTAGTTATTAATTAATATCTAATATGATGCCAGTAAGACATTATTCATTATCTAAAGTGATGGAACTTTCCAGTTACCATCAACTATGGGAATGCAGCTGTAATCAACTGAGGTCTTGGTTCCCACTTCTCTGAGGAGACAAAGAGGTAACTCTGCTTCCTTTTTGCCATTTATTAAGCGGAACTAAACTAACTGATTTATTCTATTCACATGTGCAAGTGTTTGTTGGAACAGCTTTAAATTATTAGTCAGTTGGTGGGAGGTATTCCACTGAATATTGCATTTTACTGGACACTTATGGACATTAACTACCCTTTGGAAGTTAAACAGGGAAATGGGTAATTTAAGCAAACACCACCGGGACTATTTATTTCTCTCTCTCTTTTCAAAGCCTTATTCCCGGCTGGGGAGAGCTATTCTCATGCATATGACTACTATTCAAAAGCAACTGGCTGACTCACAGCACACCCAGCCAAGTGTGTGTGTAAATTTTAGCTTGCAAGCCTTTCCAGTAACAGAGCCTTAGGCTGTCCACACTTCAGGGCAGGCACTCCTTCCTCTTAGTTGGTGTAAAGCAGATCTTTAGGAGATGCTAAACAAGTAATACGCTTTAAATTGCCTGAACAGCACCTTTCTTACTATAAGCCTACTGAATATTTTACTACATGTAACACAAAAGAGGAAAAAAAGATGTTTTCTTCCCTCTCTCCCAACCATACAGCTTCTGAACCCTGTTACTGTCAGCACTGCCTATACAGAGGGGTAAATATTTCATAGCAAAGCAACATTTTCCTACACACTAGCTAGAAGGTGAAGCAAGGCTGGCAACTATGCTGGTATCCAGCGAGCTCTGCTCCCAAGGCTCCCATTATCCACATTTGCCACATACAAAGCCCCTTCAAGCTGGAGCCACACACTAAGCCAAGCAGGTGTCCACTCTCTTGTTCCCCCTTGCCAAACGTTTTAAATCCTGCATAGAAATGAGATTTCATTAACACCTGCATCATTTCTTTGCATATCCAAAAGTGAAAGAGAATTTAAGCTTGCTGAACTGACCAGCAAAACCCATTCCAAGATATATTTGGCCACAGTCAATCAAGTGATTTATCCCACGCCAACAAAATATAATTGACCTGAGAGAACAAGAGAAGCAAATGGACTATAGAAAGTCGCCTAAAGTGCACACCAAATTATTTCCACATATCACAGTTCTCATATATGAAATAAACCCATTTACATTACTACCACACACAAATAGCAACAGAAAAGGGCTTATCTGGAAAGGTGATACATTGCTACTCCGGAGAAACCACAGAAAATCAGAAGCTGCAAGCTGAAGAAGAAGGGGGAAAGAAACAAGAAAACACCACTTCTGTGGCTGAAGTAAGTTACTGTTCAACAGCACCACTGCCATCATCAAGGAGCTGCTTACTGTTTTATAATGATCACAGGAAAATTTACTTCTCCCACGAGCAGGGACATGGAAGGTCGTACTACTTATTGGCATATTTAACATGAACATATCCTGCTCGAGCCCAGCTCTTCCTTCTCAAGGGGTCCACAGTTAAATGATGACACATATGCTGGCACATGAAGCTCGGGTGGCTAATTTTAGCTGAAGTCACGCATGCACGGTGCTCATATTTCTCACACTGTCATATTTTACAACTCCCACCCCTCCTTGCTGCTTGTCCCTTACACAACCGCTGCTCCCTTCTCTTACCACTGTCTGTAACACAGAGTTTCAATGCTCAACATCAATTTCAAACAGGACAAATATATTTTATAGACACACTCTTAAATAATGAAGCTATTAGCAGCAGGCATTATGTTTGGTAGGTCTGTTGTGATAGACACCTGTGGGCATTGAAAGACATTAAAAAAAAAAAAAAAGGTGAGTTTTTGTTT
The DNA here is from genome assembly GCF_963264785.1 of Psittacula echo. Taxonomy (NCBI): domain Eukaryota; kingdom Metazoa; phylum Chordata; class Aves; order Psittaciformes; family Psittacidae; genus Psittacula; species Psittacula echo. The sequence continues at coordinate 22,253,713 of NC_137739.1, read as the reverse complement.
GGGGTTTTTGTTGTTTATTTCGAATTTTACACAATCAGTGGACTTTCCACTCATTACAGAGACAGCCCCCTTCAACTAAACGCTCCCAATGCCTGCAGAGATTTATGCTCTGAACTGAACCCCAAAACCTTGCATGCCATATATAATCAGCTTCATCCTTTCATTGCAATTTGGAGTGTTCACAGTATCGATCATTGAGTCATAGAATAGGTTGGGTTGGAAAGGACCCTAAAGCTCATCCAGTTCCAAACCCCTGCCACAGGCAGGGAGGGACACCTTCCACTAGACCAGGCTGCTCCAAGCCCTGTCCAACCTGCCAGGGATGGGGCATTCACAATGTTTGAAGGTTGCATCTATCACAAATGCAAGCTAAAAAGCCTAAGGCTGAATTAGACTGAGCAGACCCTCCTGAGCAAGGTTCGGTGCAGATAGCAAGGGCTGTCCTCTGGCAGGACCCCACCACATACAACTCACTCTAAATCTCATAGTCTGCCCACATTGCTGGCATTCCCTAAAAATACAGGGAATTGTCCCTTCTCAGCTGCTCTGCCGAAACTTCTTGTATTAAAAACATAACATTGCCAATATTGCCAATGTGAGAAGAGGTGACTGCTTCAGCTCGCCTTGTGCCAAGCTGAAGGACAGATGTCTGACATTTTAACTGCTTATTTTGCAAAAAGCACACTCCTGCCAGAGCAAAATCTATGTGGGTCTTTTAAGTGCTCCATGAAAAGTAAATAACTCTGCAGCCATGCTGTCTCCAACTAGTGCTCCCCTCCAGCAAAGCCCACTCACCACCAGCAAAGGCATGTGTTTGCTTTAGGGACGGACAGGGCTTTGATTGAGTTTGAAGAGAACATAATAAGCTGTGACTATCCAAGACATGAAGTAGCTGTTTTACCTGCACAGGATGAAGTGCTGTGCCTCTGATGTGCCCAGGACCATGCTAAGAGCAACAGCTCTGCTAATCCAAAGATGGACACCGGATGGAGTGGGAGAAGGAAGGAGGTCTGCACATGTTCCCCACCTCCCAAAACCCTGACCATTGAAGAAGGGACAGAGATCTAACTTCAGGCTGCTACAGTCTTAAATATAGCTTTATGCTATGAGCATCCAGTACTATAATACTCAACATGGTCAGTTCCCAAAAAAACAGTGTAATTTTGGCATGCTTAGCCTGTGATAGAAAATAAAGTTTTCTAAACTTTTCTAATGAAGACAGACTAATTCTCTCTGTTTGGAAAAGGTGCGACGAGACTGCTCCAAACAGCTGCTATAATTTCACTGCTATTTTTCACCTGGGGTCACAATGTTGTATGGCTTCAGTATCACCTCCTCAGGGCAGAGAGCCACAGCAGCGTGCAGGATAAAAACAAACTATCGCTGCTGTATTGGATTCTGAGGAAACAAGGATAACTAAAATTATCTCCAAAAGCGAGTAACAATCTGGAGAGGGCTGGAAATTAAACCTGACTTTCCATGTAGCATCTTAAGCACGCATTCATTCCTCTATTGTATAGTCTCATGAATAGTTAGAGGATTAATTCACCAAAATGACATTCACAGTTGTGAAGCAACTCCAAAGGGAAGTAAAATTGGTCTCAGAGGCACATGACTAATCCATTACAACTGCTAGCAACGTGTGAAGATGAAAGTTTTCTGATCCAGAAACACTGTAAAGGCTTTTCTTACTTTTTAACAAAAGCAATTTGCTGTGGGGATTGCGGTATTACAGAAATTGGTCTTCGTTTCACCCGAGACACCAAACGCTACCCCTCTTTTAGCAAAGAAGGACAATACACCATTTCATTTGGGGTCTGCTTAGTGTTCGATTGAAGAAATTGAGTTTTCAAAACCAGGGGCTGGACAGGTTTAGTCCATGGCAAGACCCTGAAGTCACCAGCAAACTATTCTCTGCTCCTGTGAACAGGATGTCTAATGCCGCTCAAAAAGCCATGAAACATGTGCACTGCCTTTCTCTGTAAAATATAATTTAGTCCAGTATCCAAGACTTTTCACAAGAGGCAATGCTTCTGAAGTCGCCAGAAGTTGGCAAGAGGTAGTACTCTCTAACACTTGGAAGGACACAAAGCAAGATGTAACCAAGACAGGGATGCAAAATCAGTGCAACTGAGTTCTGGAGGCCAACAACCTATTATTCATTGCTGTTATATGCCAAGCAAGATGAATGCAAAATCTGTGAGTGGACGGAACAAAAGGAAAACAAGACCCAAACTTGAGGAAGCACTTGACCACACACTTGCCACAAGCATGTACTAAAGTCTCAATTACTTAGCACTCATTCTGAATGGGAATGCTGCACTGAGGCTGGTCACTGAAGAATTACATCCTAATAGAATCATAGAATCACAGAACCATAGAACAGTTAGGGTTGGAAAGGACCTTAAGATCATCCAGTTTCAACCCCCCTGCCATAGGCAGGGACACCTCACACTAAACCATGTCACTCAAGGCTCTGTCCAACATGGCCTTGAACACCGGCAGGGATGGAGCATTCACAACTTCCCTGAGCAACCCATTCCAGTGCCTCATCACCCTTACAGTAAAGAACTTCTTCCTTATATCCAATCTAAAATAATCTAAAAGTAAAGAACTTCTTCCTTATATCCAATCTAAATAATCATTATTTAGATAAAAACTAAATAATGCCATTATTTCTAAACATTATAGATGATCAGACTAAGAATGAGAAGTGGCCAATTATCTTTCTATGAAATTTTTGTATATTTTCCCCATGCTTCTATTTTTAATGCTCCTGTAATGCCCCTCCTACTCTTGGGCACTGTCACAAGTGGGATAGTTGGCTAGACAAATCTTAGGTGTGACCTACTTTTGAAAGACCTATTTTTATTTTAAGCTGCATTTTTAAGAGAGTGAAAAATACTTTGTGACAGCTGAACATGAATTTGTGTGGCAAAAACTCCATTCCAAACATGCACAAAAAGACTGAAAATCTCAGAAGGGTTCAGCATCCCAATCAGACCCAGATTACCCCAAAAGCTTAGCTTCCATGTTGCCATCAAAATAAATCACCACATTTCCAGAAACTTCAGATACTTTAAAAAAACATAAACAACTGCTACATTTCCAGCATTTTTAAAATCTGATCCTCACTTTTCAACAGGGAAGAAGGAATATATATTTGCATCAACACACAGATGGGGAGGACTGCCTCTAAAATGTTTTGCTAATGAGACCTTGAGATAAAATTTTTACATTTGAAAATACTAACAACCATTTATCCATAGCTCACGTTCATCCATATCCACGTTTAGCTTGGGGAAACGAAGCTGTGTGGAGACCTCATAGCAGCCTTCCAATATCGGAAGGGGGCCTACAAGGATGCCAGAGAGGGACTCCTCATCAGGGATTATAGCGATAGGACAAGGGATGGTGGATTTAAACTTAAACAGGGGAGATTAAGGTTAGATATAAGGAAGTTCTTCCCTGTGAGGGTGCTGAGGCGCTGGCACAGGTTGCCCAGAGAAGCTGTGGCTGCCCAATCCCTGGCAGAGTTCAAGGCCAGGTTGGACAGGGCTTGGAGCAACCTGGTCTAGTGAAAGGTGTCCCTGCCACCTGTGGCAGGGGGTTGGAACTGGGTGAACTTTAAGGTCCCTTCCAACACAAACCATTCAATGATTCTATAGGTGGTAGCATTTCTGATTCTGTCATTTACTATATTGCTACACACCCTGGAAATCAAGGCTACAGCCAAAAGCCTTCTTCATGCCCAGGGCTCCCCAGGGTTTTGCCACATTTGACACAAAAGAATAAGGTAGTTTTCATAAATTGTTCCTGCTAAGCAGCTACCAAATCATACAAGTTGTTTTTCTTCTTTTTTTCCCCCAAACAACAACAAAATAAAGTGCTGAATTAATTCCCACAAACAGAACAAAGCTAATCTAATCACCTTGCAGTTGGCCATCTGTTTCACAGATACAAACCTAACTGAATCTTCTACTGACTCGTAACTCTCCAAATTAAATTGTCTATGCTGACCCTGCTTCCAGCTTAGTTCCTTCTGCTTTCATTTAAAGAGCTTGGAGGGCTTTCTATATCGTGATCTATATGGCAATTATATAGTTAGAAGACAATTGCTAAGGGTTAAAGCTGCACATTTGGCACCAGATCAACCTCAAAAAAAAGGGCAATGTCCCAATCTATGATGCAGGCCAAGGCAATATAGGAAAAAGAGGTTCTAGAGGATGGAGGTTACAGTGAAAACTTCTTGGTTCCCCTTTCTCCACTACAGTCTGTGTCACAAAACCTTTCCAGTCAAATGTATGTGCATATTTATGAAGAATTTAAGAAATACGCCTCCTAACAGGAAACAGATAACCTCCGTTAGTGATTACAGTTCAGAACTATAGAAAAGTACTTTTATCAGTATTTATGAGTATTGTCAGCCTGGAGAAGAGAAGGTTCTGGGGAGACCTTAGAGCAGCTTCCAGTGCCTAAAGGGGCCAACAAGAAACCTGGAAAAGGGCTTTGGATAAGGGCCTGTAGGGACAGGACAAGGGGAATGGCTTTAACCTGACAGAGGGGGGGCTGAGATGAGATCTTAGGCAGAAGTTCTTCCCTGTGAGGGTGCTGAGGCGCTGGCACAGGTTGCCCAGAGAAGCTCTGGCTGCCCCATCCCTGGCAGTGTTCAAGGTCAGCTTGGACGGGGCTCGGAGCAACCTGGTCTAGTGGAAGGTGTCCCTGCCCATGGCAGGGTTTGCAACTGGATGAGCTTTAAGGTCCCTTCCAGTCCAAACCAGTCTGGGATTCCTAAAGGTCATTTACGGACACATTGGCAAAGACCCGAGTTCCGAATTCACTGTCTTTGGGATGAAGAACAATTCTCTGCTGACCCCTCCTGCATTACTGGGCAAGGAGAGAATGGGGTGGATTACTTCCATCAGAAAGGGGCTGCTGGAAACAGGATGTAGATTCATAGGCTCAGCAGACCACTATCCTAGGAGCAAATCCTATGCTCCTAATTAGAGAGGTTCACTAAAGTGCCACCCGCCTATGCTTTCATTGATCTGGCCATTTAAATCAATGCTGTAGGGCTTTACTACAGTTTCTGACCCTGAACCTCTAATGTAGCCTTCTACCAAAAAAAAAACCCACCCCATATAAAAATCCAGTAAAATTCATAGCAATCTAGTGATTAATATTTTATAACAGTATTTTATAACAGTATTTTATGGCTAATCATGAAAGTACAAGCACATTTCCCAACACCATAGGAGGTTCAGGCATCTCTTCTCAAAAGCCTCCTTGCAGAGCCAGCAGCTACTGCAGGGCCTTCTGCATGTTTCTGAACAAATCATTCCAGCAAAGGAAATAACTTTTGCACTGTTCCTGAAGCTTTAGTCAGAAATATATATAGCACAGACCTTTAACAGTTCTGTCAGGAGGCACAGTAACTGTAGGTTTAATCTATTTTCAGCACAAAGGGATTTAACATAAACATATTTAATGGGAATTGGCAAATCTCAAACAGCCTACCAGGGTAAGACCTGATCATTTTAGTTCCTTTTCACCTCTCTTGAAACTTAACTTTGTAAAATGTGGATGGTTGGAATATTTCTACTCTTAGTACTCTTTTAACAGCTATACGTAGCAAGGAGATTGATCAAAAGACCTGAAAGCTCTGGGAAGTTCATGTAGCACACTGCAATGACAGACTACTCCATCACTCAGATCCCTGTGTCACTTTATGCACACCTACATAATCTCTTTCTTGGTCTGAGATCCTGAATTTAGTTTCCGACATTAAGTCCTCCTTCCACCGGTACACCTACACATCAGAAAGTGTTACTCCAGCAAACTTATGCTCCTAAAGTCAGCCAACGGGTTTAATGAGAAGTAAAATAATACGGAAGTTATAGGGAAGAAACCCCTGTAACTAATCCACTGTCGTCATTTTACTGGGGTCCACAGCTATAAACATTTGACATTTTTTCTTTTTAAACTTTGTAAACTCTTCATTTTCCTTCAGACAAGACCATTCACTTTGATCCATGCGATAGATGTGGTCACACAACATGTAGGTGGAAGCACATCTATGTATGGAACTGAGGGTGGTTTAAAGTAACATCAGATAAGAATATTGGCTGAGCTACAGATAAAACCAGAGCAATTTACTGCTAATCACTGGGGAGAACAGAGCCTGCCTCATAGAAATGAGGTGCAGGGACATCAGCAACATCAGTTCTTCATTTTTGCCTGAAGCAAGGGTGGGAGGAATGTAGAACAAAGAGCATGCTGCTAGTTAAAAAAAAAATGAAAAAAAAAAAAAAAAGAGAGGCAGGGAAAAAGGAAGAGAAAGGAAAAAAAAGAAAAAAGGGGAAAAAAAGGAAAAAAGGAAATGAGGGAAAAGAAAGAAGGAAGGGAGGAAGGGAATAAAGAAAGAAAGGAAAAGACACCCTGTGACAATCAGAAGGATAGATTCAGGCAAACAACAATTCAACGATTTCTGGGCCAGTTCTACTGCAGCTCAGACATGGACATCACTTTAAGGACCTGAGGTGAGTGACACTTATAGGCATGTGTTAAAGGAGTACATGCTTGTCCCTGTCAGAGAGATTCTAACACGAAGACTAATAAAGAAAATAAATCCAACTGAGCTACAGAAGAACTGACAAAGGCAGCAGCTGCGCTGCTCCACAAGGCATGATTATATTTAGTGTAGGAGTTGGGAAAGATGGATCCTTACATACATTAGTTTCAGTTCATTCACTCTGACCCCAATACTCTCTAGGAGAGCCAAAAATTCTAGAAGAAACTATAAGTAGATCAGAGCAAATTTAGTGACATGGTTTAGTGGTGGGATTGGCAGTCGTGGGATGAAGGTTAGAATTGATTTTAAAGGTCTTTTCTAACCATGCTGACTCTGTGATTCTATGAAACATGAGAAGGATCCAAATGCAACAGAATTCTCACTGATTTAATTTCTAGAATGAAAAAAATAGATTGGCCAAACTTTTTTTTTCAAGTTACAGTATAAGGAACCTTCAAGCTTCAGACCGCAAGGCAACCATGAAGTGACCATGACCACGAAAAAAGAAAAAACCAGATTTCATTAATAAAGTAACTCCAAACACGTCAACATCTTACCAGCTGTAGCAATAATTCCATTTAAGACATAAAGAAGCAAATCAATATTGGTATTACGTTAAGCGCTCTCAAAATTTCATGAAACCATCAACCCTGTCAGCTCAGTGCTGTAACTCCAGGAGTGGCTGAAGCTCAACTTGGATGGTCGAGTACTCTGCTGAAACTGTTGTCTTCTACAGGTAGATCAGGAAAATTAGCCTCTGCCATTCTGATTTAGAAGGTACACTAAACAGCTCACATGCAGTGATGATAACCAGGCTAGACACTACCCTCAAAAGACTACTGTTTAAGTCCACACTATTGTTTAAGCGGCCAGACACCCTTAGAAAAGTCATGCAAAGATAGTTTCAAAGAGCACACAGAAATAGCAGAAGCTAACATTTCCGAGTACACACTATAAAGAGTACTGATAAGCTGGTACAATAGTTCCTGCAAAATAAGCACATCTCGTTACTACAGTTGAGAAGTTCCTACAGGTTTTGAAAGTCAGATGCATGTTTCAGCCTATGCCAGTAAGTCCTCATAACTAATTTTGTTGGCTCATAAGGCAAAAACTTAGTACTGCTACAACACAGTTGGCCTAAGAAATAATTACTGAACATGAACTTAGGCAATAACTGGTAAGAATTGGGACTACTTTAAAATTGAGCACTTAGATGTTGAGATTATCGCCAGAAAATGCAAAAACCTAACAGCGTATGTGCTATACAACATGGCATGGAGTAATGCTGATGCTTGGTACCCTAAATTGTACTTAACCCATCTCCATCAATGCGTCAGCTAGTAAAGACAAGCCAAGGGCCAAGGAAGAAGTTGTTAGCACTTGCCTTTTGTATATAAGGGGCAAGGTCTGTGCAGTTTTCTACGCTGACATTTGTCCAGTGTTTTGCAAACCAGTAATGCAGAAAATAAGCTCTTGGCAATACAATACTGAATGAAACATTTACAAAGGATACAACTGCATTTAGCACGTTTAGTTCTGTATTTGTTCATTACCCACCTTTCCTTTTTAGTACACATAGTAGTAAATAGCACACTGAAGTATTCTGACAGTCTAAATGAGTTAAGTCTTTGTAGTGTTTTATTTAGTATGGTCCTTTACATTTTCTTTTCATAAACTATGATGTGACAGAGCTCGGGTAAGGAATAAGCAAGGGATAAGCTTTGCAAATGCTTCAGGGACACCTGCTTCATGCTGCTGACATTTTATTTCCCCAACTCTCTGCAGATGCTCGCCTCAAAAAGCAAATAACCCAAAGATCAGATTAGCAGACTGAGATTTCCATGGGCACAGCTAAGACCAGCAGAGCTCATAAAAGTACTTACCAGCCCTGGGACCAGCCTCCACCCCCCCAGAAGGATTAAACACAATTAGCATCAGTTGTGTCTAACCGGTAAAGCAGATGTCTAACCAAGTAATAAACCTATAACTTTTGCAGGGGGTTAAAAATTTCCCTCTCCCAGCCAATATTTAGCAAATGATCTGTGGGCCCCCAAATGGACCGCATACTGATTGATGGTATCTTGAGAGTCCCTTATTCTCTAATCAGTCAATTCATCAGCAATCACTTGTCCGAAAAAAAACACAACAAAAAAGCTTGTTGAGCAAATGTCAGAGAACGTTAAATTAACCAGTGGAAGATCAGCAATGAACAGCTGACACCAAATTGAACCCAACACATGGCCCAATTCACATTATTGTTAAACACATGTAGCCCATTCTCCAGTTGCTCCACCTTGAAAATGACATGACAGCATCTTTAGTGTATAAAATAAAAAAGCCTAACAGTAAAGTACCATCATAAAAAAAAAGCTATTGTTTTCATGCACTTTGGATTCAAGGTATTGTTTTACCTCTGAGTATAAACTACATTTATTAAGCATTATTATTCAGCCTGGAGAAGGCTCCAGGGAGACCTTAGAGCAGATTCCAGTGCCTTAAGGGGCTGACAAGAAACCTGGAGAGAGGCTTTTGACAAGGGACAGGACAAGGGGGAATGGTTTTAAACTGACAGGAGATTGAGATGATATTTTAGGTAGAAGTTGTTCCCTGTCTGAGATTTTGTGATATTTGAAGTAAGACTTTTCAGACAGAAAGGCAGCAGAGAGAACATTTGAGCTGTCATGGCCTCATCATAACGACCCTAATAATTAACTATCTTCTACTAAAAAAATGCAAGTTCTGGTTGGCTGATAGACTGAATACTTGCTCATATGTAAAATCTGCATGAAAAGTAAGACCTTTCACAATGCCCTGGTAAGACTTCACCTAAAAACTCTTGTATAGTCATCGTCACCTGTGTTCAAGGAGGAGGAATTCAAACTAGAAATTGTACAGAGAAGGACTTGAGAAATTAAGAAACTGTCTTGCAAAAGAAAATCCTAAGAACTTGGTTTATTTAAACTTGACAGAGTAAGATGCTCTTTGCCTAGAAACAGCAGGCAAGAGGAGATCAGCTAATGTGTACGCTGGCAAAAACCCCCAAATGCATATGCATAGGCTTTGCCTAAATCAAAGCAGATGAGTGAGGCTGGAGGAAGGTTTGAGGGCAGCCTTCCACAATGAGTAAGAGAATGCAAGCCAATTGCTTTTAAGGATTGCACCACAACATGGTGCTATCGTTATGTTAATCAGTATGTTGCAACGCTAAACTCTGACACTGATAAAAAAAGTAAAATCCCTGTATCTTGCATCCTATGAAATACCCACCATCTGGATCTATCCCTCTGTGCTTTACAATAAAGAGGAGTTAGCACAAAACCATACGCCATTGGGAGTAAAAGAAATTAGGGTTTTGCAACAGTGTATGTAATATTTAATCTTCCCTCAATGTCCTGCAAAGCACAGAAGTAAATAAACTAAAATCAAGTTGGCCTCCAAAAAAGCATCCTGTACCCCAAACAGGAATGCTTTTTGGATAGTCAGCCTCAAATCCCTTTCCAGTCTGTGGACTGCCATAATCACTGAACAAAAGTAAATCAGGCCTAGATCTCTACACCTGAATTCTAAAGGCAAATCTAAAGCAGACGAACAGATTAATCTGGAATATTTCATAAAGCTTAAAACAAGCAACATATAGCACCTACATACATCTTTCAGATTTGCACTTCTGAAGTTCCTTATGTATTTTTTAATATCTGCACTGAAAAGTGACACATACAGCTTGTAACAAAACATGGGGTTTATTTACACTGAGATCCAAACAACTATACACACATATTAAAGTATTTACACCTTATCAGATTTTCTAGTTTTTTAGTTTGATTTCTGCAATGACATCAACTCCTTACTTAAAGAACTCCGCTTAATACAATTCTAAATGTTTAACACTTATAGAATATTTTAATACCTATATATCGTATGGAACAAATACACACTGTGGCCAGCAGCTAAGCACAGGGGTTGTTGCTATGAAGAAAGCTAACTCTATCCCAGCTGGTCCCAGCAAACACATATACATTCCAGTCTCACAACCCAGAGCTCCTGGAGTTAAACGGGAATACAGGCCGGAAAGTACCTGTACCTAGTAATTTAGCTAACTATATAATACAGCTGCTGTGATAAACTTATCAAAGTCTCTCATAAAAGGAATGTTGAAGTTTACCTCTTTGGAAAACAGCCTGTTTCAGTACCTGCTCAGAATGATTAGAGACACTGATGTATTTTGATATCTTTACAGAGAATACATGCCCACATTACCCTTGTTCTCCTGGTTATGAGTGTCAAGGAAACAGATTTTCCTTACTTTCAGTCAACCCAACAGCCCTTGTTTCCTTTGACCTCATCTTTCACAAATGATACCACAACTGCATGTAATAGTCTATATGATGTTTCTCCTGCCTCCTTCGAGTTTCATTGCATTCATACTTCCTTAGCTCTACTGATCCTACCTTTCCTGATACCTCTTCAGAACAAATTGGCCTCTTTCACAGCCTTATGACCCTGCAGCCCACTGTTGCCTAGTCCCTCTCGACTGATCCTCCTGAGGAAAAAGATGCATGCACCTTTTTAACACACTGTATGCTCAAAGGCTTGTGTCAAAAGAACGTTTCCTTAACAGAGATTAAATAGAAGGGTGGGAAGTGCATGATTATATGCAACAGTGTCTTTCAGAAATATCTTAACCTACGGAACACAGAATTGTACTTTGCTCTTTAGTTTAACCTTTGCAGAGTGCCAGTGACTAAGCTTTCAATCTAGACATCTAACAACTGGCTGAGTTCCTAACTTTTCAGCTTGGAAAAGCTCTTTAAGAGCCTGTGATCCAATTCCAACATCAAGTCAATTATCAGCTGCAAGATAATGCTATGATGAGTCAAATAAACTGCTTATAAGTCACTAATACTGATAGCAAAAGCTTATGGAGCTGCAGTGATGCTTTCTCTTCATGAAAAGTATGGCTAAGTCAGCTAACAAAAATAGGTCTATCAAAATATAACTTTTCAAGGCTCTTATCAACCCAATCCATTCTCCTGTTGCAGTTTTTAAGTTAAGCACTTGAAAATCTCTTCCAGAATGAAGTGGTTCTTCCAAATAAGTATGTTTCTTTGCTGTATGCTACATATTAGTCCAGAAGGCACACTGAGATAAGAGCATTAAAGTGAAATGTTTAATAGAGAGAGAAGCCATATGTAAGCCAGGACAGAATTTTATACATAGTGATAAATCTTTTAACATCTCTTCACAGGGAAAATTCTGAATTAACTCACAGTTAGAATCATGGAATCAATGAATGAGGTTGGAAAAGACCTTTAAGATTAAATCTGTTACCCTGGGACTGCCAGGTCCACCATTAAACCATGTCAGAAGTTGCACAAGAACAACTTTCACAGGGTTTTTTTAACAACATTTTTTTTTAAATCCAGTGGTTTATCCAACTTACAGCCCATTAACATCTGCAAAACTCAGGTACTGGTACCATTCACCTGCTGGCACATACTTGTGGTGGTGCTAAGTGACACTGTGCGATCAGGAGCATCTACACCAATGCTACAATGAAAATGAGAACCTAGTCCTATGTATAAAGCATTTACGCGTATTTCTTTTCTCTCATGTTATTCAACATGTTAAAATCTAAGCAGTAAAGAATTACAGGGGGAGAAAAATCAAACTAGAATTCTGTCTGCTTAATATTAAGTACCAGTCAAGTTTCATAAACAGAAAATAGAAAAAAAGAGAGGTGAATAGGGAAAGGTGAGCAGCCTTCTCTTTTCTCCAGCTCTGTATATCTCACATGCTTAATCCCAAATGAGAAAAGACAAGGAAGCCCAAGGAATTGCAAATGCTCCATCCCTGGCAGTGTTTAAGGCCAGGCTGGACAGGGCTTAGAGCAACCTGGTCTAGTGGAAGGTGTCCCTGCTGGTGGCAGGGGGTTGAAACTGAATGAGCTTTAAGGTCTCTTCCAACCCAAACCATTTTGGATTCTATAATAAACCCTACTTCCTTCCTAAATAAAATAGAATAAAATAATTTACAACTAAACTACAGTAAATAAAATCCTAACAAGCACCTCTGAAAACTGTTTCTGAAGCGCTGTTGTTTATGGTACATATCACAATAAAACAGTAGCTCCTGATGACACTCATGTGGTTCCTCCATCAAGATTCTTCTATTCCGTCTAAAGAAACAAAACTTTCAATATAGGTTTATCCTGGGGTCATTTATTATTCCACATCAGACCCAGCATATTTCTTCTTGAAAAGACATACATGCCATTTTCATTGACTAGTTGCTTGCAGGCTAAAATAAAACAAAAAACCACAACCCTGGCAAGATTATATCCAGATAGGTTACCATGTTTCTACTGATAGAAGAGCATGGAAAATCTTGTAAAAGGCTAGGAAGATGTCAGTTGTTCCCACAAGCTATGAGGCTGGTTGCTGCTCAAAACCAAGCCAATTTAAACCTGGCATAAAGAAAAAGGCTCACGTGCTTTTTACAATAACTGTCAGTCATCACAAAACCAATGTACTACCCCTTGCAAATCCTCAAAGCCATAAAACAGTGAGTAGGAATGACCCTTGTTTTGATTCCATTAAAAAAAGGGGGTTGCATATGATATGTAGCTGACTCTTTAACAATTAAACCAAAACACATACATACTTAAGAGAGAGGTTTTACACTATATATTGAAATTGTATAACAAGAAAATCAGAATTAAACATGTATTTTTAAAAGCCCAGGAATAAGGCCCCCTAGTGTCAAACTAGGCAGGTTAAACAGCCTTGCCCAAGTTACCTTGAAAAGGAGTAAGCTACCCAAATTTAGTTTTTTTCTCCTGAGAGCTGGCAATACCTTTGACAGAAGGCACAGTCTATTCAACAGAATATCTTAGTTATTGTCTGGCCACTCCTCTGAATGTCCAGGAATCAATGTGCTCCAGAAAGACTGGCAAGAAGCCTGCCATAGAAAATCTACCCCAGGAACTATATCGTGCAATAAAAGCAACCTTCTCTTATGCAGGTAACTCAAGATGACAGGCAAATGTGAACATTTTGTCAGAGGTTCTTCCCATCCTCCCAAACAGATGACTAACATAAAAACTAAGATTTTCAAAGTTTTCCCTAACAGGTCTGGAATACTTTAGGAAATCTATGCCAGCTCTTGCTAGGTTACAAGCAATGCAAGCAAGTGAGGAAAATCCTATATATATACTATCAATAGTCAGCTCACCCTAAGCAAATGCTGTCAAACATTTTCTCTTTATTTCTTCAACAGAAACTTCACTGACCCAAGGGAGGAGGAGAAGGGAGATAAAGCAGAAGTGAAGTGGTAAGGCACGGTGCTTTGTGGGCATCCCTTGGGCCCTTTAAGTCTTCACCAGCAAAACCGGTAACACCAACACCCCTCCATGTCCCAACACCCCAAGTACTTGGAAATCCTTTCAAAAGTTATGCCAAAGAAACAGAGACAACTGTAAAAAGTCTGTATTCAACAGTACAACAGTTCAACTTCACGGCCAGAGAAAGAACAGACAAGTACAGCTTCACTGGTTGCTGGAAAGGCAAATTCTCATTTGCAGCTAAGTACCAGGACAAACACCTGAGGATGTCTCATTCCAACTTATTCCCTGCAAGACACAGGTTATTTATTTTACGTTAATTTCAAAAATTCCTTCTGGTTTTCAGTTCCTCTTTTTAGTTGGTGCCAATTACAAACAGGTTTGCGGATTGCTGGGCTTTTTTATTTTCGGATGTCTAAGACATTTTCAAGTGGGGGTTGGAACTGGATGAGCTTTAAGATTCTTTCCAACCCAAACCTGTCTGTGATTCTATGATTTTCACTGGGTATCATAAGGTCTATTTACTCTTATACCCACTTAGCTGAGTATTTTTATTATTTATCATTATTATTATTATGAAGAATCTGTCTGTCATTAATCCACTTTATCACTACACACCAGCCAAGGCCTATAGAAGAGCTTCCTGCCAATGGAGCTGGTAAATTCAGCACTCCTCTAGCAGCGTGAGCATTACTGGGGCAGATTTTGTCGTGCCTTTAACACCAGCACCTGTTTCAGTTCTCATCTCCCACCTCCTTCCCTCTGCTTGATTTAATAAGTTCTTACAGGTGCATATTGTTTGTAAAGTCCATTCGCAGCTGCTTTAAAAGCCAATGTATATGCAAAGTATTTAATACACCTGTGCACAAAGCTCCTTCTGCTTCCTAAAGAGATCTTTGCATATGAAAAGGGACAGAGAAGGCTCGCTCCAACCTCCCTTTCCCAAATACTCGGCTTCAGCTGGAACCAAGCTTGGGCAACCCCGCCCTCCCCCCCTCCAACCCCCACCCCGTGAAGCCGCACATTCCCACTGCCAGCTCACAAAGTCATTATTCCAGTGGCTACTCATGCATGAAAGATCCCAAACTAGCAGATCCCAGCTAGTGAAGAGCTGCTTTTCCATCTGGAAGAGAATACTCCTTCAGTAACACCTGCTTATCACCTCATTCCTTGCGAGGAAAGTATGTGAAAACAGAGATTGTTACATTACTAGAAGCACTATAAATCTCAGTGAGCACAGAGCCCGATATGAAGAGGTGCTGAGTATCTTTGACTCCCATATGGATTTCAACAGAGTTCTCACATAGAAAGGATTAGACCTGGAGCAAGTCCTTGGGTTTTGATTCTAAATTTCTGAGCACAAGAAATCTTTCCTATAAAAACCGCATAGAAATGGCATTTTCTTTGTTTAAATCATCTGCCAGAGGAGACAGAGAAAACAAATCTAAAGCCATCTCAGACAGCCACTGTCTTGATATTCTTTATATCAAATAGCTTAAAGAAAATAGCTGTTCATGGCAAAAGTCTAAGTTCTGACCAGAGTTTAAACCTTGGTATAGACAGTAATTCAAACATACAGGCAGGTATATGGGTTTCCTGATCTCACTGATGCTGGAAGAATGAAGCAGCCACACACTTTCTGCTTACAGATAAAACCGTGGGGTTTTCTGCTTTCCTGGTAAGGGGAAACATAAAAGGGGGAAAAGAGGAAATTTAAAAACAAATTATTGAGAAAACAAAACTCCAAAGTGTTCCCATCTGGCAAAATTATTCTAGCAAGACTGAGAGAAAACTGATTCCAAAAAGAGAGAGACAATAAATACAGGGAGGTGAGGGGAGAGCTATACACAGAATCTCATTTAAAAGTAAGAATAGAGACATGAGCTAACTCCAGGGATCAAACAACATGCAAAATAACCTAAAGCAGTCCAAAAGATGAATGAATAAGTAACAGATCCAGCTGCAAGCCTATTGCAAGCCTGCATTCCACCGGGACAGAACAGCGTTTCAGCATCAGCCCTTCCAACCCACCTAGATCACCAGTTATCAGTATCTGTTGACCTCATCCGGCTCAAAAACTCCTGTTTGCGCACGAGGAAGGCGCATCGGACACAAAGCGCCGTACAGCCATCACCGAGCACGCCCGGGCTGTCCCGAATCTCGCTCCCAGTCCCTTACCAGCTTCATGGTGGTGGTGTTGTGGTCCCAGCGCCACAGCATCACGCTCATGGTCCCGCCGGGCACCTGCCGCCACCAGCCCGGTCAGGGCGGCCCGGGCTCGACGCGGGGGCTGCGCATCGCGGCGCTGCTCGGCGGGGACGGAGCACCCGGGTGGAGAAGGGCCGGGGAGAGCCGCGGGTCCCGGCCCGCAGTGCCCGCCCCCCGCCCGCCGCAGCGCCGGCTCCCGGCCCAGCATAGCCATTAACCCCTTCGAGGAGCGGGGCCCTCGCCCGGCTGCACCGGCAGCACACGGGGGGGGGAGAAGGGGGGGAGCAGAAACAACACCTCCCTTACCCACCCCCTAAAATCAAAATCCCAAACGCAACAAGAAAATAGTAACAATAATACTAGCGGTAGTAATAATAATAATTAACAATAGTAGTAATAATAATTAATAATAACCCAACCAAACAACCAAAAAAAAAAAAAAAAAAAAATAAAAACCTCACACAAAAAATCCCGAAATAAAACAAAAAGCAAGCAAAATAAGAACCCCAAAACAAACAAAACAAAAACCCCCAACCAACCAAACCCAACCCACCCAAAAAAACCCAAATCCAAAATAAAAACCCCCAATCCAACATCCCCCCCCAAAAAAAAGAAAGAAAAAAACCCTAAACAAACAAACCCCCAAATCTCTCTTCAACCCCCCCAAAAGACCCCCAAGGCACCCTCCCCCCAAAACTCCTCCCGCAAAATGACCCCCAAAATCCTCTCCCCACAAATCCACCCACCCAACCCCTCCCCAAAGCTCAGCAAAACAAACCAAAACCAACTCCAAACAAAGAAAAAACAGAATAAAAAGATTTCAAAAGAGGGGGATGTAGGGAATGGGAGCACAGTGAAGGCAAAAGGCAATACTTCATCAACCAAAAAGCTGTATTTGAAACTAGGAATGAAGAGGTTTCCATGCAAGCCATGCTTGAGGAAGATGCAGCAGGTACTGGGCACATCTTAGAGCAAACCAGTAAATTACAGTCTGACAACCTGCTGCTTCTAAAGCTGTTTCATCAGCATTTAGTACTATGGAGGCTGCTTCCAACTAAGGCTTTCCTTTGTACTTCCAACTAAGGCTTTCCTTTGTACTGAAGGCTGCTGGTTGAGAAAGGACTAGACTTCCCCTTAGGAAAAGGAAAATCAGAGGAGAATATACTGCCTTTCAAATTATTCAGCACGTGGAAGGTCACAGATCAGCTCCAGGCACATTGCCATTCAGTTACTCAGATTATTGTCTTGTCTGTCAGTAAGCCGAGACCATACATTAACATGTGGAACTAGATGAGCTTTAAGGTGCCTTCCAACCTAAACCATTCCATGATTCCATGTGAACTCAGGTTCACATTTGCAAGTAAACGAAGGAAGCCAGTTATGCCTCTGTACATGAAAGCCAAAAGCATCAGCAAAATCCAGCTCTAATTTTTAACTTGGAAGCATACCAACAGTATTTAGAGTATTCAGAATAGCTGTATTTCATGGCAATAAATATCAGTTTGCCACATCGTTTGCATTTAAGACATGAAGCTCTATGTAAATGCCAGACTATTGCACAGCTTCTCTCCTGCATTCTCCCCAAATCCTTCATTTGTTCCCCTGAAGCGCCTTGCCCTTCATAGTATACAAGATACTCAACCTTGGGAAGATCCGTGTTTGATCTTGGCCAAGGTCCTATGAAATCCCCCAATGGGAAGTAAGCCTCACACCACACTGTTGGTTGTTGCTCCTCACCCTTCTGCTCAGGAGAAGGTGCTACACCCGATAAAGAGGTGTCATGCGGCAACATGGAGACCGTAGGGGCTGCAGCAGCTCACAGCACAGGAGCAGCCCCGTCCAGCACTCCCCAAGCCTGGTTTTGGGGGTGGTTTCTTTGGTTTTCCAACCTCAAATGAATGATACACAACTATGGGGGGAAAAAAACCTGCTTTTGAAGCAATTCCCTTTTCCCACCCTCTCCCCAAACATAAATTGCGAGTCACTTAAATATAACTTTGCTGGCTGCAGGAGGAAATGTGAGAAATCACCACAGGCATAACCCATGGCTGGGAGCCCAGGTGCAGGTCCTGTCCGCTTGCTATCATTTTGCTAACCACTTGGATATTCCTGCCCTTCCTTGCAGAAAAGCACCCAGCACTCTATCTGCCACTGAAGATGAGAGGTTTTGTTCTTAAAGTGGCTGCTTCTTTGCTAAAGTGCTTGAGGCTTTTTCAGGATAAGGTTTATGCTTCCAAAACTTGAATCTATGATCCTGTACTTGGAAAGAGCCCTTCTTAAGGTCCACAGCTGGCTTGGGAGATGAAAAGAAGTAAATACAACACATGAAGCATGACCAGCAGGTCGAGGGAGTGGATCCTGCCCCCCTACTCCGCAGTTCTGGGGTCCTCAACATAAGAAGGACACAGAGCTGTTGGAGCAAGTCCAGAGGAGGGCCATGAGGATGATCAGGGGCTGGAGCACCTCCCGTATGAAGATAGGCTGAGAGAGCTGGGGCTGTTCAGCCTGGAGAAGAGAAGGCTGCGTGGAGACCTCAGAGCAGCCTTCCAGTATCTGAAGGGACCTACAAGGATGCTGGGGATGGACTATTCATCAGGGATTGTAGTGATTGGACAACAGGTGATGGTTTTAAACTGGAACAGGGGAGACTTAGGTTAGATATAAGGAATAAATTCTTAACTGTGCAAGTGGAGAGGCACTGGAACAGATTCTAGGTCAGGCTGGACAGAGCCTTGAGCAACCTGGTCTAGTGGAAGGTGTCCCTGCCCGTGGCAGGGGCTTGGAACTGGATGAGCTTTAAGGTCCTTTCCAACCCAAACCAGTCTGGGATTATATGATTTTTTCTCACAGTACAGCTAAGATGTTAAAAAAATAATAATAACAGAACCAAATTCTACCTAAACTTCCCAGTTTCTTAGCTTTGCTGGCAAGGCTGTTTCACATACCCATTCAGTATGTTGCTGAAGAAATATGACAACAAACCACTAAATAAGTGTCTAAAATTCTGTGTATACACATCCCCAGAAGAAAAAAAAAATAAAAGCCCATCTGCTTACTGAAGTCTTTTCCCTAACAGTTACGGTTCTACAGGTTTTTTTATATTTGAAGTCTTCAATTGTTCTAATTTCTGACTATTTTTAAGTGATAAGGAAGAAAGAATAATTGCTGAAATGAACAATAATAATTTTCCTTCACTGTAGAAAGAATTCCCCAACGAATTTTTGTAGCTTGAACAGCTATAAGTAGATAAAGAGCTGAATGTTGAAAGGATTTAAAGACTTCACGCATACAGGTTCCATTGGAACCACAGAAGTAAAATTTGAACCCCTTTCTGAGAATAAAGAACTCTTGTTCTTTCACTTCAGGCCAAGGTGGACCAAAACCCTTGCATAGCCAAATCTTCCCAGTCAGTCCTCTACATCAGCAAGTACCCTGCTGTAAGGTCATTCCCCCACCATTCAAAAGAGGAGAAGATCAGAGCCCATTTGAAGGGTTTGAATGTAAGATGTATGGTCCTGGGGAGGGTCACAGGCAGACACAATAACCCACTGACAGACCTATGCATGAATGAATGAATGTACTTGGAGGGAGAAGCCTGGGTCAAAAGAATTTTGTAAAAGCGTCTTACCAGCACCTCAGAGTAGTGCATGCTCCTCACCGAGCTTCAATTTGTCCCTTCCCAGCTGCTGACATAGTGGAAACATGGCAAGGCCTTTCCCAGTCTCATGCTGGCATCTGGCTAAACATCACAACGCCAAGATTGTGCTCTGCTTCAAAAAGCCACACCAGCTTCAGAAAAAAAAACCAAGGGAGACTCAGGAGCTTTACACTTTCAGGATTAGGGCCCTTACAAAGGGCTGAGACAACCCACAGCACAAGTCAGGGTAGCCTCAGACATCTCCTAAGCCTCTTAAAACATTGTTGATCTGTTCTGCCAGTCAGAGCAGCCAAATGTTTCCATTCAACCCTCAACCTGGCACCAAAACCACAGAGTATGAGAAGCAAAGGAGATACCTCAGAAACCAGCAGGTTCTCGTCTACCATTGCAGGGGAAAACTCCGTCTTTGGGACCTTTTTATGCTGCTTTAGTGCTCAGGACAGAGGGTAGATCCAAATCTGTATCTCAAAGAGGGGCCCAGCTACAAAAAAACCAGATAGAGATGGAAGGACATAGGCTTTAATTCTCTTCAGCCAACCAGTCTTGTCTCTTGGAATACAGTCTGCTGTCTGTTTGTACCTTAACTGAAGCGTGGCTCAGCTTTGGAGTATTTTAACCCTCGTGGTCCAACACAGACACACATCTAATCAGCCTGAAATATTAATGAAGCAAAGCTCCTGAGGTTAAAATCTAAATTCTGTGCCTCCCAATGGCTTTTTTAATTAATTAATATCCTTAATTAAAATCTGTGTCACTTTTAGATACTTTATTTAATGGATATTCCTAAGCCAGCTTTGGTTTGGGTTGAAGATTCCCTGAGTTCTGATAGCGTTGCCAGGTGTAACTGGAATTTATGTCTTCCATTAAAAAGCAAGACTTTGGAGCTGCCTTTAATCCTCCTATCTCTCTTTTAGGCTCCCTCAACTGAGTGGAAGAGATAAGGTTGGGACTGAAGTCGGTAAAATCCATGTGTGACCTCTTGTCCCTGGCAGCATCACAGCGGGAGTTCTTCCCCAATTCCTATGCCCCGGCTTTGCTGACACATTTGGAGATGCCTTTCCCATACAATGCCCAATTTCAAAAGAGAACAAGGATAGGATATTTGCTTGTATTTGAATTCTTAAACCACAGAGCATTAGAGGTCTCTAGAAAGCTTTATTATGAGCTTTGACAACACGTACACTATGACAGAGCTGATACCAAGTTGAACCTTGAGAACAGACATGATTTACAGCTCTAATGGGCATCTAAACATCCCTGCTAAAGTGCTCAACAATACTCTTGCTATTCACCAGTGAATCTTCAATGACAGAGAAACACGTGCGTCCCCAGCATACCCTGCACTCTAATGAGACATCATTCCAGTTCCCACCATTTCCCAAATAAAACTGTTGGGAAAACAGGAGGAAACAGGTGTCGGAGACATTATGAATGAACTCAGTGCATACAGTTATTGTCTGGGCAACATTTACTATAAAGAAAGCTTGGGGAAATCCGTTCACTAATAAGCCATTGTCTGCCTATGAAAAATATGTGTGCTAACAGCTTGCTCTGCAGTCACTGAACAAAGTCCTCCTCTTGGACTTACCCGTTACTTTTGCTTTTTAATCACATAATACTTTGTTATGTTTTTTAGCTGGAAAAGGCAGTATATTATTAGAAAATTTTATTAGTGCTCTTCCATGCATTTTGCTTAAAAATACCCGAATTTTCTATTCATTGAAAGCTGGATTTTAATTTCCTTTTACTAAATGCCAATAACCATATGTGTTTTCATTATATGATTTACAAAATGCAAATATCTACAAGATTAAAATATTGGTTAAAAAAAATCTTGAAGCTGTCAATAACAATCGTTTCCTATGCATAAAGCAGGAGAGAAGAGGAAACATGGTCACAGAATCGTAACAAATGCTAAACAAGAATTTTCATTCAACAAAAGCTCTCCAAATGGTGTTGAACAGCAGCCTCTGAATTAAGCATTTTCTAAACCAGCAGATAAGATACCTTTTATTGAGCAGAATCACAGAATCACAGAGTGGTTTGGGTTGGAAAGGACCTTAAAGCTCATCCCCCACAGGCAGGGACACCTTCCACTGGACCTAAGCCCCATCCAACCTGGCCTTGAACACAGCTTCTCTGAGCAACCTGTGCCAGCGCCTCACCACCGTCACAGGGAAGAACTTCTTCCTTATATCTAACCTGAACTTCCCTTCCTGAAACTTTAAGTTTAAACCCATCACCCCTTGTACTACTGCTACAGTCCCTGATAGTCCCTCTCCAACATCCTTGTAGGTCCCCTTCAGGTACTGGAAGGCTGCTATTGAAAGGCTGCAAATACTGGGAGCATTGTTAAGGGAGCCAACAAAAGGTCTACCTGAACAGTTCATCTTGATTTTTAGCAGTTGCTGGGAGGTTCCGGAGGGCAAAGAAACAGCTTGTGCTGGGTACCAGCCTTCAAAGAGTAAGAATGTGACGGCCTTGATAGTAACAGGCCTATCAGCCTCCCACCAGTCTTCGACAGAAGTACAAAATGAGGGATAGAAACTCAATCAATAGCTGAAGCAGCTAGTCTTATTACTGGCAAACGAGTGACTTCTCCTGGAAAATGTGTCTTATTAAACAGTATTTTCTGCTGAGTTTACAGAAGCTCCTGAAAGCGATAACACAGATGTGATTCTGCAAGTAGGCTCTGGCCTTTATGTCTCCCAACACGTTGAAATCTGGAATAATAACAAATCACCCTGGCATACATCAGCTGAGCTGAAAATGAGCTTAAAAATACATGATAAATGGGAAATTATCATTAAGAATATAAGCAGCTTGACTGTGTTTTTCAAGATTCATTTTCAGCCCTACTTTTGTGAGTCAGCCATAGAAAGGGGCAGTTAGGAAATCTGCAGGTGGCACATCAGTAATGGGAGAAGATAAAAAAAGAATATAATCAAAGTTAAAGAATCCCAGACTGGTTTGGTTTGAAAGGAACCTTAAAGCTAGTCCAGTTCCAACCCCCTGTCATAGGCAGGGACAACTTCCATTAGACGAGGTTGCTCCAAGCCCCATCCAAGCTGACCTTGAACACTGCCAGAGATGGGGCAGCCACAGCTTCTCTGGGCAACCTGTGCCAGCACCTTACCACCTTCCTAGTTGTGCTCACTACCCAAGAGTATGCATGAAGACATAGTTAACAACAGCATCTGCTGACTTTTTAGGAGTTTCCAGACAGGATATTTTGTACTGTCTGCAGTACCACTCACACAAATCTTACTTGTCTCCCTGAGCTGAGGGGATGAATAAGCAATTCAGTTGTACCCACTCTGGTCAGGTATTTGACAGAAAAGGAGAAAACCTATTACTCGAGCACTAATATCACCAAACACATTATGCTGTTCTATATATGTTAATAAATCCCGAAGACCACTCACTATTAATCCTTAATGGGTTATTCCCTTTAATCAAGGCAGGTTATTTGTTTCCTACAGCCAAAGCCAAAAAAAAAAAAAAAAAAAAAAATGGAAGTGAGAAATTAGAAGGTAATACCAGCTCTGTGAACTGACATGCTCTGTAACCAGTTTCCCAACATGTAAAAGCACAGAATACGAGTTGGAGATTTGGCAAGATTTAAACAATTGAAGGAATAGGATGCTGAGGAACAGCATGGACAAACAGCTACAGTTCTACGGTGGTATAATACACCAAAGATGTTTAGATCTCATAATTTCCATGTCTTTTCTTGACCCATATGCACCATCCATCCATTTGTAGAGCCCTATTCTACTAGCCAAAAGAAAGAGGCCAAGGAGCTCTCCTCCTCCTTTAGCAACTCTCTGTGGTTGCCTCCAAAGGCCAGAGACCTGGCTGTAAAAGCATGAGTTGGTTACACAGGATTAAAAAACCTTCAAATACGTTGTATGGCCTCTTGAACTAAAGAGACATAGAACTAAAACTCATCAGTGAAACTGCATTTCTAGAAGAAGATGGAAAAACATAACTATTTTCTCTAAAATCAGAGTACTAGTGAGGCACAATCTTGTTTAAGCTTCTTGCTGTTTCACAAATGCAGTGAAACCTCTGATTTCCTTCTCAGATCAGTGTGGGCAGAGGAGAAGATTTTCTTCAAGATACCAATACGCATTTGGGAAGAGAACCTTCTCCAGCTGCATAGCCAGAGCTACCATCTGCTTTTCACACAGACACATCCATAACAAGAACATTTTATCTGCAATCAAAAGCTATACATACATGCATACCATGCACAGAAAGTTATTTAGTGACTAAGCACTTCCTTGAATCCAGCTTTTTTCTCCAAGGAGATAACACTCAATCAAATTTGCATGAAAGAACATCCTTTTAAAGTCTGAAAACTATTGGTAAACATCTCTGTAGAAAAGACACTTAATAATGCTATCAAACAAAAATAGATTGACTTACGTTGAGACTAAGTCTTGATGCAGGTTATTTTAATAGAAAGATTAAAATACAGCCAGAAAAAAAGAAAAAAAGGTTATTTGCTCTGTTTCTGCTGAGTTTTTCCTAAGGACCCTTATGACCAACAATTACTTCAAATTAAGCAATCCTTTGTGAGCAGACGTGTAACAGTATGAAAAAGTGTTCAAATGACAGTCTGTAGATAAAGGTGCTCGGTACTAAACAAAGGAGCCCTCACCAAAACTTCTGGGACCCATCCCACAAAAGAACACAAAGACTTAATTTACAAATAGCTTTTACTCCAGGCCTTGATTAGCTACCTGAAACACTTGAGAAGAACTGGCATCCACCAGCTCCTCTTGACAAAATCTTTCCCTTCATACTGTCCATGAACTTAAATGAAGCAGTGGCTAACTCAAGAGCACAAAATTCTGTCAACAAAATGGCCCATATTGTAGGTTTGAGCTGAAATGTATATTCTGAATTATGTGTGCATACATATATATAGAAATATAGTGGCTTCTGCTAACTCAAAGGCTACATTTAGAGTTGAATCCATTGAGTAGTTGGTCTGTAAATACTGTAGGCAATTTACTATTGACTGAAGCGCCATAATCACAGTTTCCCAACAAATTTGATTTCAAAGAAGTCTTCCTGACTAACAAGATTTCAAAGAATTATTCCTGGCATCCACAGAAGATTCTAGGTGGGGCTGTGCTCCTCATGCTTCAGTTTCTATCACTACCTTCCGAACATGCTTCTGCAACACTAAACAAGTACAACACCCAGGCTTGTTCCAAGCTTTTTGATGATGGCAGAAAACAGTGTTAATGGATGAACACAGTCATCCTGTTAAGTTTTGACTGTTTATGCTGCCCTCCCTTCACTCCCTTCTCCAACCTCTGAGGCACAGATGCATTCAGGGATGCACCATCTCCATTTCAGTCATGAGCTATAACCAGTCCCCTGAAGGCCAACAATTTAGAGACACAAGCACAGGCTATGAAAAGCAGTGAACATTTTCATGAGAAATCCTTTTCCTTACTTTGGAAGAGTACTGGTCAAGGACCAACACTGCCAAGGACAGCAGAGATGGGGTAGATCCCATCTCTTACCCAAAACATCAAGTCACCAGATAAAGGAAATGTCTTGGTGCAGGTTTGTAACTCAAGAAAGGCACATTTCCAGCTGTTGCACAACATTTGGTTTTGAAAGCCCACACATTATAAATAACTGGACACATGAACTGAAAATTCTTCCCTATGAGGGTGCTGAGGCACTGGCACAGGTTGCCCAGAGAAGCTGTGGCTGCGCCATCCCTGGCAGTGTTCAAGGCCAGGCTGGATGGGGCTTGGAGCAATGTGGTCTAATGGAAGGTGTCCCTGCCCGTGGCAGGGTGTTGGAACTGGATGAGCTTTAAGGTCCCTTCCAACCCAACACATTCCATGAACCTATGGCACGGAAATAGAGGAAAAACCCTAGTCCTGGGCCAGGGATGCTTAAACTGGCAACAAGGATGCTATGGCCCTCCACTCAATAAATTCACACTTCATTCAACAGCCCAACCAGAAAACGATTTCAAAAAGTTCCCCTATAAGCTTTCTGTACCCACAGTGAACCTTTTACCTGAGCTAGGAAATTATAGTGAGAAACTGAGAAACACTTGGGTTTTCTTTTTAAAGACAAGCAATACTGTTGTGAAAAATACAGTTACTTGGTATGATTACACACAGCAGGAATGATTTCTTCCTCAGCATACCCAGCGTCTTTAGAGTTGAATGCACCGATTCTTTCCCTTTACACAGAGAAACACTAGTTGTGCATTTCACAGTGGTATGGCAGGCTGCACTCAGAAGAGCACTCATTTGACATTACAAAACAAAGATACAAGGAATTAAATAATTAGCTCCTCAATGACAGAGCACAATGCATATCTCTTCTGATAATCTTTTGAACTCCAAAGATAAAAGCAGTGTTGTAACTGCATACAAGATGCGCAGTAACTGAAAATTCCACAGGGTAGTGAAACATGTTGTAGTTCCACAGTATGTTAACATCTTAAAAGCTTAGCCTGTCAAAGCAGAAACTTCTCTCTGCAGTTGTCTGGGCTCCTTCTGCTCTTTTGTGTCCCACTTCCAGCTGGTTTTCTCTTGCTTCCTCTGCCAGCCTCCCCTTGGCTCACTGCACTTCTGGGAAGCTGGAATTTCCGTTGTGCTACTGCTCATGCAGAGGGGCACTTTGAGAACAGCAAAAGCAACAAGGAATTTGTACTTACCACATTTTTCCCTATCCCTCATGGTCATTTCTTGATATTTTTTAAACAATATGCCAGAAGTCCAATGAGTGGAAAACAGATTTTGCTTAATTTCCACACTTCTCTCTTTGTTTGAAAATGTCTGAAATGCTTTCAACTTCTGTCTCAATTTTCATCCCATCAATCTTGTCAATTAAGAAAACAGTGAAATAGCTGCAAGCTCAGAAGAGTTTTCAACAGGCTACAAATCAGCTAAAGGCATAACTTGGCTGCTCTGCAGGCTGAAAGACGTAAATGCAAGGAACGGGATTGAGAACAGAAGCAGAAATGCTAATGACAAAGAAAGAAAGGGAGATGATGATATTTATTGTGAAGGAGTGCTCTAGGCTTTACCAAATGGAAATGCAAATTCTAATTCATGATACTGTATATGTATACAGCCAAATCTCAACATGTTCCTACCGCTTTAAAAGAGATTTCTCTAAAGGGTAAACAACCAATGAGCTGTGTAGGTAGGGGTCCTGGAAACAACTTTTCTCAAAGCAAAGTTTTTCTAGTCACTCAAGTTGATGCTGAATTGATGCTTCTGGTCTTCTAAAGGGATTAGCACTGCTTTGAAAATAAACACAATTCTACTTTAAATGTTAATCAAGTAGGTTTATGGTTTTGGTGGATTAGTAAAACAGCATAGCTATGGATATAGGTTTAAAATTTAATCTTATTTTCCCATATATTATCATCATTAAGGGTTACTTCCACTTCAATGGCATTGTTACTTTTCTGTATCTCAAAATATGATAAAGTGACTAAATACAAAGAAGCTACAGCAGGCCCCACTGTAAACAACCAGCAGCATTTTGTTGAGTTCACTGTATATTGCACTAGTGAACAGAGCACATCCTGACCCCAGGAATGGCAAAATGAGTTTTATTACTGTTCTGAGCCCATTTCAAATCACATTAAAAAAAGTTGCTCTATATTTATGTGACAGTGGCAGAGAAAATGTTAATTACTTTGATTCACTCCCCACATTGGCTGAATCTAAACTATGATATGCAGCCTAGTCTGATTTGAACAAAGGAATTACCATTTACTAAAATAGCTTATTTATCAACACCAATGTGAGATGCCTCTCCAGGAACATAACATCAGCATTTTGTCTGGGGTTCACTTAAATAGCTTTTTAGTTAAAAAGTCATATTAGAACATAAGGCAGTGTTTTTCCCCCAAGTGCACCATTTCACATTGTTTGGGTGTCTAACTAGCTAAATACCTTAGTACTAACATTATTACTGCTCTGTTCTGAATGTACCTTAATATAATGACTAAAAAAATAATCTAATTAAAATATGGCTCTTTTTTTGCTTTGAAGTGTGACCATGTAACTTACCATTTCACCTTCATATTCAACTTGTGTAACTAGCAATGGCATCAGCTGCAAGGCAGAAAAGAATCAGACCTGTTTTATTACATAAAATTAAGCACTACTTATTTTTATTAAACATTCTTTCACTGGTATCAGGCAATGCCCTAAGGAGGTGATACTAATACTGCTTTTAAGCTAGTTAACAGATTTTAAAACTGTCAAACTATGCTTTGAATATCCTAAAATGTGCTAGTTGTGACCACAATGTTATTTTTTCTTTTTTTTAGTTATTGCATAAGTTAGCTAAATAATAAACCTCAGTGCTCATTCCCAGGTAAGATACATCAGTATTTATTGTGAGAGGAAGCAAGAAACAGATCTCAAGGGTTACACTGAGAAAACATGTCTATCCAAGTATTATCATAGAATCATGGAATGGTTTGGGTTGGAAGGGTTCTTAAAGCTCATCCAGTTCCAACCCCTGCCATCAGTAGGGACACCTTTCACTAGACCAGGCTGCTCCAATCCCCATCTAACCTGGCCTTGAACACTGCCAGGTCATTTTCCAAGTACTGTAAGGATTAGGCACATATGAAGCAGAAAGAAAAAAAGCAACAAATAAAACCCAACCATCACACATGAGAAATAAGGTCTGGCTTCTATTTCAGGGTATATTAATAACTGAAATTGTTAACAAATGACAAAAACTGCCCTGCTTCCTGCTGCTACAATCACTTCTAGGCAAAACCGATTACTGCTAATAAGCCTAGAAATCAAATAAGCCTTAGTTATAATGCAGAAGAGCAAGTTACAATAAAGCTATACTTTCTAGTCGGGATGGTGCCCCCCTGCAGCCAAAAAATTCAGTGGGATTGTGGCTTCAAAGAGCCAAGTGAAATCTGCATTTTGTATTGGTGAGGGAAGAGACTTCAAACACAAGGCAAACTATTCAGACATCTTCCAGGTCCTGTAAAATCATCACACTCTGCCTAATTAACTGTATTGGCAAAAGAAATGGGAAAAGGACTTTGCTAATGGGGGAAGAAAAGTCAAAATTACTACAAGTGACCCATACAACTGTCTTAAAAGTCATTATTTTAAGTCCAAGTCCTTGTTTTTCGTCTGCTGCCAGGACAGATTTGCTCTGTCACCCTGCTGGGGTGCCATGGGCCATTCAGCTGGTCCTCTTGATTCTGACAGTGTTATGGGATCTGTTGCCTCTGAAACATGGAGAGTCTTGGTTGCTTCTTTGGAAACACAAAGATAATAGAAGGATGATACAGCTGCTTCAAGAACATTATTCCCCCCTCTTAAAATTATTTTCTTTCATTCTGAAAGATCTAACAACGCACTGAATTTCTCAACCCAAATCCCAAGGAATTGCTTGTGATAGATTTACATTTTTCCCTGAAATAAAGAGATTTTGTAGTACAGTATACGGCAGCTACAACAGAGGGAAAGAGACATTTAGGTCAGACCTACAGGTCAGGTCAGATTACCATACCCAACAAAGACGACCTTAGCTTCCAAGAGCTGCCTGAAAGATTCATAGCACATAACATATGCCAGAGCTTCACTGGAAACCATGACAGAGCCCTGAAATACTCCAGCAGATGCAGATGTTTTGTAGAGACAGAGAATCTACAGACTATGCTACAGAGTGTGGCTTTGTCACTCCACAGGAGGAGTTGAACAGGCATCTCCTTTTTTCTTGCTAGCTATAACTTAATCTGTATTCCCCTACTAAAAGGATTGCAGTAAAGCTCTATATAATGAAAGGACAATTAAGTCACATTAAGTGCAAAAAGTCGTAATTTACTAATGATCCACTAATTTCAGCAAGATAAGACACTAATCACTTACAGAAATCTAATTTGCCTTGGTAACGCAGCAACTGGACGAGGCTGAAGCAATTCAGAGCTGCTCATTAACTGCTTCCATATGCCACCAAATCACAGCGCGTTCCTGACGGAGACGCTCTGCGGCTGGGAGAACATCTCAGTAACTTCTATTTGATTTCTGTCCTGTCACCCTGTATCAGGGCAGAATCTTGCCTGTACCAGCACAGGCAGATATGGATTCACAAATCATACTTATTTTATGGGTTTCCAGCCACACAGGTACTCATGTCAGACCATCCAAAGCCAATCAGCTGCTTGCTGAAGGTGGCTCCTGGTACCAAGCCTGATGCAGTTAACTTTGAGGATCAGCTAAAAGAAATTAAAACACTAACCACTAGCCTGTTGCCGCCTCAGCTGCATCACGGTGACAGCAGCACCAGGATGACAGCAACTATACATGCCATACCTCACCCAAACCACCAGAAAACCTATGGACTTGTAACTGCTGTCCTCCCGCTCTCCCCAGTCAGAGCAAGTGTCTCCACACAAACAAGGCAAAGCTTCCACCACAGACACCAGCTTGGGCAGGTCAAGTCCTACCAGGAACAGCTACTCCCAGCTACTCTTTTATTCTCCTTCTCCAAAGGGCTGCCCACACAAACCACCTCTCACACATTGCAACCAGCTCCCCCTAAAACTTGCTGCTATTCAGAATCCGATGATGCTCAAAGAAAAGTTCAATTATTATTTTTTTTTTACAGCATTGTCTATGCCCAAAATAAACGTTGGCCATAAAATACAGAGGATTTTTATTTCCTCACTGAAAGAATTATATATAATAAAAGTGTATCTTTAATGAGCAATTAGCAATTCTAATTGATACCCAATAGTTGTTCAGTTTGTCCAAAACCACCAGGTGGCAATAGCAGCCCGGCCAACTGTAGGAATTGCTTACTCCCCTTTTCCCTTCCCTATCCTAAGCTTCTTTTCATTTGCTAGTAGTTAAATTCTGTGTCAGATTAGCCATGTAGAATAAAAAGAACCCCCACAGCTATTACTATTTAATGATTCCAAGGATTGGGTCTAACCTAAATAGCTCCCAATAATCTATGAATGACCACTTCCAAGCTTGCAAATCCTGTTGTTTCTGTGCAGGGGGCATCACTGCCTCATGCAGATTGTCCATTACACCCACTTACTTCTGCAAACTGACCCCCTTCAGTGGCTTTTGGTTCAGGCAGGGTTAGATATGGCCCTGAATCTCCCATTACCTGTAAGCAACTTAATTTTCTGCTTCTACGAATCACCATTACTTCTGTTTTCCAACTTCCTTATGAAATGATACTATATGTACTCTCACGTAATAGCATGCAACACATTACTAATTCACTATCCATACACTACATGTGCCCAAACATGCCCCAAAACACACAGCATCTGGAAAAACAGGAAAAGAAGATGCTTTTTATAACCTGAGAGCAACAGAAATACACCAGACCTGTAACTGGACAGAAAGCTTGATCAAAAATGGTGCTTATATTCCTCAGCTTTCAGTAAGTATTCTATGTAGGTGAGTTAGGACCCAATGGTCTGATTTTAGTACTTATTTTGTGTAAGCTAGATCAAGAGACAGGGGAGGCATGGTGCATGGAAATTAATTCCCATGCATACACAAGCAGTTGCAGGCATCACACTAGACTATGACACTGTAAACTGGTGACAGAAGATACAGAGATGGCAGAGTTATTGAATGCCTTCTTTGTCTCAGTCTACTCTGCCGGAGGCAGTCCTGAAGAGCCCTGTACCCCTGAGACCTCAGATGAAGTCAGGTCAGTGGAGCAGTTTGCCTTAGTCAACAAGGAATGGGTTAGAGACCAGCTGAGCAATCTGGACATCCATAAATCCATGGGTCCAGATGGGATGCACCCGCGGGTGCTGAGGGAACTGGTGGAAGTCATTGCTAGACCACTCTCCATCATCTTTACCAAGTCTTGGGAAACGGGAGAGGTGCCTGAGGACTGGAGGAAAGCAAATGTCACTCCAGTCTTCAAAAAGGGCAAGAAGGAGGACCCGGGTAACTATAGACCGGTCAGCCTCACCTCCATCCCTGGGAAAGTGATGGAACACCTTATCCTTGATGCCATCTTAAGGCATGTCAAGGATAAGAGGGTTATGAGGGGCAGTCAACATGGCTTTACCAAGGGGAAGTCATGCTTGACCAACCTCATAGCCTTTTATGAGGAAATAACATTGTGGATGGATGACGGCAGAGCGGTGGACGTGGTCTACCTTGACTTCAGCAAAGCATTTGACACAGTCTCCCACAGCATCCTCATAGCTAAACTGAGGAAGTGTGGCCTGGATGATCAGGTAGTGAGATGGACTGCAAACTGGCTGAAGGACAGAAGCCAGAGAGTTGTAGCCTATGGGGCGGAGTCCAGTTGGAGGCCTGTATCTAGTGGAGTGCCTCAAGGGTCAGTATTGGGACCAGTATTATTTAATATATTCATCAATGATTTAGATGAGGGAATTGAGTGTACTGTCAGCAAGTTTGCTGATGACACTAAGCTGGGAGGAGTGGCTGACACGCCAGAAGGCTGTGCTGCCATCCAGCGAGACCTGGACAGGCTGGAGAGTTGGGCAGGGAGAAACTTGATGAAATATAACAAGGGAAAGTGTAGAGTCCTGCATCTGGGCAGGAACAACCCCAGGTTCCAGTATAGGTTGGGGAACGACCTGTTAGAGAGTAGTGGAGGGGAGAGGGACCTGGGGGTCCTAGTGGATGGCAGGATGACCATGAGCCAACACTGTGCCCTTGTGGCCAAGAAGGCCAATGGCATCCTGGGGTGTATTAGAAGGGGGGTGGTCAGTAGGTCGAGAGAGGTCCTCCTTCCCCTCTACTCTGCCCTGGTGAGACCACATCGGGAATATTGTTTCAAGTTCTGGGCCCCTCAGTTCAAGAAGGACAGGGACCTGCTGGAGAGAGTCCAGCGCAGGGCAACTAAGATGATTAAGGGAGTGGAGCATCTCCCTTATGAGGAAAGGCTGAGGGAGCTGGGTCTCTATAGTTTGGAGAAGAGGAGACTGCGGGGGGACCTTATTAGTGTATATAAATATAGAAAGGGGGAGTGTCATGAGGATGGAGCCAGGCTTTTCTCAGTGGCAAACAATGATAGGACAAGGGGTAATGGGTATAAACTGGAACACAAGAGGTTCCACTTAAACTTGAGAAGAAACTTCTTCTCAGTGAGAGTGACAGAACACTGGAACAGGCTGCCCGGGGGGGTTGTGGAGTCTCCTTCTCTGGAGACATTCAAAACCCGCCTGGACACATTCCTATGTAACCTTATCTAGGTGTTCCTGCTCTGGCAGGGGGATTGGACTAGATGATCTTTTGAGGTCCCTTCCAATCTCTAACATACTGTGATACTGTGAAACCAAAAAGCAATCTCGCCCCATACAGTATCCCAGGAATATTGTTTTTGAACTTCTCAGGCACTTTAGTTAACAAATCTGTGGGGTTTGGCTTTTGTTGGTTTTTAAACTGAGTTGTAAGAAGGACATATTCCTGGGTAAATCCACATCTAAAGTTACATCTCTGATCTGACCTCATCAGAGTCACATTTGGAATGATGATAAGGTAGGCAAAAATCATAGTCTTCGATCTATACCTGCTTTTCAGACTTCTTACTTAGAGACTGATCTAAGTGCTGGATGACTTCAGACCATTTCCAGCACCACAAAGATCAACAGGGCCCTCTCTCCCTATCAGCCATGCTCCTGGCCTGCACTCACTGACTGACCCAGTCAGAAACCATTTTATGTGATCCTAAAGCACACCTTGAATAACGTGCATTGTAACCACTGCTCTCTACTAAGATTTTTCTGTTAAATGAGATACACCCACACCCATCTCTCTACACTAGCTACTGAAGGGACAGCATGAACACCAAGGTCTCCTTCAGGGGTTATCTGTCCTTCCTGAGCTGAGTTAGAGGAAGAATTTGACCAAAACACTAACAACTGATTCTTTTAAAACAGCTACCTGACACAGACAATCTCCCTCCTGTGTGTTTCACCTCCAAAATATTAACCAATTTAGATGCACATGATGAACCATAAAACCTTGCCAGCTCTATGCAGTACAATGATCTAGAAGAGAAATTAGACCTTGGAGGAACATCTGCCTGGAATCTCCCACTTTTTCCAGCCCAATCCCATGCTCTAACACTGACTTTCCCTGCTGTGGAGAGGCACTGGGAAGCAGAAAGGAAGCACCTGGCTCCCATGTGCACCTTAAGGCTGCTGAGCAAGAGCAGTCAGTCCCAGCCGCATCCATCAGGAAGGGCTGAGTTATCTGACTGGGAGGGAAAGAGAAGCAGTCAGCTGCAGAATGTTAAGGCATGCCCACAACTAGGAGAGGGGTAGAAGCATTAAAAACCTTAAAGACCTTATCAGAAGTCTTACCCTAAGACTTGGAAAGGAGTTGTGAAGACAACAGAAGGTGGTGGAAGAAAAGGAGGGAAGGATAGTATAGTATAGTATGGTATATTAATTATATGTATTATATTATATTATGTCTTCCACCCATCACTGTGGACTTGCAAAACTGAGCACATTCATCCTTAGGGAATAAAGGATTTGTCTTCTGGTAGGCAAAAGCCATCATTTCATCAGAGGAACAGCTCTTCAAATGCAAGCTGCAAACCAGGACTTTCTGTCCCAGGTTCCTTCAGCCTTTAAACCCAGTTCCAATATTGTCTGTGGTTTTATTCATGAAACTAAGTTCCAACTTTGACTGCAAGATACATTCTGGATCTTTCAGAATTTAAAATAAGAAATCAGAGCAAGAAATTACCCAGCTGTGATATGCTTGTTATTTCACACTTTCACCCACACTCTTTGGAAATTGAGTTCAACTATGACAACTTGAAAATTGGTTTTAATCACAACTAAAACATGGAGGATTTTTTCCCCTCTCTTTTTGTTCCTAACATCCCATAAGGACTGAAAACAATGATGTTGAGTGGCAAAATGATGATGAGTGGCAAAAGGCGAGGCAAGTAACTCCTGATGTATTACAAAGCACCACACATCTTTAGCCATAGGGGAGAGGCTCAGCAAAATAAAACCAGATATCAAGAAACCCAAAACACATTTTAATCCGAACTATTCTTTTAGGCATTCAGTCTCAGGCCTAATACCACAGCTATTCACAGTATCCACTAACACTTTTGTGCCATTTGGAAGCCAGAGGACTAACATCTCCCTTCCGGACTCTTGACTGGAAGCAATGCAATGCTGTACAACCAGCTGGACCTTCACGGAAGAGGACCATGTAGG
Source organism: Psittacula echo (assembly GCF_963264785.1). NCBI lineage: Eukaryota > Metazoa > Chordata > Aves > Psittaciformes > Psittacidae > Psittacula > Psittacula echo. Next base: position 22,218,705 of record NC_137739.1, on the reverse strand, counting down.
TAGGGTTTGGGTCTGCGTTCAATCTGGTGACATTTGCAAAGCCAAACGCAAAGCCACCCCGCCACATGCAGCAATACGGTAGCTCTGGTTCTCTAGAAAAGAAGCTATTTTTAAACCTCAGTAGCAATGTGAACTGCATAAATTAGCATAATTCCAGCCTCCACGGAGAGTTCCCAGCTGACTGTGTTACATGCTACGAATTAGCACTCTGCAGATTCCTCGCTTCTACTAACACAGTCAATCATGTCATTCCTGGGGCTTAAAATCCCCTTTTTCAGTCCTCCAAAATCTCAGCATCCCTTTTTACACTCGTCTCTTCCTTCTCAGAGCAGTACTTTCAAAGCCTTGGATTTCATTACAAATCTCCCAAGGCCTTCATGTGTAACTGGTGGTTGTTATGTGGCTTCCTAATTGCAGGACATCCTACTAAGGACATCCTACTATTTTCTCTGTGTAGGCAGATGGCATGGAAGTGGAGTGCAGATGGTAACCCACAGCCCACAAACTCCTCATTATAATTTGAAATGGAGTATGCAGCTCTTCGATTCTTACCTTCTCCTTAAATTATTTTCAGCATTAAATTGCTGTTTTCAGAAGGCACAGTCAAAGGTAACAATATCTGTTTATTAGTTGAGAAGCTTCTCCTAACAAAGAGGTCATGATGAGCCTTCTATCTTCACAAGTTTTATTAAAATCCATAAATCATGAGTGGAAGGGATTTTAAATCAAGTATCTCTTGTTTTGATTCAAGTATTCCTTACTGATTTTATTTTCTTCAGGTAGAAAGCAGATCAGACTGAAGCATGAATGCTTAAGAGTCACAGTTAGCTATTTAAGGTCATCTCATGGCTCCAGGTATCACTTTACCTGAGCCACTTGGAATTATAAAGGATTTATCTCCACATAACACCTGTGAGATAAGAGAGTTGCTGCTGATAAACTGCAGCAGGAAGCAAGGAGGTGACTTGGTCTGAAGCCGCACTGATGGCCTGTGGGTCTTCAGGGCCCACAGGCTCACCACTGCATCCTCCCTGCCCTTTTAGGACTGAAAGTCTTCCTGGCACGAAGGCACAGCTCAAAATGAAGGTGCCATAAAAATCAGTTCTATGGAATCAACCAGGTTGGAAAAGACCTTTAAGATCATCAAGTCCAACCATTCCCCAGCACTGCCAAGGCCACCACTAAACCATGGCACTGAGGGCCTCATCAACACAGTTTGTGAACACTTCCAGGGATGGTGACTCCACCACTGCCCTGGGCAGCCTGTTCCAATGCCTGAACACCCTTTGGGGAAGAAACTGTTCCTAATCTCTCCTAACCTCCCCTGGCACAGCTTGAGGCCGTTTCCTCTTGTCCTGTCACTTGTTCCCTGGAAGCAGAGACCAGACACCTCCTGGCTCCATCTTCCTTTCAGGCAGCTGTAGAGAGCAGTAAGGTCCCCCCTGAGCCTTCTCTTCTCCAGACTGAATACCCCCAGTAAACAAGCCCTGGTGTCTTTCAAGCTTTTTCACAGGACATCCAGTCTGGTGGAACTGGCTTTCCTAACCTTTTGACCAGCTGGAAAAGTCCTAAAAACTGTGACTTAAAAATATCTGTGGTGGAAAATAGCAAGGAATAAAATAATAAGCATTAGAGGTCAAGCCTGGATCCCTGAAAAGTTTGTATTAACCAATGGAAAAGCATTAAAATAAGGAAACTTCTCCTGTAGTTATAAAAAGAAAACAAACAATACTTCAAGCACCCAAATGACACGGTTGATGAGGATTTACTAACTTACAGTCGCTCACACACAGTGTAAATGAAGAGTTGGCTAATTTGCTCCTGCTCCAGAAGCCTGGAATCAGACTTGATCAAAACAAACAGCATCATTTGTTGAGAAGTTCTGACCTGGTGCCTGACACCCACTTACTAAACCTCACCACCTCAGTGATAATAGAACCTTCTAAACGGGTCCACAAAATGGTTTCTGTCCATTTAAAGGATGAATACATGTTGCTTAACTAAATTTACTGCTTTTAAGAGTAACTATTAGCAAATGGGGTTTTTTTCCTCAAATGGTTGAAATTATTTCCATGTTATACATCAAAACCATTCAGATGTTCAACTGAGTTATGGTATACATACACTATGACATAAATGATTTGACTATATAATCCAGGGCTGTAACCTTCCTCAGCATGCAAGCATACTAATGATCTTACACATGGACAACACAAGATGAAATAATGAAATAGTTCATCACTGAGGGAAATTTATCATGTCTACATTCATAGAAGAAGATTATAGGACTTCATCTTCTTAGTGGTTTCCCTTTCACAACAAATATGACAATAATCAGTTTTCATTAGAGAAGACATGTCCTTTCTGTTGTACTGATGTGACTTTCATGTCCTACACACCAAATACAGCAATGATGTCAGCTGAATAACTACATGCTATCTTCTGATTGCTGGGGTTTTTTTTATCTTCAGATGTTTAAGACATTTTCAAGTAGGGGCTGGAACTGGATGAACTTTAAGCTCCTTTCCCACCCAAACCAGTCTGTGATTCTGTATGGTTTTTTTTTCTCTAGCTCCATGACTTGTGGTTGAAACTAGTAAGGGTCTTCAGAACTGACCATTTGAAACAGCTGCCCCATGGGAAACCTCTGTTCAAGTCTTGACTCCAGAGAATAAAAATTTCCAGAGCAAGAGAAACCTCCATCATAAGTGCCTTAAGGAAGCCCTGACTTAAATCCAGTCTTCATGCCATGGTATCCCACAGCTCATCCAAAGGCACATTCAGAGCTCTTTGGCATAACAGACCCATTGCTCATGGAAAGGCAAAAGAATTTTGGCAGAGGATTCCATTTCTGACACAGTAAGAGTGACTCTATCACACATCTGTTCCTCTGCAGGAAGCTGAATCTGCCTGTGACAAGGTCAATTTTGAGAAGGGTTGGTATTAAAAGATTATGCTCCCTCCATCCTCTCACTGAGGCTGCGCTAATTACTTCAGGGGAGCAAAGGAATTCTTTGATCCTCCAACTCCTCTTTCCTTCACAAAGTGACTTTGCCTGCCGGCACAGCACCCACAGGAATAGCAAGGCACAGTCCAATTCCATAATCGTGGAATTAGCCATTTTCAACCTTGAAATTTAACCCTAAGAAATTGAGTATACAGTAATCCATATAATCCAGGCCTCTACACCTGTCCCTATTCCAACTAATCTCGCCATCCTTCATCATGTCACATCTTAATTTAGAGTCCTATCTGCTAAGGTCAGTGTAAGTGGATGCACAGAAAGTCACAAGTATTTGTCATACAGAGGGACCGTCTGCTTCCTTTGTGAACCCTGCAAGATACAGAGATATCAACGGGGAGCAAAGCCCTTCCCTGAAACAGCCTCTACTAATGTTCTGAGAAGCAGCAAAAAGAAGGAATAAATAAATAAAGAAGTAGATGTAGCGCAGCCCCTGATAATGCGATCTGGTGGTATTAAGTTTTCTCCTGAAGGAGTTAAGTATATACCAGCTGCTCTACATTAAACTGAGCTGGCATTTTAAATTATGCAAATGAGCTGAGCTACCACCCATTTCAGCCCAGCATTTAACAGAAGTGCTATAAATGATGCAAAGTCCTGGCCAACCCAAGCCCTGCCATTTCAGCTGCTGTCAGAGAAGAAAGGAGAAGGGGGGGTAATGGCACAGGGTGATGCTGCAGCACTTCACAAGATGGTTTACAAAAGACTCCCTTTCACCATCTGTATTGTTCGTGTGACCAAAATCTGCACATGTGCATGGAAAGCCTGAGGCTTTTATTTGTGGAAAGTCCATTTCTATAAGCTGCTAGGAACCACTGAAAGAAAACCCTAAATTAAACGATTTGCCAGTGGAACACTGACATTCCAAATCTCTCCTTGCTTAATGCGGCATAATAAACACTGAGTAGATGTGACAGGCCATTGGCTCAGCAGTGCTGACACAGCAGCCTACGGTGGCATCAGTCCCCACCACCATGTCCCACACCAACGGACAGTTCCCAAGCTATGAAGGTAATAGGTAAAAATTTGTGTTTGTTCAATGCAAACCCCTTTTCTGCTGACTCTCAGAGAGCTCAGGAGGCAATAGAGGACCATATCTTATCTAGTTCACACTGTTATGGCCAAGAGATTAAGTATCATCACAAATACTAGGAGAGTGAAGGATATGCTATTAAGTAGTCTAGGACCTTTGTAGACTGGCTTTTTGATTTCAGCTTCTTCCATATACTTTTTTTCTTCTTTTTTTTTTTTTCTTTTTCCCCCTCCTTTTTCAAGTACCTACTGCAGCAAGTAACCTGTTCAACAACGGAAAGCTAGAATCAATTCCTGTGTTAAAAATACATGCCTCGCTACCCAACCTGATAAACCAAACCACTGGTGGGTATGACCCACAGGCATTACACCCCACTGCACAATCCTGTGTAAGCACCACAATTCACTCCACGTGGTCCAAACCCTACAAGGTAAAAAGCCAAAATGCTCCTACCTCTTACAGGGAGGGAAATCTTTATTGCTGCAGTGAGGGAAGTTTGTATCTGACTGCTTGGAAACAGGATCCTAGGCAACCACTGCTCTTCCCTCTTGAAAAGCAGAAAGTGGTTTTGTTTTGTAAATTAAAGCAAATTCATTAGAATTCCCCTGGCGAGGTTGTGTAGGGATAAATAGGATGTCGCTGCCTCCCTTTTCCAGCTCAGCTCCATGCTAGAGGACTGTCACCTTTTTGCCAGCTTTCCTTGGCAGTGCTCATTTGGCACATTACCCTGGAGAATCAGCCCCCTGTGTGCTCCACAGTCCATCCCGGAGGAGTAAGACACAGCAATGCTGAAAATACTCTTTCCCAAAATAATCCGTCCCAGTTAAGGTCCAGACAAGTCTGGGTTATGTATGGCTGTCCTGAGAAACAGACTGACCCATAGTTATTGAGCAAGAGAAAACCAGACCCATTTCTAAACCATTGCTTCAAATGGCAAATGCACATGTGATCTCGAAACACAAACGACATCTTGTAAATTAGTTTTGAAGGCTTAAATACCTGTAAGACTCTTGGAGATTATGAATAATTTGTAACTGAATCAAACCTGTCTTACCAGACCAATCCATTAGTTACTGTCTCTACCAGCCACAATCAAAGTTGTGCACTGATCTTTGTGGATGCAAATGTGTCCTCTACATCTATTCCATGTCTGTGTTCCTCTGATATATGCATACAAATACTGTTCTCACATTAAATTTCTCTAAGAAATTATAACTTTTCATCACACTACATTAGCTTAAGGAGGATTTCTGACTCCAAAAGACATGACACAAATCTTTGTATCTGCTTGATCTTACAATGCTATGCCTGATAGCTATCTGCAAAAGGAAGCAAATGTGCTAGACCCCTTGTGCAAGTTGATTAGAAATTACTTCCTGGTAATTAATGTCATAATCTGAGAAACAGCCAAAATAGATGACAGGTGGAAAAAGAGCTGTTACAGTCTTTGAAATATACCTGTACAAAACCAGTATTTAGCTGATCAGTACCAAGGTTACCTGTAGTTTCTAATAGTGGCCATGGCTAAAGCAAAAGGAATCCATTTCTAAATATTTCTTTCAAGTTATACAAGCGTAACAATAAAATGTCACACTAGTTAGATCAGCAACATGAAATCCCACAAGGGCATTCATTTTGTTCTCCAGATTCGTGAATGTATAGAATTAATAGATGGCAGAAAAATACAATATAAAATTAATTTCCAGTCAGCCCTTTCAGTAGAAGATAGGGGATCCTATCAGGGAGATTCATCTCATCATGTGAAACAAAAAGGTATTACTACAACAGCCCTTGCAACTGAGAATGTTTTTCCGTTGTCCAAAGGGGCAGATCCGTCAAATAGGTTACAAGGAGGCTGAGATGCCAAGAAATATTACAGATCCTTGCATGTTGCAGCAATGAGAAAACAGCCTCTGAAGAGCTCCGTGACAGCCATAAAATACATAAAATTACAATTCTAGCCTGCCACACGCCTCTTCCACTTCTCCCAAGAACCAAGCGTGTGCGTCCTTACTCAATCCTCCTAGAAGATGCCATCATCCTATGCAACTCTTCCTATACACCTCTGAAAGAGGAAGCTGCCTGATATCAAAAAGGCCTTGTCAGCTTCTACAGGATTATTAGGGAGATGAGGAGGAACATGGAAATTATTGAAGAAGTCAGTTAAGTCCTTTCAGTTGGAGAAGGCATAACCAACAAGATCCTTCCATTTGGAGAAAGCATAAATCAACAAGATGCCAGCACTGAGAACAGCTACGCCTGCAGCTGTACAGCAAGCCAAGGGTTGTTTTGGGGTTTTGGGGGAGGTTGTGGAGACAAACATGTCTGGATTGCTCCAAGAAGGCTTTACAGCCTGGTCTTCTACACCTCCGGGACCATCATGGCTAAGAACCCACCCTTCTCCTACCCAATGCATGCAGGGAACAGTGCATCAAGTACATTGGCCTCCACTCCTGTGGGGTCCTGCAGCTTGAAGGGAGGTCTAATACTATTTAGAACTCTTATGAATAGGTAGATTTCCACTTTCAAAGGAAGTGCTGATGAATCCATCAACTTATTGCCCAAGAATACCTGTTTAACAGACCTGACCATGTTTCCCTGTCAAGAGCAGCAAGCACTATTGCAACTAAACCAACACCTGCCAGTCCCTAGTTGCTTGGCCTCTACAATTCAGTTTTCCTTCTTGCCTGTATAGAATCATAGCATCAACTAACTTGGAAAAGACCTTTAAGATCATCAAGTTCAACCTTTACCGCAGCACTGCCAAGTCCACCACTAAACCATGTCATAAAATAAAAGCTCAACATCTACTACTGGAAGTAGCCCACAGACCCTTTCAGCTCCAACACTGCCTTGCCTGTCTGCTACTTACAGGCAATTCTCAAGTCTACACCATAAACATGAACTCACCAATACCCACTGTTGGATTATACCATGGTGGTCATCACATAAAGGACAAGACAGAAGAAATGGATCGATATTAGTGACAGGACAGGTAAAATAAGGAGATTTAGGAACTCTTTCCAAATCTGAAAAAGAGGATAAAGCAATTTCTAGCCATAGCTGTAGAGAAAAAAAACACACAAGGTGATAATAGGAAGAGAGCTTAAGGAAATATTCAAGAAAAGGGAGGGACGCAGGGTAAAATTTAAGAAGAAGCCATGGGAGTAAACAAGACATTGTCAAAATACGATGATATTACAGTCCAAAGCTGACCATGCAAAAGGGAAAAAGTCCTGGTAAAGCCTATTTTGAAATCCAGAAGTTGGATATTTTTTCCTTTCATGCATTGTTTTCCCACACATTGCTTCCAATTCTAAAAAACCCAAAAGTAGAATGAAAAATAATCCAAGGACAACACACCTAAAAATACTCTGAAGAGAAAAAAAAAAATAGGTGGAATCAGGGTAAAATTTCAGGTCTCAGCCTGTTTTAAAATAAGAAGTGACCTGTTTTTTCAATTATTTATTTTAATAAATGGCTTATTTGTTTTAAGTTTTAGCAGTTCTTTCCATGCCTATGCATTACAAAACTGAAGAAACTGAGAATGTTTCCACAAACTATTTCAGAAAAACAATTTATAGATAAAATTAGAGGCATACAAGTACGGGCCAAGTGTTTGACTGAATTCCAGTTCTTGGTGAATGGAAAACCATCAGCTTCCTGTTACAAAATGTACCAACAGTTCATGTCTAATAAAACACTGAAAATCTGACCATTTATTTACTTCAAATATAGATGTTACTAAAAATAATATCCAAGCAGGGTATTTTTAGCCAGGTGAACTTCTCAGGAGAATAAGTTTCTACAGTTTGCTGCAAAGAATAATGGTTTAAATTTTAAGAGCATCTCTTGGTTTATACCAGAATAAAAGTAGAAAGTTTAGCCCCAAACCTTAAATAAGCAGAAAGTAAATGGGAAAAAAAATGGAAGAACACAACACACATCCTTCCATTAAAGGCCTAGCAACCACCTTATTCACAACAGTGTCTTCTTAAATATTACTTAGAAATAATAATATTCTGTCTTGCAAGCTTGGGAAGTTCAAACAAAACAATTATTGATTCCAATCCCTCCTTAATTTATTCCACTTTGGTAAGAAAAAGGGACTTGTAGGCTAAAAGCATTAAAATACTCTACAAATTGAAGAGAGGTTTAAGTCCAGGGGTGAGATAATCTGGAAATTACAGAGTAGATGATGGTTCTCAGAGGACTCTTCAAAGGAAATCAAAAATAGCCAAAACCAGCCCTGAATTCCCAAAACCAAGCACTGAATCCACCCTTCCTATCTCAATAAAATAAAGGCCTTCTTTTCCAATACACACTGGAGACAAAAAAATAAAAAAGACTACAGGTGGTGTTGGTCTCATCATTTTCTTCCTTTCTGGTACTTCTCAGGCAGTTGAAACTTGGAAAAAGTTTGCCTACCAGACACCTTCTTCCTCATTTGACTTTTTCCCCTTGCTTTTTTTCTTTTTGAGAAGTAAAACTCAGGTTTACTGCCAGGAGTTTTGAAAAGCATTATCTGTAATTCTCCTCTACCAATATCCTTGTACCTTTCTGCATCTCCAGGAGATTCCTTTAGGATAGGTTTCATATGTCATACCAACTGGTTTTTGATGAGAGTATTTCTTCGAAGTAACAAGTGACAGGACAAGAAGAAACAGCCTCAAGCTGCACGAGGGGAGGTTTAGACTGGATATTAGGAACAATTTCTTCCCCAAAGGGTGTTCAGACATTGGAACAGGCTGCCCAGGGCAGTGGTGGAGTCACCATCCCTGGAAGCGTTCACAAGCCATGCAGATGAGGCCCTCAGTGCCATGGTTTAGTGGTGGCCTTGGCAGTGCTGGGGACTGGTTGGACTTGATGATTTTAAAGGTCTTTTCCAACCTAGTTCATTCTATGATTCTATTTTGCAGAAGACAAGACAATATTCCTTTATGATGAGTTCCACAAAGCACATCAGCATGGCTTTCAACTACCAAGAATACTTGTACAGCTGAAGTGGTGCCTGGACACAGATGCTTTTGTCTTTCAGTTTCTTCACATTACACTTGCTTTTCAAAGTACAATTATTTTATCCCTATTTGAATATTAACAATTTTGATATATCAGCTAGAAAGACCTCATACTTCTCTGTTGAAGCCAATTCCAGTTCAAACAAGCCTCCAGAAGAGAATGAATATCTACGAGAACTGAAATACAACACATGGATCAAGAAACTAAAGTTCTATTGAACACACAATGGACAAATTATCTACAAAAAGTATGAAAAGCGCTCTAAAAGCTGTCAAATACATTCTCCAGGAGGGCAAAGGCAGGCAGGGGGAAAGAGAGCAAAAAAAATACATAAAACAATAATTATTAACTCATTTCTGGTTAGAGGATGTCTGCAGCAAAGTGTCCTGCTTGGTGCTGCCACACATCATGTGTCAGAGCAGAAGGTGACAAAAATTGCTTGCTAATTCAAGGACAAAGCAAGTGAGAGTGTTCACTGAAGAAATACTATTTTATGGAGTAAACGGAGAGTTTCAAGAACAGAGGGAGAACATATGGACACCATATGCAGAAGCATTTTGAACTGATTAACAAATAGCAGCAAAGGAGAAAGATAATCTAACAGTCAGGGGACTAGCTAGTAACTTTGTAGAGCACTGCAGATTTTATGACCTCGGGTAAGTGTCTTTATGCCTCTGCCGTTCATTTATAAAATAAACTCCATGTTAACCATAACAAGAAGACAACCTCCAAACTGTTTTCTTGTTTTCTATCCGGTAATATTTCATTTGGAACAACCCCATATAATTTCACATTTACCAGTATATATCTATAAACATATTATGAAAACCATTGTAATAATAATTAGAAGAAGAATTTGGCTACTTCATAGCCTCAGATTGCTTAAAGTGTGGCAAAAAAATCCATCACAAAGCAAGATTCAGCAAGGTTTTTTTCACAGGAATGTACTTAGGTGCCTAAATAATTATGTGAGTAAGCTCATTAATACTATTACAAATTTTAATACTATTAAAATTCTATTTGTAGTTATATATTTTGATTGCCTGAATCTATAGTTCTTAGATTTTCCCAACTCTTCAGTAAAATTTCTTCTTTGTACACACCCTGAACATGTCCTCATTTGGTATCTTCCAACACTGCAAAAAGCTACCTTTTATGGTTAAGATATCAATGTTACCAACCATATCTCTTATCATTTCTTTTTATAATTAGCTCAATGGTGATAGCGAGACCAAATTTTACACAGCTCACATAATGGCACTGAAGCCAGCCCACATTCATCTGACTTGCAACTGGGTACAGGTAAAGATTTGCTTGATTCCTATCCCTTCTGCACGATGGTTCTGTAATAAAACTGTGAAGCCTAGTACCACGCATAAAAATGGTTAATTCATATAAGAAAGGCAGGCATAATTTCTCTGCAATTGCTCTATTAATCTTTCTCTCCATGAAACTTCACATTAGCAAGACAGTGATATGGAATACAAATGGCTTCTGATAAAGTTAATTAAAATATAGAAAAGTAATTACTAATATCTGAGCTATATGGCTCCATGTGGATTGCTAACGACATGGTGAAGCAGAGAAGGCCAACCAAAAGCCAGAAGATTGCAATGCACATGTGGCTCATCAAACAGTTGATGTGAGCCTAAATTTGAAGCATGGAAAAATACTTGAGCGATCTATTAAGTAATGAATTTGTGAGCAGCTAAAGTACTTTATGGCAGCACACAACTGACTGAAATGCTCCCTGAAGTCTGTTAGTAGTGTGCTACCAACATGGGAATGGCTATCCAATACATTTTTGGCAGTGATCTGTAATGGAGCTTTTCCACCAATTCCATTCCATATCATCATCGTTGACTACGGAATGGCTAAGGAGAAAAAGTTTCTAGTCTCAATGGGTATTGCAAATGTTTTTGGAGAACAAAGATGTAGATGATCTTCACAAATTGTGAAAGAACAACTAAACCACAACGAGAAAAATTTAGTGTCAGACTAGAGAACAAGGAGGTCTAAAACACCCTGGGTCTAGAATGACCAACTCAAAATGACCTTCACAAACTGGGAAGGCAATCTGAAGAAAAATCTAGGTAAGCAAGGTAGTTCTATTGCAGACAAGGACATCTATCAAGTCTGAAACTAAATTAATTTTAAAAGGTCTAGGCAAACTGAAGAGCTCGGTAGACAGAATGAAGCACACTAAGAGTTCTAGAAATCCTGAGAGAAACGGTTAAAAGAATCATGTTTCCCTAGTGTAGAGCAAAAGTGGAGAGGAACATAACACCTAGTAGAGCATCTAGCTTACATGTCTTAGAATCCCAGACTGGTTTGTGTTGGAAGGGACCTTAAAGCTCACCCAGTTCCAACCCCCTGCCATGGGCAGGGACACCTTCCACTAGACCAGGTTGCTCCAAGCCCCGTCCAACCTGACCTTGAACACTGCCAGGGATGGGACAGCCACACCTTCTCTGGGCAACCTGTGCCAGCACCTCACCACCCTCACAGGGAAGAACTTCTGCCTAAGAGCTCATCTCAGTCTCCCCTCTGTCAGGTTAAAGCCATTGCCCCTTGTCCTGTCCCTACAGGTCCTTGTCCAAGCCCCTCACCAATAGGACTCGCTCCAACAGCTCCACGTCCCTCTTGTGTTGTTGCCCCAGAGCTGGACGCAGGACTGCAGGGAGGTCTCCCCAGAGTGCAGCAGAGGGGCAGAATCCCCTCCCTTAACTGCTGACCATACTCTTTTCTATATAGCAGGAGAGGCTATGCCGTGTAACTTCCAGCAAATTAATATTGCAAAGAAGTTTGCAGTGAAATAACAAGTCAGCCCCCACGCCTCCCTGCCAAATATTAAGGACAGTTGTAGGCAATTGGTGAATACACATTCTTGAATACCAGGTTAAAGAGATGCCTGTGAACTTGAAGTGTTCTAGTGGAAATTGTGGGACCAATGACTTACTAAGGTCTCGGCGCTTTTAGGACTGCCACAGTTACTTAGGATACAAACAATGCTTATTATTTAGATTCTCCAGAGAATAAAAATCAAGAAGCTAGAGAATACACCATAGCAGCAATAAAAATAAATCCATGATCTCCTTCGGTGGCTTTCATAATAACATGGCAACGGACTCTGCTCCTGGAACAGTATTTTCCTTCTTGCACCCTGTACAAACAATTCAACCATATCCATGGACTCCTAATTGGCAATAACCTCTGTCGTAAATAACTAATGCAAACTTAGTAGCCAAATACACACAACTTCTTCAGACTAACTAAGAAATACCCTTTTGTATGTGAGGAATCACTATCTTGATATCTATTTGACAGAAGTTTCTCTGGTAACAAAGTTAAATATTTCCAAAACAATGCTATCTAAATATGGGTCCGGTTTATTGGTGGTGTTTTCAAATTAGACAAAAGCACCAGTGCAGCAGTAGGATACTGTTGTGCACAACAAAAGGAATATGGAAAAATGAATGGAGTGTGTGTATCCGTAACAATAAAATAGGAATGATACTGCCATGATTCATTGACCTGAGGCTTCCCGGTAGCATTTACAATGGGCTTGATGCTAAAACCCTCAGATCTTTCTTTGGGAACAGCTGAAATACTACAAAAAATGCTTTTTATAAATCGCACAGCATTTTAAATAACACATTGCCCTTATATGGCCTTAAGGCACAAAACCTGCAGTTACTGTGAAATCCAGCTGACACATGTAAAACCATACCAAGAGCAAAAAAATACGTCAAAATATTGAGAAGTTTTCACTGATGTCACATTTCTCAGGTGGGACATTAAAAAATGAGTATTTTAATGAATACCACCTGCAGTGCCCATGTGCTCTTAAGAATCAGGCTCAAGATAGGTCCCACCTGGCACTGAAAAAGCTCATGAACCCAGCACCACTCTGCAAGTGGCTTGAAACATGCTAAACCAGTATTAGAACATGTTCACATTGTTGCTTCTAGTCTACGCACTACATACAGGCTCTTCTGCAAAATGATCAGGAAACGAATTGCAGGGGAAAGGCATCCACAAATTCAAAGTGGAAGCATATATACACCATGATGGAAGAGAAAAACTCATATGTACAAATAATTAAAGGTGGACAATCTATCTGTGTTTCAGCCCTCCATCCCCTCTTGTACAGTACATGACCAAGCAGATGTCCTAAACAGTAGGTCAAATTGTGCTCTCTCCTTATTCTGTGCATGCAACTGAATTCTGTGTAAGGTACTGCAAAGAGGACTAACTTCAACAGGACTAAAAGCAGCTCCCTAAAATACTACCTGAACATCCAGTGGCTTATTGATTACGAACACCCTCAAAGATATAATAGGAGTTTGAATTCCCTTGTGTTGAAATAGAAGCTGAATTCTCTTGAGTGAATATCTGAACCACAAAGCAGTTGTACAAAAGCAATGCTTCTCCGCCACTTGTGTTGAAAGTGGCCTGATATCAGCTTGGGTTTTGATAGAAATAGCTTATGCCTCTAGCTCCAACAGGGAGTTTGGGGCTTCAAATTCCAAGCTGAACCTCAACAAGGACCAAAGCACCAGTTACATGGATGTCGGTCATTTTTGTTTCTTTGGTTTTTCATAGAATGGTTTGGGTTGGAAGGCACCTCAAAACTCACCCAGTTGCAACCCCCTGCCACGGGCAGGGACACCTTCCACTAGACCAGGCTGCTCCAAGCCCTGTCCAACCTGGCCTTGAACACTGCCAGGGATGGGGCAGCCACAGCTTCTCTGGGCAACCTGTGCCAGCGCCTCAGCACCCTCACAGGGAAGAACTTCTGCCTCAGATCTCATCTCAATCTCCCCTCCGTCAGGTTAAAGCCATTCCGCCTTGTGCTGTTACTACAGGCCCTTGTCAAACACTCTCTTCAGATTTCTTATCAGCTCCCTCAGGTATTGGAAGATTTGACTCAAGTGTCACAATCTTTCTTTAACCAACACAGGATGATATTTTGTCTTTCCCCTTGGGCTGCAAACTCCATGCGGTGGCCAAGATCTACAAAAAATAGGTGCCAAAACATTCAGCACAGGTTCAACTTGTGCATCTAAACTCAAAATGCCACAATAAGAACAGAACTTCCCTCATACAGAATACCTCGTACAATAAAATAGTTAAGGCCACATTGCTGCTTAAGATAAAATATCCAGAGAAGCGAGTCATCACTCCATAGGCACGATTCTAGAGGTATTTAGTCCTAGTGCAGTGTTTAAGACTAAACCTTCCTAGGTTTATCATCAGAAAGCACCTGAATGTAGATGAAGGTTTTCCAAGATAAGAATACTTCAGCTGCTGACACAGCATCTGGCACGTGTGCATCCATCCTGTTCTCCTTCTTTGGGAGGAAGGAGTGGTAGAATAAGAAAAGAAAAGTGCTAGAATAAGAAAAGAACAGTGCCCTTGATACAACCAATCTGGAAAAAATCCTCCCTTCAGATACAGACCAACATTCCAAATTATGACCTTGAATGGCAAAACCCTGCATGCTTATGTGGGCAGAGGGATCAAGGTTGAATCAATGAGAGTAACAAAATAGGACTGTGCTTATTCGAGACAATGGGCAGTAAAACAGACCTTAGCGGTTCACACCTTAAAAGGTATTGGTCATTTGCTAAGTCTGTTACCTAAATGAGGTTACTGAGAGTGACAAAGTGATTTCTCCTGCTGTTGAGGTTATTCAAAAGGCAAATTTATTTGAATTTTCTTTGGCCAAAATCACTCCCTGTTGAAATACAACAGGTTAGCATGAAGACCCTTTCAATATCAGAATATAAAATATGGGTTTGTCCCACATCTGGGTAAGGGTTAAAACCACCACAGTATTCCCCTTACTGCTGCAAACAGCTAGCAATGGAAGGATCTCTGATTCGCAGAATTACAGAATGCTTTAGGTTGGAAAGGACCTTAAAGCTCACCTAGTTCTAACCTCCCTGCCATGGGCATTTTAAACTGTTATGAGTGATGAATAACACTTCTGCACAAATATAAATTTCTATGCAGAAACTCAGGTGTGTCTGAGAGAAAGAGCAGCATATAATGAGCTTTTGCTGATATTTCATAATCCCAAGGACAGGATCCAGCACAAAGTGAAAGTACTTGTTTCTCCCCTAAGAACAAGATGAGAGGCACAGGTCGGTCAGTCTGCTGCCACCACCCTGCCATCAGTACTTGCCTGTCTCCTTTTCCTGCTTTCAGTCCCTCAGGAACTGCTACAGTTCTATTTGTCTGGCCTGAGCAAACCGAGACATCACCCTGTCTACCGGCAACAATCCTAAAATCCAGGGCACGAGGCTAACCAGTAGTCAGAGTGGTCTGAACAGAATAGGGTTACAAGGGCATAGGATTAAAACTCTAGATGGTAGGGATGATCTGCTTGAGGAAGGAAAAGATAAAAAAAATATAAAGGTATCTGTCATCGTTTCCCTACCCCAATGTAACGGTATCACCTTCTCCTGGGCTCAGATCTTGTCATGGATATGGCTGTTGCCAAAATACACCACGCTGCTCCACTGCAATATCTGTGTAACGTTAATCAATTCTGCTTGCTGCAGCAGCCCATCTGCTTTGCTCACCCTGTAGTAGGCGAACACGTACTCTGTGTGCTTACGCTACTGGTGAGCACACCAGGGCATCAGCAGCACAAGGCAATGTGAGCCATGCTGGAAGTGTCACTGTGCTGATAAAAATCCAATGAGCTGAAGAACGTACCTTCCTCCTCCCTATACAGAAAGCAACATCTCTAAAAATATGTCAGAAAACTGATACACATGAAAGGGAAATCTAAAAGATGCTTATAGATAATGGGCTGCATCTATGATGTCATGCACATGTGGCATTAAACCAGACAATTCCACTAGACTGTTCATTCCCTACATAATCTATTTGATCGAGCTGCACTGAGAATGACATGCATATGGTAATTTCAGCTCAAACACTGCCTCCCATTCACTCCTAACACAACTACAAATACCTAATGTTCACACAACTAATGCTCTGGTACAGTACATAACCAAACACAAAGCACATTCCTGACAACCAGCAATCCTTTCCCATCCCACCTATAGAAAGAACACAAAGAACACCCACCCCATAAACACTATCTCTACCATCTCCCTTCCATAAACCCCCTCAAGTCCAAGCAAAGGCAGGAGGGAAGGCAACACGCAGGCAAACAGCACACACTGCACCAGCCCTCATCACCCCACCAGCAGCTCCACCATATGCTGACAGAATTACAAAACCATCCCTGAATAACACATGCCACTATGCAGAATATAAACCATCCCACCACTGCAGACAGATGTTATTACATACACACGCTCACTGCTGTTAACACCACTGCTATCCACCTCTGAAAACCTGGTGCACACATTCAGCATAGAAATAAATCCCTGCATACACCACCCCAACACTGGGTGCCTCCTAACCTGTGTGTCAAATCCATTTTCTACAGAGCCACTCTTCCTTGGTGGGAGTCCATCTCCTCCGCTTTCTTGTCCATTCGAAGATTTGAGAGGAATCTGGCTGGAATACAGTGGCTTTGTCACCTCCACCTTGTTCCCAAATTTCAGGTAACAGGGCTGTGGGATGGTCCTGGCCGTTGGGACATGCAGGATTGGAGCAGCGCTGTGGACGGGTTTAGGTAGTCCCGATTTCATTTTGGAGGCTACCAGGATGGCTGGCATTTTCTCTTTCTGCTTTCCTAACACGTTTCTGTCAGCAGCAGCAGCAGCAGCAGCAGCAACAGCAAAGACAGCAGGTAGGGGAAGAGAAAAGGACACGTTGGGGAAGCTGCTCTACACTAAAGCAGCCTGCTTTTCTGCAGGGATTTCCAAAACCAGCTTAGAATTTCAAAGCAGCAATAAAACCTGCCAAGAAAACAAACAAAAAAAAGAAAAGAAAAAAAAAAGAAAAAAAAAAAAAAAAAAAAACACAGAAAAAACAGGGGGTGGGGGGCAAAGGCAAAACACTCGAGCCTAAAATCCCTCCAGCTTTATGCCAGCCTTCCACCTGTTTCCTCTAATTTTATTTTCAGTTCTTCACCACTGTCTTCCTTCCTATTTCTGCTGTTATTTAACTTGCTCCTTTTCCTTTCTTTGGCTGATTGCCGTAATTTTCTTCCCTGGAAACAGGAGACTTTCACTCCATTATCTTGTCAGTGCATCTCCAAAGTGAGGCAGCCTTTTGGAATAATAATAATCATCATCATAAGAAAAAGGAACCTGCTGCTGCATATGCTTCTCCTTCCGTCTGCACTAGAGAGCGAGCGAGTGAGCAAGCAGGATTTCCAGCTTAAGATGTCTTTCTTCAGTCTTAGCCAAGAAGCAGATGTAGCTCAGTGTGTTAATGACTGATGCCCTTGGATACAAGCCTTACAGAATCAAGCTTCTTAAGCTTAAAAGCTGTGAACAGGACAGTGCTGGAGCAGGAGGAGAAACGTCCACTGACAGCTAAGATTTTAAATAAAAACAAGCCAGTGGCCACAGAATTTCCTGGCTCCCCCAGTGCCGAGCAGGAAACCTGGAGGGAAAACGAAACGAAGCAAGACCTAATAAAACTCATTCAGCTGGCAGACGGAAGGGAGAGCAGCAGCCACCACCTCATTTTCCCTCCTGCAGTGGAGCGGGTTCCCACCCGGAGAGGGGAGGGAAAAGGCACTGGAACAGTCAAGGAGGCCGCCGGATTGGTCCTGCCTGCTCGGGGCAGGCAGGGAAAGAATAAATCCAAACTGAAGTAAAGCAATGGAATCAATCCCTCTCTGCGCAGGGGAGGAGTGGCTTCAGCTCCCAGGGAGCGCGGCGGCAAAGCGGGTGGCGGGGGCTGTGCCGGTTTCTTTTTGAAATTGAAATAAAAAACTAAAGCTTTTTCAAATCCAAACACCTGGGAATGACTCATTGTTCGTTGGTGTTCGGGAAAACTCCCGCTGCCAGTATTAACAGGAATCTGAATAAGCGCTGTGAGTAATCCGGCCCTATTATAGCAACACTTTGCCTCTCGGAAGCTTTCTCTCTGTGTCACCGGTTCCTCCTCACACCGCTCAGCAGAGGCCATGATCCATGATCCGTTATAGCCCCCGGATTTCCCATCCCTGCCAGGCATTCCACATTTCAGAGCTGCACATATCCCTTCTTCTGCCCACAGAGCACTGGTCTGGACGGCAGAGGATTATCCGCATGGATACTCCAGGCATCAGGAGATGCCCCCAGACTTGTAAAGGGAGTCTTGGCACCGGCATATGCAGTGCCACAATGTCCAATTTTCAAGTAGCCCGTAATTACAGCCAAAGGCTTTGAGTTACCACACAGGCTTCTCACAATTGATTCGGAGAAAACTCCAGGAACAAACTTGCCAACAAAGTTTTTAAAGTTGACAAGCAGGTATTCTTTGTTTCACTTTACATACAGAGAGGGGAGAGTGCCTTGGCATAATATTCAGAAAGCCAGCAGGAGACATGGGAAAGTGCAATTATAGCAGCCTTCTAGTACCTAAAAGGGCCAACAAGAAAGCTGGAGAGGGGCTTCTTAGAATGGCCTGTAGGGACAGGACAAGGGGGAATGGCTTTAACCTGACAGAGAGGAGACTGAGATGAGATCTTAGGCAGCAGCTCTCCCCTGTGAGGGTGCTGAGGTGCTGGCACAGGTTGCCCAGAGAAGCTGTGGCTGCCCCATCCCTGGCAGTGTTCAAGGCCAGGTTGGACAGGGTTTGGAGCAACCTGGCCTAGTGGAAGGTGTCCCTGCCCATGGCAGGGGGTTGGGACTGGATGAGCAGGACCTCACCACCCTCACAAGGAAAGAATTTCTGCCTAAGAGCTCATCTCAGTCTCCCCTCTGTCAGGTTAAAGCCATTCCCCCCTTGTTCGGTCCCTAAAGTCCTTGTCCAAAGCCCCTCTCCAGGTTTCTTGTAGCCCCTTTAGGCACTGGAAGCTGCTCTAAGGTCTCCTCAGGGCCTTCTCCAGGCTGAATAAGCCCACCTCTCTCAGCCTGTCTCCAGAGCAGAGCTGCTCCATCTTCTAGTGTTTTACGCCCCTGTCATAACACCATGCACAGTTGTCAGCTTAAACACAGCTATATAGGAAATGTCAAAGCCCAGCAACTCGATGAAGAAAGTCTGATTTACCCTATAAAGATCTGTTAGTTATGGAAGCAGAAACGTGTCAGATGCTCCAGTGCTGTTTCCATTGTTGGGTGCTGAAAACTCAGCCTTGCTAGCTAAAAGGCTGAAGTATGAAAAACTTGAAAAAGCTCCAAGTCTGAAAACAAGGCTAATTTTAGGTCTATAATAAAATCTAGTAATGTTTAAGAGCTATTAGAAAATCTAATTGACAGCTTTATGTTCTGTTCTTCACTTACACATTTTATGAGGTTCAGGCCACCAATCCGAGATGCTCAAAACTTGCCAGGTTTTGTTGTTGTGTTTTCATCTTGGAAAACTGGCTAGGTTACAGGACACCAAAACAGACACCAAGTTAATTTGAGAAAAGAAGATCCATTTCATTGTTCCTTTAACAATTGTCGAATCTGATCCTTTGATGATGGTGGACTGAATATTCCACAGCTAGAGAAAACTATTTCTTGGTGTGCAGTCCTGCCTACTGAAGATGATGGCTTCTGATTGCACTCAATCCATGCTCCTAACAGTTGATTTGCCAAATCAGTAATATGGGCCCCTTCTTTACCAAGGCTTAACATGAATTTTTGGTAACGCATTTGAAGAACAGTCGAGAATTACTGCTTGTCTTAAGAAGGGGGCCTACAAGGATGCTGGGGAGGGGCTATTCATCAGGGACTGTAGTGACAGAACAAGGGGTGATGGGTTCAAACTTAAACAGGGGAAGTTTAGATTGGATATAAGGAAGAAATTCTTTACTGAGAGGCTGGTGAGGCACTGGAATGGGTTGCCCAGGGAGGTTGTGAATGCTCCATCCTTGGCGGTGTTCAAGGCCAGGTTGGATGAGGCCTTGGGTGGCATGGTTTAGTGTGAGGTGTCCCTGCCCATGGCAGGGGGGTTGGAACTAGATGATCTCAAGGTCCTTTCCAACCCTAACTATTCTATGATTCTATGATTCTATTTAAGATAAGAGTTTGCATTTATAACCCATTGTCATCTAATAATCGTGATTTTTAATGTACACATATGTATATAAAGCATATTTTGCTTTATATATCCAAACACTATAGCATAATGCCACTGAAATGCACATTAATGTATCCAGTGGCAGTGCAGCCACACCATGAGGCCATAAATTGTTAACACATCGTGTTACAGGTATATCTGCAAAGATAGGCAACCTCAATTTTGGTCTGTTTTGGAAGCAACTAGCTTGTTTTTAAATAATAATAAGAAAACCCGTATTTTACCTGTTTTTAAGGCTGGGATTTTACAAAGAAACTACTTCTCTTGGACTTTGGATGGGATGTGGAAACCTATCTTCCTTATCTTTTTTGAAAAGCCCCACTAGTTTTCTCCTCCCCTGTTTTGAATCACCCAAATCTCTATCTAAGCTGTAAGAGGAGTCAGTTAAAAAGCAGGCAAATTATCTAAAAAAAAAAGCAAGAGCTTCATTTCTTCCTGCCACAAATGTCAGATGATCCAGTAAGTAGGGGAATGTTCCCTTGTTTGATGAGTATCTTTGCCTGAGTAATCACAATATCCCCCCTTATCCGCCTGTAGTCCAGGGAGCTTCCACCCACTCCGCAAATGGGGGAATATGGAGAGAAAAATGCTATAAACAAGCACTTGACTTCTCTGTTATTAAAAGAAGAAAACCACACACAAAAACCCCTGGTGATTTGGCTTACAGGACTGAGTTTTAAGCTCCAGAGACGCCATTGCTCAGGATTCAAACTGCGGCTACTTAGCACCATGGAGCATCATCTCAAGTGCCAAGACTCCCAGAACTGGCTTAATATTCTCAAAAGTGGATTGAGCAGACTCATGTGAGGTGCAGACCCTAACACATCAGTGGAAACTATTTGACTACTTTGTAGTTCAAGAGCTTGTAGAGAAGTCAGCTCATTGCCCAAAACAAAGCCTGTAAACAGAACAAACCCCAGGGTTGACTGCTCTTGAACAGATGGTCCTTATGAATGAGATGGATGTTTCTGGAACAGTAAAACTATTGAAGCTGCCTTCATTGCTCAGGTACTATCAATTAACAACTGAACAGGGTGTTTAGAATCAAGTGGAAAGAAAATGCCTGTATGGATATTGCACATGTGTATTGCAAGTAAAATTAAAAGCTTTATGAAATGTAGCAAAGGATCAAAGAATCAGACCTTCCTTTCAACTTGTGGTTATTATCTGTCCTCAGAGTAGCCAAATGTTACATCAGTATAAATGGAAAAACTCCGTAGAATTATTATATCAATTAGAACACCTTATTAACTGGTCTGGTGATTCAGAACTGCTGACGGAACTCAACTCAAGGCTTGAAAACATCTTCATTAATGCTATCTTTGCCTTTCAGGCATCACAGATGTAGCTGAAATCTCTCAGAGAATCGTTTTAATCTGAGATGAATATTCCTAAAATGTCACCAGGCTCTGTCATGATCAGAAGGCTTAATCGTTCCTGCAAAATCCTTCTCATCAAACTTCACTGCAGCCAGGCAGGCAGCTGTCCTATAGACTGTGGGCACATTCAGCCTTGGCACAGCTCCACCAACTCAAGTTATGACAGGAAAAAATATGGCCCCTATTTTTGGTACTGCAGGCATTTTGCACATGCACATCCATCTTTTGTCCCCACTCAGAGTAAAAAGTCTGATCCCATCGACAGATTTATGATACCATTTCATGAAAGAACCTACAAAAGTGTGAACGGGATCAAGCTCCTGATTTTCCTGTTATGCTCCCACAGGACGAATGGTAGAGGTTAGGAAAGACAAATGTGGGTGGAATCATTACATAGTTTGGCAGCCACTCACCCCAGCAATTATAATCTGTACATGTGAGTTCTTTATATAGAGCAGAGATAAAAAGAGGAAACCTTGGTTCTGTTCCCAGCTCTTTTCACAGAAAATTAGTATTACACTAATTCTGATCTAAAAATCCCTTTTCTAATCCCCTGACACGTTTCTAATTCACACTGGGTTTAATTCCACCTCATTTTATAACAGTAGCATGTTTTAACAAATACACCAGCTACGTTCCACCTGGACAAGAACACCTATTACACTGATTTGCATAAGATACATATGAAGTTTCAGTAGCCACACTAGTGATACAGGCAGTTTCGCATGGTGACACAAAATGGCACCATCTTAAGTGAGCATCTTCTGAACAATACTCATATTTAATGTTGTTTCTGTGCCAGAACACTTCATGGGTTTGTAGTGTAAGCATGATCAGTAGGACTTGGCATCACAACTGCACTGAAATACTTTTCCTACCTTTTTCCAGCCTGGTATTTTTTTATTTCATGATGCATTTGTCATTGGACTACAGGCTATTCTACATAAATCTAACTCTGGCAGTGTTTCATTCAAAAGCTATATAAGTTTCTATTGTCATAGCAAATACTTTTTAATCAACATCCACCTCTTTGACTTCATTATGATTCCATTATTTTTGGATCTGTAGTCATACTGGTTTCTCAGAATCTACCAAAACTTGGGCTCAGCTGGTTGGATACAGACACACTGATGGGATGCCCTTGGAAAGGTCCATCTCTCTGCATGGAAAGTTCATTCCTCAGACTTAAACTGATCAGAACAGGATTGAAAGGAATGTGGAATGCAAGAGCTTATTTCAGTTGTGGTTGCCCCATCCCTGGCAGTGTTCAAGGCCAAGTTGGATGGGACTTGGAGCAACCTGGTCTAATGGAAGGTGTCCCTAGCCATGGCAGGGAGTTGGAACTGGATGAGCCTTAAGGTCCTTTCCAGCCCAGACCATTCTGTGATTCTATGAGTTAATGCTTTCTGCAATGCAGTAAGATTTAGATGCGTATTGTGTATCTAAACAGTAGTCACAGCAAGGACCACTGTGTAAAACATATACACGTGAATAATCTTTCCGATCTTAACAGCACAGCTTTGTCATGCCAATCTATAGTTCACCTTGATTTATATCTCTCTTAATGCTTGTGGCCATAAGAAGAGAACCATCTGTTTGTGACCATCTTTCCATGCCACTAACAGCATCTGGAATAAATTTTACAATACTGTGTTAGAAAGATCCTCGCAAATTATGTCTTCCTAACAGAGATGTGCATCTGGATATTCTGCATTTGTCATGTGTCCTTTGTTTCCACAAGTTTAATAGCACTAGCTCCTATATTATTTTGTGCCTGATCTGACGTTGCTTATGGCTTCATGTCTTTGGAAAAGCAAAGAAAATATCTGTGACTAATGAGAATATCACAGAAGGAAGGTGATGATGATCCAAATAAAGTTAAAATTAAATATGAGGAAGGGGACCTAAAATAAACACTCTCATCCCCATGCTGCTATTCTCCCTACCTTTTCAAGAAGTGGCAGGGAAAACAAAATCCACTACTTACAAGCTAACAATCTCACATCATCAGGTAGTCACGTTCTATAACCTTGCTGTCCCTTGCTGTCCCATTTCAAATACACCTGCATCATCTGAAAGAGCTATCAGAGCCTAAAGGTAAGAACCATCTGAAGTAGGTTGGAAGGAAAGGCTCTATTTCAAAGCCTTTTATTCAACTGGATCTGCTTAGGCATTCCAACCCAGCCTCAGCTGCCATCAGTCTCTCCCACATCAGCAATTCTGAACAAACACAAATTGGCCAGATTATCATTAAGCAACTTCAGCTGTTTTGTAAAGAGCAAAGTATCACTATTCAAACTAAATGGCGAAAGTCAGGTTTTCATCTGCTCTAAATCAATGGAATTTCTCTACAGCCAACATCAGAATTTGACTTCCAAATTAGACGTATTTACCAAACTCTTCTTCTGATAACTATTCCAATCATATCCTTCACTCACATTATCTCTTTCTCCACCAGTACACACTATCAATCAATTTGCATTTAAAAAATACTCTTGTCTACTGAGCCCATGCATTCCGTTCAGTTGATGATGCACAGTGCAGTTCTGGAGCCATGCAAGTAAGTGATTCTGGTGCTCAGCAACTGCCAAGTAGATACCAGAGAACAACAAATATCATCCCACACTTGCAGGGTTTGCCAAGTACACTTCACAACCAAAGCCTGCAGGCAGCTGCGTTTCTCTAGAAGCCAAAAAGAGAGACCATTCCCATAGGACAACCATTCAGGAGCTGTTTGCTGCTAGAGGTCACCTGCAATGCACCATATAACATCACAATGATTAACTGCAATCTATTTCTGACTACCAGGAAAAAAAAAAATAAATATATAAACCCAGATTGCACACAGTGATATAAAAGCAAACAAAGTGCTTAACACAATGCCCTGATACAAAGGCTGCCAACCTCCACAGCTCCTTTAAAGAAAGATTAAGTCCTGGTTTGATGTTTATAGAAAACCAAAGCACATCCTTAGAAGCTAAAATGTAGGGTAAACTAATGGTCATATTGAAATTAAGGCAAAACTTTGATTTACGCAGACATAACTCAGCTTCCAGCTCAACAACCATGATCATTCTGGAGAGTCAATGTCTAAAACCCCAATCTGGCACTTCAAATACCAGTGTGGCGAACCATCCCAAAGCAAGCTGATGTATGGAAAGCCAACAGAAAGCACTGATTCATTGTGTATTTAAAAATCATGTGTACATTTGAGGGAGAGGTTTGCTTGCACCTGCCAAACATTGGGTTTAAACCAGAAAGCTGCAAAGGTCCCTTTGCAAGGCCATGTTCAGGAAACAGTTATTCTGGTATCTCTCTATTAATCTGACAAAGAATAATCAAAACTAAACTGCTGCAGGGCCACCATGCAGCCTCATGCACGGCAGTATCAAGCTTCCCTTCTCATATTTCCTTGGTTTTCCTTTGTTCTCTCATTCTCCCCTTAGCAAACTGACAACTAACCTTCCTACTGGTTTAATGCTGATTTTTTCCAAGCTTTTTGTGATATCCACTACCCAAAAATGACATAAAACACAACAACTGAATGTTGTCCTAATCTTTTGTTCCCTATCAAAGCAAAGGAGGCTCCCAGTGTACAGATTAATGACATGTTTGTTGCCTTAAACAGCTTTGATATTTCAACATTTAATCAGTTTTACTTTTTTCAAGTGACAGGATATTATTCCTTCCTCAGGTTTTCTGCCAGCCTGAATTTTACCCATGATGGTGGATTGAACTCCCACTATTAAAAGCTATGGTAAAGACTTGACAGCATTGCATTTGCCTTGCTCTTAGTGTTTGGAATATTTTGGGAAGGTGTCAGTGTCAAAACACCAAACACCCAATATGCTGCAACACCCCTATAGAAGATCTGGTTGATGTTTGTTATTAGAAAAGAAGCAACAAAACAGAAGGCATAGCATTGACAGAGAATGTCATGGTTTAAACCCAACCAGGCAGCTCATTCACTCACTCCCCACCTTCCTCCCCCCACTCCCGGAGAGATGGGAAGGAGAATTGGAAGAATGCAACTCCCACAGGTTCAGATCAGAGCAGTCCAGTAACTAAGGTATAACACAAATCACTACTGCTACCACCAATAATAATGATAAAGGAAATAACAAGGGAAGAGAATACCACACCTCACGACCCGTCAACCAATACCTCGCCCCCACCCAGCAGTGAACTAGCCCTTCCGGGTAACTCCCAGTTACATCCCGGGCATGACGTACTATGGTATGGAATACCTCTTTGGCTAGTTCGGGTCAGGTGTCCTGTCCCTGCTTCCTCCCAAACATTGGTGTTATCAGCTCTGTTCCCAGGCTGAAAGTCAAAAACACAGCGCTGCACCAGCTACTAAGAAGGAGAAAAAAATGACTGCTACTGCTAAACCAGGACAGAGAATTTCTCTGTATTTCATATTTTCTCTTGCCATTTTAGTATTAAGATCACTGTTATATACAATCTTGGTGATTTTTTAGACAGATGGATTACAATTGATGGAACAAGTTTCCATGTTCCGAGACACAATCACCTCCTGTAGGAGAATTAACTTGAGTTTTGTTTATTCCAGCAGTCAACCAACCTGTATTCAAGCTAGCCCAAGAGGAATAAAAATAAAGATAACTGTGTGGAAATCCAAATCACTCTGCTGTAAAAGCAGTAGTAGTCAGTCATTCTTGTCACAACATTAGTATATTATTGGCTGTGGGCAAATGGGTCAGCTTGTCATAGGCAACGTGCATGTCAGATGCTCTGTATCCTTCCATCCCCGGCTGGCACACAAAATAATGATGTTACGGATGCTGAAAGAGGTGCTGCTGAATTTCCAAATGCATCCATCTGTTTAACTTCCTAAAATTACTCTGAAGAGCTGGTTACAACAAACACGTCTGCTACCTCAGCACATTAAAAACGATATCTGGAAAATAACTGGCAAATTATAAACCTTTTCAGATCGCAATCCACATGCACATCAACATGTGCAACATCTGTTCCACCTTCAGTTGTATCTCCAGGCTTTGCACCTCTGGCTTCCTGAAGAATCGAACCAAGTCCTGGCCTAACACATGAACCGCTCTGTATCTCTTTATCTCACTGTTGAAGTTTGTTTAGGAAGACATCACTAGGCATCCATCGATTTGACCTTATCACCCCCCAAAAGAACATCTACTACACCTACTCTCAAACACGATCCTGTATGGAGCCACACAAGTCCATTGAGGCATCTAGGAGGCTGAAGAAAAGAGCTCATCCAGCCCGGAAAAGAGATGGCTTCAGGGGTACATAGCAGCAGCCCCTGCTATCCATGGGAGGGTTATCAAAAAGACAGAACCAGGCTTTACACAGCAGTACCCAATGGAAGAACAAAGGCAAAAGGCATTAAGTATAACAAGAGGTTCATACTGGGTACAGGGAGAACCTTCCACCGAAAGGACAGTCAGGCACTGACAGTGGCACAGGTTGCCCAGAGAGGTTGTGCTGTCTCTGTCCTTGGATGTTTTCAAGACCCAACTGTATAAAGCTTTGAGTAAAGTGGTCTAATCTCATAGCTGACTCTGCTTGAAGTAGAAGGTTAGAGAGGAGACCTCCTGAGGACCCTTCCAATCTGAACTACCCCAACAATGCCGGAAAAAAAGGTAAAATAAAATATTATAATAAGAAGAATCATCATCATCATCTGTTAGGATCCAATGGAAGAACCTTAGCTGGAAATCAGCTGCTCCATCACAAGAAAATGCTTAGGCAGAAGGTCCAGCAGAAGATACCGATAGATCAAATTTTAGGAAGAAAACTGTAGCACATGTTTAAGTGTAATTTCTGTTAAAGTTCTTCTCCCACATCTCGCACACACACAAATGTGTTGTCACTTTGGATTATGTGAACAGATGCCCACATTTGCAATCTACATTAACCTAGCCTGCATTAACAGCAATTTTGACACAAAATGCAAACCATAAGGCATTTTTTCACCCTAGGGTATAACCACAGCACCAGGACACCTCAGTTAAGTTCCTTTGCAGTTATATCATTAAGGTATCCCAATTTCATCTGCAGAGCACAGGTAGAGAGCTAGCATGACATAAGACAGGAAACACGTGAGCATCTTCCACCATCTGGTGGCCATCAGAAAGGTTGACAAGATGCAGGATGACACTAGAGAGTGCACCTAAGGAGCCCGCTATACCCACTGGAGAGGCGAGAACACAGCGGATGCACAAGAAAGGCAGCTGCTGGGGAATATGTTAACAGCAAATTGGGAAGAAAGACAGGTGCTCTGGGTAAATGCACATGAAGTATGCAATCCCAGAGTGGTTTTGGGTTGAAGGGACCTTAAAGCTCATCGAGTCCCAGCCTCCTGCCACGGGCAGGGACACCTTCCACTAGACCAGGTTGCTCCAAACCCTGTCCAACCTGGCCTTGAACACTGCCAGGGATGGGGCAGCCACAGCTTCTCTGGGCAATCTGTGCCAGTGCCTCAGCACCCTCACAGGGAAGAGCTTCTGCCTAAGAGCTCAACTCAATCTCTGTCAGGTTAAAGCCATTCCCCCTTGTCCTGTTCCTACAGGCCCTTGTCAAAAGCCATTCTCCAGGTGTCTTGTCAGTCCCTTTTAGGCACTGGAAGTTACCCTAAAGTCTCCCCTAGAGCCTTCTTAAGGCTGAGACAGACTTTCAGTAACAGATATTAGTCTTGGATACACAATATTAAAGCAAAACCTTTGAAATGCATTACTTTGCAGCAGCACTAACACTGTTCTGTATGTATATAAATGGGAAGCAACATTTTCTTTGCTGTAAATAGCTTGTGCAATTAATAGCAGTTAGCTGATCGTGTCTTTTTCCAATTATAAACTCATGATAAAATGCCATTAGTTACCTCATGCAATTCTGAGACCACCTAATGTGAGAAGAGCAATTTGAAGATGTGCTGCTCCTGCTAATTATCAGCATTAAAAACTGAAATAACAATGTTCACTTTTCAAAGTGAGACAATTTCCTGTTGCAGGCATCACTTTCCATTGCTCTCCCCTGCCAAGTGTTACCGCTTTCACCTGAGCATTCATGCACTGAAACTTTGAACACACAATTACTATCATAGAGAAAACATTTTGGGTCACCATTTTGGGTCTTTCAAAAATAACTCATTTATTCGTGCTTGGCTAATTACCCTTTAGTTCCTCTGCACAGACACCAAATATTTATGTTTCTAGTTTGTCTTCTCTTTTTCATTTTCAGACAGCTGCATCCGTTTCCAAAATCATCATGTTTCCACCAAAATGTTAGGAAAAGAAATGCTTCTGGGCAGTATTGCTGCTAGGACAGCAATAAAGTTACAACTGTATATGCATGTGCATGCATGCACACATATTGTGAGCTGAAGAAAAATGTGATATCTTATTTAGCCTGAGAAAACAAGAACATCACTTCTACATAAACAGCAAAGGGTTGGCACTATTTGCAACACAGCGTCACGAGCCAATTCCAGTCTCTGTGACCCTGTGCTGAACAAGCATTCCCAATTCAAAAGAGTAATTAGTATACTGTATCAAAATCAGACCACAAACAAATACCAAAGCTTTAACCTTGCATTAGGAAAGATCAATGAGAATTCTTCACTGTAAGCCCACCACAAGCACTTGCTGATCAAACAAGGACCGGGACAGGCAGCACTGTGCCCACACCACTCATGCTGCTCACAGGAAGCTCAAACCCCATAAAGGAATAATTAACTGTCAGGCATCATTTTTATAATCATCATCACTTTATTAAAGCTGACTGAAATTTCCAGGTCTAATATCTCCTTCACAGCCGCTGATCATTTTGTCAACCTACAATACTCTGGTATTAATCGCAAGTTGACTGTAGTGATCGGAGAAGGGGTAATGGGTTCAAATTTAAACAGGAGAGATTTAGGTTAGATATAAGGAAGAAATTCTTTACTTCTAGGTGGTGAGGCGCTGGCACAGTGCTAAGCTGTGGCAGGGGAGGTTTAAACTGGATATTAAGAACAATTTCTTCACAGAGAGGGTGTTCAGGCATTGGAACAGGCTGCCCAGAGCAATGGTAGAGTCACTGCCCCTGGAAGTGTTCACAAACCGTGTAGACAAGGCCCCCAGTTGCCACGGTTTAGTGGTGGCCTTGGCAGTGCTGGGGAACAGTTGGACTTGGTGATCTTAAAGGTCTTTCTGATCTGACTGATTCTATCAGGTTAGAGCGATGCTGGGATAGGTCCCACACATCTCTCTTTCTCCAGGGAAAGAGCAGGCAGAAGGCCAGCTCTCACAGCCATGTATCTGAAGAGAGCAAGAACATGTTATCAGCTTAGCTAGGATCACCACCCAGTGCTGCAAAGCCACTGGCTGTAAAAGGAGCTCTCCAGCGACCATCACACCCTTCACCACAGCTTCCCTCCTTCAGCTGGCAGCCAAGGCCTTTCTGCACATACATACAATGTCACCTGCAAACAGGTCACCAAACCTCTGACCCGGTCTTGGCAGCATCCAGTCCTGCTCCACATGACAACCTGTCATCCAGGCTTGGCAGCCACCTCTGGCTCCAGCTTCTTGAACAGCAAGCAGGCAAGGGGAACAAATAGCAGAAGGGGACAAATAGCAGATGGCTGTCCCTATCTCCACAACAATTTAATCACAGTAGTCTTGACGACACTGACATGCTCCATGCCATCTACAGCCACACTGCAAGGTGAGCAAGCTGCTCTGTTCCAAGAGCAGCCCTTGCCACCAACCACACTGCAGTGCTCCAGAAGTGTTTTAAGTGTCTGCAGCCAGGGCAGAAGCTGCACTTCCTCAGCTTGAACTTCAAAATGAGAACAGAGCTAGATGAGACCAGTTCAGGAAATAGGAAAAGCACTATCAAGTATCAAAATTGCAGGAGAGTTGGGATACTGGAAGCCCCGAACATGGGATGAGTGCCCAGTGCTGCCACTAAGCTCCCCTGCTTAACATAGGCAAACTGGCCTGACAGCTTGGCCAACATCACAAATGGGGCTTCCCAAAATAGAAGCAAGTCCTAGAATCCTAGAATAGTTAGGGTTGGAAAGGATCTTAAGATCATCTAGTTCCAACCCCCTGTCAAATTAGTTGCTGCTTTGGAAATGTAATACTAATGTGATTCTATAATTTCTTATTTCTGAAGTGTTCGGCTAACATCAGTTCTCCAGGGTAGTCTACAAACAGGGTTCTTTGACATACCTAGGGACTTACACACATGGATACACCAGCAGCTAAAGACAATAGCTGTAATTATTTCCAAACCAGTATAAATCACAACAGGGGAGCTGTTGGAAGTGGGGACAGAGAGCCAAAGTTTGACGAATGGAAAAGACATTGAGAGCACCATTGGAAAAAAAACTTTGGGATATGCAAACAAGCTAAAGAAGAGTAGAAATAAATAAAGTATAATAAATAGATTACAGATAAAAACTATCTATAAAGCAATCTAAAATAACAACTTTCTCTTTTGATGTGAACATCTGTTTTGATTTCATGTTTATGGCACTTCTGAATCCCAAACAAATCCGATGCAAAGTGGAGAGGGTTATGCAGATAACGTTGAGGGAAGGAAGAAATAAAGGAAGGTACTGTTTATCTTTCCTTTTACTCTCAGTATTTTGCTTCCTCACACCATAAACAGGAGGGTGAAGGGACTCTAATGCTATTTGAAACTTTGTAAACTTAGTTCTGTTCCCCTGATCCAAATGTTCATCCTATTTTCTGTACTATGCGTTACCACCCAGAGTCAGAGCACAGCGTGTGTGTCTACAGGCACACACACACAGACCTTTGTGTGGCAGAGCTGTGCTAGGAGCAGATAATTACAGCAAATAAAAGGCATATCTGAATATAACAATGTGGAAGCAAATTCAATTGCTAAGGACTTTGGCTGAAAAGAGTCCTCAGAAACAAAGAACCAGCCACATTAGGGCAATCTTTCATACTTGTATAAAATAAATAATTGAGTCCTGGACAGGGAAAAGCCTGGGAGCACAAAGAAAAATCACAAGTGGAAACTGGAAAGTGTCCCAACAGTCCCATATTTCGGCTCCCTCTCTGCTTGGTATTCTTCCCACTCAGGGTTTAAACATGGCACCAAAACTCGCTCTTGGTCTGTGATCAAGGCCATTAGAGCTCTCGAATTCAGGAAAACCTGGCAAGGTAGCAATAACGATCCCCTTTGAGTAATCAGAGTACTGCTGCACAGGATGCTGATAGAAAATAGTCCCTTTGTGCCAAGGGGCCTGTGAGAGGAGTCATTTGAGAGAAAATGTTATCTTACACACTATAAATACATGAAAATAAGATTAGAGGCAACTGTTGCTGGGACAGCAATTAGCTTCCCCTGGTCAATACACCCCCTCACACTCTGCCCAGATTTTTAGTGCACTGGTGACTCACAAGTGACATTGCCAAACTTACTCCTGTGCGTTTCCCATCCACTTCTATTATGCAAGGACTGCCCTCACCTTCACCTGACTTCACACTATCAGCCAGACAATCAAGCATCTCTCCAGTATTACAGAATCATAGAATCAACCAGGTTGTAAAAGACCTTTAAGATCATCAAGTCCAACCATTCCCCAGCACTGCCAAGGCCACCACTAACAACAACACGATTTATGAGCACTTCCAGGAGCAGTGACTTGACCACTGCCCTGTGAAGCCGGGTGCAAAAGATGCATAAGGACACACCACAAAATGTGACTACTAGCCACAAAGCTATTGATGGGCAAAGTATGGTCTGTTTCTTAAAGCAAAACAAAATGTTTGCATGCAGACTTGCCTCACAGTCAATTAGGCTGAGCACTCTCAAGAGGTAGGGATATTTCCCCTGAGATAAAATATTTTAAAACATAGGTAACAGAAGACAAAATCCTTGGGCAATAAATAACTCCCAGATTTGAATCAGGATGTACACAAAAACTAAATCAAGACCTTTGTGCTTCCATTAGTTTGTTCAGCTTGGACTCTGGAAGCACTTCACAGCAGTACCTGCAAAGTAATTGTTCTTCTCAGAGGTCCTTCATGAGATGGAGCAAGTGTGAGTGATGCAGCAACACAAGTCTGACATTCTTTATACTTGTTATGGAAGAGTTGACCTCTGCTGAGCTTCCTGAAGTACAGGGACTAGAGAGCTCTAGCTGCTGCCACCCTTGAGCAGCACTGAGTAGCCCAAAGTCACGGCAGAAGGGGATGGAGGTGGTAATACCATGACCAGATCACATGCCCATGTCCCAGCCACCAGTGCAGGGGACAGCCCTGGCACCCCGCAGCACACTCCCACTTTCAGATGGCCTCCAAGTGTCCCTTCCGACAGAAATCACGATAGGATATGGTAATTAGGCCACAGAGCCCAAATCTTTACCTCCCAGTCAGGCTGCAACTCCCTGTCTTTACCTGAAAGACAGAGGGGGGGAAAAAAGAAACCAGGCGACTGTCCCTCCCAAAATAAAAATAACCATAATAAAACATTCCTGTTCCTACAGCAAGTCACATAAGTGTGCACAATGCTGACAGCTGACAGCTCTGTTTACACCTGCAGCTCTTCCTTGCCCTGAGTTTGGCAGGCACCAGAAGCAGGAATGGAAATCATCTGTGAACAGACAAGCAGCTGAAATCAATGGGAACAAGAGATGCAACAGTGCAATGAAAAGCAAACTCAAAGCTAACTGGACAACAAGCTCTCATGTTGAGATTTATATTTTGTTGTTTGCTTACAGCTTGGGAGATGGCAGTGGGACTGCATTACTTGAGAGGAGGAAAAGAAGCTAAAGAGCTTCAACCCAGCTGAGTGATGAGTTCCCTTAAGCTTGAGAACCTATCCTTTAGGCCATTTTCTTTCCAAGATGTTAATTTTAGGGTACATCACCATATCTAGTCTGCAAATCTATGCACTGAGGAGCTAATTGTTTTCCCTTTAAACCTACTGAAGCAAGGGATGAAACACAGTGACTTGCAGCAGAGAATTCTCTCCATTTCTGTCCTTCCGGGAAAGAGAAGATGGGGCAAGAAAATTGATCAAATAAATTGAACTGTGTTAGAGACAGGGACCATAGCTTAGAAAGCTTTAAATTTAAATGCCAATAGCAAGTCTGTAAGCTCCCAGCAACACAGACATGTAACAGTTATTTCTGAAGCCTAGCACAGAAAGACATGGACTTTTATGCTTGCCTGTTTGCTATTAATAATGGATACACAATCCTTCTGTTCTATAATTTACAAATTTCTTATCAAGCTATTTTACAAGAAGGTTTATAAACAAGCTGCATGTCCATCCCATCTCATGATGCTGACTCACAGCCAGGACTGACACACTGGAAAGACTGACAAAGTTACCAGGACCTGCTGTGTGCCCCATCCCTAATGCACATATTACTCTAGCTTCCATTAAACCAGGCCCTGATTTGCTGCAGTTCACAGCAAGCCACACACAGGCAAAGCAAAGATCAGCACTGCTCTCAACTGAAACGGCTTGCTCCAAACTAGTACTGGTACAATCTGGCACTGGTGAGGCCGCACCTCAAATCCTGTGTTTATTTCTGGGCCCCTCACTACAATAGAGATGTTGAGGTGCTGGAGCAGGTCCAGAGAAGGGCAGTGGAGCTTGTGAAGGGCCTGGAGCACAAGTGTGATGAGGAACAGCTGAGGGAACTGGGGGGGTTTAGTCTGGAGAAGAGAAGGCTCAGGGGGACCTTACTGCTCTCTACAACTACCTGAAAGGAGGATGGAGCCAGGAGGTGGCCGCTGTCTTCTTCCAAGGAACAAGTGACAGGACAAGAGGAAATGGCCTCAAGCTGTGCCAGTGGAGGTTTAGACTGGATATTAGGAACAGTTTCTTCCCCAAAGGGTGTTCAGGCATTGGAACAGGCTGCCCAGGGCAGTGGTGGAGTTTCCGTCCCTGGAAGTGTTCACAAACCGTGTAGATGAGGCCCTCAGTGCCATGGTTTAGTGGTGGCCTTGGCAGTGCTGGGGAATGGTTGGACTTGATGATCTTAAAGGTCTTTTCCAACCTGATTGGTTCTGTGATTCTATGAAATGGCAGTGGTCCAGCCTCTACCCTTCCCCTCAGCTACCCCACAGCACATCAGTCCTGCCGTCATGACCTTCTGCTGCTCCCAGCATCAGTCACCTCATGAGTCATAACCCTCTATGTCAGCTGATACATCCTCAAATCCACTAAAACATGACCTGGTGTTGTATGAGGCTGTCAGGTCACCATGATGAGTTACTGAAAGAGCTGAATCACTCATTTTCCAGCACACTCACTGCTGTCATTGTCCTAGGTCTGCAACTGTCCTTGCCTCAGCATCTCACCACGTCAGCCTGTGCAGCCCTGGTTTTGGAGGTTCTGGCACCCATTAAGGCTACATGACCAAGGGAAGAAGCTCAGAGGAAGGGTTTTCAGCTGAGCTTTAGGGGCTGGGGACATCACCACCAAAATAAGAAGCCCACCACACTCCAAAGAAAAGCCAACAGAAAGCCAAACTTCACTATGAGCATAGATACACCTCCAAGTCTGTTAAAAGCAAACCCTCACTAATGGCTCTGTTAAAGTTAATAATTAAACCCCTAGGCCAGGCTTTTGGGAAAGAGGCAAGTCCCAGTTATCATGCTATCTCTACAGTCTGCCAGTACTGAGAGACAAGGTTTAAAAATAGAACTGATTCTGACTGACAAGCCCCTGATTCACATCTGAGGCTGACATCTAGCTATAACATCAGGTAAGTGCAGGATTGACACGAGAGGTATCAAAGGAGATGAGCTATTTTACAGGACCGGTTCTTCTCACTCTCAAAGGCATAAGGTATTTTTTCAAAGGCTCGAGAACCAAAGAAAAAAAAAAATCCAAGATATATTTGTTTTAAACCAAATGTCATGCTAAGAATAGTCTCACAGCACTGCAATGACCAGAAATGGCACAAATAATAAATATATGCAGATCTCCCTTGCATACATTCAGCTCAATCCCACAATTCTGTACCAGACCACACAGGTTTGTCTTCTCCTAGCTCTAGTCCCTTTGCTCTTTCTTACTCCTTAATGCCCAGATAAATCTCTGATCCTCATGCCATGCTGTCACTAACGAATGGCATGAGGCTGAGCTAACAATTCTTTCCTTTCCTGGCCTGCAGTAATACAAATTACACCTTTACAGACCCTGTCACTACTGGTCTATTTATTTCTCAATGCATTTTACCTTTACCAAAGGAAGAAGGCTTCCCAGTTTCACTTCCTGATAGACATGAATAGTGAAGTGGTTCAAACATCAGGCAGTGAATACTGCAAGGAAATGTTGCAATACCTGTTATTTTTGCACCCAAGCTGAAAGAAAAAGCATGAAAAACATTTATTGCTGGTGTTTTGCAAGAAGTGTGGCTTCTCTCTACCATGCTCACTGCAAACCATAGATTTTTGGGTCTAGCCAGCCATTTACGTTGCTCTCAGCAGGTACCTTCTACACGGTAACTCAACCTCTGCTGAGAAGCTGATCCTGCATCCTGTGTTAAAGCAGTCACTAATTTCTAGAAGTTATTATGACTATGCCATTATAAATATCCATTTTGGTGCATAAGCTGGAGTTGGGCACATCTTATCTTTATATACAAGCAGCATGCACATTCTAGAGAAAATACGTAAGAGATACATGAGTCTGGCCAAAAGTGGGGGGTGGGGGGGGCCTTTGCGAAGATCACTGGATAAGGAGCTTAAGCGTATGTATTTGAAGATGAGAAGGCTCCAGGGGGGATCTGCTTGTGCTGCGTAAGCACCTTAAGGGGGATCACAGGGATCTGGAGGATAGATAAATTTGAACTAAGCAGCAACAGAAAAACACATGAACAATCCTGGGCTTTAAAATAGAAGTAATTTCCATGAAACAAAAGGGTGGGGGTTTATCCAAAACTGGCTGCTATCTAGCCATGTGGAACCTCTTTGTTGAGAAGACCTCTGCAGCATATAAGTAATGGAAGAGCCAAGAAAATAAAAACAGATTGCTTGGGTACCAGTGATACCTATGGATATGCATGGGATTAAATGCTTAAACATGATGATTTTGCTTATGCACAGGGCTTATCAGTAAGGAATATCCTTTCTCTTATCAGTAAGGAATATCCTTTCTCTCCTCAAGTTACAACATGGAGCTGGGGAGATGGTGACTTCAAAGACAGTAAGAAAAAAATTGAAGAGAGTCTTGATAAAGAGATGGATGTGGATTTTTTTTTGTAGCATTCAATTGTACAGAATAACTTCTAACCCGCACACAGAAACATCAAGGACATACTTACTGCACTGTTCTGAAATGACAGAGTGGGAGAGCAAGATGTTAAAGTGTCTCTCGCCTGCCTGTCAAAGACTAACATAAGGAGGTGTAGGGACCCCTCCTAGTTCCTGACCCCTGTGCTTTCGGCCCTGGCCCAAAAATCCAGCAATTCTGTTCCCAGCATACTCTCAAACTGAGAGCAGCACAGGTTAAATGCTTGAAATTGAGGATTTCTCCTTGATGGGAAAAAGGAACAGAGGAGAGCTCTGACAGGCATCTGCCAGGGGGTGGGATTCAATCACAGAGAAGCTCTTCTATTTCTTTTACTGGCAAGCTGGTATATAACCAAAAGAATACATTTTAAAGGGAACAGCTACATTTCAGATGGTGAAATTTCACACAAAATGTCTTGAAAGAGAAAAAAATCCCCAAAACCCGACAAAATCATGTCTAAAAAAACCCCCACAAACCCCACACAAAGCAAGGCCAGTGCCAAATTCCGTCAGGCCCCAGGTTCAGTCTCCTCCACCCAACAATTTTGATACTGAAGTACATGCTCAGAGCATAGCAGAAAACACTCATCCCCATTTCTTCCATCCATCCATCCATCCCACCCACCCACCCAACCTGCTAGCAGAGACAGGGCTGAGCCGGCACAGAGGATAGCTGGAAGCTATGCCCACCCATCAACAATCCTGCCTCAAACCATTGGAGAACAAGATATAATCCACCAGAAAGCAACTACAGCACGATTTTGTACACAATCTGAGCAGAGGGATCCCGACAGGGAGAGGGTCTCTCTGAGGGGAGGCCAGGTACAGCCAGTATTGCCCTGGATGTTTAATGGCAATTTGAAAACCAACCCCCTTTCACAGAATTGAAGAATTCTTCAGAAATAGAAGTTACCCGTACCTGCTTTAGTGGAAGGTGTCCCTGCCCATGGCAGGGGGTTGGAACTGAATAAGTTTTAAGATCACTTCCAACTCAAACCACTCTGCGATTCTGTGATTACGTCCCCTGTACAGAGCAACTCACGGGATACTTTTCTTAAGGGAAATTCTTGCCAGTGGCCAAAAAGCTGGTATTTTATTTTTGCTGGACTGGGTTTTTACATCAGCTCCTTACACCCGCTGAGATGAAAGCTGGATCTGCTGCTGCAGTTTCATCTCGATTTTCCTGTACTAAACAGGAAGTCCTTGTCAATACAATACTATTTAAGCACCGGCCTCACTAGCCTGTGCTGTGTCTAGATAATCCTTCCTAATGAGAGATTATTTCCTGTGTTTGAGGCTGACAATATCCAAAGACATTCTAGGATTGTGCAGTGATAAAAACTGAGCTATATTAAGATGATGATAGCATGAAGCTATTACGTTTAAATACAGATTGGAAGAGAGAATGGGCACTGCCTGCACCCTCCAAAAGTCAGTGTCTGAGCAAGAGAAATGGCAACAACAAACAAGCAGTTTTCTGATTCTAGGATTGACATCTTCATGGCACGTACTGGACACAATAACCATACCTGTGTCTTAAAATGCAGAAGGGTATGTGAAGCAAAAGACTAGGATTAAGTGTTGAGTACAGGCTAACTGGAGTGCTGGCTTTTGTCCTCAGTGGATGCAACTGGTCAAAACCTAATCATGCTAACATGCAAAAGCAAAGGTAAGTCCAAACAAAAGATAAAGATCAAATCTCAGGCAAAACTAACAGGAGCTCCTTGGCAGTTTCACCCCTGGGGAACTGCTGGCTTCTGGAATAAACAGGTATGTCAAAGGAGTGGCAAACACTCTCTCACGGTCACCTGGGGGTATGAAGTAAGGAACACTTTTCCCTTGCTTTACCAAAATGAGCTGAGCCCAGACCTGAGCCAGTGTGCTCAAATTAATATCACAGTTTAATTTCTTTTCCAATTTCAGAAAACAGGCCACAGGCTTACTCCTTCAGTTACCCAACATCTTATGTGGACATTACAGATAACTGGCTTGCTCACCAGCAAGTAAATCAAGGCTTAAGCCAATATGCTATAGACTGTAGCATATTTATAGCCTTTGGGATTCAACAATGAGCTATCCCTTCTGTGGGGAAGAAATACTGATGTCCACTGTCCACTTGAAGAAGAAGCATGCTCCTGTGTAAACAAGCCTGTATGTTCCAGATGAAGGAAATGAAGAGTGGCAACGCAGCACATCCAATAACTCTCAGCCAGCTGTCAGTCTAACAGGAAAACAACAGATCAAAAGCAAACCATTTTCTCCCCCATGCATTCATGCACAAAAGGCATGTTCTTATTGTCATTCTCTCCATTTTATAATATCATCCCTCAGATATGCAGATTATGAAAGCCAAACCAAATACTTTATTCTCAGATTACATATCCTCTCCACTGGTTTGTACAGGGCAGAGTTAGACGCCTGCCTATAATTTCAATTCACTTGTACAAAGAAACAAATGGAGAGCTGCATGGGACATGGATAAACAAATAATAATCTAAGCTCTGCAATATGATATAAACAGCATCATTGGGCCACCTCTTTGGACCCATTACGGTGTTTTCAGACTTGTTATGAGCATGGTAAGATCTTCAGGTGTACTTGGAAGAGAACCAGAGAGAGCTTGATGGCCCAGCCCATAGGCGAACAGCCAGGAAGCACTATTTAAAGACGCACAGTTTACTTGAGGAGAGCCTAACAGGTTAATCAAGACACACATGAGAACTGCAGCAGCCCAGGCACACACAGAATTTCATCTCACCTACTATCAGCTGTTACTAGGCAAAAGTGACACTAAAAATAAAAAAGCACCACAAACCTTAATTTCTTCCCATATTTCTGACTGATGTGACAGCTTCTTTCAACACACTAGACATTTTCTCTACGATTTTCTGCAGCTTCTACACTCTATGTGCTATTTCCAAGGCAACCCCACACTAGAATTTCAATGGATTAAAGGAACTTGCAGGGTTCAAGGCAGACTTAGCTGCTCTATAACCCTTGTGCTGCTGAAGAATAGAAGTGTGAAAAGCAGAGAAGTATTTAGAAGTAGAAAAGCAGAAAAATTGTGCTAGTCTTCCTGTACTTGCAAGCACAACAGTAGACGCCCAAGATGTCTGAAGGCCGTATTAGTCGAGAAGTTAGGGTTAGGGGCTGCGCACAGAAAGAGTGATTCTGATATGGTTAAAGTCAGGAGCAACCTGAATTCCTTTTGCCATCCAAGGGGAGAAACAGCACTACTACAACACCCTTGAGCTCATCCCACAGTGTGTACCTAAAACAGTTCAGGTGAATCACATCCTAAAAATGCCTATTTCTGATCTTCAGCTATAAAAGGAGCCAAAGGCTATCAGTTCAAACATGTATGTCTGCAAAGGTCCAAGGCAAGACAAATTCATTTCTCATTAAATGAGATTTTAGGCAGAACCAAAGAAAGTTCCTTAAAATTCTGCAGTAGTGAGGTATCCCTGAGTGGAAATGGGGTCCACTACAAATAGCTATCCAACCCCTCTGCCAATATTTTAAAATATTAAATTATTACAGTATTACTGTACAAAAAAGGCAG
The DNA here is from genome assembly GCF_963264785.1 of Psittacula echo. Classification (NCBI taxonomy): domain Eukaryota; kingdom Metazoa; phylum Chordata; class Aves; order Psittaciformes; family Psittacidae; genus Psittacula; species Psittacula echo. The sequence goes on along the minus strand of NC_137739.1, from coordinate 22,178,270 downwards.
TTGCCCATATGCAAGGAACAGGATGACTTGATTCCACTAAAAAGGGTAATTCTCACAGTGAAGTTAGCATTTCCACTCTCTTAAAATAAACAACAAAGAGGATTCTTACAGGAGAAAATAAAACAACATTCTAGAAAGCTACTCACTGTTTCTTCAAGATAAGTTCAGTTCAAAATAAGTTCATGCAAAACTGGCCACCTCACAATACAGATTGATGATAGGGTAAGAAGCAAGCAGCACCCACTTAGCTTTACAGTGAGGTCAATGAACATGAAGACAACATTGCTGCTCCATATTTCAGTCCAGCTTCTAGAGTTTCCAAGTCTGGTATCTCAGAAGCATTAAATTTCCTAAGTAATAGTATAATTAAAAATACTACTAGGAAAAAAAACCACACTGAATTGACTGCACATGCTTGGCTAATTCCCAGCAACTCTGCCTCTCTCTCTTACTTTTGGATGCTCAAGCATGTCCCTGTAATTCAGAAAAAACAATTACTCAGGAAGGCTACTGAGGCAGAAACCAGGCTGGAAACATCTGAGCATCATACACTGGGGCTGTCAGTGAACTGACTCACTGAAGGAGTCACCGCACCAACAAGCGACACATGCTTTCATTTACATAGAACACACTGGACTTGTCATTGCTGCATGAAGAAAAGCATTTGGCCTCTGATGATCAGAGCATTTACCTTGAAATGATGAATGACCACCACCAGACTTCTGAAGAGTCAGTCTGCCTACAGCTACCAACTCAGGCTTACTAACTTAAGCTCAGCCAGGGTTCTGCTCAAACCACAACCACAAACTGGTTTGGGCTGAAGAGACCTTAAAGCCCATCCAGTCACAACACCCTGCCACAGGCAGGGACACCTTCCACTAGACCAGGTTGCTCCAAGCCCTGTCCAACCTGGCCTTGAACACTGCCAGGGATGGGGCAGCCACAGCTTCCCTGGGCAGCTTGTGCCAGTATCCTTTTCACATTTCCAGTGTGGCAGTTGAGGTTTATCAAGGGATTATCAAGGACTCTTTGGCAGGATTCTTTCTGCCTCACCACCCTCACAGGGAAGAACTTCTGCCTAAGAGCTCATCTCAGTCTCCCCTCTGTCAGGTTGAAGCCATTCCCCCTTGCCCTGTCCCTACAGGTCCTTGTCCAAAGCCCCTTTCCAGGCTTCTTGCGGTCCCTTTAGGCACTGGAAGCCTCCCTGGAGCCTTCTCTTCTCCAGGCTGAACAAGCCCAGCTCTCTTGGCCTGTCTCTAGAGCAGAGCTGCTGCAGCCCTCACAGCATCTCTGGCCTCGCTCCAACAGCTCCATGTCCCTGTTCTGTTGTTGTCCCCAGAGCTGGACACAGTACTCCAGGTATGAGTAATCTCTACCATGAGCAAGAAATTTTCCCTTCTAAGGGCCTGTCTCACCTTAACCAGTTTGCTTTATGCTTTTCCTAACCTGGGAGAGGAAGGAAAGGGTGGAAGAGGCTTTCATTCCCTCAAAACGAAAATAGCTCATGAACTGACGAGGATATCTTCTGTTTTACCAGAGTTAAAAACTATCTCACACACAAACAGTAAGTCTAGTTCTTTCGTGTCAGAGCCTGACAGCAGAAGCAGGAACGTTCTGCTGCACCAGGCAGTCAGGATTTGGGAAGCTTCTGCGAAGTTCAGTCACATCATGCAAAGTCCTTATTCCCAGTAGCTCCCAGAGAGTGGCTGGCAGGAGAACACGCCAACACTAGGCAAGGAAACAGAGGTGAGATTTCCCTGACATTGTTTGCATGGGCCACAAAACAATAAGCCTCTAGTTCTATTCTGGGCTCTTCCAAACCCAGTTTGCCATGGGCTGCTTGTAGATATCATTGCCAACCATCCAGAACTGCGTGAATTTCTGTTGTGGTAGATCATGATAACAACCCAGGTAGCTCTGACTGCAACACAGGAATTGAGGGTCAGTGCCCAGCACCAGTGCCCAGCATTCAGCAATGCTGCATATTCCAGTACTGATCAACTTCCATCTTGAGCAGAAATTACCCATTCACTTAAAGCTGTTCTGTTTCCCTGGGGACGAGGGAAAACCAGACCCTGCCAGCTTTATCTCTGCTCACGAATCACGGCCTAGTTCTTCTAGTCTCCTTGACTACAGCTAAATAAAACAAGGCCAGGAATCATTCACTGGCCATTAAGAGCCTGAAATAATGCCATGACTGCATTGCAGCCACTAAATTTTATGACAGGGAATTTCAGGATGTATGTTTCATGCCCTGGGTGTGGCATAACGGTCATTAAGGTTTCACAAAGGTCATTAAGGTGCCTGAGGTTTCAAAACGCACTGAGATAGTGTTAGAGGACAGTGCAGGATGGAGACAAAGAGGAAAAGGTATTGCTCCAGCACATCAGAAGAATGAGATGCCCAAGGACCTGCTAACAGGGAGGCTGGACTATCAGCAGTGCCATGGCTGAGTTTGCTCCCTGAATGTTATATAAATTGCAGTATAAATATAGCCTGTATGAACGCAGAACATCTCCCCCAAGTACTAAATCTGAAGATCAGAGCTGATGGACGTGGGGACACAAAGTCCCGCAAGTGAGATGGTGACGGTCAGCAATGAAAACCTGGCTTCTGAATCAACACCTTATACTCCAAATTCCTAAGGTACTTTTGCTTACTGGGTTAAGTAGCCGCCATCATAAAGACAGCCTGTCGTTGTTTAAGAACAGCACTGCACCAGCTACTAAGAAGGAATAAAATGACTGCTACAGCTGAACCCAGGACACCGCCTCATCCAGTGCCTCGGTTTAATTTCAGTTACTGTCTCACCAGCTACTTAAAGACACACCAAGAGCAGCCTCAAAAACTTGAGGTAAAACCAACCCCTCTCCACGAGAAATAATCATCTGAATCAGTTTCCATATCATAAAAGGGGAAAAAACTGACACTATCTCCTTCTGTTGTGAAGTCAAAGGGTTTATTCCTATTAAAAATAAATCCAGAAGGGCGAACTTTGCTTTTGCTCAACTCCAAGGTTTCAGTGAACATGAACTGAAAGAGAAAATAAAAAAAGCTACTGATGCATTCTCCTAACCATGCACATCACTGAGCTTTTCTACACAGACTTAATGGAGTATGTAAAGCCTCAGAGCAGGAAAAACATGCTATAATGGGATTTTGGAGGAAAAGGAATTCCTAAGAGCAATACACGCACAACTTGCCTACAATGGCCTTGCCTAATTAATTCTGTTTCTGGAGGAAACTAATACTACATGAACGAAGCAACATCTTGAGAAACAACTACATGAAAACTAATAAAATAGGACATGTGAAAATTATTGCCAGGAAATCTCTAAATCTTTGTCATATATTTTCACAATGTGCTTGCCTACGTTTGACCTCAGTGCAATATTTATAAAACACAATTGTCAGAGAACTCCAGCGCTTCCTCTCTGCAATCCCAAGGTGGTATGTGAGCTGGTTTTAGTTTAGCTCAGCACTGAATCTTGGTGCTTCAAACAGAGAATGGAGTTGTCCCGCAACCAAAACAGTAGAGACAGACAAAAAAAGCCTCCAGCAATAACAACCTCCTCCCCAGGAACTGTTGTAAGGTTTCAAATTCACACCCAAGGCTGTCAAGGCTGTACTTTCATCAGCCATCACTCTACCAGAAAGAGACTGACACTGTAATTTCAAATATTACTTGATTTCTCTCTTTTTTAACGTGATTTTAAATCCACCCACTCTACCAGCAACAGATCATATGGTAACATGCAGAATTATGTGCACTCAGCCAAGTACCACACCATAAAGAGAAAACAACTTGCTTAAATTAGACTGAGATGAGATCTTAGGCAGAAGTTCTTCCATGTGAGGGTGCTGAGGCACTGGCACAGGTTGCCCAGAGAAGCTGTGGCTGCCCCATCCCTGGCAGTGTTCAAGGCCAGGTTGGACAGGGCTTGGAGCAACCTGGTCTAGTGGAAGGTGTCCCTGCTGGTGGCAGGGGTTGGGACTGGATGAGCTTTAAGGTCCCTTCAACCCAAACCACTCTGGGATTCTGTGATTAAGTATTACAGATGTTCTTTGTGACTGGAGCTTTTTGTAAAATCTACAGATGCATGGAAGTAAATGTGATCCTGAAAACTACTCCAGAACATATAGAGGCTTGACAGCCACTTTTGACATCTGAGATGTTCATAAGGAATGTACTGCCTATACAAAAACAAGTGTTGCTTCTGGATCAGTGCTTTCACAAGTGGATCAATACACATTCAGCAGAAAGAGCTCGCTGTTATATCTGCTGTGAATTAAATGAACAAAATTTTCTCATGTAAACATGGGCACCATCAAATGAAACACTCCCCAAACTGCTGCAGTATAAGTATTATCTGCAATGAAAGACATGCGGAAGTCTCTTTTTTTGCCATACTAAAAGATAAAATGTTCTGGGATAGCATCCAGAGTGTTCGGAGTGATCATGTATTCAAATGACATGGATTTAAACAAGGCCACTTTGTTTCAAAAAACCTCAAGGATAATCCAAAAGAAATACAAATGTCATTAGGTCTGAGCTTCCATATCCCTGCAAGAAATGTTGAAAACAAGATACTGCCTCAGCCACAAGTGATTCTTACACCTCTTCCAGTACAGCATTAACTTTTAGGGGATCAGAGGTTTTCATAGTGGAGGGTTTGACAGGACCCTGAGCAACCTGGTCTAGTGGAAGGTGACCCTGCCCGTGGCAGGGGGTTGGACCTGGATGAGCCTTAAGGTCCCTTCCAAACCAAACCAGTCTTAGATTCTATGTAATTTTGCCAACTGTAAAGGACATGCCACAAAGCCAAACCCAAACCTCTGCACTAGACTGAGCTCTGTAATCTGGCATCTTGCTGCTCCACTGCTTAAGCACTGTGCCAGTGAGAATGCCTCAGGCAATATTCTCTCTGGTAAGTCTTTTCCTGTTGTTCATTCCTGATCAGGAAGGTAAGGTAGTTCACACATCAAGGTTTAGATGTCCTCTGAGAAGGTTCCACCTTTGTGTCAGCCAGTACATGTCACATAAAGGTGGAATATCTTCACAAAGTTCTTAGAATGGCCTGAATGGCAGTAACTGTATTACAATGAGCCTGTTGTGATCAGTATTAAGTATGAAACTTTGTCACCCGATTAATACCTCACTTTGTCACAGGCATGCAGAGCAGAGCAATTGAAAATGTTTCCAAGAGCTGGGGCATGTTGTCTCAGCTGCAAACTTCCCTCTCTCCATGTGCAGAGTCAGAAACTGGAAGTGTTTTCTCATGAAGCAACAGGGACTTCTAAACACATGGTTAGCCAGGTCATCTGAGGGCAGGTCTGTTTCAATTACTTTTTCTTTTAAAGCTGTCCTTTGCTGGGCAGTGCTGTACTTTCTGACTTTGTCAAAGGAGAGCTGCTACAATTTCTAGGTCACTAGGTCTCCAGTTCTGCCCTCTGGGTGTATTTTCACCAGACTCAATATAGTTAGTGTGTCAGGCATCCCCACAATAAATCTCTGCTACTGTCTGTTGCTTTAAAGAACCATTGCTTTCATGTAAAAATATGACTGCTGTTATTAAAAGGTATTAATAAACTTTAATTTTTGTTTCAATAAAACCTTACACTGATTTACCCAGTCTAAATGGGTTTGTAAATGGTAGTTCACAATCTGAACTTGCCTAGTTTTAACCATATGTCCTGGGTTCAGCAGCAGCAGTCAGTTTTTCTCCTTCTTAGTAGCTGTTGCAGCACTGTGTTTTTGACTTTCAGCCTGGGAACAAAGCTGATAACACAGATGTTTAGACTGACCAAGGACTTTGTGAGTCTCATGCTCTGCCAGGGAGGAGGAGGGGCCAGGAGGGAGCGGGGACAGGACACCTGACCCAAACTAGCCAAAGAGGTATTCCATTCCACAGCACGTCATGCCAGGGGATGTAACTGGGAGCTACCCGGAAGGGCACGTCCTCTTTTCTGTTGGGCTCTCTTTTCCGGCGGGCGGTATCGTATTCTCTTCCCTTGTTATTTCTCTTATCATTATTATTATTGGTGGTAGCAGTAGTGATTTGTGTTATACCTTAGTTACTGGACTGTTCTTATCTCAACCCGTGGGAGTTGCATTCTTTTGATTCTCCTCCCCGTCCCTCCAGAAGCAGAGGGAAGAAAGGTGGGGGGGGGTAGTGGACTGCATGGTTCTGATTTACGGCCTGGGCTTAAACCACGACACCATAATTCATTTCTTTGCTGATATGTATCTACAACATATGATGAATTATAGGAATACAGAGTAAACTTAAAATACAAAAAATACATGTAGTAAAGAATATACACAGTCATATTGTAGTGCACAGCTTCTGTGTAAGTCAAAGAAGGGCAAAAGTGCTTTGACTGAGTCATGAATTGTATCCCTCCAAAGATTTGCTAATAGTGTTTAGGAGTTGAAATACAAGTCCTGTTACCTGCCCTCTTTCTATTATGGGTAACTACAGTTTGTCATTCATTCCACTTCAGTTTGATGCTCTTGCCAATAGGAGAGCATTGGAACAGGCTGCCCAGGGCAGTGGTGGAGTCACCATCTCTGGAGGTATTTAAAAGACGTGTAGATGTGGTGCTTAGTCCCACAGTTTAGTGGTGGGCATGGCAGTACTAGGTTAATGGTTGAACTCAATGATCATAAGGGTCTTTTCCAGCCTAAGTGGTTCTATGATTCTATGATTCTGAATTGCATCTCCCTTGCTCTGACAATGAGAAAGCAAGAAATTAGTGGCCCACACTGTAGTGTCTGCTTGACGCTGTCCTCATGCAAACAACCCAGCCTGGCACACCACTGAAACACCAGTGTTGGTGTATAAAAGGGGAAAACTCCAGTCCCTCAGCACTGCTTTCAAAAGACACTGCATCCTTAGAGCTCAGCTGACAGCACAAGGTGTGAAAACCACTGTATTAATGATATCACCACACTTTTTGTTTCCCTTCTCTTCCTTTTGAAGTAGATTAAACTAGTGGCAAAAGCCATCATTATAGATGTCATGCCTAATAATGTGATTTCCACAGTAGCATCGGACTCTTTCTCCCTAAAGAGAACAAAAGCACACAGTGTGCAGGGTTCAGAGATGATTCGTTTTTTCATTGTTAGTACATTCTTTAAATTGGACTTCCCCTTTAGCTGCTTCATTAATTTCCCATAAGCAATGCACGGGAGCAGACTCCAATCAGTTTGGATTATCTTCCAAGATCTCCACAAAGCACAAATTCCCAAATCCCAAAGAAAAAAATTAATATTTCACGTCTCTTGGTAAGCCACTTGAAAATATTAGGAGAATGTTTCCCAAAAGCTAGGACATTTCTCAAGCATTTCCTTTCATTTCTTTCTGTCCATTACTACCTCTCACCTATGTAAGTCCAAAGATTTAAAAATGCTGAAAAATAACCCCTTCCTTTAGTGGAGTTTAATATGAAAATATATTTGGAGGTTAGGATCATGATCCGGTTCACCAAAGACAGGCTTAGAGCTAAACACCACAGTTTCAGGGGATGCTGATCTCTTGATGGGGAGAGTCCAGATAGCAGTTCAGGGCAGGATTGATTTAAGTCAGGCTTCTGTTTGGGAACATCAGAAGTAGCAATTATCTCATGTACAAAAAGTTACAAAACTCCTCATTAATACATGAGCACTGACAAAGATCTTTTGGCAAGGGATTGAGTCAGGCACATTCTACTAGGGAGGAAATAATGTGGGGTTTAAAGTATGTTTTACTTTCCGATTCAAAAGTCAGTCATTTTCTTAGTATCTTGGTCCTATGTTACTGACATGTCAGATTTCAGAAAAGAAATTCTAACAATTATTCCTTCCTTTCTTCTTAGCTCTCCATTCACTCCTGGAAATTTCCAAAGCGAAACAGGACCATTTCCAGAATGAAGTTCAATGGCTGTGTAAGAAGCCAGGTCTTTCTTGAGGGTTCTGCGACTTGGAACACAAAGAAAAGTGCTGTACCTGGTCAGAACTGATGCTGTAGGAAGGCAAAATGTCACTATCTCTACTCCAAGCTGTAATGTTTGTTCCCTTTATATCTGAAGGAGAACAGACCACAGTTAACCACTTGTTCCGCTTCCCACAGCCTCTGAAAGCTTTGGGCTTTCATCCTGTTCAGCTTGCTAAAGGCAATACATTCAAAAGGCAGAGTGACATGTTTGTAGGCATGCAGTTGAGTTTTTAAACAGCTCCATCTCTTTAGCTCAGTTTAAGTCAGTTATTTCAGAGAATCTCAGTTTTACTTTGAAACTGAGGAGCACTATGTACTGCCTAATTTACTAAATCACCTCTGGGTCAGACATACAGGGCTTTTTGCTTCATAAAGCTGCAGTTTTAGAGCACAGTTCCTGACTGATGTGACAAACTGCTGAGCTGTAATGAATTATGCCACAGGTAGAAATCTCCAGCTGCCAGCCTTCCACACATACTGAAGTAGAAAGGATGAATTCCTCATGCAAACTGATTAAATACATACATGTTTTGCTAGAAGAGAACCAGAGCAGATATCTCAAAGATGCAAAACAAGCACTGAAGAACTACAACCAAATGTCAGTTACTACAGCTACACAAACACCAGACTCTGATTCAGGTTTCTGATCTTTAGAAGGTGTCTCCACCTGCATCGGAAGGAAGCAACAAGATGATCTTAAAGGTCTTTTCCAACCTAGCTGATCCTAAGACGCTAAATAAACAACTTAATGAAGAAATAATTGTCAGGTCTATCACAGCAACTCTATTGAAGCGTCTGATTGTTTCAGCATACACACCACACCTTCTCCCTCCATTCACACTATATATAATATATATTTCCATTTTTCAGGATAGATTTATTATACACTCAAAAGGGGAAAGTGTGCCTCATATGCTATATCAGTTGACTTGGCTAAAGCTGTTGAAGACTACAACCCCTATTTAACGGTTTCAAGAGATTTAGATAGTCAAACCCTCGGATGAGGAAGCAATGGTATTTATGAGACTAACAAATATTTGGGTTCATCTGGTTTTAAAATGACTATCATAGAACAAAATAGAGGAGTCAAAGGGGCAATCAACAGCAACCACAAATACATGCTTTCACCATTCGAGCTCTAATTAATGTGGAATGCACTGGCTAGAGAGAACAAGCCAGTTTCACTAAAGATCCTAACACATCACTCTTCCTGTCCCATGTCAAAAAGGTTATTTCAGCTCAACATAGAGTAGCAGAAGTTACTTTCTGATTATTTCACTAAAGAGAATGACTGTATCTGACGGATATTCAGCTTTTCAGATTTTCTTCCCCCTGCATCATGTTGCTTGTTTACTTTGCTTATTCATTAAGAGTTTCCTTACACACTAACTAGATTACAAATGGGAGAATGGTAAAGCAAATAAACAGGGATTACAGCTGCAGCAGTTCTGTCTTTAGGAATTAAATGCAAGCCCTAAACTGCAAGGCAACTCTTTCAAAAGTCAAGTTAAGTAGACTATGTACATTTGCAGTCCAACCCCCATTAAAAGTGGATGACAAGTTTAGCAAGGATAATTCCCTTCAAATATTAGCTGGTGGGAGAGGCAAGGACATTTGCTCCATGTACTGACAGTATTATCCTCCTGGCTTGCTGGGAGTTGATCCCCCACTGTGAGCCGACAATAAGAATTTTCCTTCTCAAGTCCCTGATGAGGGGGCATTTTACTCAAAGATGATGGGAAAGCTTGGGGGTTTTATTTTAAACCACTGCAGCAAAAAAAATAAAGATTAATTGTGTTTAGCTGCATATTTCCTCTCACTGGTTTTAGCTAATTCACAGTCAGCATATCCTAGGATAGAGTTTTAAAATCTCAGATATCTCTTAGCCAAAAATTATGATAGTATATAGAAAAAGAGAAACATTTTAGGGTGCTGGGAAAAAGAGACATAGTATTTTAACCTATATATGTAAAATATGTGGTTTTTTTCCAGAAGACTGATATTAATCTACCTGCAAATCTGTATCCAAAACTCAAATATCCTGCTATTTTTGCTTCTGTTTCCTAACCACTTTAACAATCAAGATGCACAGCAACATGTTGATCTGCTCTAGTACTGTTTCAAGTGTAAACTTCCACTTGCAGCAGACGGTTTCAAGCAGATGGCGCTTGGACAGAGCCACCTGAAATACAAGCAAACTGGGACATCCTCACAGCCAATGGGCTGCATTACAACTCACACAGAGCTTAGAAGGCAAAGCTCAGTCTTATAGCCAGGCTAACGCTTTCCAGGGAATGTGTTAGGACTGAGATGCTCATGGTATTAAAAGCCCACTTGCACCATGCCTGGCAAAACACAAGAGGTTTTTGGATGTGACCCATGACAACTTGGCGTCTCTTTACCCATCAAGGACAGAGTTCTCATCTTTAATCTTTCTGAACACTCAGGTTAGTAATGTATAAAAGTTCCTAATGCTACACAGGAACACATTTTTGTTATTTATATTTACTACAGAGTTGATTTTTTTTTTTTTCCTTTGTGTAGTATTTACACATAGAAATAGTAACATGCTGCTTTTCAGCAGAACAGGATTCTTCACAAGCAGTAGGAGAGAAGCAGCAGCAGCAGCCTTCAGGCATGGTGCTGCTGCTGGGAGCAGAGGACCTGCAGCACCTCAAACACCTCAGCAATTCCCTGGGAAAGCTGTATTAACCCATTTCTCTGGGTCAGGCTGTCTCCCACTCCCACAGCTCACTACCGCAAACATCCTGCTCTCTGCAGCAGGTCCAGGTCACCAGGGGCCACTGCCTTACTGTGATGGGCATGAGCTTTATTGTGCTGAGCTGCTTTTTCTCCTGGGAAAAGGGAAAGAGCATTACTCTTCACAAGGAAGGGAGCGGGGCTTGCTTTTTACACACGGGAGCAGAGAAATGGACCATAGCTGAAGCCCAGCTTGAATTCCTGACACTGAGGTGCTGAGGCAGGACTAGCCTGGCATGGAGGTGCTCCCTCCACCCTCAGAAGAGCATGGAAATTGGGAAATGCTGAACACGGTTACTGTGTTAGCCTGAACAATGCACACTCTGCAGTACACTTGTTAAATATTTATCCCTTCTGATTAATTGATGGATGTTTAATTCTTAAATATGCTCACATAATTCCTAGCAAGAAACAAAGGACTGTAGTAGTTTAGTAACCTACTCTCCCACAAATGCTATACCTATCTCTCCTTATGAACAAGACCATCATCACCTTCCAAAACACAGGAACAATTTCAATTAATTTAGATTTACATTGAAATATTGTCAGATACTTCACATTTCTGAGGCACAATTTGACCAAGATTTTTATGTATGTTGCAAACATTAAAGAATGCCTGCAAGGCGTACTACATATAGTAGTAGATCATAGCCTCAATCATATACATAGAAATGGATTTGATCAGCACTTTTATGAGTATTCAGCAGCCTCAGCCAAACCTGGAAATCCAGGTAGGTTTTGTACACATTCAAAAGAGATTTTATCTACCACAAAGAGCATACAATACAGACAGACACAAGAGACAAAGGTAAAAAAGCAAGGTCTATGCCCCCATTATACAGCCAAGGAATGGAGACACTGAGAAATCCACTGACTCAAGACGTGCAGAAAAGCCATCTGAAAACCATTCCATGCCAGAGGAAGAACAACCATTCCATGACAGTGTTTGCCAAAGCAAGCCTGACCCAAAACATCATCGGAAACAACTCCCTCTTTATATGTACAGTATTGTAACTTTCAGGTATTTACGCCCAAGTTCTTCCTCTGAACACTTGCACTATGTTGTTCCTGACAGCAGACCCAAGGAGACTCCCCGCCTTCAGTGGCTGGCACCAACCCACATTGCATGCTGAGCAAGAGCATTCCTCCAGAGCCCTCTCTCCTATTGTCATGAACACCCAGACTGATTTAAAGTGCCGCCCCTGGGTTGCAGCTGCTCTGATCTATATACATGAACAGATAAATAACCTTTGACTGATAAATGAAAGCTGACAGTCAGTCAGACTCCTGTAGTTAAGCTACACAAGCTTTCACATTCAGTACCACTTCCACTGCAGGAATTTAACTACAGGGCTCTTCACTTTCATTTGGAACATACAGCTGCAACTCTCTGTGTGTGTGGTCTTTATTCTGAGGCTGTTTGTCAGAGGGTTGTGGTGGTGGTGTTTTGTTTTACAGTAGTACTTGAGGCTTCAGCAGCAGACTCTTGATTAACTGTTACAGATACAAATGCATAGACTGAGCAGGTGATTTACTTACTGCAGAACATGCTGCCATGATGGAGAACAGTGATTTCATCTCAGTTTAGAGTGGAAGCATTTTGGAGGCAATTCCTCATATGCCTGAAGGCGGATGAAAATGATTTTGTGCAAGTACTGTTATCCTGCTACTACCACCATGCTCTTACTTCACTACTAACTGATGCTCAGAGCCGTGCTAATGAACTCCGGAATTGAGCTGCCTGCACCCAGGCCTTGGCCAGGACAGCTGGAAAATGGTCAGTAAATGGAAAGACATATGAGGGGCACAAGAATTATGAACAGAGTAATGCATCCAACCAAAGAACTTATTTGTCGTCTCCTCATCTGATGCAGAAACACTACATCAAATTATTCAGAGTGCTCACACCAAAGAAAACTCCAAAGAGCTAAGTTTCCGTCAAGTAACCTAATGACACCTTGGGCTGTACCCTGGGGAGATACTAGTGCGGCACAGCCAGCTGCTAGGAAACAAGTTCAGACTGCTGCACACTTAAACTAAAGGAGATGGGAAGCAGAAACATATGCTTCATCAAAACCAGATTCACAGCAGGACGCAGAAATAACCATATGGTACCTACTTTTAAATATAAAATGAAGAGATTTCTATTAATACTAATGTAATGCTGTAATCTTCAGTTTATACCATTACTGATCTTGGATGCTTGCAAAAATACTTCAAATAATGCTGAATTTATTTTCCAGTTGCTTTTTCAGTTCTGTTTCATGGCTCTTTGCAAGCAGGGTATGATTTATATACATATATCAGATGTATGCTTTTCACATTTGTTCAGCAATTATGTGCATTAACTACTTAATGATTTGCAGATTGAAATCTGCAAGTCCTCTTTGCCCTGCTTTCAGTTTTGACTGCCCCAGTCAATCAAAGAAGCTTCCAAATAATAGCATTAATAAAGATACCTCAAATCTGGAAGATTAAATTAAGTCATCCCCAAATTACACTTTTTTCACTGGATACGAAACATATAAAATCTTTTATATGAAACATGTAAAGTCTTTGTATGTTCCAGAAACATAGACTGCAGCACAGTTATTCTGTATATGTGAACTGACTTACCACAGCCATATTGACTTGAATAGAGTTAAAGCTCAGTTTTACATACAGAAGATTCCCTGGCAGCTCATCTTTATATCAAAATGCTTTCATCAACATTTAGCAGCTAAACATTGATCAATGCCACAAGAACATATAAAAATGGATTTGTGCCATCTATGCGGATGATGCAGTACTTGAAATAATTCCAGGGATAAATGTAGTTTTACATATATTATGTCCTAAAAACCAGCTACACACACTTTTTTCTCTGCAGCAGCAAACTGTTTCAGGGAGACAAATCACCTCTTGATTTGCTGACATCATGCTTTTGTATGGATGAAGCCGCAGGCTGACCTAAAGCAAGAAAGTGAGCACGAGTTCACTTACCATCTTTTAAAGAGCAGACCTACTTGCACAGCAAAACTGCTAGTTGGGATTTACACATGGCAGCCAGACACATGCTAACGCAGCACTTCAGTGAGGCAGGAATGTATTAACATTTATCAAATAGAACCACAGTTAATTAGGTGCCACCGGGAAAAAGTTCTCCTGCTCACATGGTAACAATAGAACATCTCCTGTGGGTTTGTGCTTTACATCCCATACACACACCTTTATCCATCATTAACAGTCCTTGCTCTTTGCCCTTCTCGGTGACATACTCCCAGTATTCTCCATTTCTTCCAAGTCCCTGGAGACTCACCACCTCAGTGCTACCTTACAACTCCTGTTGCTAGCCCTCTTCCTGGCAGTACCTTTATTTCCCCTAAACAATCCTGAGTTTCTTCCAGATGTTTTCAAAAAGCCTCCAGTGTCCTCACCACAGCCTGAGGCTGCATCTCCCTCCATGAGAAAATCAGTTTGGATGTCTCCCCTCATTAACCTCACCACATCATTTACAGAGATTCAATGCATCTACTCCAAACAATTCTGTGATTCTGATTCTACTGCTCCGTCAGATAGATTTGAAATTGGTAACTGGATTCTAAAGGTACTGGAGGGAGGCAGAGGAGAAAAGATGAACTAGCAGATAAAAGGAGCAACAGAATCATCATTGAAGGAACATTTGAGTTTCTTAGGAAAGTAGCTTAAATACACAAAGGGAAGTGAAGGGAATCATCAAATCATAGAATCAACTAGGTTGGAAAAGGCCTTTAAGATCATCAAGTCCCACTGTTAAAGAGTGCAACAATAGCACAACACTTCCCAGTAAAGCAAAACCACATCGAGAGAAGGGAGATTCCCTGAGTGCAAGGCTAGGAAGAACTGAGCACATCTCAGAAACACTATTTCCTGAGATTTCAAACTACTGCCCTAAACAGTACAGCTCCCACCTTATTCCCCCAGATTGAGCAATATGCTGTTGTGCTTCCATGTATGTAAAAGACAGAAACACCTGATCGAGTATTTGCAATTACTAACTCTGCAGGTTTTTCCTCTTCAGAAATATTCTCTGTTCTGAAACATGGCCAATGCCCATTGTACATCTTTTTATAATCTTTGCAATTCCATTCATCAGCTGAGAGCAGACTGTTACCAAGGAGATGGCTGGTGACATCCCATTTTTTTTGTCAAGGTGGAGTATTAATAGGAAGTCCAGCTCTTGAGCCCCTTTCATGTCACAACATGTAATGGCCAATAAGAGATGGGCGAGAGAACCGTTTCCATTCTTTGTGTACTGGCAAGTAAAATACCATGGCTTATCTGTGACTTATCAGTCTGTAATACAATCCTGCGTACTGGCAGATGCCTCTGTTGTGCAATCCAAAGGCTGCACTGGAGTCACCTCAGGAAACAATTCAGCCTTTGCTGGCACTGAAAATCGAAACCCATGAAAACAATGGGAACATTTTTGGGTGTTCACAGCAATACAGGAAAGGGAAGTGAAATCAAAAAATGAAGCAGAGTTTCTCCTGGAGCCGCTTTCCCTGTCTCTGTTCAGAGCACAGGCATTCATGCTTTGAACTCCAAGGCATAAAACCACAGCAGAAATTCTTCCCTGTTAATGGCAGAAAGCCATTCCTGATGTTTGATAACTGTCCTAGGCTGCATTCCCCAGAGCATGAGCAGCAGGTCAAAGGAGGGGATTCTGCCCCTCTACTGCACTCTGGGGAGACCCTCCTGCAGCCCTGCATCCAGCTGTGAGGCAACAACACAAAACGGACATGGAGCTGTTGGAGCAAGTCCAGAGGAGGCCATGGAGATGCTGCGAGGGCTGGAGCAGCTCTGCTCTGGAGAAAGGCTGAGAGAGCTGGGCTTGTTCAGAGAAGAGAAGGCTCCATAAGGGGAGACCTTAGAGCAGCTTCCAGTGCCTGAAGGGACTACAAGAAACCTGGAAGAGGGGCTTTGGACAAGGGCGTGTAGGGACAGGACAAGGGGGAATGGCTTTAACCTGACAGAGGGGAGACTGAGATGAGCTCTTAGGCAGAAGTTCTTCCCTGTGAGGGTGGTGAGGCGCTGGCACAGGTTGCCCAGAGAAGCTGTGGCTGCCCCATCCCTGGCAGTGTTCAAGGCCAGGTTGGACAGGGCTTGGAGCAACCTGGTCTAGTGGAAGATGTCCCTGCCCATGGCAGGGGTTTGGAACTGGGTGAGCTCGGGAGGTGGCTTTTGCTGTTGCATTAGCAGCTACTAAATACAGCCCTGGAAAGAGCTATGTTCTAGCAACAGCTGAAAACACTGTTCCATCAAAACACATTTGTGTCACCCTTCAGCTCAGCCTCTGCACAAGTACTCTTGCTATCGATTCCTGCTTCTTGCTATTACTAGAGTAGCATGCTTAAATTGATTCTTAGTGTTATTATCTCAATACATCCCTAGATTTACATTATGAGAGGGAGGAGAAAGGGCAAGAGAGGAATTATGGAGAGCAGGTCTTTTCCCTGATTGGATTGTTAGCTTCCTGTGAAGATAAAATATGCACATTTAGTATCAGGCATTTGTTGGCCACTCATAGAGAACAAAGAACTAAATAAGCACTAATTAGCAGGAGCTAAGATTAGTCTCTCTTAGCCCATAGAAAATACAAAGGTGAGTTTTAATATGCACAGCAACAAGATTAAGCAACATGAATCCTGACAAGAGTCCTAAAAAAAGGGGGGCAAGTAAATTATCCCTTGTGAGCTAAAAATATTAAATGAATTTGTACCAGAATTCATTATGGCTTGCCTTGAAAAAGCCACAGCTCCTTTCTTCAGAAGAATTCAGCCTAGCACAAAGTGGCACTATCACATCTCTTCTGCAGCTGTAAAGAACTACACACACATCTCCAAAATTCCTGGATCCTATTTACTTGTGAGCAGGAAAGGCATTTGTTAAGTCCTGGCATTGCTGCTTAAGTCAATACCCTCTGGAGTTTATACTGTGATTTTTCTGTGAATGCCCCAATTCTAGTGACACCGGCTGCTCTATGATCCAACAAAAATGCCATACAAGAGGGAAGCACGTGGCCCACTTTGGAACATTTTCTTTCTAAACACTTGTTGTTTAAAGTGAAAGAACTCAATCAAACTAAATATAGCTAAGAACAATCATAAACATGCAAGGTCTGAGCAGAATTAAAAAAAAAAAAAAGGCATTTTATGTGTCTGTCCAACTGTTCTGGTATAAGAAATATGTGTATATAAACAGTTATATAGAAATATACATATATATATATATATAAAAACCACTTCAGACTCAAAAGAATGTCTTGCTTATACAACTTACCATGACAAAGTTCAGGAGTTTCAGGGAGTCTGAACTGTGCTCAAGTCACCTAAAAGCAGATGGAAGCAGGCTCAGCAGGGTAGAACAAGAGGAAGAAAGAAGGGAGCAGGTTGCAGAAGAGGGATATTCTTCTTTTTCCAGTAGCAGAAACATTTTTTTCTAATACCTTTGCAGATGTTAGCCGATTTAAAGAACTCATGAGAAACAATTCAGAAAATCAAGTGGAGCATTTGGAACAGTATTCAACTCTTCTGCATAGTGCTTATTTCCCCCCCCCCAGTCTGTTAAGTAAAGCTAATTGAGCTGGTTTCCTATGGCTTTTTGACTAGTGGTTGGAATTGCTGGAGTTTAGTAAAACAGAAGCTTCCTTGAACTGTTTTGAGGGGTTTTACATGGCAGATGCATTGACAGCATTTCTCCTTTTGCAGGCTGAAGAGAGAATGGGCTCCCACTGCTAATTTTCTGTTGGCAAAAGAACTAATCTGATCTCTCCTTCATTAGAGTGGCAATATCCGCCAAACTTACAAAAACCTTCCAGCCCACCACTGAGGAAATGGTTAAAATAGGTCAGAAGCTAAAAGAGAAACATCAAAACCACATCTATGTGATGCCTACAATCCATAATGAGTATCAAAAAACGTTTCCTAACTCATTTATATGAATAGGATAAACTAATTTGTCTCTCAAAATTTGTCAATTAGCAAAAAAAAAAACAATACTGCTTTTTGGAAACAGGCCATTCATTCAACACAGCAGCGTATTAAAAATTCTCCAAGCTTGGAGTTGTGATGATTTCTTTCATGTGGCTACATGAAACGAAGAAGATTCAATACTCCTATGATCCTTCCCTGGCCTTGCTACTGACTTCTAGTGTAAGACAATTACAGTTAAATCCTTCTCTCGAGAGTTCCCAAAGCACTTTCGTTGTCTAAGTCTAATCAAAATCTTTCTAAAAACCTCTTGGCTTCACTTATTTTTTGTTCCCACCAACATTCTGCACACAGAAGCCAAATGTGACTACTCAAAGAGGAATATTAATAAGCAACAGAAAACCTCAGCTTGAACCTGACCTAAATGTTTATGCCCTTGTTAACACTGAAAGTGTAATTCAAAAGGCAATAAACAAGTCACTTTGGAACTAGATGATCTTAAGGTCATTTCCAACCCTAACCATTCTGTGATTCTACTTAAGAAATACCAAAGAATCCAAATTACTAGCCAGCTCAACACAAAGGACAACTAGCATTCGTCAACAAATGGAAGAAAATAATTTTGGGATAAAGTTCTGTCTCTTTCATGGAAAATGACATAAAAATTAACAAAACAAACAAAAAAAAAAACCCACTGTAGTGTTGGTTTTCACAAATATATACTAATAATGTTTTCTTAATATTCTCCCTTTTTAAATCATATGCCTTTTGTAGGAACTCATATTATTGATTTCCTGCAAAACAACTCCTTCCTAGAGCACATTCTGTAGCCGTGGATAACTTGGAACCTCACAGATTTGAGCCAAAACTACCTCTGCTCAGTTGTCCGCTGTGCCTACCAGAGAAGATGCCAACCAAGTATTTGCCAAGCACACCCACTTTTTCAGTGACTCAAACTATCACCTGAAATTAACTGTCTTGCAAGTATTTCCAATTGGAATTAAATTATTTGGTTTAAAGTTCCATATAAGTGACTTTTTTGGTTCATTGAGATGTTTTTGACCTTCACAAGTAACTGTGCAAGTTGAGTCCACTTCTGCACCTCTTTGCAGTCATTATTTTCCAAAGCATGCCTATGCTGAAGTGCATTCATTTCCATACATTGATCAACATCCTCTAAACAGTATTCTGCATGCATGAAATTGATTTATCGAAACTCATTATCAGCATTTTAGTATAAGCAAGATGCATTTCTGGCACTTAGAGGGGAAGGAAATAGAAGCAGAGTTGCCCAGAGAAGCTATGGCTGCCCCATCCCTAGCTGTGTTCAAGATCAGGTTGGACAGGGCTTGGAACAACTTGGTCCAGTGTGAGGCATCCCTGCCCATGGCTGGGGGTTTGAAGTACATGATCTTAAGGTCCTTTCTAACCCAAACCATTCTGTGATTCTATGATTGTATGAATTCTGCCTCTTCTTCATCATACCTTTCAAAAAAACTATAGTATTCAGCATGCAGAGCACGTGTATTTCCAGTAATGGCCCATTCTTCATATACAGGCACACTTATTCCAGATTCTAGTTAATTATTTGCCTAGTACAATCATTTCCGTGCACATGTAAACAGTGTTCACAGCCTAGTGAAATGAAACACATGCACAAACAATGACTGTAGTCCTATACATCTGGAGCAGATGCTAATATTTTTTGCGTGTACTGAGAAAAACTGAAAGTTTACTGCAGAAAAACATAGTGAGAATGACACCATCCATCACAGGAAGGTACCCAAACTCTTCCTCTTAGCTACCACCATATGACCTTGCCCAAAGGGCTTCACACCTCTGCTACCAATCCTGACACCACCAAAACCTGAGTGTAGACCTTGAAGATCGCAGAAGTTATAAGTACTGAATGTATTGTGAGATAAAAACACACTCACTGTCTATCTTTACTCTTTCCTTCTGTGAGAAGGTGCCAGAAGCTTCCCCTATGGCCAATGCCAGCCTGCTCTGAGATGGACCTGTCGCTGGCCAAGAGCCCATCAGTGACCATGGTAGCGTCTCTGGGATAACATCATTAAGAAGGGGAAAAAAGCCCTGCACAATTTCAGCTGGAGAGAAGAGTGAGGATATGTGAAGAGGAACAGCCCGGCAGACCACAAGGTCAGCACAGAAGGAGGCAGGAGGTGCTCCAGGTGCCGTAGCAGATGTTCGCCTGCAGCCTGTGGTGCAGACCATGGTGAGGCAGGCTGTCCCCTTGCAGCTCATGGAGGTCCATGGAGCAACAGGTGATGCAGAGGATGGTGAGTGATCTCTCCCTGTCCTTACCTCAGCCCATAAGCCTTTCATTGCATCTTCTTTCCCCTGTCCAGCTGAGGAGGGCAGTGATAGAGCAGTTTTGGTGGGCACCTGGTGTCCAGCCAGGATCAACCCACCACACTAGTGCTTGAGGTAAAAAGCTAGATGTTTGCATGAGAATGTAACTGTTCATTCAAATAAAGTCAGTATTTAGCATGCAAAGATCCATTTATACATTTCTATGCCTAACAAGATACAGAAAGTCTTGAAACACACAACTGGGGGTGGGGAATAAATAATCAAAGCAAAGACGTTGAAGACAACGCCCACATTGACAGTTCCTAATAACAAACATGAACCCATAGTCTCCTCACTCCTGAAAATCCCACTGCAAATATAAATGCAAAGGAAATAGCAAAGTAGAAGGGCAACACTTTGAGAGAAACCTCAAATGATGTTAAACATTTATTCTTGTACAACTCTTTCATACAGGTGCTCAGTTTCACTGCGGTAAGCATGGTCTGCACTTGAAAACCCTGATGATGGCTGTTTAAACACATGTTCTTATGCCACCACAATATGTTAATTTAGAGATGGAATTCTTCAAGTGATTCATGATTCATGTTTGCATTTCAATCTACAGCATTGAAAAGCTTCAGTCCTCATCTTTCTACAGAAATGTGCAATTTGATGCATAAATGAATATTCAGATGATGAAAGTCCTTTACGTGAACAAAAGCATCTTGGAGAAATATCAGGCTGCAATCCTGGTTCTGGGAACCAGAGAGCAGAAGATAATGACTGTCTTTTTCAGTTTATCATTGCTGGGGAGCATAGAGAGCGCTGGGGACAACACAACACCCACGCCAGCAGTTAACCCAGGGCAAATGTTATGCCTTACAGTTCAAAATACCAGTACATTAAATACCACTGCATCAGTTACATATGCCAGGGCCATATATAGATCCACATATAGATCCAGCCACATATAAAGATCACAGAACCAGAGACTGGTTTGGGTTGGAAGGGACCTTAAAGCCCATCCAGTTCCAAACCCCTGCCATGGGCAGGGACACCTTCCACTAGACCAGGTTGCTCCAAGCCCCGTCCAACCTGGCCTTGAACACTGCCAGGGATGGGGCAGCTACGGCTTCTCTGGGCAACCTGTGCCAGTGCCTCACCACCTTCACAGGGAAGAACTTCTGCCTAATATCTCATTTCAATCTCTCCTCTGTCAGGTTAAAGCCATTCCCCCTTGTCCTGTCTCTACAGGCCCTTGTCAAAAGCATCTCTTCCAGCTTTCCTATAGCCTCTTTAGGCACTGGAAGGCTGCTACATCACAAGATGTAAACATGAAAAGCTTACCCAAGACAGTTTGGCTTCAATTCTTTGAAAGTGTCAGTAACAAAACTGGGAACAATTCTGTTCCATTAACTCTCCTCCATATAGTGTCCTTCGAGGAATTTCCCCAGACCAACCCCCATCAAAGAGAAAATCATTTAGAATGTTTACTTTCCTTCACATCGCAAAGCTTTTGAATTCTAAGAGCATCTCATGTACCTTAATGTACAACATAATTAATGGGGTTTGGTTGCTTCTAGTTCTAATTTTTCAACTGGAAATACATTGAAAATGCAGTTCTTGGCAATACACAGAGCAAGTTCTAGACAATTAAGACTTTTAAAAACAGATTAGATGCTCAGAAATGAAAACATCCAAAATTACTAGACATTGCAAAACTGTTACACAGATACGTATGCACTTACAACATACTGCATGTTTAAACATCTCCTCTTGGCCAAAATGAAGGGTTTGGGATTGACAAAACAGGATCAAATTGTATTAGGCTGGTGCAATACGTGAGCCTGTATTACTGTTATGTGGATCTTCTAACAGATTTGGAGTGACTAGGTAATTATTTTTTAATGACATTCTGGAAAGGGCCTAAAAGTCTGATAGTTGAAGCACAGAGGCAGTTTATTTATTAATTTGCACTCACTAGTGCTACATTTACCTTATTCATTCACCACAAATGTACATTTGACTGCTGAGTGATGATATTGATATCAAAAATAAATAAAGATTAAATCAAGCTTTGGTCTAAATCCTTGTAGTTATTTAGCTGCCTAACTCTGTGAATTTCTTAACTGGCATAATAGTCAGAGACCTTTCCTGTCTTTTAGCCTCTTAAACGTGCTAGGAAGGTCAGAGCCATTAAATTGCCAGCACCATTGACTAAAGCACATTGATCAAGGAAGGGACCTTAAAGCTCACCCACTTCCAACCCCCTGCCGTGGGCAGGGACACCTTCCACTAGACCATGTTGCTCCAAGCCCTGTCCAACCTGGCCTTGAACACTGCCAGCAATGGGGCAGCCACAGCTTGTCTGGGCAACCTGTGCCAGCGCCTCACCACCCTCACAGGGAAGAACTTCTGCCTAAGAGCTCATCTCAGTTTCCCTCTGTCAGGTTAAAGCCATTCCCCCTTGTCCTGTCCCTACAGGCCCTTGTCCAAAGCCCCTCTTCCAGGTTTCTTGTAGTCCCTTTAGGCACTGGAAGCTGCTCTAAGTTCTTCCTGGAGCCTTCTCTTCTTCAGGCTGAACAAGCCCAGCTCTCTCAGCCTGTCTCCAGAGCAGAGCTGCTGCAGCCCTCGCAGCATCTCCATGGCCTCCTCTGGACTTGCTCCAACAGCTCCACATCCCTCTGGTGCTGTTGCCCCACAGCTGGATGCAGGACTGGAGGGGGGGTCTCTCCAGAGCACAGCAAAGGGGAAGAATCTCCTCCCTCAACCTGTTGCTCATGCTCTGGGGACGCAGCCCAGCACATGGGGGGTGTTCCCAGCTGAAATTACACACCTCTATCTTCTGCTCTATCTTCATTCCCTAACTAGTCTTCAGGCACTTATTAACTAAAAAGACACATCCCCTCCATTTCTCTATTTCCCTTTCTATAAAGCAAGAATTTCAGATTAGGCACTTAAAAGCTGACATACCAGCTTAGACCACAGGGCAGTGGAGTCCCACCTCCTGTGGGACCACCTCCAGTGGTGCCAGCAGCAGTTGCCCAGCAAAGGCTGCAAGAGCAGCACAACCACACCATCACGCCTCCCCAGTTTACCAGGATCCATAGCTCATAGACCCTCCTGAGCTGCTACTTATTTAGTAACCCTGAAGAGATTTCTGCTGCATCATGTAGCAAGGAGATCCTGAGGTTAACCACATGTTGTGGCTAAAATGCTCCCCTTCCTATTTGAAAACTCTTATCTGCTGAGTACATCACATCATGTCCCGTAGGTTACTTTCATTCAGTACCTTGAGAGCCAAATGACCAGCCAGAAGAATATTTCATAACTCAAAAGCATTGCTATTAGTAATATGTTTTGCACAAAGACCCAGTTAAATAAAAGCACAGGAGATTGAAGTTTGCAACACTGCTGTGGAAACATAAATGCTCTGCTCAAGTATTCCATTTAATGCTCTATTTAGAAGCTATTTATTAAAAGGTGAATGTCTGATAAAGACATTTTAGATTCACTCTATTTACAAGTGGTAACTTGTTTTCCTTTTGAATAGATGAACTTTAGGATCACGTGGATTATCAGAAAGGATGATGGTTTCTAGTTTTATTAGGCATATTTTTATAGTGTTTCCAGTACGTCTATTTCCTGTTATCCATCACTGTGTGACAGCATACTCTGCTATTTGTTATGATAGCCTGACCCCAAGTGATCTCTATCTAAAATTCAACCTTTACTTTTCAATTTCAAGTCAAACAAAACTTGCTGTAGCTATAGAAAACATCTGTGTGAGCACTGGTGGCCACTGCTGGCCAGGACCAACCTTCAGATACACAGCAGTTCATCAGATCCTCAATTTTTGCCTGAATTGAAAAGAAAAAAGGCAAATCTTATCACTCACTTTGTGCATTTGTTTCTTCTCTAACAACTCTGAATGTCCTCAGCAAGGTTTAGCTGCTGTATTAGTGAAGCCTCTAACATATCAAGATCCCACAGGGTTCATGGACTTAAGTAAGGTTCCCACCAAGAATAAGGCTGCAGCTGGAGCCACGAGTACCAGGGACCAGAGTTTAGTCATGGATGATTAGAAACCAGCCAAGATGAAACCAGAAAGTCTAAAAATGAGATGAATCCAGTGGGAGCCACACTTCCACTGCTCTACTTCAAGCAACCTGGAAGGTGTCCCTGCCTATGGCAGGGAGTTGGAAACAGTTGGGCTTTAAAGGTCCCTTCCAACCCAAGCCATTCTGTGATTCTATTATTTTAATGGATATTTAGGGTATTCAGATGCTGTATCCCTTTTGACCTCCTTAGTCACACATCAGAGGATGTTGGGAACAGGATGCCCCAGCATCCCTTCATTGAAAAGCCACTGCAGTGGGGATGGCAATGAGAGACCCTGGAGCACACTAATAAGGCAATTTTACAAGCAGCAATTTTACAGTTAGGCACTACAGTTTTTTATCTTCTTAAAGAGGAACAGAAGCCAGCTAGGAAAAAAACAACTCTGTTGAGAGCTGAATTGGTGAAAACCAAAATATTTTACTCCTTTGTGGAGAACTACCTAAGCTATAGGTGATAAATTATATTTAAGAATGTGGTACATCCTTGTTCTTTGCCGTGACAGTATGCCCTTCACACACAGATGAAGTCAATAGAAATTGTTTCTTGGTTGCTGCTCAAAATCCTAGGATCTCCTTAATTCTGTGGCAACTATGGTCATTCACCTTGCAAAACCCTGTGCTTTTCTGCTTGTTTTACTTGCTCACATGAAACAAACCACAACTTTTAATAGTCAGGTAAAGGGACAATAATCCAGATAGAGGATTTAATTACTTATTGTGGTCTATAGTCAATCAGGGAGACTCAACTTGATCCTTCTAACCTCATGATCTATTATTCCTATCCACCTGAAAAAGACTCCGAATTTCCAAAGCTTACTCTAAAGTACTATGCAGTTCAAAGAGCAATTCTGTAGAAAAACTGAAGCTGAGATAGCTGGGCTACTTGGGTTACCCACTGCTACGTTTTTACATGATTTGTCTTTGATGCAAAAATACTGCCTCATATTTATCTGCTGTGAGTTGACCTGTTCCTAGGGCATCATAACCTCCTAATAGTGTCCTCCAGCAAATTCTACTTGCAGTAAAGACTAAATATGTGACCAATAACAGCATGTAACATTAGGAAAAGTGTAAGAAAAAGTAGGTCTTGCTTATAGCTGGATAAATGATGCAACCATTTTGCAACACAGCAGTGTCTCCAGAGAAGTGTGTCCATTGGGATGTCTGGCCAAACATACAAGCTCTGCCCCATCACACTGTTCTCCAAACAGTTTCTCCAATAAATACTTACAAGATGCACCTATCTGCCGGGCAGGAAAGCCCAGTGTTGCTTTTATAGAGTTAGGTGATGGTTAGAAAGCTCAATGTGTAAGAAGACAGCACTCTCCTCTTCCTGAGGCAGTGATTCAGGAACACATTTGGCATTCACAATTGAGCACATGCTTCCTTTGAAGTACACACTCAAACACCAATTCACTCAAGAGGAAGCAAAGGGTGCAGACACGTTCTTCATCAAGCACGGGTAATATTTCCTTCCCAGGCTTAGCTGACCTGACAAAGGTCAGATTTGCACGTTCCCATGTTTTCTTGCTACACTGATACCGAAAGTTTTTTCGGGCAATTGCATTTAGTAATTCCATAAAGTGAAGAGCTGGAATACAAACTTAGCTTATCTGCAAATGTAACTGCAGACACCACATTTCAGATACAGTGATCTGAAAAATAATATCACTATTATTAAGGTACACACAAGGTACGGTGGTAGCACGAACAGGCATAAGCAGATCTTAGAATCATAGAATCATAGAATAGTTAGGGTTGGAAAGGACCTTAAGATCATCTAGTTCCAACCCCCCTGCCATGGGCAGGGACACCTCACACTAAAGCATGCCACCCAAGGCCTCATCCAACCTGGCCTTGAACACCATCAAGGATGGAGCATTCACAACCTCCCTGGGCAACCCATTCCAGTGCCTCACCAACCTCTCAGGAAAGAATTTCTTCCTTATATCCAATCTAAACTTCCCGTTTAAGTTTGAACCCGTTACCCCTTGTCCTGTCACTACAGTCCCTGATGAATAGTCCATCCCCAGCAGCCTCGTAGGCCCCCTTCAGATACTGGAAGGCTGCTATGAGGTCTCCAAGCAGCCTTCTCTTCTCCAGGCTGAACAGCCCCAACTTTCTCAGCCTGTCTTCATATGGGAGGTGCTCCAGTCCCCTGATCATCCTCGTGGCCCTCCTCTGGACTTGCTCCAACAGTTCCATGTCCTTTTTATGTTGAGGACACCAGAACTGCACACAATACTCCAAGTGAGGTCTCACGAGAGCGGAGCAGAGGGGCAGGATCACCTCCTTCGACCTGCTGGTCACGCTCCTCTTGATGCAGCCCAGGATACGGTTGGCTTTCTGGGCTGTGAGTGCACACTGAAGCTGGCTCATGTTAAGTTTCTCATCGACCAACACCCCCAAGTCCTTCTCTGCAGGGCTGCTCTGAATCTCTTCTCTGCCCAACCTGTAGCTGTGCCTGGGATTGCTCCGACCCAGGTGTAGGACCTTGCACTTGGCATGGTTAAACTTCATCAGGTTGGCATCAGCCCACCTCACAAGCATGTCGAGGTCCCTCTGGATGGCATCCCTTCCCTCCAGCGTATCAACCGAACCACACAGCTTGGTGTCATCGGCAAACTTCCTGAGGGCACACTCAATCCCACTGTCCATGTCACCGACAAAGATGTTGAACAAGACTGGTCCCAACACCGATCCCTGAGGGACACCACTCATTACCGGTCTCCAGCTGGATATTGAGCCATTGAGCACAACTCTTTGCGTGCGGCCATCCAGCCAGTTCTTTATCCACCGAGTGGTCCACCCATCAAATTGATGTCTCTCCAATTTAGAGACAAGGATGTCATGTGGGACAGTGTCAAAGGCTTTGCACAAGTCCAGGTCGATGACGTCAACTGCTCTGCCCCTGTCCATCAGTTCCGTAGCCCCATCATAGAAGGCCATGAAATTGGTCAGGCAGCATTTCCCCTTAGTGAAGCCATGCTGGCTGCCACCAAGCACCTTGTTGTTTTTCATGTGCCTTAGCATGCCCTCCAGGAGAATCTGCTCCAAGAGTTTGCCAGGCACAGAGGTGAGACTGACTGGTCTGTAATTCCCCGGGTCATCCATTTTCCCCTTCTTGAAAATGGGGGTTATATTTCCCTTCTTCCAGTCATCGGGAACTTCACCTGACTGCCATGATTTTTCAAATATGATGGCCAGTGGCTTAGCAACTTCATTCACCAGCTCCTTCAGGATCTGCAGATGGATGGATCTTGGCCATGATCAGCCCAGAACATGGGGGGGATAATCCTGCCTAAGGGAGTTTTAAACCTGATGATCCTCAGGTTTCACAAGCAGTTTAAGGCAATGTTGCCATGAAAAGACAAATCCTGTGACCCCAGCCCCTCTTTAGTGCTCTTACCAGCAATTGGGCATCTCGTGAAATGAGCTAGGTAAAGGCACTAGACCAGCTGAAGCCAACCTATGGGAGGTTGCTCTTCAGCTTCTTCACACCATACCAGAGACAGAACAAACATCTCACCTGGAACCTGCCCACCTTTTCCAAAGGTAGCCCATGCATTTAGACCAGCTTACTCCAACTATGAAGTCACAGACCTAGTGACTGACATTAAATGGCCAACAACATCATGTAGCATCCTGCTCCTGACTCCTCCTGCCTCCTAAGCATTTTGCACCACTGTTGAAATGCATTAACCAAATTAAATTCAGCATATAAAACAGGAATTGAGAAGCTGTTACTGCCAACATGCCAAGCATTGTGAATTTAACTTCTAATGCTTTCAAGGTCTATCTGATTTGGAATTTACTGGAAGGTTAAAGCACAGGCTTACTGGCACAGAAGGACCTTAAGCAGAAAAGCAAGTCAATGTAGGTTAGGGGTTTCCGACAAGAAACATTGATTTAGATGCTGCAAGATTTATGTCCTTACCACTGATGGATTCAAATTGAGTGACTGGTAATCTAAGAAATAAATTTAAAAATCATTAAACCAAGCCATTTGCCTTGAAGATGGTACTTCTGTCTTTACTGTCATTTGATGAGACGTTCCCTGGCAGATGATCTAAGTGATTTATACCAGATAATCAAGGTTAAGAGTTTCTCCCATTTCATCCTGTTGCTGATACTGAACCTAAAATAAAAATCACAATCAGAAATGCACAACTATGAGCTTTTGGTTACAGTATGTGAAGGAAAAAGTTGCTGTTATAAAAATCCATTCAATTCAAATGTAGATGGAAATCATCAATATTGACATTTCTCAAAGTTTGGGTTTCCTTCAGACACAGGCTTTGATCACTGTCTTTGATCAGCCATGGAATTTACATAATGGAAGACGATGGTTTTCAAGACAATCCAACCATGAATTAATCATCGTAAGTGGATTTGGCCTACAAGTCAACACCTTACTTGCAATTTAGAATAACATAGTTCAATTACAGCAAGCAATCTGAATTTTAAACTCATAAGAGTCCAGAGGAAGATCATGAGTCCAGAGAACATGCTGCAAGAGCTGGACCACCTCTGCTCCGGAGACAGGCTGAGAGCTGGGCTTGTTCACTCTGGAAAAGAGAAGGCTCCAGAAAGACTCTAGAACAGCTTCCAGTGCCTGAAGGGACTACAAGAAAGCTGGAGAGGGGCTTTGGACAAGGGCCTGTAGGGACAGGACAAAGGGGAATGGCTTAAACCTGACAGAGGGGAGATTGAGATGAGATCTTAGGCAGAAGTTCTTCCCTGTGAGGGTGGTGAGGCGCTGGCACAGGTTGCCCAGAGAAGCTGTGGCTGCCAGGTTGGCGGTGTTCAAGGCCAGGTTGGACAGGGCTTGGAGCAACCTGGTCTAGTGGAAGGTGCCCCTGCTGGTGGCAGGGGCTTGGAACTGGATGAGCTTTAAGGTTTCTTCCAACACAAACCATCTGTAATTCTGTGATGATTCTGTAATTCTCTAACATATATAAAGAGTATCATTTTCCCTTGTGGAGGACAGGGCATTAGTTATCAAAACTGCCACTGCTTCTCTGTCTCTTGTTCTGAAGAACTCAAGAGCTGCAGCTTTCGTCCAGCAAGTGATGGGCTGGGACAACATCAACCCTTCAAAAGAAGTGATAATTTACCAAAACAACAGAAAACAGTCTCACTAAGAGATGAAAAAGCCTCAGTACTCAAGTTAGCATCTCAGACGCCCAGCAGCCCATCACTTCAAATAGATTACTAAGCATAAAAGACCAGGCAGTAGTGCGACCTGGTGAAGCTGCCAGTTCTCTCCTTGTCAACAGCCAGTACATGGATGCTTGAGGATTCCAGATAAGCTGTGGAGAACATCAAGATAAGAAAATGACTGCTCCCCCCTCCTCCCAGGAAATCTGCTGTCATTTTGACAAGATTCTCCATGGACACGTGAATATAAACCTATAACCAGTGAGCAAATTGCAACCTTCACAAACAGATCTGAATATTTACATTTGGATATATACACCCAGTGTATATGTATCTTGGAACAGATTTGTAAATGTTTCCACTGTGTATTGCTTGTAAAATTGCAGAGTTTGGAAAAGTGCCCTGAATGCTCTGTCACTGCATTTGCTGCCAGGGTAAGAAGGGGGCTTATAAAATAAGCATTAGCAGGAGAACACAATGTGAGAAGCAAATTTGAGATGGGATTTCTTCAGGTTTGTGCTTTTCAAGTATCAACCTCAGAAGTGCGGGAGGGGAGGGGAGGGGAGGGGAGGGGAGAGGAGAGGAGGGGAGGGGAGGGGAGGGGAAGGGAGGGGAAGGGAGGGGAAGGGAGGGGAAGGGAGGGGAGGGGAGGGGAGGGGAGGGGAGGGGAGGGGAGGGGAGGGGAGGGGAGGGGAGGGGAGGGGAAGGGAGGGGAAGGGAGGGGAGGGGAGGGGAAGGGAGGGGAAGGGAGGGGAAGGGAGGGGAAGGGAGGGGAAGGGAGGGGAAGGGAGGGGAAGGGAGGGGAAGGGAGGGGAAGGGAGGGGAAGGGAAGGGAGGGGAGGGGAAGGGAGGGGAGGGGAAGGGAGGGGAGGGGAAGGGAGGGGAAGGGAGGGGAAGGGAGGGGAGGGGAGGGGAGGGGAGGGGAGGGAGGGGAAGGGAGGGGAAGGGAGGGGAAGGGAGGGGAAGGGAGGGGAAGGGAGGGGAAGGGAGGGGAAGGGAGGGGAAGGGAGGGGAAGGGAAGGGAAGGGAGGGGAAGGGAAGGGAAGGGAAGGGAAGGGAGGGGAGGGGAAGGGAAGGGAAGGGAGGGGAGGGGAAGGGAGGGGAAGGGAGGGGAAGGGAAGGGAGGGGAAGGGAGGGGAAGGGAGGGGAAGGGAGGGGAAGGGAGGGGAAGGGAAGGGAAGGGAGGGGAAGGGAGGGAAGGGAGGGGAAGGGAGGGGAAGGGAAGGGAGGGAAGGGAGGGAAGGGAGGGGAAGGGAGGGGAAGGGAGGGGAAGGGAAGGGAGGGGAAGGGAAGGGAGGGGAGGGAGGGGAGGGAAGGTGGCTTGCCAAATGATGTATTCAGATCGATGACAACTTCTCACAATAATGACATCACAACTAGAAATGCAGATGTTGAAAACCCAGCTTAGTTTGACTGAACATCTACTGCAAGAGGAGATGCTTCCAGCACAGTTCAGTTTTTAAAAGTTAAATTTTCATTAAACAGTCATAAACCACCCAAAGTCTTAAACCTCAGATTTTTCTTAAGTTACAGACTAAGGCTTATTCTGTGCTTCGACTTTTTCTGTGGCATTTAAACTCATAAGTGTTTTGAAAATTGACTGTAGATGGAGGCAGTTTTGCAGATGCAGGAGGCAGCAATCGAAGTTACCTCCATTCGAGAGAGAATTATCGCTGGGAAGACACCATCAGCACCTCTTTAGGCCACCATAACCCAACTTGGCTTTCTCTTTTCCCAATAACACTACACAATTAAAACCTGGAGCACTGCAAAGCGCTTTGCTTGTGCTGATGGAAGTTGTAGCAGCCCTTGCACAGATTCTCCCCTGGGCAGTTAGGTTGAGTTGACCAGCAGTAGCTTATTCCTACAAAAAAGAAGATTTCCCAGCTCTAAAGTTCCCTCACTGTTTTCCAAAAAGTCTGCCAAAACCAGGTAATGGCTGGACTGATAACTTCCAAAACTGGTCAGAGAAATGAAACAAACTCCCTTGGACATATAACAGAAATCAAAGCTGGCAACACAGCAAATGTTGGAGTAGCCAACAGGTGAGGCTGCTATCCCAGTCTGTGAGAGGAGGATGATTTTTCTTCTTTATTCCTATTAAGAAATTCCTCCTCCACACCTCACAGAACATCCCTCCAATGCTATTCCATGGGCTGCCTTCCTCTTCTTCGTGCTGCTAAGCAGCTCCAAGAGAACAAGGGGGTCATGAGAGCAGCAGAGAGGAGGCAGCAGGTACCCTGGAGGTGCAAGGAGCTGGTGGCTGCTGTTGAGGTCCCCCTCCATTCCACATCAAAGCTGTCTCGAGAGGGTTGCAAGGGACCCAGGGACCCCAAAATGCTTTGCCTCAAGGTGGAAAAGGAGGTTGTGGTGGTTTCTTTAGAAAGGCTGTGCCCAGGATGTGGGAAGAAAGTAAAGAAAGGAAAAGGATGAAGAGAACAAGTGAACGAGGCAGAAGCTGCTGTCATCACCAGCACTGGTAACTGAAGAAGTCACATATGGGAACACTTCTACTAATTAATATTTTACCAACTGCATGTGTTTTTTTAATGCTGTTAGGAAAAGCAGAAGGTGGGTTCATAAGAACAGTAAAGCTGCATTTTCCATTTGTACCACATGTGTTAGCAGACGTTCTTGTCTTCTGTTCAGCTACATAAGCAAATTATGACAGTGTGTTGAAGACCACACAGTTGTTTATGAAAAAGATACTTAATTCAAATGAATGACTGACAGAGAAGAGATTTTAATGCCTCTGAGTTATGATAAATAAATATATGCCTGTACAAGTTCACTCCATGATTAAAAGAAACATTGGACAAGAGTCAGCAGAGTTGCACAAGGAAACAAAAACCATCCAACACACATACAGAGGCCTATCAGAACATTTTCCTTAGCTTCTTTACACCCACTCACATGCAATTCACTTTACTTTTTCACCAAGGAGAAAAAAGCTTAAGAAAGAGGATTAATCTTTGTTCAAGTAATTCAAGATCTTTAGATGACTTCTATAAATACTTGCAGTTAAAACTAGTACATCAACTCCATCGTAGAAGCAAAGTACTTTTAACAGAGAATTCTACACCAATATAAAACCAGAGGAAAACTATTGGAAAAAAAACCAAAACCAAAAAATCCACTTCTATAAACAGGAAAGTTTCACTGTGTCTACAGGATCCCATGCTCAGCACCTACCCAGAAATGGGATATGAAAGGCCGTTTCATAGAATCACAGACTGGTTTGGGTTGGAAAGAAACTTTTTAAAGCTCATCCAGTTCCAACCCCCTGCCACGGGCAGGGACACCTTCCACTGGACCAGGTTGCTCCAAGCCCAGTCCAACCTGGCCTTGAACAACGCCAGAGATGGGGCAGCCACAGCTTCTCTGGGCAACCGGTGCCCGGTATTTCACGTGGTGATAATTCACAAGACCTTTATGGAGCATTATAAAGCCACCAAAAGCTGACAAATCAAATATGGAAAAACAACAATGCTTCACACCCTGGCACCACGTCAGCTTGCACGTTGGTCACTGTTCACTGTCCTGCAAAATATGAGACTTAAACGGCAACAAATCCAGGAACTTCACCTTTCAATTCTTCGTTATGCCCTCACTTAGACTAACACAACTCGCCCATGGTGCCACATCATCACCTCAAGAGCAGACTTTACCCTTCTCAGTCCCTTACTCCTGTCCTATGTTGCTCCTCCCATCACTAGAGCACCAAGCTTATCCGAGAGAAAACCGAAAGACAGAAATCCAGCCATTTCTCTTAGATTAACATACCTTGCACCGTTCCTTAGCCCATGTCAATGCATCCGGCACATACCCCTTCACCGGCAGAGTGGAGGAGGCACCAGTGGAGGAATGTGAACAAGCTGCCAGGGAGAGGTGGGACTGTTTCCCTTGGCACCACTACCAACTTATGCCAGTTAAAATCAAACTGTTATTTAGAGGCATAATAATTGCAAGTCCCAAGTATTTTTCATGATGTGTTCTGTTGGTTTTCTATTTTACTTTAGCCAAACCAACACAAAAGTCAAAGTTCAACAAAAAGTAATCCATTGCAGTCTTTTTCTTGGGTTACTCTTCACATCTACATGTCCTTTCAGCCATTGCCATCAATGTGCCATACAACTTCCTTGGTCAGATGCCTTGAGGATGAATAGCAAATCTTCCCAGCTATTTTTAAAATTGCAGAAGTTACTTCCAATACCAAAAGGGACCCTTCATACCATATGAAGCATGAAAGCAGCATCTCAGAGCTGGTAAATAACTGTTCAAAAGGAATAATCTGGCTTTGGAGTAATGGCAGAAACTGAGTCCAGTCTTATCCCAATTAGGACTACAAACCAGATTAACAATGTTCTTTATATTCTTTTTTATATATATATATATATATGTTCTAATCCACATTTTATTACCAGTGCTGTCATACTCTGTCATTCCAATCACTGGTGGCTACCTATCCCTACCTGAAGTAGCTGGGGTTTTGAAACTAAAGAAATTCATGTCTTTCACAGGCCAAATATTCCTTCTGATTTTCCTCAGGCACATAATAGATTAAAGATTCATTTTTAAAGCTACAGATCAATTTGAATAACGATTTACTTATTCAACTTCCTGCCACTAATATTGCCTATGCAGACATGCATGCAAACACCATTCCCCTGCAGCCATACAGACACCATGACCTAAACTTGTCATGATCTAGGCAAATGCCCACAAAAATAGTCATATACGCTGAGCTGCCACAGCAACGAACATAAACCTCATGCTGCAACAGCAAAGATGTGTATTTTGCTTCCTCAGACTGATGTAGGCTTTTTAGGATGGCAGTAACAGGGAAGTGAAGTCATCAACTTGTCTCTATCACAAGCAAGAATGACATTAGTGACTTCAAAAAGTCTCAAATTCCAGTGGATATGAACAAGAACAAGATCCATCAATCTTTTTCCCCCCTTCTAATTCTTTTTCTTACCCAAGTTTTCCTAGGATTGAAGTTCTCAGAGGTTCCAAGTTATGTGAAAAGAGTAACAAGATTTTCTCATTAAAAAAGAGGCAAATAGTCCCCTCCTGCAGTGACAAGGCTGCATTCCAGTGAGCCAGTCATGAAAAACCAGAACGGGCTACAAGTTTGTCAGCCAAAGTGTCAAAGAAGAGAAGGGGCAGGCTGTAAGGAGACCTTTTCTGACCCCAGAGTCCTAGAGACCTCAGAGTGATCTTCATCTTCCTTTACTTGTGACCCAAGTGGAGGAACACGACAAGGGGAAATTGCTTTAAACTGACAGGGGAGATTGAGATTAGACATTAGGAAGAAATTCTTTACTATGAGATGAAGCACTGGCACAGGTTGCCTACAGAAGCTGTGGCTGCCCCATCCCTGGCAGTGTTCAAGGCCAGGTTGGATGGAGCTTGGTCTAGTGGAAGGTGTCCCTGCCTGTGGCAGAGGGTTGTAACTAAATGAGCTTTAAGCTCCCTTCAAAACCAAACCAGTCTGGGATTCTACTATTCCAAGCACATCTTTTGCAACCTGCTTTTAACAAGATTCAAACTCTACCATCAGCAAACCCTTGTGAAGAGCACAGGTTTGACACCAACATACCAAGTACTACCAGCAGCCACAGCCTGTCCCAGCCCAAGGCTGAGCATTCAGGGGGCATTTAGCCACAATAAAACCAGAGTGTACAACACAGCATCAGGCTCTCACATGAAATATATGTCCCAATCCCTGGCAGAAAGGCAACCAGTAGGCAAAAAAACATCAAAAATAGAGAAGCAATAAACAAAATCAGGAAGAAATGAGTCAATTCATCAAGACATTCTTTGCCTCCACAAATTCTGCTACCTGAGAAGCAAGCAAGTTTTCTGCCTGAGCACTCTTCACTGTTTCTGTGATCCCAGTGCCTCACCCAAAACAATATGTGGCTAATGGAAATAGCAGGTTTTCACATGACAGAAGCAAAGAATACAAAATATTCTCTTCTTGCATATAAAATAGTGGTATTTAACTTTTTCTCAAAATATTATAAAAATAAAGCTGTAAATCAACCTGCCACATTAGGACTAGTGTGAAAGTGCCTTAGTACTATCATGCTTCACCTCATTTAAGCTCAGGGTAAATAAGAGCTTTTGCACCTTCAGTACCAGGGAAATACCTGCTTCCCTATACATGAAAGCATGCACAATGCTGACAAAGGGC
Source organism: Psittacula echo (assembly GCF_963264785.1). Classification (NCBI taxonomy): domain Eukaryota; kingdom Metazoa; phylum Chordata; class Aves; order Psittaciformes; family Psittacidae; genus Psittacula; species Psittacula echo. The sequence continues at coordinate 22,142,791 of NC_137739.1, read as the reverse complement.
AGACAACAAGATGCAGAGCTATTAAAAACAACATCTAGATCGAAAAATAGAAATGCATCAGAGGCACAGGACAAATGTTGTGATTTTATTCTTCTCCTGATGTTCAAAGAGTAATACTGGGATACTTGGTTAGATTTTCCCCCTCTCATCCTTTACCATAGGAATAGCAGAAATCGTTAGTCTAGCCTCCCTACTTCTTCCCTAGAAACCTTGTGAACAGAAACCTTTCCTGAAAAGCCTTGAGAGAAGTTACCAAATACAAACTGAAGTGCTTCCATACTCATCCAAACTTTAGCAAAGTGCTCTTCAGATGTTAATACTAACTAGGAGGAAATCCCTCACTTGAAACACCTATCAAAATAAAGACCCTATCAACTCTAAGATAATTGAATTTCCATCCTTTTTAGAACTGATTTGGAACTGACTTGTATCTGAAATAAAATGTACTCAGTTAGGTCATTGCGTGCACAATCAAACTGACAAGGTAATCAATATTAAAACAGTATAATTAAAAGAATAATCAGTAGTTTCTTGAGATGATGCTTGCCTGCATAACTCCAAGCAAGTTATGTGAAACAACACAGCAACATTTCATCTTTTGATGATAGTGAGAGTGCTCCATTAATCTCTATTTTTTTAAACACAAGATGAATGCTACCTTAGGATTCAGATATTATAGCAAACTCCAGACACGCTAAAACCCATCTTCATATAACCATAAGGCTTAACACTTCTTGTCAAGAGGACAGAGAGGATAACTGAACATGTTCCATGTCAACAACTGAGTTTAAAATTAAAGAATCAGGGTATTCTTAAAGGCACAACCTAAAGCACAAAGGCATGTTGCAGTTCTCACCAAGACAGCAATTCTCCTAGGAAGATCGATACACATGCTGGCCTGTCTGTTGAGTAGGATGAATACCCACCTTTGCTCGAAAGCCACTGGGCAGCTGAGCATCTCCTGAAACAAAGGGAAGATGGGCAAGCTGCTGTAACTTGCGTCAGCTGGCAGCCCTCTGACAGTCATGCTCTAACAGAAATTGAACCATACAAACCCTACACATGCCCGAGCACAAGAGGGATGAGGCAATAGCCACCATGTGCACTGCCTGATGAGCACAGACCTCAGAGGACAGAGAACCTCCTCTCCAAAGCACTAATACTGCCCCTTCACTGAATAACGTGGTGAAGACCAAGACCATTGAAGTAGATAAAGGCTGCTGCCACAACCCAGCTTGCTACTGCTCCTGCTGAGGTAACGACTGCACAGCAGGGAATCTGGAACAAACATCTCTAGCAGAGTGGACAGGGTGAACAACTTTTGGTAGTTTTAGGTGATAATTGGTCCTTTACTCAAAGGACTCATTTAAAGCTGTTCTTCAGCCTAAACTTTTCCACATATTACACTTTAAAATAACTAAAATATTCTCCATTCTTTTTCCAATATACATCAGATTTCTTTTTGCTCTCTTGTTTTTACAAAGCCATGAAACTATTAGTTTTTTAAATGATGCAAAACTAAACATGCTGCTCGGAAAAAGCCCATAATTGAGCAGGCTGTAATCATTTCTCACTCTCTGGCTCCTTTTCAATGCATACGTCATTCTTTTGTTCCTCCTGCAGTATATTCTCATGGCAGCAGCCACCATGCTGATCCTAGGCATTAATTACTGGTTAGGAGAATGGAAAGGAGGAGGGCAAACAGAATGGAGAGAGCAAAAAAAATAGCACTATACAATCTCATAAAAACCCCTCACTGGGATATTGGAGAAAGTAGCTTACAAATACCTTCCCACACAACACTTGTTAGAGGATTTATCTGCTCCTTTTAAGGATCTTCTCACAAAGATCTTTAGTTCTCAGTCTAAGGAAGACATTGACATCAAAATCTATTTTTAGTTAACCGAAAAAGAAGCAAAAGAAAACAATCACAGCTAAAATTTATATATATATATATATACACACACACACATATATGGGAATATTTGCCTGCGTCAACTCAAAAATGCCTCAGAGAGGTTTAGTATTAATCTAAACTAACATTTCTTTCTACACAGTAGAAAGTAATGAAAATTAGCCTGGGTATCAATCAGTTTCTAATGCAGCCTCTTCAGGTGCTAGTAGCACCTTTTAGATATCTAATGATAAAATGCCTAATGTCTAGAACAATGAGAGCCACATACTCCTACCATGTTCTTCTAACTATAAGCTTCATGCCAGAGATTTTCACATTAAAAAGTTGCTATCTGTAGAGCCGTCTTTTTTTAAAGGTATTTAAATTCAAGTAATTATTAGTGCTGAACAGTAATTATTCAATCATTCAATACTTCCATTTTGAAACACATCCACAGCAACCAATGCTCTCATTCTATTTCACACTCAGAATCACTATTTCACTTGGATTTAGCAACACTCTTTTGAAGGTGAAGGTTGGAACCAGGCCTGGTTAAAAGAGATTTTTTGAAAAGACATGAACGTTTTATGTGTTTGGCACTTACAAGAGTACAGAATGATCTGAGGACCCACAGGGTGAGATTAATGCTATCAGTGTTTGTGTTTCATATCCAGCTTATGTTCAGAGCCCCATCTGTCTGAGCCAGCTGAAGTTCAAAGCTAAGCGCCTTGGCTTACCAGCTCAGGTACAATAACATGCTAATGCAGCTCCAAGTTTTAGATTGGATCTGCCTCATGCTTAACCAGCTCAGAGCAGGTGTAAAACAAGCCAAAGGTTATCGCTGAAAAATCATTTTAGAACTACGTAAGTTATTCATACAGATGGTTAGCAGTGAAGAGCTGATGACCTTTTTCACTGGAAGAGAATTGAAATTTGAAGTGATCATATTAAAAGACCAAAGTGGAACACAGCCTTTAGTTCTCTGAGTGATATAAATAGATGAGTGCTGATATTTTAGAGAGATACATACATATACACATACCCATTCTATGATTCTGTAAATGAAGAGAGACCATTGGCACAAGAAAAAAACAAGGAATCCAAAGCATCCAGGAAAAAAATCTACAGGAAGCATCATCCAAAATTCTCTCATCTCTCCATCTGCTTTCCAAGGGACCCTATATTCCAGAATATGAACTGAAAATGAAACATATAGATGTTGCATAGTGTCTACATATACATACTTCAGAATTTTTTCTTGCACAGATATCATAACATTGAATTATAGAATGGTTTGGATTGGAAACCCACTTAAGTTCATCCAGTTCCAAACCTCTGCCATGGGCAGGGACACCTTCCACTAGACCATATCAATCAAGGCTCTGTCCAACCTGGCCTTGAAAAGCCATACAGAGCATCCAAGCTCTCAAATGCTATAAGCAAATACGTACATAAGGACCTATGTCTGAGATCACATAATACAGGGTTTAGATCAAGAGTTAAACAGGAGCTTCATTCTTGCTTGTTCCTGATCTCAAGTCTCACACATCCTGGTGATAAGCACAAGGAGGCATAAATTCTTGATATCTCCTGAACTGGGATGCCTCTTGGACTTACCAGGCTTCTTCATTTTACCTGTAGTAAATTTAATGGATAACACTACCATAACACAGCTTGCAAGGAAGCTGAAAGAGCTTGTGAATTTATATCACAAGGAGAATTTTTTGCACTTCCTGATACATTTATACATCTATCTCAGTGCTTTTCAGCTGAAATGGATTCTAACACATCATCAGCAGAGCATAAAGCAACACCTGATTTACAAGTTGAGGTATTGCTGTGACGTGGCATCCATCAAGAACAAAAAAAGACCTAGGATCAACAGAACAGTTAATAAGAGCATAAATGGTAAAAACATCTAACTAAGCACACTATCATGCTGATCTTGAAGCACTAAGTGTAAAATACAACACTTCACAGGCCAAGAATGCCAAACATGCAAACTGATAAACCTTTAAACTGGTCTAGTTCTGCCAGATCTAGCTCTGCCAGTTTTCCATCAACCAGCAAACACCAATAAAAACTTAAAGAATTATGGTGTGAAGAAAATACCATATTATTTGTGTGCCAACAGATTATATATTAGTGTTGGAATAGGTTTAAGGGATGAGACTTTCTGAAGGAAAGATACTCAATTTTAAAACAATTCATACATGCTCCAGACTTCTAAATCACTTTCCTCTGGTAAATACTATCATGAGCAGTAAAAAGATACCATAAGGCTTTGTCCTGAGACACTGAAACCTACTATAACACATGATAAAATTCATCCAAAAATACAGACTTCAGAAAATAAAGTCAATGCTTACCTTCAAAAGGTGCAAAATCCTAGAAAAGATGTGGTGTAGCCTGACACTGTGAAGCCAACTGATGTTCTAAATGGGATTTGCTTCAGAGTCTTGCTCTATAAAGGATGCAAAACATCATCTCATTTGATTTCTTTTTCCTTAATTCAGATGGAAAATTCTCTCCTTGCTGTAGAAGACTTTAGGCTAGACCATCTCAGTCACTTACAGCTCCCAGCAGTTTTCTGTCCATTTACTGTATCCAGACTCTAATTAAGTCTGGGTATGAATCAGCATTTGAAGGAAGCCGCAGAACGGACATCATTTTAATGATTATTTACTGAAAATTCAGACCTTCTCGTAGATAGGATGACATGCAGAGGAAAAAAACCTACACAAAATCACTATTCTTGGAATATTTCTGAAGTCACTGCTGTAAAGAAAAGTGTGCCCTTCCCGGTAAAAGTGCAATCACTGTCTTAGGCACCAACCTAGGGACAGACCAAAGCAGGGCAAGACAACACAGACAACTGTATTCTCAGACAAGCCCCCACTTGGAGCACTGCGTACAGTTCTGGTGTCCCCAGCTTTAGAAGGACATGGAGCTGTTGGAGCAAGTCCAGAGGAGGCCACGAGGATGATCAGGGGACTGGAGCACCTCCCGTAAGAAGACAGGCTGAGAAAATTGGGGCTGTTCAGCCTTGGGAAGAGAAGGCTGCGTGGAGACCTCATAGCAGCCTTCCAGTATCTGAAGAGGGCCTACAAGGATGCTGGAGAAGGACTCTTCATCAGGGACTGTAATGATAGTTGCTCATATAGCAACTCAGTACAAGGCCACAGTGACAGACCTGAAATCTTCATCAACTGAGGTGCTCTTCCTTTTATTTTAGAGAAATTGAATCAAAAGAACGTATGTGCAGAAGTGGCTCCTGAATGAGAGCATCAGGAAGGTAATCACTCCATCAGGAAAAGTCAACACAGCAAGTTAATACAATGAGACGTACTATCAAAAAATAGTCTGGAAATTATTCAAATTGTTGGTGCAGAGGAAACAAAAAGGCCTTTTGGGGTACATGCAAGCTTAATACAAAAAGGTATGAAAAAGAAAATAATAGAATCATACAATCACAGGCTTGTTTTGGTTGTTAAGGGACCTTAAAGCTCATGCATTTCCAACCCCCTGCCACCGGCAGGGATACCTTCCAGTAGACCAGGTTGTTCAAATCATGGAGAAAATGGAAGCTTCCTTTTATAACTCAGCCCATTATAACAGCCAACTGAACGATATGCCCTTTAGGTTTGCTTCATCATAATTTGATTTTTCAAGAGGAAACATTTCAGTATTGCTTACAGATAGAAACAACTCTATCACAACTGAATGGTTACTCTGCACTATATACACACCTCAGTTCTTGACAGACCTTGTTCTTCAACTACCATATCATCAATAACCCTCCTCAGAAAGCCACAAAAAACCTTAATATTATCCTTAAATTATTTCCAGACAGTAAAATCAACCTTGACCTCAAAACGTTCAGTTTTGCTTTTCCCAATATACACAATATGCACATCTGCCAAGTTAAATGGGAATATGGGAATTACATACAACATCAGCCTTGGCAATCAGCTGAGACTATAGCTCACCTAGACATGCCCAAACTGGCTTTATACCAGCGTGATAGAGATCAGTGGCACAGAGCTAGGTGCAGGCCACAACATTGTCCCCAGTAGCAGCAGAGATGCCGTGAGCCTTCTGCTGACGGTGTTCTTCTTGAATCAGTGGGAAAGCTGTAAAGCATCAGGTTAGCCTGGAGTATGTCTACATGAATCTGCACGTCTGGAAGGAGTATGAAGTCTGCTTACATATTTACATTGAAATTCATAAAGAAGTGGGGATGGGTAGTCACTGCTATGCTAACTGAAGAGCTTAATTCCATCTTCCTGTCATTTCTTGTATTTAAAGAGGAAATTCTCTATAAAATCTCTTACAAGGTACCATAAAACACGATATATTCCTAAGCTTCAGGAAGCAAAGAAATTCATACATTTTCATGCCTGATGATTAAACAAGAGGAAAATGCAGTAACAAATCAAAATATGTGACAATTATCTCAAAGGTCACTGTATTTATGGTGCTTATTATATATTAATGAAATATGCCTAACGAACATCCTTCCAATTAGGACTGCATGATGCCCCACAGCAAATTCAGCAATCACAAATGTGTGAATAGGATGAAGCCTCCCCATAACATTCCCAAATTAAGCATGTGTGTGAATATTCTATCAGATCAAGGCCAGAGCATTTAACACTACATAAATACATTCAAGTCAGCATTACCAAATATCAATGAGTCAGTAATATCTATGGTGCTGTTACCTTATCCTTTCTTAAGTCATTAGTAAAATGTGAAATTAATAAATGTCTTACTGCCTTTGCAAACAATAAATGACTCATGAGACTTGCTATTAATTATATTTCAAGAACACCCTGAATCAGCATTTTTCCCTTAAACTTCCATCTGCCAAATTGATTTGAAATCATTTGATTTGTGTGGCCCATTAAGCAAGATAAAACAGGGAAAAAAGAGATTTTTATTCCTTCTTCCCTCACTCCACCTGGAAGCCTGGTAAAGCCAATCTATGCCTTCTGAAGGTATGAATAGTGCTGCTCCATCCCATAGGGAATTACTATCTTGAGAATTAAAAAACCCCCACAAGTAAATCTGAGCTACTCACAGAAATTTTAACCTGTGAGTTTAAAACATCCGTAAGAGCCTACAACCTGTCTTTTGAACCTACATCATTTAAGCTTCTTGAAAAAGGCTCTCAGCGGGAATCCGATTTTTGTGCTTCCTAAAATACTCCCATTTTGGAGGGGGTGTGTTATAATAAAATTCCACCAAAAATCTGCATGCCAGAGCAACACAAGAAGTACACAGCCAGCCTTGCCACTCATCTTGAGCTCTCCAGCTAGCTGCAACAGCCTCAACAGCTAAAAGACAGAGTAAGTTAAGAACATGAAAGGTAAGGTTCCCTCAGCCTTGAACATCTCTTCTAGACAGACATTTCTTGGTCTTTTGCCAATGACAGGCTCATGTAAAAAGGCAGGTAATGTTACCAGCTAATTACATATTTCCTTATGCTTAGAGATATGCAAAAATACACTAGAGCTGACCACTGCTACATCAAAAGCAGAAATTGCTATTGGAGCTACCAAGTGCTGCAGAATACCTGCAGGTGGAACATTCTGAAAACATGTATCTGGTATGTTACATTGATAAACGGATAAAAGATAGGCTGTATCTTCAATGAATTACTCTTCTGCCTTCCTCCCATCCTCTATATTTGCAGTACCCTGTTGCCATTTCCATTATCTGGCAAACACTTAGCTAGAAAACAAGCTGCACACTGTACAACCCCCCTAATCCTATTCGACCTCAAAAGGCAACCATATAACCCAACATAAGACCTGCCTGGGATATTATCAAACAGCAAATATCCTCCTGTGCTTTGTGCTGCCTGTACATGCGAGGTTCTGTCCTTCTCGCACACCCACTGCTCCCATTAATGGTAAAAGCATGTGTTATTTGGTGTTGATTGATTAACTCTAATGGAAATACTTGTACGTATCGTGGGAAGAACACATACCAAAGCTTTAATAAAAACCTAGAGCAAGGTCTTCTCAGGACATTGTGATGGGAAACAGACTAAGAGTTTGAAAACAAATATACTGATGGCAACCAGGAGCTTTAACAACTTGTTTGTCCAGACTCTCTGATTGCCGTTTATCTTGTTAAATTGTACCTGGGATTTAAACACTGCTAAATATATTGCCAAATCAAATGCAAGATGTCAATTAAAAGTGTTGAAAATGCATACCAAAGGACCACCACTGATATTTTTAATATTACAATACATTTGTGTAAGTCTTCTATTACTCTCTTTGGTCTAGTAAAGAACCTTAGGAGTCACAGAATCACAGAGTGGTTTGGGTTTGAAGGGACCTTAAAGCTCATCCAGTTCCAACACCCTGCCACGGGCATGGACACCTTCCACTAGATCAGGTTGCTCCAAGCCCTGTGCAACCCGGCCTTACCTACCCTATAAATGTAATGCTTCCTTTATATGGTATTTTGCTTGGAATTCACATGGGAGGTTGAAATCACTTGTGATGACCTGGCTCAAGTTACTATTACCTACTTACGTAAAACTTGATTTCTTACCCAGAACCAGAGTTTTTGCTTATTTGACTCTCCACAACTTGCTGTACATATTATAAATATACAATGAACAGAGGCAAACCCTCCCATTCAGTGCTTATGTAGGAGCTTAATAACAACATCCCTGATCTTACTACAAAAGCAGCCCATAGTATGGACAGATAATTTTTGCTTACAAATCAGCAGTCTGGTATTGAACCACAAAACTTTGGCTCTTAGTCATGTTAACTAGTAAACATACCAATGCAGGGACTGGCAGACCTTTCCTTACTAAATACTGATACTATTTTCTGTAGTGCTAAGAAGTTCAAACCACTTGATGCACCAATATGCTCCATTTATGTGATTTCTATTTACCCATGATTTCTTGGCAATTTTTGAACTGAAAGACTCTAGTGGCAAACCTCATACATTGTGCTGCTCTTTCACTCCCCAGCTGCAATGCATGCAGATTTTCTGGTAACTGAGAAAATATTAGAATCATGGAATCAAATAGGTTGGAAAAGACCCTTAAGATCATCAAGTCTAACCTTTAAACCACTAAACCATGTCACTAAGGGCCTCATCTACACAGCTTTTGAACACTTCTGGAACAGTGATTTCCACATTAGCCAAAATCAGTGCCAGAAGGACAAACTGGATCATCCAGTCATTTCACAGACCTTCTTGTTGCCACAAACATGTTACTTCATTATCACTGGAAAATTCCCATGATCAAACCTGCACCACTTTTTCAGCAGACAAGATATCCATTAAAACCTCATTTTGGTTAAACCATCCCCGGCAATCAGTTTGGATTGAACACACTGAACTAAATAAAACCCCCATGCTTTTTTACAGGCAAATCTAGAAAACGAATAGTGAGCAGTGTGGGTTTGGACTCCAGAGCAGCACCATGGTTCAAATTCTCTGCTGGCCCCAATCCAAGCGCTTTTTCAAACCAAATCCTTGCCCAACCCTGCTGAGTGTTGTAATCACTCGCTCTTAGGGCATGCCAAGGTGGCTCCTCTCTTCTGTTGACAGTATTTAATTTGGTACAAAACTCCTACCTAGTGTTTGAGCAGAAGGTAGTGAGTAGCTCTGGTGTCTGCTGGCAACAGCAATATGTTCTCATGCTCAGGAGCACCGAGGACTTCTGTTTTACAAGGCTGTACAAAAGAAGAGGCTGAGGAAACCCTATCCTGAACACTGCATTCGAACACTCTTGGACAACTCCAGTAAGAGATGTGGGTTCATACTTAATCCCTCGAGAATGGGGATCCAAACCAGCTTCTCCCACAGAGACTGTCAATCTCATGTTCCACCTCACTGTTATTTTTATGGAAAATGGTGGTTGTACCATTGTTTGTTTAGATTTCTGGGGTGGAATTAAAGCAATATATTCAATAAAGACAAAGCTGTATCTTGTTTTCTCTTCTCTTCACTCACTGCCCTCCCCTACCTGACAGAGCACATTTAAGAGTTTGCTTTAACTGATAGCTCATAGTACAAATAACACCAGCTTTCTTCCAAACAAGCGTCATTTGTTCTTCATGCTCCAGATAAGAGACACATGCTAGTGCAGAACAGCGATAAAGTTGGGAAATTAGCCTCCATGAAATACAAGCACTGGCTTGATTAGGAGTTTTAGAGTGGGATTAATGCTGAAGATAAAATACGGAGAAATATCCCGATTCACCATAGTTTTTCTAATTAATTTCATTCTTACCACCCTTTAGCTTGGAGTGGTTTATGATGAGAAAATGTGAACAACCTTTGTGAGTTGCAGGATGCATTTTGGGAATTAGATTTATAAGTTTAACGGCTCCCTTTAGTAACACTTTCAGCTCAAATATCAGATACAGAAAATTCCTTGTGGCATGATATATAAACTAGTCTACACAACCAAGTACCCAAGTAAAAAAGGTAAAAACCACCAGCAAAGCAGTAGAAGACAGAAGAAATCCCACTGATACCACATGGGTGGTGATCTGGCACTCGATGCAATGAGAAGCTCCATATATCCAAAGCTCTAATATACAAAATCTTTGCTATAGGTACATGCTTATCCAGTGGATGGTTCGCATCGGGCTAAAATTAATCTGCTCTGCTTAAGAGAGAGGGGGGAAAGTCTTAATTAAAAGCAATTTGAACCCTGCTGTGGTTTCTCACCACTGAGTATCGCATTTTCTTTCAAGCCCCATAATATCCTCCAGGCTTGGTCTACGAAGAGTCCAGCAATACTAGCTTAAGGACTTAAAATAAAATGAGTTCTCAAAGCAGTTCTATACTACTGAAGCCCAAAGAGACAGCAAGAAGGAAGCCTTCATTTTCCTTACCGGTACTGACACTGGGAAGGGAAAAAGAAGAAAACCAGATTTGACCTTAACCTACTTGCAGAGATTTTGTGACCCAGACACGACTGTACAGACTGAGGATTCTCTTACTCCTCACACTCCTTATTAATTAATAGCAACTGCCAATTACAACAGCATAATTTCACAATTTAGAATCCTTCAAAGCTGTAATCCTATCACAAACAAAAACATGCACGGACAATGCTACAGCTTGTTATTTCTAACATATTTATACATTTAACTTACTGGAATGGAAAGAAATGAAAGCACCAAATGCTAGTGAGCCTAAAGACAAAGAAATGGATACCTAGACGTTTGCACTGAAGAGTTATTTTTAGGTAAGGATCATTATTTCATTAAGTCAAGGCAGGTAATACATGCTATTATGTGTAGAAGAATAGAAGATAAAAATAGTAAGTGAAACCTATTGTTAAAAACCCAAATAAAAAAAAAAAGTGGGGGTACAAAATGGATATGAGAATCCAAGACAAAGGTAAGCTTCAAGCCTTAATTTTGAATAGTAAGAGCATGGCATAACTCAAAGGCATGAATGAAGGGGAAGAAACACAAAACAGCAATAGAGCTTTGCACCATGGGAATAGATCAGGCTGAACAGGGAACAGCACCAGCATCCCACCAGCTCCTCAAGTTAATGACTTAAGATTTCCAAAGTGAATTTCAAGTTACAAATTAAGGTGGCAATAAAATAGAAGTTGCCATTTAAATATGGATATGGTTGACTATCAGGCTGGAGAAGGAGTATCTCACCACACCACCGATGCAGCCATGTTTTGCTGAACAACAAAATTCTCCTCAAAATTTATATATGTTAGACAGCTAACTTTTCATTTTTTTCAAGAGTAACTTCATCCACAGCCAAACTATTTCAAATGACCTTCAAACACAACCACTATAAATTTAACCCCTGCCAGCCTCATAACTCCACTCCCAACTCCCGTGATCTCACTTGGATCCAAGCCTTCTAGCTTGGAAACTCAACTTTCACAGGCAGCATTTAATATCAACTATGGTACACCTTGCACCTCCAAGGAAATTATCAGACAAGCTCTGAAAAGCATTTGCCCCATCTATTTTTCAGTAAGCACAGGACAGTGCTTACATTAAGCACTCTAAAAAGTACTTATGTATTTTAAAAGTGTTTTAAAAAGTGCTTATATATTTTTCTTCACTGTGCAAAGCAGTTTGACATATGCTACACATTCTTTTAAATCAGCACCTGCTCTGCTACTACTTAATCCTAGAATGGTTTGGGTTGGAAGGCACCTTAAAACTCCTTCAGTTCCACCCCCCTGCCATGGGCATGGACACCTTCCACTAATGATATTGAGTCTGTATGAAATCTAGGCAAAATGATAGCATTTTCTAGGAAAAGCTTTCAAGACTTAGAGAACTTCCCATTCCAGTGATGCACAGAGCCACCTATGTCATTCCCTCCTCCACATTCCAATTAAATTTTGAGTGATTATAAATTCAGTAAACTTCATAAAGAAGTAGAACAAATGTCCCCAGTAATCTAGATAAAAATCCCTCCCGAAAAGGTATGTGGGGAAACAATTCCTTTTCTCATGGATAGGACAGCCTGCAAAACCCATCAGAATAACTAAATGGAAAAGATCAAGTCAGAGTACACTGATAACAAATAGCACATGCAGAGGCATGTATAGGATCACATGCTTGTAAGAGCTTGAACAACAGGTCCCATGGTTTCCGTGTTCCTGCTGTGCAGAGTGGAGGTTTTCAGTCCTCACCTGTTGACAATGATTTTTGGATTTTAGACCAAATAACAGAATCTTTAAATACAGTTATCAAAGGTCTCTGCTACAGCCTCCACCCATGCCCTGCAATCTTCTCCCTCCAGGCATTTAGGTAAGAGGCCTTGTCACTCTAAATCAGCTGTGTGTGGGGGGAAAAAATACATCTAAAAATCAGTGCAGAGCACACAGTTGATTGCCCAGATAGGCAAACTGGAAAAATTCTACCCAAACATATTTTATCCATAACATTTTGTGGGCTTTCTGGGTTTCGTTTGGGGTTTGGGTGTTTGGTTTTTTTTTTCTCTCTTCAAGGCACCATCCTGCTGTTGCGGGAGCTTGCTTTGTTTGAAGCAGGTCAAAAAAATAGGAAAGAAAAGGACTGCTGTAGTGCTGCATCTCAGCTCCCACACCATCCATACCTACTGTACCACAACGTTCCAGCTCCCAGCAGCAGCGCCAGGAAACTATTTACCCAAGGAAATAACTATGATAAGAGGATAAAAATAGCCTGAAATGAGAGAAAGCATTTCACTGCTGAAAAGAAAGGAAATGAAGTTGTGAAAAAGATAGAACATGGCGCAAGGCACAGAAGGGGGGAAGCATTCCCTTCACTGCAGCAGGATTGCTGGCAGAGGTATTTTTGCCTCTGCTGCACTCACACACTGCAGTTTACACTGATCCAGGCGCAAAGCAAGTGAGCCCCCCTTGACAGAAGGCCTATTGCTGACACTTTGCCTTACACAGCTCTCCCATCCACTTCTCTCCCAGAACCAGCAGGTCAAAATAAACTACACATACCCCTAACCTTTGAGTTGCATGATAACACTCATGGATGTGCTCCGGTCCCTATTACATTCTGTGAAAACATTCTATGAGTTTCACTTAGACCTGCAACAATAAACAGTCTGAAATGAAATATGCTTTTAGAAAGGCCCAGCATTATGAATGAGACATTCTGTATCATACAATACATGTGCTCTGATAAGACCCAAACCTGGCCTTTGTTGGTTTTCCATCCCAGATGAAGATGGTTCCTCCTTTCAAGAAAGGAGTATGGCAACTCATCAGAAGCTACTAAATAAAGCTCTGGACATATCCCTCTGCCCCTTCAGCCTCTCCAGTTTGCCACAGAGTGAGATCAACCCTATTAAGTGATTCCTAAACTTATTTTCTGATACAAGCCTAAGTGCTGATAGCCACATCATCCAACACACCACTGCAGAAAGAACAAGGAAACAACTAACAAAATGGAATCCAAGTCACAAGGAAGGCCAAAATTGTTTAATTTAAGAGGCTGCAGGAGGAAAATCAGTACAAAGAAAGCTCGGACTGAATTTCAGGAAACACTTTGCAACAGTGAGATCTATTTTTCACAGTTACACGTAGCAACGATCCTTTTTTGTGTGTGTCGCAGCAAAGCATCTGCTGCCTTCTGCTTAGAGGGATGATGGGCCCCAAGGCCACTCAACCACAACGCTACAACAGTGCCATCTTGCTTGCTTATTTTCAAGTCAGTATTATGCAGATGAATCTGCAGCTTCACAAGAAAACATAATAACAAACTTCAAATGAAGCCCAGAGGAGTATTGCTCATGTACCACTAGCGCAGTAAGTTGCGGATCTACCTAAAACTCACCAATACATGACCAGGTCTTATCAAAAATGTGGGGAATTGACTTCACCTCTGGCACTTCACATTCTACTTCATTTCTATTTCACATTACCCCAACATGAGGTAATGATACAGACAACCAAATCTATGACTAGAACTTTTAAGTGATCAACAGCAGAAACGAAAGCTATTCTCACCCAGTCCTTGTAAGACTTACTGAGAACTTCTCTAGTCCTCCTCAGAAGCAAGCCTATGAAAAGCAGCACTGTGAATCTAAAAAAAAAAAACACACCAATTTCCTCCAGTTGCAGTTGGCATTTCTATTTCAAAAGCAAAAATAAGTATTGCATTTTGAAGTTGTCTGGAATGGCATACATTCAAAATTCACAGCTATTTAGTGTTAAAACCAGTTAATTCATGACGAATTAGTCATACAATCCCAGACTGGCTTGGGTTGGAAGGGACCTTAAAGCTCATTCAGTTCCAACCCCCTGTCACAGGCAGGGACACCTTCCACTAGACCAGGTTGCTCCAAGCCCTGTCCAACCTGGCCTTGAACACTGCCAGGGATGGGGCAGCCACAGCTTCTCTGGGCAATCTGTGCCAATTAATGTAATGCTTTATGAGAAATCTTTTCAGGCAGCATTGTCTTTGAATTAAAATATTATTAGAGCCCAATGTACAACCACCAAGGATAAAAGTAATGGTTATGGCTCTACTGAACCAATTTCTGACAATTCATTCTTACAACATTAACACTTGCAGTATACAACTTGAAGGCATATCTGAATTTTCACAGTGTGTCATGTGCATCAATAAAACTGGAAAGCATTTCCTGGACAAAATGAACACTGGAGTGAAAGCTGAATGAGAACTGTGGGACAAGCAGTTCTTTCCCAGGCATTAAATAGACAACATGGCTTTGCCTTTCTGCAACCGTTTCAGCTGTTGCATAGATACTGCTGTCCCTTATCTGATCATAGAATGGTTTGGGTTGGAAAGCACCTTCAAAGCTCATCTAGTTCCAGGCCCTTGCAATATGCAGGGACATCTTGAACTAGATCAGGTTACCCAGAACCACATCCAGCCTGGCCTTGAATGTCTCCAGGGATGGGGCATCCATCACCTCTCTGGGCAATCTATGCCAGTGTTTTACCACCGTCATTGTAAAGTTTTTTCCTTACATCTAGGCTGAAACTCCCCTCTTTCAGTTTAAAACCATCACCCCTTGTTCTATCACAATAGGTAACTGTGCCTGTTTGGGAAAGGTGTTCTTCCTGCGGGAAATCCTTAAGCACATACTAATTCACACCAAAGTCAGAGATAACTTCAGCATATATTTATTTCAAAGACCTCAATGTTTTTTTTGTCCTTACCTGACCTGCAGGAGCTGGTCCAGCTGCTCAAGTCAATGGACATTGCACTGATCTAACAAAGGTTCATGAGGCATTTGGTGTACCTAGGGACTTCAATGCAGAAAGGCAGCCACCTCAGAATGTAGGAGACAGAGCTGGATGAGACTTGAGGGTTAAATAAAGAGAATCCACATTTGAACAGCGCATGTGGTAGGGAAGGGGGACAGACTGTTGCCATTTCTCTTTTCAAATGAGCAGGAAATATCAGAATACAACCTAAATTATTTCCATCACAATTACATATATTATAGAAAGTGCATTCTGTTGTGCTGACTGCACCTTCCTATACTCCCTAAAAGCAACTGCACAACAGCAAGTTTTAAAAGTTGGGCTTTTTTGGAGCATGTGTCTCTAAACAACAGTGACAAAGGTGTCTGCAAGTTTTATTTGCAATCATTTGAAACAGCAACACTTATTTTGGGGAGAAGTGTAGACATAGATGAATATTGTCTTCAGGAATTCATTCTTAGTAGCAGTATTTTAAAACAGCTACTGCATGTACTATCACCAAGTGATTTTCCTGTATTTCTTGCCACAGCTAGAAGAATTTAAACTATAACTTCTAAGGGGTGGATTGGTCCATTCAGAACACTTAGGTAACTTGTCTCCCTCCCACCTCACAACATGAGTGTGTGAATGCTCCGAGGCATTCAAAAGTGGGAGCTAAACATCCCACCGAGGGTAGGTAGCTCTGCAATGTAATCTCCCTTAAAAGGCAGAAAATGAAAGGCCATTTCACATGTGCTTGCATATATATAAATATATATTTTTAATAAGTATATACATACACACACACACCCTGCTTACCACCATATTAAAACACTTCATCTATTGTCTGGCATGATGCATTGTGTGGAGAGACTGTCCAGATGAAAAAGACTTGCTTTACTAAGCCGAAGTTTATATTGTATAAACATTTCCATATAAAGAATAGACATGGAATTTCCAATGCCTTATTCTAAATGAAGACTGCCCTTAGCCAGTGGCTTAACAATGCCCCCAATAATACAGTTGGGGTTAGCTAAGATGAAAGAAGTCTATGTTCTGGTGGTACATCAGCTGAACTGAGAAATCCAAGTCCAGCATTAAGAGAGAGAGAATTCAAGACTATGACGTACTGAGCTTTCTTTTATTCACAGCTCTGAGGGAACCTGCAAGTATTTTTCCATAGGTGATTTTTCATACATATATATATAAAAATATAAACCCCAGGTCACTATTATGAAATTCACAGGAAACAACTAATAATTGTATTCAAAGCCTTCAAAATATGAAGTCAGGATTGCAGTCTGTTCCACAAGCAATGTGTTACCTTGTCAAATAATCATGAATTTGAGAAACATGACAAGTGTCCCCTCAAATCTATGCTTCACCCCTTTAAAAAACATAAAGCAATAATTACAAAGGCAGTTTAGCATGCTTTTGTGCCTTTCTTGAAGTACAGTAGAAACCAGGTTGCCACTTCTTCACCATCAAAGTCCAAATTAGACCAAGACGTGTGGATGTAATAACAGCAGCAACAGATTCCCTTCCTACTCCTTTCATGGTTAAGTGAAGTTTGTTCCTTTTTCATTTGCTAAGTATGGTTAGGCGCCTCAAGCATGCTTGTTAGGATGGAAAAAGCGTGCAAATCCCAGACCTAGGACCCTGCCAAAAGTCTCTTTAGACAGTCAAGGCAGCCAGAAGTATGCTGAGAGCTTGCCAGAGCCATATTGGGTGGCTAAAATTAAATAAACAGTTAATACAAAGATTTTGCATCAACCCAAATAAAAACAAACTTTTAGATTAACTGCCTTATCTGCTTTATACAAGAGGATCTAAGACAGCAACCAAGCCTTTGAAATGCTCAGCCATCCCCACGTTCTGCACAGCAGATTTAAACAGAGGACTTGCTATTATCTTTTTCAATAAGATAAGGCTTATACTTGAAGGAAAAAATAGTCAATGACTCCTCTGACAGTGATTGCTCTTCTTTTCAAACGTAAACTCGCTCTGCCCCCTGTTGTCAGCACGTTACAGATCTCACCCTGCAGCAACAGTCCCAACAGTAGGACCTGCAGGGCTGAAATCCTGAGAATTATTTAAAACAAAAGGCACTGCAAAGGGATTTTAGGAATATGTTGCTGCTTGGTGAAACGTGTTTCTCAATTATTATCTGCATGCTTGAGGCAGTTTATTTCCTCTGTTCAGTATATTATTATTTTTGGAAAATATTACAATATGACACCAAAGATAGACAAGTGGCCAGTGAACTGGATATTACAAAAGACTGGCTGCTCTAGGAAGACAAAAAAAAGGAAAAAGAAAATGCTTGAAGGAATTAAAGATGAGTTTTAGCAAAGTTCAGAAGCCTTTTCCTTTCCTTTCTGAATACTTATATTCAACAAGCCAACGATCCATACCATGAGTGCATGGATTTATCTTCTTAGCTATGAGTTTATATGCCACTTCTGATAAGTGAAATGAATGCAACAACTTGTCACTGACATTCCTCCATATCACAAAATCATGCAAATTTGCTATAGCCAACCTCCAGTGAGGAGACTATAAAGCAGATCCACACCATCAAGCCAACATGGAAAGCTTCCCAGACTTGCCCGTGGAGCTTCTGAGCTCCTTAGATCTCCCCAGTACCTGAAGGAGAAGATGATAACCAAAGGGGAAAGAAAACTTTTTAGTGCTCAAAAATGACCCAGCAGAAAAGGAATAACCAAACTTACAGCAACCATAAGACATTCCTAACTAACAGGTTGTACCACTTCAAAAAGAAAGTGGTTGATCAAACAAACTCACCAGCAGCAGAATTACACAGTTCCTACCTCTTAGCACAGCTAACAATAATATTTGCAATCCTGTGTCGTTCTTAGAGCACAATTGTTTAAATACCCAGAAGGAATGGCTTAGTGGTATCATGTTGAGTAAAATATTCCTTAATTCCACAGGTTTAAAAGCCGGGGGGTCAATTCGCTCTTCTACTTTCCAGGACACAGCACTCTTGTGTAAGCTTTGGCCTTTGGATGGTGCAAAAGGGAAGAGACTTTTTATAGCCCACTTGAGCAACTGGGGATCAGTTCTATATATCCTATATATGAAGGTTTCTCTGTTGCCCCAGAATCTGTTTCCAGTTGTAGCTTTTTCTCTCAACTCCCATTCCTTCCCCTTGGCAGCAGTTGCAAGCTACTTTGTCAGTATTCAGCCTCCATTCTCTGCAAAAACTTCTACATTTTGCTGATATATTATTTTAAAGCCACTGCAACTGCCTGCTGTGAAATCATGTGTGTGCTCCAGAGCATCACTAATACATTTATTTACAAGCAACCTCACTAGCTGCCCTTTGGCCAGTGACTCTTGATCAATCAGATTTTGTTTATGAAATGGCACCTAGGGGAAAAAAAAAAAAAAAAAAAAAAAAGTAATAGCATAATCCTGGAAAATTAACCAAAATCCAATCACACTGGGGGTTACCAATATCTCCTCCCTATTCATATATAAATACCTCCTTTTAAGCAGCTTATTGAATGCTTTCTCACGTGAGAACTGAAGGAATCTAAAGTATCATCAAGAAGTATATTTTGGCTTTGCCTGTTGTATTAAAGTATGCATAAATACAAAAGCTATTGCTCCAAGACTTCCAGATCATTTTTAATTTCCAAACATCTGGCATTCAGTAGCAGTTGTGGTGTTTATTTCCCCATCCCAAAATAAACCCTGGCAGGAGACAGAGGCCAAGCACCTTCTAGTTCACAGAGCAGAAAACAGAATGGAGACAGGATCTCTCTCTCTCTCTCTCTCCATATATATATATACACACACACAAATATTCTATATAAATAGATATTCTATATGGATAGATATATCTACATATATACCTATATATATAGATAGATAGATATTTATATGTAAAGGTTGACACTGTTTGAAAGAACTAAGGATTCTTCTCCTCTTTTTAGCTAATACACTTTCTTCCAGTGCACATTTAGAAAACATCCATAGCAGGGGGTTGGAACTGGATCATCTTTAAGGTCCCTTCCAACTCAAACCATTATATAACAGGCAAGAGCTCCTCTACAATCCTGCTCTCTCACTCTGTTCATGTACCTGTATAAAGTACATGCAGAGCAAACCATGCCTGATACCCATAATAAACGTTAGTCTTTCCATAAACGTAACTTATCCTATTGCCAAAGAAGAGGAAGGTTTAAGAAGGAGGGTGATTTAGCAGATATCCCTGATAACAAGCAATTCTTACCTTGAATTGCAAAAAAACCGGAATGGCCATCAAACCTGAATTGCCCTAAAATGCACATGGCATGAAAGTGCTCACACAAGTCTCAGCTGGCTTCTCTTTTCTTGGACACTTGTACTGCAAACTTGACTGATACAGTTAAGCACGAAATGAGAAAGAGACAACTCTTATTTTGTTCCTGTTGCTATAAACCAGTTAGTTGGCTGCATATATGCACTATGACTCTATGATATGAAGACCACCACTACCACTCCTTTAGCTTAGTTTAACGTGCTATTGCTAAAATATGCCAATCAAGATTTAACAAGAAACCTGCAAGTTTCCAGATTAGCTAAGAAAAAAAAGTGACATTTCAACACTTTGGCAGCAGTTTTATAACACAACTAAGCCAAGGTAAGAGTTTCCAGAGGTGGGACTGGAACAGGAGCTGCCTCCAGTTCAACCTCATGCTCTGCCGAGGCTCTGCGCAGCACAGCTGTGTTTTGCAGTCAGTTACCTGCTAGTTTAACTTACTAGTCTGGCTCAGATCTGGGTTGGGCAAGCAAAAGCATCACTACAAGAAGAGTGAAGAGCTACTGTTTCCTTCGAGGCTTTCAGTGAGGGTGGCTCAGTCACAAAGGGCTGTGTTACTGCCCGCCTCCCTCCTAAAGGAAAGCCCCCAGAGCTATAATGGATGCACACTCCTAGTTTCATTAGCACCTTCCACTAGATCAGGCTGCTCCAAGCCTCATCCAACCTGGCCTTGAATACTGCCAGGGATGGGGCAGCCACAGCTTCTCTGGGCAACCTGTGCCAGCACCTCACCACCCTCACAGGGAAGAACTAAGATCTCATCTCAGTCTCCCCTCTGGCAGGTTAAAGCCATTCCCCCTTGTCCTGTCCCTACAGGCCCTTGCCAAAAGACCCTCTCCAGGTTTCCTGTAGCCCCTTTAGGCACTGGAAGCTTCTCTAAGGTCTCCCTGGAGCCTTCTCTTCTCCAGGCTGAACAAGTCCAGCTCTCTCAGCCTGTCTTCAGAGCAGAGCTGCTCCAGCCCTCTAATTCTAATTTCCTGTAGGAAAAGCAAAGCACCCATTACAGCTTCCAGGATGGGAAACATATAGGAACCATAATTTGAACTGTGGATATGGTTCTTGAAAAAATAAAATAAAAAATAAAGTAAAACCCAACTTTAATGCTGGTTCCAAACTACCTGTTACGACACAACGTGACTTACAGCTACCATTCAGGATTACTGATCCTGAGTCCAGGACACATTATATCCATTTCAGATGTCTCAAACTCAGTTTTTTCCAGTTGAAAAAGTTGGATTTTATTAGAAGTATATTAACCCAATATATTTGTTCATTTACTTGCTCAAAACCTTTCCTCAATGCCATTTTCATCTTTACCTTGATACTCTTACTTAAATATTTCTAGCTCCCGACTGCCCAGGGGGACCTCCAATCTCATTTTTGAGCTGCTTCAGTCAATGGGAAGGAAAACCAGGCTGAGGGTACATTTTTGTTCCTGTAGCTACCTAAGGCAGATGAAGAGTCAAATCCAGCGTGCTATGTGTTGCATGGAGGTATAGAACATACTGTGATTTCCCAACTGCAATTTCCTAAGGTATTTATCAAATTAACTCAACAGAATAGCCTTATATGGGATTCCCAACAGATATAGACAGGCAGGACCTGTACATTCCCTTTCTCATGTGATGCTGTTTGCTAGTCATTAGCTTGTGTCCTGGGAATAACACAGAAGCAGGCAGAGACAATGATTGCCTCTATTATCCCTTCCCACAGCTTGATACCAGAAACAGTTGTGCTGCTATTAGCAAATGCTGTCTCAGTCCTGCAGAGATGAGCCTTCATCCTAACGAGATACTGCCATTCCAACATCTACATGGACCACTGCAATGACTGAGGCCTCCAACCCTAGAGATGCAGACATACATAAACAGTGCAACAGTTTAAAGTCATTGTAATGGTGGTGTAAAAAGACACTGATTTAATGAGTTGGTTAAAATAACTCTTCTGAGATCATCTGAACTAAACCTAAATACAAAAAATGCTGTTCAGGGAACAGAAAAAAGTACGATGCGTTCAGGAAAGCCCCTAATTCTTCCCATCTTCTATGTAAAATCAAGTCATATTATGCAATACCAGAAATCTGATGCCTGGATGATAAATAGACAGTTTCTGTATGACAATCATAGAATCACAGAATGGTTTGGGTTGGAAAGGACCTTAAAGCTCATCTAGTCCCAACCTCCTGCCATGGGCAGGGACACCTTCCAGTAGACCAGGTTGCTCCAAGCCCCGTCCAGCCTGTCCTTGAACACTGCCAGGGGTGGAGCATTCACAACTTCCTTGGGCAATCTGTGCCTCATCACCCTCACAGGGAAGAGCTTCTTCGTTATATCTAACCTGAACTTCCGCTGTTTAAGTTTGAACCCATCACCTCTTGTCCTGTCACTACAGTCCCTGATGAAGAGTCCCTCCCCAGCATCCTTGTAGGCCCCCTTCAGATACTGGAAGGCTGCCATGAGGTCTCCACGCAGCCTTCTCTTCTCCAGGCTGAACAGCCCCAACTTTCTCAGCCTGTCTCCATACGGGAGGTTCTCCAGTCCCCTGATCATCCTCGTGGCCCTCCTCTGGACTTGCTCCAACAGTTCCATGTCCTTTTTATATTGAGGACACCAGAACTGCACACAGTGCTCCAAGTGGGGTCTCATGCGAGCAGAGTAGAGGGGTCTTCCACTTCTGAAGTATTAGTTTAGTAGTGATCCTTAAAATATCAAATCAGGCTGAATTTAGCTGCTGCAATCTATTTATTGAGTTTGACTTTAAAAGGTGGTTTCTGCTTAGAAGTCAGGTGAGCAATGGGATTCAGCCACTTTTGGAAAAGAAGCATCTCCAAGAGACAGGGGAGCCATGCACCATGTATTCCTTTATGAACACAAAACCTCCTTCCCATAGAGAATATTTGTTATTCAAGCCTTTCGCCAGTCTTCTCCTTTTAACCCTTCTTCAGTTTCCAACAGCCTCTCAGCTCTCAGCAATGAGCTAACTCAACTAACACCCACAAGCCTGCTCACAAAAACCACTTACTGGACAGATAACACCTCAGGATGGGACAATGACCAGCCCAGATGTATTTCCAACTGGCTCCTTGCCCCTAACATGTCATTTGTATGTCAGGCTCTCTATATCCACTCCTTTGGCTTAGCTTTGGTGTGTATAAATTTTTAAGAGACTATTACCTCCAGCATTATACAACACTTCTCAATCCAAAACCACATTAAAAACTCACCACTGATCGGTGTCTCAAGTTGCTATCAATGCATTCTGGTTAAAACTGAAATAGCCAGATTTAATTTTCAATTTGTATCTGTCTGAAGCCACCTTGGAGGCATCTGGGTACTTTTTTGGTTTTGCCTGCTCATTTTCAGTGAGTTTACTGTGATTTTAAAGTCAGCATGCTGAAATGTAGAACGACAACTCTATAGCTCTGGGATAGAGTAGCAAATGGGGATTAAAGCTCAATATGCAATTTAGTAGTCTTGTGTGAAGCTCTGAATTATCAGTTTCTTAGTACTTGAAGAACCCAGCAGAGGGCAGGTTCTGCCCTTCCAAACAGCAGCCAAACCCTACCTAGGACTGTCTGCTAAGGTTCATGTAGAAAATACCCTCCCAAGTGGATCAGCAAACACACACCTCAGCAAACACTGGGAAGAACTAGCCATTTAAAATGTCTTGTTACAGCCCAATATCCACCTGGAGCTGCCTTCTAGCCGACAAGACAATTCTCATCTTAGAACCATTTCAATGGGCCTGTGAGTTAAACTGAGCAAAAGCTACAAATGCAGGTATATTAGGTCCAATATACAAATTATACATTTGAATATAATTATAAATGAATGCACCAAGTATCCATTTTAGCAAGAATATTGGGGAGGGGAGAGCATGGAGGATATAGACACTTCCCTGCCCTGGAACTTGAAGGGATCACCTTTCACATGTACCATCCTAGTTAAAGCATTTTTCTTAGGTAACCAACATATTTTATAAAACAACCTCCAGAGGATGTGTATGTGGGGAGGGCAAAGAGAATCAATGTTTAAAGGGTATACACTCCCCTCACAGCCACTTTTGGAGTCCATCTAAAGAGGCTTAGACATATTTCATATTACAAGGCAATATTGCTATGACATAAAGAAAGCAAATACACCAACAAGTCAACTTAGAATCATAGAATCACAGAATGGTTAGGGTTGGAAAAGACCTTAAGATCATCTAGCTCCACCCCCAAAATTCATACAACTTATTCGAGTTACCAATCTTATATCTCTGACACACACTGCTCACTAGGCTTTGCCTGCATTAACCCATTTGGGCATGTAGAAAGTGCTACTGAACAGCGCTCCTGAGAAAAAGCATTCTATAGAAGATACAAAGATGTTTTACAAACCCACTGGATCAAAACTGCCACTCTAGACAGTTCTTTTTTGGGTGCATGGGGCATCCTCCCAGAACCAGCATCACACAAGCAAGTCCTTGAGTTAGTATTTCTTCAGTCATTTCCAACACAACCATCTCACATTTAGTGTGACAAAAAAGGGTTTGTAAAAACATTCAAGCAGTCACATACAAATTCCCCAAAGAAATAATTTCTGTGAGAGAAAAGAAAAGGTGCCAAAGGATCTGAAATGACTGACACGCAACTACTACCAGAGCTGGGGGAGGAAGCAATAGCACACGCTCCAGCAGCCAAATCAGGAGCATTTGGCCTCCTGCTTCAAGCAGCCTTGGGAAGTCTGCCAAGACAGTTGCAATAATTATATCGAGCAACTCAAAATCTTAACTTCAATAGCAAGAATAAAATGATGTTGTGGTGGGATACCCTCTGGGGTGCACTGCCTTGGAAGAAGAAATTGCTGAGTCAACCTTCCTGGGCAATTTCGTCCTGAATCAGCGGATTTCAGAGCAAGAAACAGCTCTAATCCGAGATGATGCCTTATAGCTATGACTTTACTGCTGGCTTTTTTATTCCCCTCTGCATGAAATAGCCCAAATGACTATAGATCAAGTTCTAGCACCTACAAGAGTGGTTAGGTAGGGAAAAAAAAAAAAAAGCTTTCCTTCCCTTTCTTAGGAGATTGAATGATAAAACTATGATACTTCTAAACTAGAACTACCCTTCAAATGTTAACAGCTCATCAAGAAGGTCTATAAATTTATAAGATCCCTACAGTATTAAATAATTCAGGAAGCACTGTCACACTTCCTCTAAAAAAGGAAGATAAAAACCAATATGCAGTGAATATAGCTGTTTGTTGCAGCTGTGTCTCATATCCACAAGAGATTTCTCAGGGGTTTCATGGCAAATGAGCAAGCTGAGAATTCTGCCAAAGGTTGTATTTATCACTTTGGGGTGGGTGTAGAGAGACCCATCTCTCGATTACCTCATCATTACTCATGAATCCCAGCAAATGCTACACGTCAATAAAAGCCATCATAACGACACAGCACCTAAAGCAGTATGCAAGTAGTAAACATCAGATGGGTTTCCCCCCACTGTTTTTCTATTAATTTTGTAAAGGGACACACCAAATAACATCTTAATTAATTTTCAGAGGCTCAAGTATGAATAAAAACATTAAGAATGCCAACCTATCAATAGCTATAAAGTGTGAATTCTCCCTGTCACGAGCTCTTCTTGCATATTCCGTCCATCTGTTTTCACTCTGTAATTGCCGTTGGAAAGTGCCCTTTTGTCCTGCCCTCAGGCAGAAGAAAACCCAACATTGAGAAACCTGGTGGTCACCGATCTGTGTGTTCCTACCATCTGCACCCCATCTTCTCCTACCAGCAACCCCCTTGCTCCACCTTATCTCCCCGCTCCCATTTAGTGGCTTCATTAATAATGTACAAGCTGTAAGAGACAAAGAAAACAGTCCAGTAACACTCCATTAGGGCTGGCAAGATTTTTTTTTCCAGGAAAAAAAAAACCAAAAAAACAACAAAACAAAACAAAGCACAAAAAAAAAAAGGCACAAAAAAAAAAGCAAACCCTAAAACCAAATAACACAAAGCTTATGAATTTGGTACACAGCAAATAGTAAATATTTAAAATTAGGAGTAGACACAAGCCATTAATCAGCACTACAGATTAGGAGAAGAGAAATGAGCAACCAGACCTGAAACAGGTATATGCTCAGGAGTGCACCTTGTCACAGCTGCCAGGATAAATTTCCAGGGTATATTTTATTTTTGAAGCAAATTACTTCAATATAATGTACTACTTTGAATGCCTCAGCGCTCGGAATTCAAAAGATTCTCAAAGAGCAGATTGCTTTGTGGTTGTTAGTTTGACAGTAAGTCTGTTATATTACTATTTATAAGCAATTAGAACACTAATTACTGTTTTTACTGCTTTGTTAAGTTCTGGGAAATACGGGATAAAGGAATGAGGACAAGCTTTGGAGAGGGGAGCAGCAGTTTTCATTACTTAATTAAGGCTGGCTAGGAGGCTCTCACAAACTGCCAGGGGTGACAGACCAGGGCAAAGGAAAATGGGACACCTCCATTGCAATTAGAAACTACAGACAACACAAACGTTTAGTTTTTAATTACATGGGTTTGGAAGATTGCTACAGGCTATGACCTGCAGCTCCCATTAGATCTGCTAAGTAGAGTTGGACTCAACTATTACATGCATCAGAGACCATCAAGAAAACCTGGAAGAACTGGTTTTGCTTCAGCAGATGGCACATTTCCCTCAGAGCAGTGATCAAATCACAGTATCACAGTATGTTAGAGATTGGAAGGGACCTCAAAAGATCATCTAGTCCAATCCCCCTGCCAGAGCAGGAACACCTAGATAAGGTTACACAGGAATGTGTCCAGGCGGGTTTTGAATGTCTCCAGAGAAGGAGACTCCACAACCCCCCTGGGCAGCCTGTTCCAGTGTTCTGTCACCCTCACTGAGAAGAAGTTTCTTCTCAAGTTTAAGTGGAACCTCTTGTGTTCCAGTTTGTACCCATTACCCCTTGTCTTATCATTGTTAGCCATTGAGAAGAGCCTGGCTCCATCCTCATGACACTCCCCCTTTATATATTTATATACACTAATAAGGTCCCCCCGCAGTCTCCTCTTCTCCAAACTATAGAGACCCAGCTCCCTCAGCCTTTCCTCATAAGGGAGATGCTCCACTCCCTTAATCATCTTTGTCGCCCTGCGCTGGACTCTCTCCAGCAGGTCCCTGTCCTTCTTGAACTGAGGGGCCCAGAACTGGACACAATATTCCAGATGCGGTCTCACCAGGGCAGAGTAGAGGGGAAGGAGGACCTCTCTCGACCTACTGACCACCCCCCTTCTAATACACCCCAGGATGCCATTGGCCTTCTTGGCCACAAGGGCACAGTGTTGGCTCATGGTCATCCTGCCATCCACTAGGACCCCCAGGTCCCTCTCCCCTACACTGCTCTCTAACAGGTCGTTCCCCAACCTATACTGGAACCTGGGGTTGTTCCTGCCAAGATGCAGGACTCTGCACTTTCCCTTGTTATATTTCATCAAGTTTCTCCCTGCCCAACTCTCCAGCCTGTCCAGGTCTCGCTGGATGGCAGCACAGCCTTCTGGCGTGTCAGCCACTCCTCCCAGCTTAGTGTCATCAGCAAACTTGCTGACAGTACACTCAATTCCCTCATCTAAATCATTGATGAATATATTAAATAATACTGGTCCCAGTACTGACCCTTGAGGCACTCCACTAGATACAGGCCTCCAACTGGACTCTGCCCCATAGACTACAACTCTCTGGCTTCTGTCCTTCAGCCAGTTTGCAGTCCACCTCACTACCTGATCATCCAGGCCACACTTCCTCAATTTAGCTATGAGGATGCTGTGGGAGACTGTGTCAAATGCTTTGCAGAAGTCAAGGTAGACCACATCCACCGCTCTGCCATCATCCATCCACAATGTTATTTCCTCATAAAAGGCTAGGAGGTTGGTCAAGCATGACTTCCCTTTGGTAAAGCCATGTTGACTGCCCCTCATAACCCTCTTATCCTTGACATGCCTTAAGATGGCATCAAGGATAAGGTGTTCCATCACTTTCCCAGGGATGGAGGTGAGGCTGACCGGTCTATAGTTACCCGGGTCCTCCTTCTTGCCCTTTTTGAAGACTGGAGTGACATTTGCTTTCCTCCAGTCCTCAGGCACCTCTCCCGTTTCCCAAGACTTGGTAAAGATGATGGAGAGTGGCCTAGCAATGACTTCTGCCAGTTCCCTCAGCACCCGCGGGTGCATCCCATCTGGACCCATGGATTTATGGATGTCCAGATTGCTCAACTGGTCCCTAACCCATTCCTCATGGACTAAGGCAAACTGCTCCAGTGACCTGACTTCATCTGAGGTCTCAGGAGTACAGGGCTCTTCAGGACTGCCTCCGGCAGAGTAGACTGAGACAAAGGCGGCATTCAATAACTCTGCCATCTCAGTATCTTCTGTCACCAGGGCACCCATCCCATTCACCAGTGGGCCAACCTTGCCTCTGGTGTTAGTTTTATCAGCTATGTATTTGAAAAAGCTCTTTCTGTTGTCCTTGACCCCTCTGGCCAGATTTAATTCTAAGGAGGCCTTAGCCATCCTAGCTGCCTTCCTACATCCTCTAGCAGCAGCCTTATATTCCTCCCGAGTGGCCAGCCCCTCCTTCCATGACCTATAAACTCTGCTCTTCCACTTGAGCATACCCAGCAGTTCCTTATTCAGCCACGCAGGTCTCCTGGCCCTCTTCCTTGACTTCCTACGTGTCGGGATGCTCTGCTCTTGAGCTTGGAATAAGCAATCCTTGAATGCCAACCAACTATCTTGGGCCCCTTTACCTTCAAGCAGCCTTGCCCATGGGATTTCCCCTAGCAATTGCTTGAAAAGGCCAAAGTTTGCCCTGCTAAAGTCCAAGGTTGCAATTCTACTTGCTATTGTACTGGTCCTACCACACAAGATCCTGAATTCCACCATCTCGTGGTCGCTGCAACCAAGGCAGCCCTCAACCTTTACTGCTTCGACCAGCCCCTCCTTGTTAGTGAGGATGAGATCCAGCAGCGCTCCTCTCCTGGTTGGCTGATCCACCATTTGGATGAGGAAGTTATCATCCATACACTGGAGGAACCTCCTGGACTGTGGCTGGGTTGCTGAGTAGTCCTTCCAGCAAACATCAGGGAAGTTAAAATCCCCCACAACGACCATGGCCTGTGACTGTGAGGCCGCTCTCAGCTGCCTGTAGAAGGCCTCGTCAACTTCCTCACCCTGATCTGGTGGCCTGTAACAGACACCCACAACAGTATCGCCCCTGCCAGCCTGCCCCTTAATTCTCACCCACAGACTCTCAACTCGCTCGTCCCCTGTCCCTGGACAGAGCTCAGTACATTGCAGCTGCTCTTGCACATAAAGAGCAACCCCACCACCCCGTCTGGCTGGCCTGTCTTTCCTGAAAAGGACATAGCCCTCCATGACTATATTCCAGTCATGCGAGCTGTCCCACCACGTCTCTGTAATTGCCACCAGATCATAATCTCCTGACTTAACACAGGTCTCCAACTCCTCCTGCTTATTTCCCATGCTGCACGCATTGGTGTACAGGCATTTCAAGGAGGGAGCTGAGCTCACCAATTTCACCCTAGGATTATAGGAGGCCTCCCAGTCTTCATCAATCCTAGAGTGCTGCCCCACTGGGGCAAGCCCAGTTACAACCCCATCCCCCTTCGAATCTAGTTTAAAGCTCTCCAAATGAGCCCTGCTAATTCATGCCCCAGCATCCTTTTGCCTCTGTGAGTTAAACCTTTCCCACGTGCCATCATCCGGACTGGAGCCTTATAAAACCAGCATATGGTTTTATATGGTGAAATTTTCATTTATATGAATTTATATTTATTTTATTTATATGAATTTATATTTAATTTTAATTAATATTTATATATATATTTATATTTCATTTATATGAACATATGGTGTTCATATGCATTGCATTCTTGAGCCGAACATCTTTAAGACATAGATTATGAAGAGCTATAAGGAAGATTTTACAGCAGTATATTCCCATAGACATACCCTTCAGGACGAAGTGATCCTCTAACCTCTACAGCAGGCAGATCTTTCAGCTCCTGCAGATATAGCTAATTTGGTCAAGAAGCAGCTTTCCAGATGAAATGACTTGCTGAATTCATTGCAGAAGAGCAATGTTGCATAAAATTGACAGACAACCAAATAATATAAGCAGTTTGATTTTATTTGATAAAGCCAAAACCAGTCCCCAGCACATAGGAATGTAATATCCTCTCAAATGCCTCTTTATTGATGGCACGGATGAAGACAGATATTCTACTACCTCAGTCTTTCAAGTGGTTACACTGCTTTCTGAAGAAGTGGAAGACAGACAACTGACACAGTCAGCATAGTACTGCAGTGAGATAGTCCTCACAAAACCTCCAAATTACTCAAGCAGTCAATACCTGCCCTTTAGGATTTTAACAAATTTAGAACAAAAAAGTTCTACTGCAGTAAAACATGCATATGATGTGCATGAATCTAAACTCCCTTTGGTAGCAATACCGATTTCATGTATTACTTTCTATGGCCAAGTGACTCAAGCCAGACACATCCACCTTTGGTCACACATCTTTACATAGAATGGTTTGGGTTGGAAATGACCTTAGAGGTCATCTAATCTAACCCTCTGCCATGCCCAGGGACACCTTCCAGGTTGCTCCAAGCCCTGTGTACTTCTGTATACATCCAAAACTCAAAACCCTTGCCCTGCGGTGAGACCTGGATCTTCCTTACTGCATCAGGATATACCTCCCTGGTAAACCGTACTCTGAGTTGGCCACTGTCTAGGGTATTTTACTAGCCAGGCTCTGGATCTTCAATCTCCCTGCAAAAATATCCATGGTGGCTTGTCCTGAAGGGCCTAAGGATCCAAGTAAAACCCTCCCTGGGCGGGGGTTAAATAAGTTAACCCTCTTCTGTTGGCTGAGCATCAGGCCAAGAGAAGGATTTTGATGGTAAGTATTTAGGTCATTAAATATGTATTTCCCGGAAGATGCCCAGCACTTTTAATTAAGTCTGCCTTCAGCAGTTTCTAGGTAACTTGAAAAATTAACACTACCAACATCAATTAATCTGGCAGCATCAACTGCCTGGTTTTGTTCTTTGCATAAAACAACGGTGCTGTGTATATTGTTATACTGATGATGACTATCAGAACAGTAAATAACTGACAGAAAACAGCTTCAAAATGAGTCAATGATTGTTTCTTTACATTTTTCCACAAGTTATATTGGTTTTGCATTAAACTAGCTCAGGAGAAGTAAAGGAATGGGAATTGCATAGGGAACTCCTTAGCAGGAGATAAGCACATGAGCTAATATTGATTGCATCGGTTTCCAAAGCCCATTAACATCAAATGAATGCAGCTGACCTTGGGAGCCTGCAGGAGGCACGGGAAGGAGCTGCTCGAAGTATAAGATTCGGTAAAGTGCTATGTCTCAGCTCAGCAAAATGCCTGGCCAATTATATTCCTTTTACTTTGTAGCACACTATTAAGTGACAAAGCTTTTGGTTTGTGCTCCACAAGACAAAACCAGTAATTCCTTCTAGTTTTACTCACGGGGATTTCTGTTTCAATGACCGAATGCTGCTTTATGCACATCAGGAGAGAATACCCTTTTAAAGGAATGTATTTCAGTTTATTGCCTTTTAATGGTTATTTCTTTGTAGTTCCTGAAATTACTGCAAGAGAGGAAATGAAAATAAAGGAAAAGATAAAATCCTCTAATCCATGTGCACATTTGAGTCATTCTACTCTCACCTTTATCTTTCAAATCCATACATAAGGATTTATAACACAAAGAGAAAGAGGTGGTTGCTGCAGCATAGACAACACAGGGAAACGGTGGCATAGCTCACTTCTGGAAGTTCATTTCACAGCTGAATTCCTTTTTATTATTACATTTTCATTTGGCTATATCTGCAATTGTTTAGATCCACATAAATTTGG
This sequence comes from Psittacula echo, assembly GCF_963264785.1. Classification (NCBI taxonomy): domain Eukaryota; kingdom Metazoa; phylum Chordata; class Aves; order Psittaciformes; family Psittacidae; genus Psittacula; species Psittacula echo. Next base: position 22,110,903 of record NC_137739.1, on the reverse strand, counting down.
GTACTTGATTGCCACTACAGCTCTCTAACTATTCAGCTGTGCGAGGAAGATCTGTGGCTGTCTGATGCTTCAGCCCAGACACATTAATCCTACTCCTCATCAATTAAAAAATGGTTTTAAAAATGTATCAAGCTGTTTTTCGTAAGCAGCATGAAGCCAACCTTTTGGTGACTTACTAAGTCTTTCTGTGATTAATAAGTATGTTAATTAGTTGCCTAATCACTTTCTACATCTATCATCATTGTTTCAAAGAACAAGTCATTTATTGGACCCCAGACCACATCAAGTCAGGTGATTTGATTCCATTAAAAGTCCACTGATTTCAGCTTTTCTATGAAATACTTATTTCTACCCTTTTTCAGAAAAAAAAATACTTTGCAAGGGCAAACTCAAGAGGCCTGATGTCAGTGGACAAAGTGTCCAACCAAGGTAAAACTTAGAATTCACATGGAGCTTCAAGATGAGACCAGATTTTAAAAATATTATTAAGTATTACTGGCAGGGGGGTTGGAACTAGATGACCTTTAAGGTCCTTTCCAACCCAAAGCATTCTATGATTTTGTTGGAGCAAGAGAAGCATTTCTGTGTAGAGGGAAAACATTCCAAGAGTGACTAAAGCCACACCATTTATCTTTTTTATATAAAGGCAGTTTTCATAGAAGAACACCAGGCTGCACAGACATTTTACAGAAGCAGAGCTTCCTCATATAAGCTAACGAGCTGCCTTGCACAAGTCAGCCCAAGTGGGAAAGACTGTGTCATTTAAGACAGTAAACATGGTCCTTAAGATACCAGGTGGTTTGGAGCTCAGATCAATGGCAGCATCCAATTATTACAAAATAAAATGACCCACTGAAGAAAATGGCTCCCATGGGCACCACAAACCAGAGGGACATGTTTTCTTCTGGCACGTTCTGCATTTAAGTCCCTATAAATGTTACTATGAACCTGTCATCCTGTTCCTGCACAAGAACAGATGACACTTACCTGCTGAAAGCACCTATGTGAGCAGATTATAGGTATTCTTTATGATTTCTTTTAGCCGCCTCCAAACAAATAACCAAACTGCTGGTTTAACAAATTACTTTTCTTATTAGAATCACAGAATCATAGAATCACAGCATGTCTGTTTTTCAATTGCACTTACCAATATGAGAAAAGCTGACAACTCCCCTAAACTTCACAGAATCACAGAATGGTTTGGGTTGGAAGGGACCTTCAAAGCTCATCTAGTCCAACCCCCCTGCAATAAGCAGAGACATCTTCAAGTAGATCAGTTTGCTAGCTGAAATTCTTGGAGATACTATATATACATCAGGTGCTTAAGTAGCCAGGATTCTTAAATGGTACAGGCACATTTCAGTTTGTCCCTCTACTTTCCAGAAAAGCCCATGATCCCTCAATAACATGGTTCTCTCTTCTTCTGTGGCTATGAAATCCCTCTTTGCTGCAGGCACATAAGATGAAATGCTTTGTAGTTTTATGTGTCTGTGCTATACGAAGGGATGAGCAGTTGCTCAAATAGCCTGAAAAGTTTCATGCTTATCTGCAAATTGAAGAATTCATGTCAAGGTACAATGTGATTAATTTAAGTGGAAAGGGCTTTAAAACCCTTGGCAGAAGCTACAATGTTTGATAGAAGCTGACTGAGAATCAAACCAAAATATCATAGGCCACAATTTCCCTTTGCTCTGATATTCAGAGCTGAGGATCAGAGCATCGCATCTGTCAGTTAACTCAGCTCATCACTGGTGTAGCTAATACCACTGGTACTGGTAAGATTCTCCTGATACAGACTGGAAAGAATAGGTTTAGAGGGGGGAAAAAAGCAGTCCCACTCCTTAAGTTAAAACAATTATTAAATCAGTACAAAAAGAGGTTCCCCTTGCCACATGGCAGGCAGCAAGGCCTGGGTTGTAGTGAATTTCAGTAGCTTAGTTCTACCAGGGACTCACACTGTCTCCAAAGGGGAAATTTCTCTCAACAGATAATTGGAAGCCATAAGTAGTTCCAGTGAAATCAGTCTGAGAGGAAAGAAAAAAAAAAAAAAAAACCACAACCAACCCTAAATTGATTGTTTAATTAAATAAAAATAAATCCTTTTTCGGAGATTATACATGCTTGTTAGTACTTTAATTTTTTTCATTCCCCAACCATAAATAAATCCATTAAATAGCTAACAGAAGTCCTGTGAAGCAGTTCCTGGTTAGAAAGTAATACTGCAATTGTACTGAACTTTCTCAATATGCAGAGTCAAGCTAATCTTATTTTACTCAAGAACACATCAGCTTACTGCATTTTACGACAACACACCCCAACAGTTCAATGATTCAAACGAGTCTTACAGCCTTATATCAGTACCATTGCCACTGCCACTGGGAATGAGTTAATTGCAAGAACCAATTAAACATTAATCATTGACGTGGTTTAAATTGAAGTTGCGCATACTGTTCCATTGCTCATTCTAGCATTAACAAAGGAAGCTGCTCAAAGCCATTAAAACACAAGCAAGCAGTGAGGCAAGGAGATTAAAACAAGACTGCACTACTTCTTTTCTACAGATATTACAAAACCTTGCACATAATGAGCCATTCAGTGATTTGAATGGGAATCTGATAAACTGTAAAAATTGCATTACCTGCTTGCATATGGATTTACACTTGAGGTATGCTTGCCTTTCACATAGTCTTCCTCATGCCCTCTAACAGGCAGCAGCCACACAGGTCAGTACAGGTGAGCCCATTCCTTTGATTTTTGCCCCACCAGCACAACCAAAACGAATGGCAGCTGAGCTCTCCCTGCCTTTCTTCAACAGAACTTACATAACCTTCATTGAATGGTGAAGTTTCTCCCACCTTCCCTGTTCTGGCTGTGATAGGCTAATGGGGACACAACAATCCCTGACAAAGAGTCCTTGATAATCCCTTGATAAACCTCAATTGCCACACTGGAAATGTGAAAAGGATACTGGCACAGGTTGCCCAGAGAAGCTGTGGCGGCCCCATCCCTGGCAGTGTTCAAGGCCTGGTTGGACAGGGCTTGAAGCAACCTGCTCTAGTGGAAGGTGTTCCTGCCTATGGCAAAGGGTTGGAACTTGGATGAGCTTTAAGGTCCCTTCAACACAAACCAGTCTGGGATTCTATGATTCCGTAAAATGTAGCCACTACATATTGGCAGTATTTGTACCTAGGGGTGTACTAGGCACCTGGATACAGTTATGTCTGTAAACTTGTTTGGAGAAAATAGGTTTAACACAGACCATGTAGGAAGAAGGGCATGTCTCTTTGTGTCCACACATACAAACCATCCTGCACTTGTTTCAGGTCTTGTCTTTGTTCAGCATCTCTTTCAAAAGTACTTTTATTTCAAATTCTTTCAGTAAAATACCTACTTCTAACCCAGTTTTATTCCACTGAACCCTAATGAGCTAACACATTTTTGTTCAGCTATTGTATTTAGACTCAGTCCATTGGATAGCGTATATTATAATACAATAAGTGTATGTAACTTTCCATCTCCTTCCTATATGCAATTTGTGTGACTAGTAGCTTGCAATTCTACTGCCTTCCCTCCAGGGATCTAAAATGTTTTATAATGAGGAATTTAACTTCAGAGTAGTTCTGTGAATGAGATGCAGCACTTGATATTTTCTCCCCTTTCCATTTATAATGAAGCTATAGCAGAAAGATTACATCAAAGGTCAGACAGAAGTTCATTGATGTAGCTGAAAGAGTCCTACACGTTCCTCTTGCCTCAAGTGCCAGAAGTATTATGAAGCAATTCTTATTCAGTATGGAGTATATTCAGGTAAATGAACCTGATCCCTAAAGGATTTACGAGCCTTAAACTATTTCAAGCTATACAGACCTTTTGACTGGTGTGATTTCTTTTACTGGAAGTGGTGGTATTTGAATCCAAGGGAAACAGAATTTATTTATACTATTATCACAGAATGTGCACTGGGAAGATGGGCTCCTCTTCTACAGCAAAAGGAAAGATGTTTCAACCATGCACCTGGCACCTCTGTGGAACCAAAAGAGGTAGCAAACCAAATTTCCAGCAGTACAAGGTATCCTATTTCCACTGCAACCTGTTTTCTTCAGAGGAGGTTTCAATCCTACATGTTCACAGGTGCACCTCAGGTCAGCTTACCTTAAGGAATGAAGTGTGAGGTGTCCCTGCCCATGGCAGGGGGGTTGGAACTAGATGATCTTAAGGTCCTTTCCAACCCTAACTGTTCTGTGATTCTATGATTCTATTAAGATGGGTCCAAAAGAAGAGGCTGAAATTTCAGTGCTCTGATACCTAGCTACCTAGAACAAATCAAAGCACGTCGAAGGAGGTGATCCTGCCCCTCTATTTTGCTCTTGTGAGACCCCACTTGCAGCACTGTGTGAAGTTCTGGTGTCCTGAACATCAGAAGGACATGGAGCTGTTGGAGCAAGTCCATATAATTTCAATTACTATTTACTGAAAATTCAGACCTTCTCGTAGATAGGATGACATGCAGAGGAAAAAAACCTACACAAAATCACTATTCTTGGAATATTTCTGAAGTCACTGCTGTTAAAAAAAGTGTGCTCTTCCCAGTAAAAGTGCATGTCGTGGTTTAAGCCCAGGCTGTAAATTAGAACCACGCAGTCTACTTTCCCCCCCAGCCTTTCTTCTCCCTGCTCCTGGAGGGAGGGGGAGGAGAATCGAAAGAATGTAACTCCCACGGGTTGAGATAAGAACAGTCCAGTAACTAAGGTATAACACAAACCACTACTGCTGCCACCAATAATAATAATGATAAAGGAAATAACAAGGGAAGAGAATACAACACCTCACCACCTGCCAACCAGTAACTCACCCCCCACCCAGCAGTGTGTTAGCCCTTCCGGGAACTCTCAGTTCTACATCCCAGGCATGACATGCTATGGTATGGAATACCTCTTTGGCTAGTTTGGGTCAGCTGTCCTGCCCCTGCCTCATCCCGGCTTCCCCTCCTCCCTGGCAGAGCATGAGACTCACACAGTCCTTGGTCAGGGTAAACATTCTGACCAGTAACTGAAAACATCAGTTTTATCAGTACTGTCCCCAAGCTGACAGTCAAAACCACAGCGCTGCATCAGCTACTAAGAAGGAGAAAAATGACTGCTACTGCTAAACCCAGGACAGTGCAATCACTGTCTTAGGCACCAACCTAGGGACAGACCAAAGCAGGGCAAGACAACACAGACAACTGTATTCTCAGACAAGCCCCCACTTGGAGCACCGCGTACAGTTCTGGTGTCCCCAGCTTAAGAAGGACATGGAGCTGTTGGAGCAAGTCCAGAGGAGGCCACAAGGGTGATCAGGGGCTGGAGCACCTCCCATATGAAGACAGGCTGAGAAAATTGGGGCTGTTCGGCCTTGGGAAGAGAAGCTGCGTGTAGATCTCAGAGCAGCCTTCCAGTGTCCGAAGGGAGCCTACAAGCACGCTGGAGAGGGACTCTTCATCAAGGACTGTAGAAACAAGGGGGAATGACTTTAACCTGACAGAGGGCAGATTGAGATGAGATCTCAGAAGAAGTTCTTCCCTGTGAGGGTGCTGAGGCACTGGCACAGGTTGCCCAGAGAAGCTGTGGCTGCCCCATCCCTGGCAGTGTTCAAGGCCAGGTTGGACAGGGCTTGGAGCAACCTGGTCTAGTGGAAGGTGTCTGTGCCCATGGCAGAGGGCTGGGACTGGATGAGCTTTAAGGTCCCTTCCAATCCAAACCAGTCTGTGATTCTATGTCAAATTATTCAACAACAGGTCATGTTATTCATTAAGTTCTTTGATTCCTTTGAATAGTCCATTTGTTGTTTTTATTTTTCCCTCATTAGAAGAATGTTTCCCAAATTGTAATTTCCTAGAAGCAAAATTTATGTTTTCTTCTTCATTTGTTGAAACATCTTTTCCAGAGTTTAAAATTCAAATAAATTAAAAAAATAGAGATCAATGGGAACAGATGCCAATAAAGCACTGATATCCACTGTCAGAACTTCACCATGAGGTCATGCCACCAGGGATTCACCAAGTAATAATCTCACCTTGCTCACTTAATGAATAGAATCACAGAACCATTAGTATTGGAAAGGATCTCTGGAGATCATCCAGTCCAACCCCCTGCCAAGGCAAGGCAACCCAAAGCAGGTTACACAAGAACATGTCCAGGCAGGTTTGGAATGTCTCCAGAGAGGGAGACTCCACAACCCCTTAGTGCAGCCTGTCCCAGTGCTCTGCCACCCTCAACAGCAAGAAGTTCTTCCTCGTGTTAAGGTGAAACTTCTTATGTTTTAGTTTATGGCCACATGGAACAACCACATATGAACAGGGGTGAGTCCTTTGTTAGGACGTTACAAAAGGCAGAATTGCCACTTCTTCAAAGGGCAGTCACAGCTGCTTGTTTGCAATGCCAAGGAGGAAGGAAGCTGTTTGGGAATCAGTAGGCACTGTGATTAAAATAGTTGGCTGAAACAGCTAAACCATGATTTATTAATAAAGAATAAAGAGAATGCTAGAATAAACTCATTCTAAAATGGGGCCTGTAAGAGCTAAATTCCCAAAGTAAAACTTTAAGCTGTGTTCAAACGATTATCCATATAATTAGGGACACATGGCCAAATACAAACAGCCCAATAGCCAACTTCAGTGCATGCGGGGTCTGTCAGCAGCAGAGCAGTTGGGTGGCATGTACTGAACCTAGAAACAGAAAGCTTCCAAAGCAGTTTAGACATACTATCCATGGAGAATGCTAGCAGCCCGTTTGACACGATGCCCTTGCACATGCACAAGCTTCTCTCCAGTGGGCCTTTTGGATCCCACGCGATGGTGGAGAAAGTTTGGTTTTCAGTTGTATCATACAATCATTGAGTGGTTTGGGTTGGAAGAGACCTTAAAGCTCATCCAGTTCCATCCCCCTGCCATGGGCAGGGGCTCCTTCCACTTGACCGCGCTGCTCCAAGCCGCATCCAGCCTGGCCTTGAACATTGCCGGGGATGAGAAAACCACAGCTTCTCTGGGCAACCTGTGCCAGTGCCTCACCACCCTCACAGGGAAGAACTTCTGCCTAAGAGCTCATCTCAATCTCCCCTGTGTAAATTTGAACCCATCACCCTTTTCCTATCACTACAGTCCCTGATGAAGAGCCCCTCTTCACCATCCTTGTAGGCCCCCTTCAGATACTGGAATCACTCTTTTTTGACAGATCAAGCAATGATTTACTCTGCACTCACATATTCTACTTCTGTTCAAAAATTCATGAATTCATGGAAGAATTTGCTTCCAGAAGCCGCAAAATTATTTAAAAGAATCATGTTTTAACCTTACAGAAAATGGAAACACCTCTCAGAAGCTGATGAAGCTGTAACTTCAGTGGTCACAAGATCACATCACCATCTTGCTCATGTGTAGAAGAAAGTTTCATCTACATTGGCAGAACTGATTTACACAAGAGATTTCAACAACTGTAATATTTCTCTTTAGGTAGAAAGGTTCACAAAGCCAGCTCAGATTGATTGCTGCTAAGACCCATGGAAGCCTTTTCTCCATTATTGTAGCATTCAGAATGCCAGTTCAGTAAAGTTTGGAGTTAGCCACCTAGTTTTACAGGATAAATCCCTCAATTTCAGCAGCATTTGTCAGCGATGACCAAAGGCACTACATGCAGTATGTCTCTGTCAGTATTCACTGCAGCATAGTGCTTTGAGGGAAAACAAATCCAACCACATATACTTCCTTAATTCAGGAAAAAAAATATATTGATCTGAATTCCACGAAACAGATTGACTGAATGAGCTTTTAAGGCCTGCATTGAATTTTAAGCACGATACTATTTCATAAAGACAATTGCTCATCCACTTGGGCTTAGCACACATCTATGGAAACAAAGGTGGGCATCTCATACACCTCCGGTGTTAAGGTGCTCCTGAGGAGACACTGGGCCCCAACCATACAGAACAAAGATGGGGGAAAATTATCAATATACAACAAAAATCACAACCCAAAGAAACAAAGAAACTCCCTGACAACTACAGTGAGCTCTCCCTGCACCCAGGGTGCTTTAAAAAATACAAGGACCTCCAGAGGTGGTCTGAAACACTTGAGTGGAACCAAGAAGAACAAAAAGACATATGCAGCAGACTAAATTATACTAAACTAAGTTTCTTTGCCTTAATTTCAAATTACTTTCATGAAGAATTGTGCAGCAGTATGTGCTTTTAGCAGAATCACTTCCTCCCCAGGAGACCCTGCCTTTTGCTGCCTTAAAGACTAACCACCAGCCCACCACTGCATACGAAAAACCCTATAGCTTATATAGATATTCTTAGTCAAGGGGCACAGAATCATTTGCCAGATTGTAAATGTTAGTCTGTATACAAAGGATACATGCAAAAATATCTTTAAACAGATTAAGTTTAGCAGAAACACAAACAGTGTTTACTGGCTTTTCAAACTGTTCACTGAATTCTTATTTACAGAGAGATGATGGGGATCTTCAGGGTTACAACACACAACAGCTGCCTCCATAGAAGTGCCAGCCTTGATGTTAGCAAGATGATAAATTGACTGATTAGTGTTTAAGTAGCATTAAAATTGGGCTGAATCATGTAAAATTCAGACTTAAAGCTTTTCTCAGTTCTCTTACTAGTGAGTAGAGCAACTGGGCCAGAGGGTAAAGAGAGAAAAGGTTTAAAAACACAGAAACACGTCATGTTACGTGTTCAGCACTGACTTCCCATCATCCCACTGGGCTCAACCAGAAGTTCCAACATTAAACCTTTCATCAGTGGAAAACAACCTGCTTTATTAATATTGGACAAACTAGACGAAGTTAGCATTTATGTTCCATTTTTTAAAAAACTGAGACACTGTAGATGTAAACCTCACGACATTTGACATGTGTGATTGATTACAGTTACATTTACAAAGTCACTGGCAATTTTGCCTACCCAATAGGCAAGGTAGGCAGAGATTTTGTACCTATTTAATGATTCAACAACATAGGAATAATAAGGGTGCTAACACATGATAAAGTTAACTGACTAACTTTAACTAAAACTCAGTAAGGCTGACTTGTGTGGAACAATATCTATCTTCCACAACTGTCCAGATTTGCTTATTTTACAAGCAAAAATGCCCATTAACTTAAGGCCATTTGGCTCTAAAAGTTTCATATTAGATACTGTAATGGCATTAGTGTCCTTTTGCTGGAAGACACACCTTTTCCTTTCTTTCTCAAAATACAGCATTTAAAACTACACTCCATCAAGCAAAGAATTAAGGAGCATAAACTGAAAGGAGAAAAGAATGCTGCATCTAAAATTGTTTTGTGCCCTGGAATTTGCAGTTCCCCATAGCAGAGGCACAAACAGCTACGCTGGGCTTCCAAAGCCTGACTAAATCTTCAGCCTTGCAGAAATGAATACTATTTGCATAAGCTTGTAACTTGAATGAGCGTAAGATGGGTGAAGCATGGGAATACAAAGCAGTTTTCACCAAGACACAGCTATTCTAAAGCACAAAGCTACATATTCATTGTTAAAAGAAGATACATATCCCAAGAAGTCATTTAAGCTGATATAGTTTAAAATAATACATATGCCCGCTACATACTTGAAAATAATTGTCCTCACCTTCCAGAAGCAACAGTCCCACAAGGCAATCCTAGTGGAATTGGTGGTGGGAACAGAATGCTAATCCTGGAAGCACAGTGTCTGCATATGATTAAGCCCCTCTTTGGGTCCCTAACATTTCATAACCTTTCATAAATGCAATAAGCAGAAGCATTTTATCCAACACCACTGAAATCTGAACCGTGCTTTCTCAAGTTTTTTTTTGAGAAATAAAAACTGCTTTTGCAAAAATCACTGTGAAAACTATTAGTATTTGTCTTTCTCATTACAGGCTGGAAATTTGAAAGGGTGTTTGAAGCTAATGGTGGGTGTTAATATTTTCCATATTAAAGCAAGAAATTCATTTTACAGCTGCACAAGCTCACTAGTTTGTGCAAGAATTGGGTTGACTCTGCCTGGCCATGAAGCAAAATTGGTCAGTAACAGCACTGAAGTTTCCCCCTATATATTCCAGATCACTACGAAACAAACCCCCACCACAACGCAGCATCTTCCTCCTACTTTCTACTGCAGTCAACTCCATCATTCAGGCTGCTTGTACGTAGCAATCTGTTCTTGAGAACAGTAATTGCACAGTGGGAAACTCAATAAACCTATATCTTATCTGAAAGAGAAGGCAGTAATTGCCTGAAAGAAATGGATCTTGTTGCGGAAGGACATAAGACAGTGTCAGATGTGTTGTCAGTCACTCTGTTATATACATACAAAACCGTCACTTGTTCTTTGGCTTTCTCCTTTGGTTCAAATTCAAATTCAAATTTATTTTTTAGATTAGCATCTAATAAGGATGTTCAAAACCCACTACTTTTCTGCCAAAAAGCCAGCCTTTTTTTATTTTTTTATTTTTTATCAAAATAAACACCTATTTTTAAATTTATTAAATATTTTGGGAGCTAAACACCGCAGAAAGAATGCTGGTAGATCAATACATACTCTCACTATAAAACTGATCTTCACTGGCTTCTGAATAATTCAGGCTCATTAGACTTCCAAACTGTCTGGCCTAAAGGTTACGTGACGCATGCATCAAGCTGTCAGAAAGGTAGCAAACAGTTTTTCGTTCCTTTTCCATCCACACACTCTGTATTTGGACAATAATGATAATTTCAAAGCCTTCAGTTAAGTCATAATTAGTCTGCAATACTATGCCTTAAATACTGAATATATTAGTTATAATAAATAAATCCACAGACACAATGGGGAGCAGGGGGAGCATGAGCAAAAGAGTCTCAAAAGCCATTCTGTACAAGGCTACAGTCTTTCTTATACTTAAAAAAAAAAAAAAAAAAAAAAAAAGCAACCAAAAAACAAACAACACAATAAGCTAATTAGGTGAAGTAAGGAGATATTCAGAGAAATACAGGAAGAAAACAGAAACCCTGATGGAACCATATTTGATTTACCAACTGTGTTACTTAAATTTGTATTTTCTGTGGGGCTTTAGCTGTTCTTGCCTTTTGTTTCATTACTCCTTTACTGGAGCTGGCAAAGATTTGATTGCCACATAACCACCACATGATTGGTTTGCTTCTTCAAACTGATAGCAATGACGACTGTTAGGTAAAGACACCTCCCATGCTGTGGTCAGACCATCCTAAGTTGCACACCTGTAACCTCTTCTTCTGTATTACTAGCACACAACATAGAATCTCAGACTGGTTTGGGTTGAAGGGATCTTAAAGCTCATCCAGTTATAACACCTTCCACTAGACCAGGTTGCTCTGAGCCCCATCCATCCTGGCCTTGAACACTGCCAGGGATGGGGCAGCCACAGCTTCTCTGGGCAATCTGTGCCAGTGCCTCACCACCCTCACAAGGAACTGCTTCCTAAGATCTCATCTCAATCTTTGAATCCAATCCAAACCATTCTGATTCTATGATACACTTTTTATTACACCAAATGTTTAGCAATGATACAGGTGAAAGCAGGATGATGTATCAACACATACCTTCTACAACATGCTCCTGTAGGATATTTAACATTTTCACCCTTGCTTAGAAAACAAAACTCCATAAAGCAGACTTTTTTAATTAAGCATTTATAAGTAGAAGTGTTTAAATCTGCATAACCCCTCAACAAATAGCTCAAGCTCCAATTTTGCCAGTACTTCTGCTTCCCAGGCTTTCCAAACCTGGAGCTTCCTGCCTCTTTACAGTCCTTTACATATTGGAGGCAACACTATGACCACAGGCTGAACTAACTCGACCCTATAAACCTCTCTTTCAAAATCCTCTACAGCTGGCTTTTCATTCAAGAACTATCTTCCAATCTCATTACTCCTTAAGCCCTTTATAATCCAATCAACCTCGGCAGCATCATGTCAGCTCCCTCTGTCAACCCTGTAATATTTCATTCTGGGAAAGAGCAGCTCTACTGCCCATTTCCACAACTGTAATTCCTACTTGATATATTCCCTTGACCCAGCTTTGTGCTGGATTCATCTTCAATTGGCTTAACAACATTAGAAAGACCAACTGTATCTTCCACATAGCTTTATTTCGCATGGGGTAAAAAGAAAAATGAAACTTCATCAACTATCTGTAAGGAAATAAAATACCTGGCATGATGCAGTCATTTGGTTTGGTTTACACCTCTATTTTCACTGAACGCATAAAATTCAGTTGGGTTATCAGTGGAATAAACTGTAAAGATACTCCCCAGAGGCCAAGAGTTCTGCAACTAGGTTTCTTCTTACAGGTATCTTTTTCCTCCTCCTCCACATCCTATTTGTATGGAAGTAGTAAACAGCCTATAAAGCAAACACCCCACGGTATATTTTCAGGACCACACACCTGATTACATATTACTACTGTTTGTGCATATTCGTGGCTGTTTTGAAGGAGACAATCTATGGATTTGTGTTGCTGAGGTTTTTTCCATCTTCACCTGCAACACACTTGGGCAGGGAGAGATGCAGCTTTAAGCAGGCATGACACCAGATTATTTGGATTTCTGCTACACGCCATCCAATTGACTTTCCCCAAGAGCATTAGAGGTCTGGGTACCGACACAGAGCATTACACATTTGGAATCATAGAATCGACTGGGTTGGAAAAGACCTTTAAGATCATCAAGTCCAACCATTCCTCAGCACTGCCAAGGCCACCACTAAACCATGGCACTGAGGGCCTCGTCTACACAGTTTGTGAACGCTTCCAAAGACAGTGAGTCCACCACTGCCCTGGGCAGCCTGTTCCAATGCCTGAACACCCTCTTGGGGAAGAAATTGCTCCTAATCTCCAGTCTAAACCTCCCCTGGCACAGATTGAGGCCATTTCCTCTTGTCCTGCCACTTGTTCCTTGGGAGCAGAGACCAGCCACCTCCTGGCTCCATCCTTTCAAGCAGTTGCAGAGAGTGGTAAGGTCCCCCCTGAGTCTTCTTTTCTCCAGACTAAACCCCCCAGGTCCCTCAGCTGTTCCTCACCACACTTGTGCTTCAGCCTCTTCACCAGCTCCATTGCCTTTCCCTGGACCCAATCCAGCAAGTCTGTGGCTCTGTCCTCTATTGACCCAGCTCTAATCCGGTTGTTTCAATCCAAGAAAGCTTTCACTGCTAATTCCTTCTGCCACTATCAGACTGAGGAAAATTATCACTGAGTAGATTGTAACCAATACATGAAATCTTGGGAGGGCTAAGTGTCCTGAGTTCAGCAGCAGCAGTCAGTTTTTCTCCTTCTTAGTAGCTGGTGCAGCGCTGTGGTTTTGACTTTTGGCCTGGGAATAATACTGATAAAGCCAATGTTTTCACCTGCTGGTCAGAATGTTTACCCTGACCAAGGACTTTGTGAGTCTCATGCTCTGCCAGGGAGCAGGAGAAGCCGGGAGGAAGCAGGGACAGGACACCTGACCCAAACTAGCCAAAGAGGTATTCCATTCCACAGCACGTCATGCCCGGGGATGTAACTGGGAGTTACCCGGAAGGGCACGTCCTCTTCTCTGTCGGGCTCTTTTCTGGTGGGCGGTATTCTCTTCCCTTGTTATTTCTCTTATCATTATTATTATTGGTGGCAGCAGTAGTGATTTGTGTTATACCTTAGTTATTAAACTGTTCTTATCTCAACCCGTGGGAGTTACATTCTTTCGATTCTCCTCCCCATCCCTCTAGGGGGGTGGGGGGTGGGGGGAAGCAGACTGCGTGGTTCTGATTTACGGCCTGGGCTTAAACCACGACAGTTCTTTTTGGCGCCCAACGTGGGGCTCAAAGGGTTGAGATAATGACAGATCTGACCGGAGTGTGTCTAATCGTATTTGTGATAAGCATTCAGTGTTTTGGATTAATAGTCACTTGTCACAATGCTGATTTATTGGCTCTCAAAGTTGTTGGTTTTGATCTCACAGTTTCAATATGCCGTAGCTTACTTAGAGCCGGTATTTGCTGTGTTAGTGTTTTTCAAGTGTGAGGCTTGGGCTAAGGTTATTGTCTCATTGTATTTTATGGTAATGACTTGTAATACAATAGAAAAATTATCATGAAACTGGTCTGGCTTATGTTCCCAGTGTGGTCACCACCTTTATACTTTGGGAAGTATATAATACAAGTGCTTAGCAACTATACATCTTTTTTCTCCTTCCTGGCTGGTCAACCTATGAAGGAGACATTCTCTTACCCTCCCAGTGCCCCTCCCAGACCGTTTACAGCATCATTTGAGAGGTTTGAAGTTTTTGAATGACCTTTTAATATTGTTGAGACCTGTTTGCTGATTGTGATGGGGATCACCATGTTGGCACGCATACAGAGGGTGTTTTGTCCACAACCATTATGTCTGATCTCAAGAGTTAAGTAGAGTCGGGTTTGGGTCTTGTCTGGGGTTAGATGACAATATAGGGGGACCAAGAGATTTTCCCCGAGGCTGGACAGCCATGAGTGGCAGGGTGTGTGGGATAGTATGGGCAAGTATCTAAGTCAGTGGGCCCCTCCAGTGCTTTGGAATTTCACCACCAAACAACTTCAAAATCCAGAAGAATTAGTAAAACACTTAAATGAGGTGTGTTGTCATCCTGGTCATACCAGAGAGGGACAAATCATGTCAACGGGCTGGGGCTTGGCCTATGCTTACCGGGCCTTGTTCAACACTATCCAGCACCTTCAAAAGGAAAAAAATGTCCCTGGATCTGAGGATGAAGCAACAGACAGCGCAGCTACTCCAGCTCCGAGCACAGCAGCTACACCACCCCCAGCGACAAGTACAGCCACTACTCAAACCACAGTGATAATCACTGCAGCTAAACCAGAGGACCAATTCGTACCAATATCGATTGCCCCTGTACGCAAGAGAAAAGGCAAAAAGGAGGCAAGAAGGGTGAAGCAAGATGAAGAAACAATGTATACACCACCCAGGCCACCATCTGATCAGGAGTCATCATCACATGACAAAGAAGAAGAAGAAGAGGGGACTTCTCGACCTCGGACCTCAACCGAGCCATGGAATGTGCGAAAAGATTTTACTCGTCAACCAGGGGAGCACATCATCACCTGGTTGCTCCGATGCTGGGACAATGGGGCTGATGGTCACGAACTAGGAGGTACAGAAGCCAAGCAGCTGGGATCACTTGCTAGAGAAGAGGGAATTGACAAAGCAATTGCAAGAGAGAAAAGGTCCCTCAGTCTTTGGAGGTGGCTCTTGGCAGCTGTGAAAGAAAGGTTTCCATACAAGGACGATGTTATGAGTCGTTCGGCCAAGTGGACTACTTTAGACAAAGGCATCCAGTCTCTGAGGGAATCAGCCATCGTAGAGATGATCTATCACATCAAACCGAATAACGGGGATATACCCATAGACCCAGATGAAGTCGAATGTACACGACCCATGTGGCGAAAACTTACACGGAATGCACCGTCATCATATGCCCATTCATTGGCAACAGTAACCTGGAATGACATAGTACCACTAACAGTGGATGAAATGATTCATAAACTCCGAGAGTTCGAAGACAATCTCACCCCTTCCATCATCTCAGCTGTGGAAAAACTGTCTCAGGATCTCAAACAATTGAGGGACGATCTATCTGATTTATCCAGCTCCTCACGTGTACCAACACACGTCTCAGCTGTTAACAAAAGACATCCTATTGTTCGAGAGAGAAGATATAGGAGGCAAACACCACAGGCCACCCTATGGTTTTACCTGTGGGATCATGGAGAAGACATGACGAAGTGGGATGGAAAACCTACTTCAGCTTTGGAGGAACGGGTGCATGAATTGAAAATAGGAACAAGGGTCAAGGCTGATCATCCCATGAGAGCTGTGGCTTCAGTCTCTGGTGAGCAGGTTCCCAGATGGAGCGGAAGAGCTGATTTTACTCCAGCTCCTGTGATAACGAAGAATAATCCCTTTCAACACGACTTAGGTGTCCAACGTTGTGATGACTGTTAGAGGGACCTTGCCTCCAGCCAGGTGGAGGTAGGGGACAATCGGATTTACTGGACTGTGTGGGTCAGATGGCCTGGCACATCAGTCCCACAGAAGTATAAGGCTCTAGTAGATACTGGTGCACAGTGTACCCTGATGCCGTCAAGCTGTCAAGGGGTGGAACCCATCTATATTTCTGGAGTGACAGGAGGATCCCAAGAGTTGACTGTACTGGAGGCTGAGATCAGCCTGACTGGGAGGAAATGGCAAAAGCATCCCATTGTGACTGGTCCAGAGGCTCCATGCATCCTCGGCATAGATTACCTCAGGAGAGGGTACTTCAAAGACCCAAAAGGGTACCGGTGGGCTTTTGGTATTGCTGCTTTGGAGACTGAGGAAATTGAGCAGCTGTCCACCTTGCCTGGTCTCTCAGAGGATCCTTCTGTTGTGGGGTTGCTGAAGGTCGAACAAGTGCCAATCGTGACCACAACAGTGCACCGGCGGCAGTATCGCACCAACCGAGACTCCCTGATTCCCATCCATAAGCTGATCCGTAGACTGGAGAGTCAGGGAGTGATCAGCAGGACCCGCTCACCCTTTAATAGCCCCATATGGCCAGTGCGAAAGTCTAACAGAGAGTGGAGACTAACAGTAGACTATCGTGGCCTGAATAAAGCAATGCCACCATTGAGTGCTGCCGTACCGGACATGCTAGAACTTCAGTATGAACTGGAGTCAAAGGCAGCCAAGTGGTATGCCACGATTGATATTGCCAATGCATTCTTCTCAATTCCTTTGGCAGCAAAATGCAGGCCACAGTTTGCTTTTACTTGGAGGGGTGCTCAGTACACTTGGAACCGACTGCCCCAGGGGTGGAAACACAGCCCTACCATCTGCCATAGACTGATCCAGACTGCACTGGAACAGGAGCAAGCTCCAGAACACCTGCAATACATTGATGACATTATTGTGTGGGGCGATACAGCGGAAGAAGTCTTTGAGAAAGGGAGGAAAATAATCCAAATCCTGCTGAAAGCCGGTTTTGCCATAAAACGGAGTGAGGTCAAGGGACTTCAATTTTTGGGAATAAAATGGCAAGATGGACGTCGCCAGATCCCTACAGATGTGATCAACAAAATAACAGCAATGTCTCCACCAACTAATAAGAAAGAAACACAAGCTTTCTTGGGTGCTGTGGGGTTCTGGAGAATGCACATCCCAAATTACAGTTCGATTGTAAGCCCTCTCTATCATGTGACCCGGAAGAAGAATTATTTTAAATGGGGCCCTGAGCAACAACAAGCCTTTGAGCAAATTAAACGTGAGATAGTTCATGCAGTGGCCCTTGGACCAGTCCGGAGTGGGCCAGATGTAAAAAATGTACTGTACACCGCAGCTCGGGAGAATGGTCCTACCTGGAGCCTCTGGCAGAAAGCTCCAGGAGAGACTCGAGGTCGACCCCTTGGCTTTTGGAGCCGGGGATACAAAGGATCTGAGGCCAGCTATACCCCAACTGAGAAAGAGATACTGGCAGCCTATGAAGGGCTTCGAGCTGCTTCGGAGGTGATTGGCACTGAAGCACAGCTCCTCCTGGCACCCCAGTTGCCCGTGCTGGGCTGGATGTTCAAAGGCAGGGTCTCCTCTAAGCATCATGCAACCGATGCGACATGGAGTAAATGGGCTGCACTAACTACACAACGAGCTCGAATAGGAAATCCCAGTCATCCAGGCATTCTAGAAGTCATCATGGCCTGGCCAGAGGGCAAAGATTTTGGAATGTCACCAGAGGAGGAGGTGATGCGTGCTGAAGAGGCTCCACCATATAATAAACTGTCAGAAAGTGAAAGGCAGTATGCCTTGTTTACTGATGGGTCCTGCCGTATCGTGGGAAAGCATCGGAGATGGAAGGCAGCCATATGGAGTCCTCAACGACAAGTTGCAGAAACTGGTGAAGGAGAGGGTGAATCGAGTCAGTTTGCCGAGGTGAAAGCCATCCAGCTGGCCCTGGACATTGCTGAATGAGAAGAGTGGCCAGTACTTTATCTCTATACTGACTCATGGATGGTGGCAAATGCCCTGTTGGGGGTGGTTGCAGCAATGGAAGCAGAGCAACTGGCAACGCAGAGCTAAACTCATCTGGGCTGCTGCACTGTGGCAAGATATCGCTGCCCGGGTGCAGAACCTGGTGGTGAAGGTACGCCATGTAGACGCCCACGTACCCAAGAGTTGGGCCACTGAGGAACACCAGAACAACCAACAAGTGGATAAAGCTGCTAAGATTGAAGTGGCTCAGATGGACTTAGATTGGCAACATAAAGGTGAATTATTTTTGGCCCGATGGGCCCATGACACTGCAGGCCATCAGGGCAGAGATGCAACATACAGATGGGCCCGTGATCGAGGGGTGGACTTAACAATGGACACTATTGCCCAGGTTATTCATGAGTGTGAAACATGTGCTGCAATTAAACAAGCCAAACGGTTAAAGCCTCTTTGGTATGGAGGACGATGGCTGAAGTATAAATATGGGGAGGCCTGGCAGATTGCTTATATCACACTCCCACCAACCCGCCAAGGCAAGCGCCATGTGCTTACCATGGTGGAAGCAACCACCGGCTGGCTGGAAACATACGCTCTGCCCCACGCCACTGCCCAGAACACTATCCTGGGCCTTGAGAAACAAAACTTGTGGCGACATGGCACCCCAGAGAGAACTGAATCAGACAATGGGACTCATTTCTGGAATAACCTTATAGACACTTGGGCCAAAGAGCATGGCATTGAGTGGGTATATCACATCCCCTACCATGCACCAGCCTCTGGGAAAATCGAACGGTACAATGGGCTGTTAAAAACTACACTGAGAGCAATGGGTGGGGGAACTTTCAAGCATTGGGATACACACTTACCAAAGGCCACCTGGTTGGTCAACACCAGAGGATCTGCCAACAGGGCTGGCCCAGCCCAGTCAGAACTTTTACATATTGTAGAGGGGGACAAAGTTCCTGTGGTGCACATGAAGAATTTGCTGGGGAAGACAGTCTGGGTTATTCCTGCTTCAGGTAAAGGCAAACCCACTCGTGGGATTGCTTTTGCTCAGGGACCTGGATATACTTGGTGGGTAATGCGGGAAGATGGGGAAGTCCAACGTATACCTCAAGGGGATTTGATTTTAGGGGAAAACAGCAATGAACTCAATTGTATGCTGTTGCCTGCTATAGCCCATCAACTAGAAGTCTGCAGGG
The DNA here is from genome assembly GCF_963264785.1 of Psittacula echo. Classification (NCBI taxonomy): domain Eukaryota; kingdom Metazoa; phylum Chordata; class Aves; order Psittaciformes; family Psittacidae; genus Psittacula; species Psittacula echo. Next base: position 22,091,668 of record NC_137739.1, on the reverse strand, counting down.
CACCAGCGACTGGCCCTGACTTCCCTCCGACCATCATCCCAGCAGAGAATGAACTTTGATAGAACCGAACGAGTTCTACAGTAAAGGAACGATCAGCATCAGCAGGCAACGATCTAACATTGCACACAGCCTCTCCTGCCCTGAAAGACTGTTACAAGAGATGGAGCCCAACATCATGGACCAAATGGACTCAGCAGATTTATAGGAATTGGTCCGTGCACTAAGATAACAGTACACTGAGATGAGAGTGAGGGTATATGGAAAATGTGGGATCTGAGCATGACGTGAATGGTATGGAATAAGGGGTGGATACTGTCTTGGGTTCAGCAGCAGCAGTCACTTTTTCTCCTTCTTAGTAGCTGGTGCAGCGCTGTGGTTTTGACTTTTGGCCTGGGAATAATACTGATAAAGCCAATGTTTTCACCTGCTGGTCAGAATGTTTACTCTGACCAAGGACTTTGTGAGTCTCATGCTCTGCCAGGGAGGAGGGGAAGCCGGGATGAGGCAGGGACAGGACACCTGACCCAAACTAGCCAAAGAGGTATTCCATTCCACAGCACGTCATGCACGTCCTCTTCTCTGTCGGGCTCTTTTCTGGCGGGCGGTATCGTATTCTCTTCCCTTGTTATTTCTCTTACCATTATTATTACTGGTGGTAGCAGTAGTGATTTGTGTTATACCTTAGTTACTGGACTGTTCTTATCTCAACCCGTGGGAGTTACATTCTTTCAAGCCTCCTCCCCATCCCTCTAGGGGGGTGGGGTGGGGGGGAAGCAGACTGCGTGGTTCTGATTTACGGCCTGGGCTTAAACCACGACACTAAGAAACTACTGTGAGATATATGAAGGAGGTAAACTTAAGTTTTCCAACATGATCAAGTCTTCAACATTTCTTCTAGTGATTTTTCTTCATTTCACTTAAGCTAAGAGCAAACAAGATGACCTCAACTTTTTTACTTAGTTATGAGAAATGACCTTTTAAGCAAGAATGCATTTATTAGTTTTTGTTATTTATGTGCTATTTTTTGTAGTTATTAATATTCTTTATGAAAAGCTTCTCCTTTAATGTAATCCAAGAACAGCAAGAAGGCCTAAAGGTGCTTCCTGGTCCAGGACACTGAGGATTTTGTAAACCCATGACAAGTTCCTCCTTCTCTTATCGCATTTCAGGTATAGTACAGGATCACCATATCCAGTAATCATCATCCTTACAGCCCACAAGAGAACACAATCCTGTAACCATGGAAACACGGATGTTCCCATGAATGTTTTCTGCCTGTTAGAAAAGAAAAACAACCAAATCATACCAAAACCCAACCAGCTGTGGCTTGTTTGATCTCTCCACAACATTATCTCAACACTACTTGCAAAGACAACTCCTGTGTTCATTTGAAACCACTGCAGTAGCTTGCAGCACCTTGCCTTCTCTTTCCTCCCAGATGGATACTGGAATACCACATTGCTCGGCTTTGCATTGGAGCCTCTTCCTCATGCTATCTACCTCTGATGTTATTTTCTAACCACCCAGTCAAAGAGTAGGCAGTGATCACTGTCATGCTCAACACCATTTGTGACTCAAAGAATTAAGCAGGGGTTTTCTTACAGTGCTGGTACGTACCTATCCCTCTCTCCCAACACACAAGCCATTTCTTCAGCAATCCTATTTCTTCTTCAAGTGCTGGCACTTCCCACAGCAGGTGCCCTCGGATCTATAAAATTGTCATTTTCAGAAAAAAACTTCTACTCACGTAATGCATTCTGAAATATCCTCAGCAACCTAAACACTACACAGCTCCTTTAAATCTCTGAAGATTCAATGTATTCCCTGGGTAAAGGATGCAGTGCTTCGCTCCACACACAGTCACACATTTACAGATGCTAGGAAGAATAAAAACCTTTTCCTCCCCTGGAAATATAATTTCGTAACTGTAAATCAGTAAAGCTTTATAAACAATTTCAGCATTTACAGCACAGGCTTTACTGAGCACATTACTTGAAGACAATTAAAGCTAATGATTGAGACAAACCTCTAGTCACAGAGGTTTACAGAAAGTATACAGTAGTCAACAGGAACATGAGGAAATTAGCACAGACAAGTTAAAACAGTAGAACTCTGAAACCCCTAGAGGAGCCTTAATCTTGCCTATTTTCTATCTCATGCAATAAACCATTGGAATATTCCCATAAATTCCTGAACTGTATGCAACACAGCCAATGATAAACTTGCTAGAGGAACCCTTTCATCTCAAGAGCTTTGCAGTTCTTCATATTTTCATGTGAAGTTTTTCCACTAGTGTCCATTATCAAACATACAAAAACCCTCTTCAGCTCTGAGGAAACATTTACCTCTTGCATCCAAAGCTGTTCATTGCTTTTATAACTTGGTTTGTGTCATCTTACAGAAAATTTTTGGACATATTCATTCGCAAAGTGCCTAATCAGTAAGTGTGCTTGAGCTAACTGGGTGATGCAGCAGCAGAACAAGGCAGGACAACCAACAAGCAAATGGTGCAGAATGACTGTGTATGACAAGATGATAGCACAGGCAGCCAACACAACAAGGGGGGTTGTTGAAAGACAGCATCAAACATTTCCTTGCTACCAGGCCCAGTAAAGGGATTCTTTTTGACTCAAAAGTTCACACATGCTCAAGCAAAGGTGAGAAGACTAAGAACCAGTCAATAGGAATTTTCAGGTTTCCTTCAGGAAGACATGAGACAAAGTCACAGCAACCAATAACAGTGCTTTCAGTCATCTATCTGAGGACGGTTGGAGATTTCTATACTTTAATTCCAGTTTCTGCAATATAGGAAAAGCAGAGAAAAGTTTGTAAATATACATATATGTGTGTGCATGAGCACACTTAGGGCTTAAAAATGGTAGGCCTGGTTTTTATTTTTGTTCTTTTTTAATCTTTCATCCAGCCATTCTCATCTGAAAGAAGGACCATGTGGTTTTTGAATGCCTCAGAATTGAGCCCAGGGAGAAACATTCCTTACACTGAGCATACAAGAGTAAGTAGAAAATCACCACAATGAAACATGAAGGTTTTTGCATTCTCCTTGCAACAAACACCACGCTCATTTAGATTCATGTAGTACAAGATATTTTCATCTAAAATTAGGCTTTCCCCCATTACAATTCTGCAGGGCTTGGTTAAGTACTGCTAATGAAAATGGATTAGATTATTTTTAATACACACTAGCTGTTCATTTATTTTCAGCCTTATTTTTAACACCAACCTGAAAATGACCAAAATCACAGAGTCCTCTGAGAAGCACAAAATAACCACTGTCATTTTGGGTCACCATAGCAACACTACTGGAACTACACTGAATTTGTTTCAATAGGAGGAAAAATATATATAAACATACACACACACACACAGAGGTGATGATACTGAATCACAGAATCCTAGACTGGTTTGGGTTGGAAGGGACCTTAAAGCTCATCCAGTTCCAACCCCTTGCCACAGGCAGGGACACCTTCCACTAGACCAGGTTGCTCCAAGCCCCATCCAGCCTGGCCTTGAAAACCGCCAGGGATGGGGCAGCCACAGCTTCCCTGGGCAACCTGTGCCAGTGCCTCACCACCCTCATAGGAAAGAACTTCTTCCTTATATCCAACTTGAACCTCCCCTGTTCAAGTTTAATGAATCAGTGCACCCTGCAGTGGCAACAGATAATGCTGCAGGTCGTCTCCACCAAAGCATCCATCACCCAGCAATCTCTCAACCTCATGGCATCATGAAATAGCACATTTTCTCTCATGGTCCCAACAAAAGCAAGATTTTAGTGATTTTTCAGCCCCTTTCTCTGGATTCAGATGTGTTGTCTCAAGGCTCCTACTGTCACATAAAGCCACTGCTGCTGGTGTCTGGCCAAGCACAGGCCAGCACTAGACACCTTTCTGCTTGTCCACAGGCAAGACCTTGTCTAATAGGGTCATCATTTGGTTCAATATTGTCAGAAACACCATTATATCACTGGCTAGCACACAGATGATTTAGTCACATCTGTAAACGTACCAGTTCCCAAAGGAATTGCCCATTTAAGTCCCACTAATGTTAAAGGGAATTATTTGCAGGGCAAAAAGACACTGGGATGAAAAGAGCTTGAAGGAGGGAATTGACAAAAAATAAGCAAAAATTAAAAGTTTGACAACAGTTTTGGTAAGAAAAAGGTTGGATCCCAACTCAGCTAAATCATAGAACATAAGAACAGTTTGGGTTGGGAAGAACCTTAAGATCATCCAGTTCCAACCCCCTGTCATGGGCAGGGACACCTTCCACTAGACCAGGTTGCTCCAAGCACTGTCCAATGTCCAACCTGGACTTGAACACTGCCAGGATGGGGCATTGACCCCATTTTATAGAAACAAAAGCTCAAAAGGTAAATTCTAAAAACCAAATACCTGGTTTCTTGGTCTTTACTCAACAGAAAATGCTGGTTTTGGTTGGGTTTTGCTGCATCATATTTTTTTTATACTATATTTTTTATCTGGAAAAAGACAAAGTATTTTATGAATACCAGTTCATTAGTTCTTACCACACTAAGAAATCCAGGCTTCCTAACTCACTTGTGGACAAGCAGAATTTGTCAGTCACCAAGATACAATTTCTGGGCCATCCTTCTCATGAAAAGCACAACAGCTCTCCTTTAGAAGGTGGTTTTCCCTTCTGATTTATGCTGTATTATTTGCATTCCATCCAGTGATTATATACACAGCCAAGTTTAGATGGAAGCTTGTTTTCCTCCTTGTCCCCCATGATGCCAACAGAGAGCAGGAACACATTAATACCCACACGACATTCCTGATAACACTAGTAGACTACAACACTGCACCTGAAAGCATTATCATGCACTTCAGAACTGACAAATTTAAGCTTTCAGTTATTCCTCATTTGTGAAGTCGCATTTTCTGACTTTAATCATGAAATTCATCATCTTCACCAGCACTTTAACATGAACAGTAAATCTTGTGTTCAAATTAAGGTATTCACACAGTTCAAACTGAAGAACTGCTATGGGACATGACCCACAATGAAGAGAACGTGAAAAGGGTTTCTGATTTTTATTATCCTTCTACATTATAGATTTTCCCACCTTTCTAGCTAGAAAACCAGACTAAAGTCCCTGACCAGATCAAAGTCCCTGTATCTGGATAGAGAAAGCAGCAGCCTAGGAGTATTTTATCATCTGGACTGGAAGTCAATGGACAGGAAAGCCTCTTGTGGCAGATCATCTCATGTTATTTTCTGAGCTTAACAATGAATTCCTCAAACCTCCTAACTGGCTGCAAGAAAAGAACTTCCTCCTTTCAGTTGTTTTGAGAATCCCACTATTTTATAAGTTTCCTTCTTTGGATGGCTGTTGCCAGCGGGAGAAGCAGAGATGCTAAATCTAGGTTTCCTGTAGGATTAGGTGCCTCATACACCTTTCCCAGAGTCCTGTTTCCAACTTTAAAAAAAGAAGGAGCCCAACTTTCAACAGTTCCTCTTGAAAATTTTTTTCATGTCTTTGACTATTGCCTTCAACTTTTTGTTACTCCTTCTAGCTGTCTTCTGAGATGTGCAGCAAAAAGCATCCAACTCGAGATGAAGCTTCATCACCCATGCACGCAACAGCCTGTGAAACGCTAACTGCACTGTCCCACCTCCTGCAACTTCACATCTAATTTGCCTTTTTTGAGTACAGTTACCTCTAAACAGAAGCTTTAATGGAACAAGATACAATAATGCTCATGCTTTTCCTTGAGCAGAGATATGGTTTAGTATCATTTCACCCTCAGGCTGATTTATAACCATCTTGTTCATGCTAACTATGCAACAGCAGCATTGATTTTTAAATCAATTACAGTAAAACTACACTCAAAACTGCATGTTAACTACAGGTTCACACCCAAAGAGCTTAGCAGTATTACCAGTACAAGAAGTATCTGACCTGCCTTCTTCTGCCCCTGTTTTCTCCACCAGATCACACAGTTGGCCACCCCCTTGGCTGGGAGAGCACAAGGTGCTCATGGGGCCATGCTCTGAGTGGAGCATCTCTGATTGCTCCATACCACCCACAGATTCATCCTTGAAACGGGTGCTGGCTGCATTCCCTGAGCTGGTAGTGGGATTACTTTAATCTTTAGCTGAACATTTTACATGCTTAAATTACATTTTTAGTGGCAGTGAATTTGAAGACTCCAGTAATCTGCTCTTCAGGTACCATTTAAAATTTTTACACCACACAATTCCTGCAGCACAGGAAATTACATGAAATCTAATCTCCCTTCTTTTCTATTTCAAAAATTTTCTATTCCTTTCTTCAGTGATGTAAAAAGGATTTAAAAACAAGCAGTTTGGCACCAATTTAACTCAACTGGTTTAAAAGAACAAATTTAGTGAAATGCAAACAACTCTGGTGAAGATACACATGAAATAATACCAGTGTAAAAGAAAAAACAACAAACAAACAAACAAAAAAAGCACTACCTCTTGCTCTTCATAGAATCAATCAGGTTGGAAAAGACCTTTGAGATCATCAAATCCAAACTTTACCCCAGCACTGCCAAGTCCACCACTAAATCATGTCACTAACGGCCTCATCATCTACATGGTTTGTGAACACGTACATCGTGGACTCGTGTTACCACTGCTGAAATCATGAATGGCAGCTTCCAATCTTTTCTCTTACATTTCTTCCTGATGGTCTCCTGCACTGTGCCTCATCTTCAGTGAAGATAATAGTGCAGCTTGGGGAAGGGAAGTGTCTGCAAAGATGAAGCCAACTATGAAGAGCTGGCTTTCCTCAACCTGAGCTGACTGAACACAAACCCAGCCACTCCAATGGCTGTGGGGTGTGCTGGCAGCCAAACACAACTCACAAAAAACAGATTATCCTTCCTTTGCTCCTATTCAAGGCAGCTGTAACATCCATAATCATGGGGACCCAGGCCAGGTTTTGATATTCTATAACTTTCCCCTGGGGTCACAGGATCTGTGTCTTGCTTAACCACATACACACCAAAGACACACATGGATTGCCTTTAAACAAAAACCCAACTACTTTCAGTGTACTCTGAGAAGATGACAACAAAGCAGAGTGAAACATTATGACAACACAAGAAGGACATGGAGCTGTTGGAGGGAGTCCAGAGGAGGCCAAGGAGATGCTGCGAGGGCTGGAACAGCTCTGACCTGGAGACAGGCTGAGAGAGCTGGGCTTGTTCAGCCTGGAGAAGAGAAGGCTCCTTAAAGGGAGACATTAGAGTAGCTTCCAGTGCCTGAAGGGGCTACAAGAAACCTGGAGAGAGGCTTTGGACAAGGGCCTGTAGGGACAGGACAAGGGGCAATGGCTTTAACCTGACAGAGGGGAGATTGAGATGAGATCTTAGGCAGAAATTCTTCCCTGTGAGGGTGGTGAGGCGCTGGCACAGGTTGCCCAGAGAAGCTGTGGCTGCCCCATCCCTGGCAGTGTTCAAGGCCAGGTTGGATGGGGCTTGGAGCAAACTGGTATAGTGGAAGGTGTCCCTGCCCATTGCAGGGGGTTGGAACTGGACAAGCTTTAATGTCCTTTCCAACCCAAACAAGTCTGTGACTACCAGGCTGAATTTGGTCTTAAAGCTGCAAGGTCTTTAATTATCAGCTTTCCCGTACTACATGCAAGACACATCAGGATCAGCTTTCTATTATGAAAGCTTTCCCATCAGATGTTTTAAGCCAAATCCAAATCAAAGCCAGGAACTAAGCCTATGTGTACTATATTTAAAGGCACATTACAACACAAGTTGCAAGGATAAACCTTCAGCTAGGAAGAAATAACCAGTTGCAGCCTCATTGCTTTTACTGATGTGCAATAATTATAGTTCATAGTTGCTAAAAGGCTTCTAACAAACCTCTCAAAGTCATTTATCATAATTAACATAACCTTAGACACATTTCAAGCTTTTGGTCCTCAGCTCATTATTTATGTACCTTTCAAAATTGTTCCAGTACATTAATTTTTCTATTTTTAAGCAAATCTATAAGCAAGACTTATCAAATGCTAAAAGAATGACACTTCCCAGTTTATAAATATGGGTAATACACATGCACATTAATAGCTTAGACATTTTTAAGCAGTATTGAGTCATTAATTCATGATCTACAGATGTGAAGGGCTTGCTTTGAAAGAAAGACTATTGATATCTTAAAAGTAGCAGAATTTACAGACTGCAAAATATGACAAGCATTCAAAATACTGTGTATATAAGTTAGAATTAATAGTACTTCCTCATTTTTATAGATTAACATTCTCTATACTCTTCCAAAACCTTTATACCACTAAAGATCAAAAATCATGTACAGTAAGTTAGAAATATACATCTAAACTGAGATCAGCTACATCTGGAAATTGAGAAACCAATGTAAAGATGCTCAACTCAAAATTAGCAACATTCAGATACATCAGATTCAGAGGATTGAGAGTATGAGGTTTTGGAGGTTTTCCACTCCTCTTCAATGTAACCAGACTTGTCATTCTAGCATGCAGTACTACATGAAGACACCCAAACTAGGGATGACCAAAAAGAAACCACTCCATAATTATTCAGAAGCTACCAAATGAACTAACAACTCATCTGATGAAATGCGATAATGAAAGTACATTTTAACTAATCTGATTACTTAAAACCCTGGAGTAAAGCATTGGTTGTATGGAAAAAGAATGAATAAGGGAGACAAAACATGAACTTGAGCTTTCACGTCTAGCATGCTTCCGATAGCTGCATGCAATTAAGGCTTTATGGTCCTAATAGCTCAGTCCTCTACACTCTATACTGTGCAAGATGCGAGGAAAGGATGTCAGCAGCACATTAATGCCAGTAGCAGCAAAGCCAGCCAAAAGCAGACATCTTCAGATACAAGTGATTTCACGTATCTCCCTGCGGTTTGGGCCAAACTTCTACCCAGTATTCATTATTTCCATCACTGTCTCTTCATATCAACTGCTCTCCATACCTGTACTCCTCTCATTTGAGCCTCATTTAAAAAGTACATAGCCTGAAGTACAACGTCCACCTGGCCAGAGCAATTAAATACCACATGGGCAGAGCCTCAGAGCTAACAACTGTAACAAGTAGAAGCTGGTCATGGTCCTTACATTGCATGATTTCATAGAATCCCAGACTGGTTTGGGTTGGAAGGGACCTTAAAGCTCATCCATTTCGAACACCCCTACCACAGGCAGAGACCCCTTTCATGAGACCACGTTGCTCCAAGCCCCATCCAACCTGGCCCCGAACACTGCCGGGGATGGGGCAGCCACAGCTTCCCTGGGCAACCTCAGCCAGCGCCTCACCACCCTCACAGGGAAGAACTTCTGCCTCAAATCTAATCTAAATCTCCCCTTTAGGAAGTTTTCCCCCACAGGAAAGGTTTCCTCCGCCTTCTCTCACATTAAATAACTGTAGGGTGACCACTACTTACGTTCTGGGGCAGACACTGTCCAGTACACATGGCTGGCTGTAAGCAATCACTATGATAACAGCATCTCTAACTAAAGACTAAATTCTGGTCAGACAAAGTACCCTTACAAGCTCATTTACTCTTAGATAAGTCTGATTAGCAGAGGATAGTTACAAATACTGGCATGCTATACTTAAATAGCACATGGCATGCGTAAGACAATGCATGTATTGAGTTATCTATCAAGTGCGTCTGTTCACTTCATACACAGAAGTATCTGTGAGAAGGCAATCAAGGTAGAGGAAAGCTGCTCCCCACTAAGCAGCGCACAACAGCTTGCTGGAGTCAGTCCTGACTAGACAGGACTCACTCCCATAGCCACGTTGGAGAATGAAGCTTTAGCTGTAAATGGAAGACACTACAAAAAGGAGGAAACTCCTTTCTTCTAAGTCACCACAGAGCATCCCTCCATCATCTCCACCAGAAGCAACACCGCTGTACCTACCCAAGCAAATTTGCCTTAGAAGTTGTCCCAGCTTCATTAACAAAAAACTATTCACTGATCTTTCCAGTCAATAAAGCCCACAGGCAAGGTGAACTCTTAGCTCCTTTTTAAATGTCTAAAAATACTTTGATTAATAGGGCACGTAGAGAAATTATTGTCCAAAAAGAAGAGCAGTCAATCATAACCTTTGTCAACGCCTCTAATTGGAGGTTCTGACACAGGAAGACCTCTTCTAGCTCCTATTCAAGCAGCCAAATGGCCCCGGGAGGCATCTGAAGAACTGGGTGGCTAAATCAGACAGTCCAGTTTATCACAGCAGAACAAAACAGAATTAAACCTTTTGTCTTTCCCTGATTACAGAGCACAGTGATGTTCTGAGAATGCAAGGCCTTCATGTGCTTTGTAAGGCAGACATTTCACCGGGAGCTGGCTATTAGCCAGCATATATCTCTGTCACTTCAGGATAATCTGGTTAAACAGCTACATCTTTCCCTATTGTGTTTTTGTTTCCACTATACACATGAAAATTAGCTTAGAGACTGAGAGGGCTAATTTACATTTTTAGGGATATGTTTTATCGTTGTGTGCAGATAGGATTTGCAGTCTTTGCTGAATGTGTTATGTTACCAACTCACTCACTTTTCTCTGTCCAAAAACAAGGGGGGGGTGGGGGGGGAAGAGACATTTGCATCATGTAAGCAGGGAATGATACGCGGTTTGACTCCACAACTCGTTAAAGTTGTAAAGTAGGTATGCTTTTATTCAGTGCTGAGGTGCATGGGGATAGCTCCTCCAAAGTATGCACACCTCAGCGTCGTTTCTCTCTACATTTATGCTCTAAAGTTACACGCCTATACATATTCATGACCTATCCCTGCTTCGTATTATAATGAGCCAAAAGGTCCCTTGCGCATGCGCAGTGCCCTCCCGTGGTCATGGGCGAGGGTCTCAGGATGAAGTAAATGAGTCTTCCTCTTGTGAGTAGGGGTCTTCAAGATGAAGTAAATGAGTCTTCCTCTTCTTAAACTTTTCACCTTTGGCACAGTTGGATGCCCCAGTAGTCACACAATTAGCTGAAACCAACCATATCTGTAATTCTTCTGTTAACTAGCAAAGATTTAGAGCAGGGTGACCTTCCTGCAAAATTTATTGCAGGATGGGCAGGCAAGGAGTATCCCAAGCTAGCAGATGTTTGGGAGGCTCTGTCTCTAAACTAACTGATAAGTAGAAGGATGGTGTGAAATAACTCATTCAGGTTTAGTGGGGCCACTAAATACTGTTATCTCACCACAGACCTACAACACAAATGTTGTTCTTTAAAGCTAAAGATATTTTAGAAGACTAGTGTGAAACAATTAACTCATGTTTAGTGGGGCCCTTAAATTCCACACACTTATAACATAAATATTGTTTTCTTTCTACAACTTAGGTTAAGCTAAAAAGTACTTTAACTCTATATTTTCCAGGCACAAGCATTTCTTATATCAAGCCCCCTGTATTCAGGAATATAGTCCAGTTTGTGTCAAAAATAAAAAAAATAAAAAGCAAAGCCTTGAATTATCACTCCTACTTAACACAGCCAGCGAAAAAACTGAAGCATAATAGATGCTGAAATCTCTATTAGAACAGCAGGAGAAAGCACAAACTCCCATTTTTTGGTCACTGCCTTTGAGATTTCGCTCTTGTGAATGCCGCAGGAATCCCACATGAAAGAAATGCAGCCTAAAATATTTCCCTACAACAGTAGGTATTTGTAGCTGTAAATAAAAATCGATAATCTGCAAAAGGCTTGTTGCCAGTCTTGTCACTGACAGTAGCAAGTGTATGAAAATTGTACTTGATGCATACCTGCAGGCAAAGTTTGGGAAAGTGGGTCTGAGATCTAAAACAGCGAAGCACCTCTGTGTATTTACCACTCCTGGAGTTAAAAAAACCCTTAAGGAATGGGAAAAACCACAAGAAAACCTGTCTCAGTATTACTGCACTCTATATACTTGAAAAGGGGAAGAGTAAAGAAGCAATTCTCGGATCTTGCTATATTACTACCAAGTCCCATCATTTAATAGCTGCAACCAGGGACCAAATGGCAACTCAGTCCGCTTCATCAATCACACAACTAGTGCAGTATCAGTATCAATGGTTTTTATATGCCCACACATGCAGTATTAAATTATATTAAATTGGTATTTCTTAAGTATGCACATATGATCAAGCAAAATGCACATCCTAACAGCATGTTCAGTAACAGTTACACAACAAAACACGAGCACTGGGAAAGTAGCACCTTTTGCAGAGGAAAGATTGAATCCTAGAATCACAGAGTGGTTTGGCTTGAAGGGACCTTAAAGTTCATCCAGTTCCAACCCCCTCCCACAGGGAGGGACACCTTCCATGAGACCAGGTTGCTCCTAGCCCCATCCAACCTGGCCTTGAACACTGCCAGGGATAGGGCAATAGGAAACAATAAGCAGTCTTCACCATGACTATATATGCTTGTTAGACTGGCAGGAAATTGTAATTCTATTTCACAGCCATTTTGCAGCACAACTATTGGAGCTTGCTCAACTGGCCAAAGTACGAAATATCAGTATTCCTGTAAAAGTTGATCAAGCTGGGGCTTTGGTGCAGCCCCTCTGTGATGCTGCCCTAAAGGACTCTCAGATGTCCCATTTGCCTTATTTTTCAACTAAATAAAAAACCTGGAAGCAATCCAGTTATCAATGTCAGGCACTGGAGAAGAAAACAGGTACTTGTGCTGCCAGGAAGCTGAGACCTTTCCAGCCTTGTGTGGGGGATAATCAGATCTTTACTGCAACCAAACAGAATCAACAAGAGCCCTGCAATTCTGAGAAAGCAACAATCTGAGTCATCATGAGTTACAAGTGGGTAATTTTTTCCTCCTCCTTCCCACCTATCTGTCACAAAACCCAACAATCCTCTTCTGCAAGCTTGGCATTCAGTGGAGCATCTTGGGCTGACATGTGCCCACAATTCCAGATGCAAGATGCGATGGCTGTTTATTGAGTTCTGTGTCTCAGGAAGTCACACTTCATACATTCTTACTATAAGATTAATAAAATCATACTGGAAAGCAAGAGTTCCGTCAGCACAATGACTTGGTCTACACACCGGGGATAGAAGTATAAATAATTAAACCTATCAATCTGAAATACACATCTGAAAGTCACTCCAACTACCATCAAACCCACAGTTTCAAGTTCATTCAACATGTAGTAGCACAAAACACTGACAACAGTATAAAACAGAAAGACAAGAAAAAAAGACTTACTCATAAAGTCTGATCTTGCATATCAAACATTGTGATTTAAAATATTATTGAGCTATCTCACACTGGGGCATTATTTTTTCCCAGTTTCCCAGTGATATGAAAAAACCAAATTTATCCACAGATCAGGTGAGGAAAAGCAATTCCTACCTGTAGCATTTAATTACCCAATGGTATCAACTAGTCCTTCTACACAATCCACTTCCCAACATCACCTGCTTTCCTGCTGTGAAAACTTGAATAGACTAACAGGCTTCTTTGTCTCTACTAACAACAGAGTTTTACAGTTAAGGTCTTATTTAAATACAATTACTGTACCAGATTCAATGCTTTTCACTCAGTTATTCAGTGTACCCTTTGAAAACCCAAGTTACGTAGGAAGTACATTTTGAGATTTAATAAAATTAGGGGCTAAGGCTAAAACAAGAAAGTGCATTTTAAACTGAGACATAATGATACATTGACTGATAGAGGGGGGGGGAAAGAGTGGCTTTGTTTAGCTTCAAAAACTATGATATAGCTCACACGAAAGCCCAGAAATTGCATCCCAGCAAAAATAACTTCTCTAGCAAAGATAGCTTATATCCCTGCATGTATTTTGCCAATGACACTGGTAACACAGCCTCAAAAATACAAACATATGAGGATATATCAAAAATAAAATAAAACATAGCTGACTTAATTCCAAAGCTACAATAACTAAACCACTTGTCACTAAAAAGTCAGTTACACCAGAATATTAGCCACAATTCCTTGGACTGCAGGAACAAGGGAGGTCAAGAGTTACAAATACACTCAATATTAACACTATTCACAGGTATTTGTGTCTTGCTTCTCACAGTGCCAAAAGGAATTTAACCAGTGTATTTCAGGCAACATACAAAATACCGATTGATAATTACAGGGAAGAAGATCCAGCCCAGAGAGACAAAAGAAGGGTCTTCTAGAGAGATACTACCAAAGGGATGCATACGACGGCAGGAGCGGGAGAGGGCGAGTGAAGGAGGACCTCGGAAGGGTGATGAATACTGGAACACAGCTACAATTTGTGATAACATTTAACCTCTTGCCCTCAATTTAGACTCTCTAAGACATTAAATGAATACCAATATGTCAATAAACCAAGACAAACACAAGCCCAGGCAGAACAACAAAACCTGTGCCTCTAACAGCATCCATCCCTCTTTGTCTTCAGATTACAGAAGCCACAGAATCAGAAGGCTTTAATACACAGGCAAGACGGGGATGAGTGAAAGCAGCAGAGCCACCTGCACCTGCAGCCGTGGCTCATCTGCTCTCCCCATGCAGCAGCCCTGCAGGTCACTGCACTTGAAAAACATCATAATAAAAATCACCTGTCTGCTATCACCAAGCCAGGATGTGGCATCACTGCAGCTGCATTACACAGCAGTTGGTATGGATAAAATCATTCCTTGTTAAGGAAGGATTTATAAAACATGCAGGACATTCATTGAAAAGAGGCAGTGACTAGTCTGAGATTATAAATGCATTTACCTAGACACAGTTGACAGGTTGAAGAATCAGTCCAGTTTCCCTTCACTTTGCAACAGATACAGCACAGGATTGGCTCAATTCAGGGACAAGTACAAAGACTGTGATATTAAAATGAAATTCTCAGATTGATGAGACTTAAAGGTGAAGCAGCAGTATAGAGAACAGAGTCCAGAACAGATAGAATGGCACTTAAGGGTTGAATTGCCTTCACATCCCCAAGAGTAAAATTGCTAACACTGCCACCATCCATTACACTAGCTATCTGGCCTGCAAAACTCCCTACGGAAGGGACAGTGCCAAATCTCTTCTCCCAGACATGACTATTAGAAGCTACTTCCACGTCAATCACACCACAGCCTAAACACTGTGTTAGATGTCCAGGTCTTCTCAAACTTCTCTTTTATCCTGCCATGATGAAGGTTTTGTTTGGTCTGCAATGCTGTGGCACGCCAGGTCTTTGCATCTTCTGCATGGGCGAATGAGAAATGACAGAGCACCAGCACTCGGCCACCGGACTTCAGGGCCAGGGAGGGAAGCTGCCTTTGTTTGATGCAAGCATCAGCTGAGAAGAGGCCAACTGGAAAGAAATCACTCTCTTCCAACCTCCCTTGGACACCTGGGTTAAGGCATGACAGCCCTTCTCAGCAGGGCTGAGGAGCACACAGCTACCTCCTACTGCCCTTTTATTAGCAGCAGCTATTTTCTCCTTATCGCTCCTAGTCATTGTTTGGGTCATTTTGTTGTTGCTGTTTGGTTTGGGTTTGGGGTTTTTTGTTGTCCGGTTGTTGGGATTGGTGCTGGTGGCAGTGGTTGTTATTCTTTTAAGCTGACTTGCCCTGACATTCAAGGGCTACATTTTATTTTCAGCTCAAATTAAAGGCTGCTGAAATCCGTCATGGTCTTGCCTCCCTGCATGAGGAGTCAGCTCTTATCTCTCTGTGGGGGGAAGTGAAAATGGGCTCGGTTGCCTAGAAACCTGACTGAGCATCTTTTAAGTGAAAAGCAAGTTCTGGACTGTTAATTTAGGAGCAGAGAGTCCAGGCAAGAGGATGGTGCCAGTCACTTTGCTTCTAACATCTACAGGGTGACCCTTTCGTGGGGAGAACGAACGGTAGACAAACCCAGGGCTAAGACTGACAGGAGTCCAGGGGTTTATTAACCAGGTAGTTGCAACGCGCTGCAAGTTATGCTGCAAGCATCTGCAGTCTCTCTAGATCAAGAAGACTCCTTCCTACTGGGGCACAAGGGTTTGGGCACCCTGCACCCAAAAAGACTCTTTCATTCATTAAATTCATGTGCGGCACCACAGGTACCTATTTGCTGGAAGAGAATCCAAGAAGGAGCCAAGCGGCACATCACTTATTACTGTACATCCACATTTCAGATAACACATTACATGCAGTATTGTTTATCTTACAGAAAGCAGGAGTTGTCTGCCCTCAGTAACAACGAATTACACTGCACTTTATGCAGAGATCCAATCTATTTTTTATATAACAAAAAATAAACTCTCCTCTAAATTACAGCATTTACCTGCATGTACTGAGTGAGTTTTCTTTTAATTTACAAAGAAAGCCATGATTAACAGCATTTTAGAACAAGTCTTGTATGAAATTCAGCATTAGATCTCAAATATGTGCCCATCCGAAATGTTTTCACTAGTGAAAGCAAAATCTTCAAGATATTCCTATGAAGTTCATCATATCTTACACACTGGTCATGCTGACAGCCATGCCATAAAAAAAAAAAAAAAAAAAAAAAATTGTTTAAAACATTAAACTGAATTTTGAAACTACAAATATTAAAGCTAAAAAGAAGTCGTGCAAGACAATGAAGCACCAACCCACGGTGACAAAGAGTGTTCAAGGTAAGACCCCAACTCCTCGAGTAGATATTGCTGAAATTGGTGGTCAGGCAACAACCAGAGTAAGTACCAGGTTTTACTATGTTCCTCCATCAGATTTGAATCAATACATTGCCCCAGGAATCCCAGTTCACCTGGAAAGCATAAAGAGAGCTACAGGAAGGGAAACAAAGAGCTGCAGGAGGTATGCCTGAATCCAGCTCCCCGATATGAAGTGCATGTCCCATGCCAGGCTTGCCCTGAAGGCTGTGCCAGCAACAGGGAGCACCCTAAGATGCATGCACACTTCTGCCTGGTTTCTTGCCTTCAGGTCTTACTCAAGTTATTACCTTCAATGCCAGAAAGCACAATATACAGAAACAACTGATTTGACTTTGCTGCTTTGCATTAAAATCCAAGAGGACACAAGATAGATTATACTTCTAGTAAGTTGGCCAACCATTACCAGCAACTACAGCTACACAAGCTACAATTCAAGTACAAACCATTTCTGCTTTGTCTCTACTAGGACTTGATATGAAAATATATATATTTAAGTCTAAAATCACTAAGACCTACAATATTTTCAGTTAGCTTGGAGAAAAAGCAACTAATTTCTCCTCAGTTTGCACAGATCTTAGTAGCACTATGTTTACAAAGTATTTCCTTTCCTATCTTGCAGAAACACTGAGGATAAATATAAAGGTTTCTGCAGTGTTCAAATCTTACAGTAAGTAACCAAACACAGCTAAGATGAAAAGGAAGAACTCACCAGCACAACTAGAACTGTGCTTTTTTTTAACATCTCCCCTACTCCTTGCCCCTTTGTTCAATTACTTTAACATTTTTCTTAACACAACAGGGTCAGTAACATGCATGCAACTAAAGATATTCACCTAGTTTTCCTCCTTTTCCTAACCTCAAGCATTGGAAACAAGGCCCACCATCACATGCCACTAAACCACTGATCTCTGCTTTTTAGCACTAATGAAAGCTTAGATCACAGCAAACTCAGTCTACAGTAATTGTTGCTCCAAGGCCAAGTCTATCTTATCTATGTTATCTATCATCTCCCCAGAACACCAGTAACACTGTGTGAGAACACTGATATTAAACAGTGCCATCAGTGCTCTGACAAAGCAATCAAAATACAATAAAGCTTGTAAGCACAAACCCTTGCTCTGATACTTAATTTGCATTTAGCTATCAGAATCATAGAATGGTTTGGGTTGGAAGGGACCATAAAAAGTTCATCCAGCTCCAACGCCCCTACCACAGGCAGAGACACCTTCCAGTAGACCAGGTTGCTCCAAGCCCTGTCCACCTGGCCTTGAAAACTGCCAGGGATGGGGCAGGCGCAGCTTCAACTGAATTTAATGTGATCTGCTTGGCAGGCCAGGTCATACAGGGAAGACAGCATGCTCTTCCCCATGCCCTCACTCTACATCCATGGACAGAGGCAAAATCAACCCCACTACTCACCACCTAGCCTACATCCCCAGCAATACAAAGAACAATTGATCATTTCTCCTCTCCCCCGCCCTCAAACTTCAGAGGGCCACAGGCAAGAGCTACTTAAAAAGAGCAGCACATCCCAGGCTTGCTCCTGGGTTTCAGTCCCAGCTGCAGGCAGCCGATTCCCAGCCTACTCCCCGGAGACGGCATTATCAGCGCCTTGCCAGCAGAGAAGGTGGAAACAAGGGAGGGGGATTGCTAAGGGAAGGAAGGAGAAATCACATGAAAAATAACGCAGCAGCTGGTCAGTGAGACTCAATTTTCAAGTCTAATCTTGGTTTGTGCAGTCAATGGGGGAGAAATGCCACAATTTGCATGACAACGGCCAAGCCAACTGAATAGTGGCAAATCAATCCTGCAGCAAAAGATAAAGCAGAATCTACCTAATATGTTAACAGCAAGGTAAAACTCAATTCCCATAATATTTGATGATATTGATTAAAACTGACACTTTTATCATCATTATTATTATTCGTTTTCCACTTAGGACTTGGAAACAACTGAGCCATATAAAGATGCAGTTGTCTGACACAAATAGAAACATACTTGACCATGGAAGAAAATAACGTAAAGTCCACATCTATTAGCATTAACAGACCTAGGAAAATATTAGGGATGGCCATTTTAGTGTGTTACAAAGAAACACACGCACTGGGTTCAGGCAGAGATTCAAGTGAATTTATACCCATTAGGAGAGAAGTAAATAGGTAGCTGAAAAGAAATATAAGGTTTTATTTATGGCTTAGTTGAAAATAATCAGCCAACATGATATCTCTGCCTTCCTTCCCACTTATTTAAAGATATGACTGTCAGTGTTGACTTACTGTTGAATTTAATAACCCTCACAGTCACTACTGGGTAATAGGAAAATTTCCTGAGAATATGTATTTGGCTATAATTAACTCAGGAAAAAAAATCCTCCTTCCCTTCCTCAGTCACCAGTGTCATTATCCCATTTAATAGTCTCATTTTTAAAAATGACATTACAGCTGAATGAGAATTGCTGGTCTGACAAGGTAAGCACATTCAGCACAGGAAAAAAGAAAGTACCTACCAATGATGTTGCTGCCTGCATTTAAGCAAAAGGTAGCTGGATATTAAAATAAGAACAAAGTGAGGATGCTGAAACATCCACATTACTTTCATCAAAGGAATTTTTGAGAGTAAATAACCATTTTCAGGGAAAAAAAAATACATTTTGGGGGGTGTTGGTGTTTAACTACAGTGCATGCCATCACAATATTGGAGACAAACAGTGATGAAAATCTCAGCCAGCATTGCTTATGCCGCTGAATCCATTCTGCATAGCACTAGCAAAGGATCGCAAACATCCCAATTATGTCAACGCCAAATCTTCTCACTTGGTTATAAGCTAAATGAGAATCCTCCCTTCAGCCCCACTTTCACTACTGAGGTCTCAGAATATCTTTCCCTGCAATATATAGAAGAAAGCCAGAAGTTTCAAGTGGTACCTCGTTGAATACTGAACACTTCCAAGGGTCTACATGTTGTCCTTGGCCTCAAAAAGATAGCGACCTGCAATAACATGCCAGGAAAGGCAGACCACTGATGCTCCTGTTTTTGAAGGTGTCCTAAGAGGTGCTGGAGAAGACAGGGGGCTCTAAGTTGTGTTTGCAGAAGATCAGGGTCCCTCTCTCACCTTCCAGTCATCAGAAGAACAGGTAGGTACCACCCTGCCCATGCACATCCTCCAAAACCTGCCCTGGAAAACTCTTCATTGTCTCCTGCCGTGCATATATTACAGATCCAGACACAGCCATGTCCAAACCTGCCCATTAATCACATTTCCTTCCACAGGCAGCAGCCTTCCATTAATATATATTAGTTTTTGTAATGGACTTGAGTAAAGATGGAAGTGACATTTGCTCCCTCAAGTGAAATTATACATTTATACACATCCTATCGTGTTTTGGCATCTCATGTTTTTACAGCAGTTGGGCTGTCACAATCTCTCCCGCAGAAACAGCTCTTCTGCATTTAACAATGTGAAGGTTAAAAAAGCCCAGCCCCAAGAACAAGCCAAAGTCAGGAGCCTGGTTTATGGATCAAAAATCCAGGCATGAGATGATTTTGAACAAAATGGATTGTGCTTTGCCAGTTTGCTTCTGATAATTTCTTTGGGGAAATAAACCTTTGCTGAATTATCCCTCAGAAAATGGTGGTAACACAGAGATTTTATCTTCTTTTGTTTTAAATAGAGAACAATTCTATAAATACAAGGCCTGATATTTGGGTAACATCGTAATGTAACTATGTGGCCCGACATTTAAACTGATTCGAAACCAGCTTGGAATACACATCCCCTTAATTCAGATCTTTCCTCTCGTCTTGATTATTTATTTTTTCTTTTGTAAACAAAAGAGCCCAGCAGGTCCCAGCACTGAGCTGAACAGTATAGGAGCAACCCCTTACATCTCACCCAAACAACTACAAGTCCCTAAAAGGAAACATGTAACACTACTTGTATCTGCACTTAGATTGGCTAGAATAAAGGAAAATCACAGAAAACCAACATTTCTGATTGTATTAAAATACTGTGATGAGTAAAACATGGTCTGAAAAAATGGAATTAAGTATTCAGATTACTTCTGTTCACAGAATCTGTATGAATCATAGAATAATGAGAGTTGGAAAGGACCTTAAGATCATTCAGTTCCAACTCCCCTGCCATGGGCAAGGATGCCTCACACTAGACAATAATTTATAGGATAAATTACCAAAAACGGATTTTAGGTTATCCCCAGTTTGTAGATAACCAGACTACAGATCTGATTAGTGGTCCATGAGTTAAAAATATTGATTATTATGAGTAATAAAAATCAACCAAATTTGTTACTTCAATTGGAACATCCAATGCAGAGGGTTCCCCCCCTTAAACTGGATGACTTCAGCTTTTAGACTGCATAATCATTCATCACCTACACTGTTACCATTCCCTCTGTAATGATCATATGCTCTCAAAGTCCTCAAGTCAAATCAGCTTCCTCACCCTACTAATGAAGAAACTGGAGCTTAACTGAAGAAAAATAGCTATATAATGCATCTGACCTACCTTAAAGTTACTAAAGATGAAAGAGAAAAGGGTAAAACCATGTGATCAGGTTTGTAGCACTGTTCTGGCAGATGGCAAGCCATGGTTGTAGTAACTCAGGCCAATGAGTAAACTGCACTGCTAGGTATCATCCCAGCTTTACTCTCATCTGATTGTCCTGCAGGTTTTTCCCCCTGCATCTAGCACAGTATGAACAGACAGCAATATAACCTCATGCAATATGCATCCTACAGTAGAGATTCAAATGTTAATGATGGCATTTGTTCAAACCTGACTCCTGAGGACAAATCTTGCCTTCACCATCCTCCATTCTTTCCATGTGATTGATTAGAGTAGGATGATTTTTGGAGGAGTCATTAAGAATGCATAGAACAGAAAAATAAGAATAAATATGCATATAAACAGATGATTCTAAATAGAGTCGTTATAAGATACACCCCAGCTGACTTCCCCAGCATCTTCCCTCCTGCAAATTAACAGGAGTTCAAGGTATTTTGAGTTAATTAATGGAGGCAGTGCAATACAAACCCCAGCGGTATTAAGACATTGCCCCAGACAGTTAAATCCTCACTGGATTAAAAATAGTACAGTTAAATCTGCTTCTGACAAAGCAGAGGGAAGAAAGAGCCAATTCTCTTGTAGCTAATGGAGCTAAATTGGGATAAATGAAAGTAAAATGAAGCCTTTACACTTGTGTGGGTGCAGGCACAACAAGGCCTGCATCATCCCAATATTAACTCGAACTATTCAAGTGCCTTGCTCCTGGAAAATCAAACGCAGTGACCTTAAAGCTCATCCAGTTCCAACCCCCTGCCATGAACAGGGACACCTTCCACTAGACCAGGTTGCTCCAAGCCCCGTCCAACCTGGCCTTGAACACTGCCAGGGATGCGGCATTGACAACTAAACAAACTTAATGTTAAGCATATTAAGGAGAACATCACCCTCATTTAACAACTCCACAGCACTTTCAGTAGCACAGTCAGACCACAAAGGACGGACTTTATAGAGTATGAAGTTACACTTCTACTTCTTCCAGCACCTGGGTGATTTTATCAGACTTTTGTAAAAACCTGTTCCCCATTCCTGCCCTTTTAGGCCAGTGGAAACTCAATGTATCCTGGAAGAATAATTCTGTGTGGCTGAAAACACCCATTTACATCACATAGTGACACTGGAGCAGCAGAAAAAGGGAGCTCTTTGCTCTCTACGATGGATTAGGGGACATTTTACTGGCAGCTGCACAGTGAGCAGTTAGGTATGGGGCAGTCTGCGGAGAAGGAAATGCTGAGAAACAACGTGACAAAGTGGAGCAATAGCCAGGAAAGAGAAAAATAATATGTATCCTTCAGCATCAGCCAGGGACTTAGCTAGAAACACTCCTGGCAGATTGGATTCTTCGATGCCCTGAGTCACCAGCTTCCAAAGCGGTTGGTTCACTGCATACATTTACAATGAATAACAATCAACTCCTTAGCTGCTTATGACTTGGGTTTTATTCGTTAATTCTTGATCAGAATTCATGAAACACGTTTTTTTCCGTTAACATGGCTTGGAAGTGAGAATCCCATGCAAAGACGAAATAACATGTACGTAAGAAAGGATCCTGATGGTCTGAGTAAGTGAAACGTTAGTAAGTGATACCACTGACAAGTGCAAAAGAACTCTGTTGTACTGTGTGCTGCTGCTTTCCCACTGGCAACTCCAATGAAAATTGATTTTTTGTTTCCTTTTCAACCACGCAATATAAGAAACTGCACTTTCAAAGTCTTCCCTCCCTTCAATTCTGTTGCATTGAACTGGTTTCCCTTTTAAATTATCAATGTCTTTGTGGCTCTGGCTGAGCTTATTTTATTGAAGGTTTTTTGAGCAACAAAACCTGGCAGATGAGTAAAACTGAGTCCAAGGAGTCCAAGAGTAGTCCCAATGAATCTGCAATTTTCTAGTGCATCATTCTGCATCAGATGAGTTTGGGACAGTGTCCAAGAAGAGACCATCTGCACCCAGCATGACCGTACTCCTGGAAGCTGCGCAGAGTCCTTCACCTTCTCTTCAATAGCTCTGGAGAGCAAAATAATAGTAAGGTTTCTAAAAAGAACAGAACCAATAAATAGTAAGCTGCTTGGCCTGAAATACTATCTCTTTCCAGGTTCAGTACATCCAACTCATGTTAGTAGCCTTCTGCCACATATAAGTGGCGTTTGACATGGAAGAAACAAATGATACTGAATGAAGAAAATGGATTTTGAACTGTGAGATCCCAACACTGAAACAATAAAGTCCCAGATAAGTGATTGAGGGGATTTGCATATGTACAGTTCCTGAATTCTTCCAAATTTCACGCACATGCTCTGTCACAAATGCCTCAAGGAGCAGCTAGGCAACCACAGAATGTAAAACCTCCCCATCTATCCCCTACCCTGCATGCAAGGAAGACTACAGTACAAAAGCCCTCCCTTTTAATGCTTCAGCAAGGCAAGTCCATGGAAGGAGCCAGGTCTAAAAGGCAAAAAGGAACATGCCAACCACTTTTCATACAGCTGTCCTGCAAAGTCCAATCACAGCAGCTAACTAATGGGATAGGAAATCAAATCCCCACATCAGCACACAGCTGGATGCTACCAGAAGAGGTGGTCCTGTGCCTGCAATCCTGACCCCAGCTTCACACCCTCCCCTATGCCCCTACTCACCTGACCCTTACAGGAGCCAAGCTTAAGAAACTAAATCACCACAAGGCTTCAAGTTTTTACTCAGGAGAAAAGAACCTCCATGAGGATTCTCTAGCCAGGGGAAAAAGATCAATAACAACATTTTTGGCAGCAGCCTGCCATTAGGTCAGTTCAGCTGTACTTCAGAAATCCAGCTAAAAGTTGATTCTTAAGCAGCTAAAGATGGATTTTAACAGTGTGTGGGTTCTAGCTGTGGTGCAAGGAAAGCCATGGGATCATGTGTTTGGAAGAGGAGAAGACTCAACCCTCTTTGGTATTAACAGTGGTCCAGTATCTTGCTGCTATTAAAAGGATGAGACCCCACTGCTGCTCCACTTCCCAACCACCCACTCCTCTCTCATGTGAGAACCAGTGCTCTTCCAAACCTCAACTGAGCCACTACCCCAGCAGAAGAGCTCTCCATGGGGCTTCATCCTTCAGACTTGAAAGTCAGAAGGTCAAGCTGACTTCAAAACCAAAAGCAAGCAGCTAAGAATGGCCTGTTTTACTATGCCCTCAGTATCCAGACAGTATTGCCATTGCTTCATTTAAAGACCAGCTGGATTTGGGACCTCCTGAATAAGCTGATCTCCTATCACCAAAGCAGCAAACTCCAAACTAAGCCAACAGAGGCCAGTGGAGGGGGACTAGAAGAAAACGTGTAGCTAAGATATCATAGAGGCTTTTAAAGAAAGAGGACATACTATTTTCTAAAGAGCACACAAATGGCTTCGGGTCCCATTGTTCAAAAGTGCCAGACAGAAAGAACACTACATATATGGGAAGCATGTCTCTAAAGTATGCATTTATAAAGCCAAAGACAAAGACCATACTTTGCTCACATTTTTGAAGTTCAAGGTCACTGAACTGTAGGAGCCTGGGGCATGAGGATGAGAGCACAAGGGCAGTGAAGGAGAAAGGTTAAGATGTCCTCTAGGACAGACATCCAGCTAGGGCAGAAATGGAGCGGAAGAGGAGACAGAAAGTATAAAGTCATCCATATACAAAATCAGGTGCTGAAGCTGCAGCAATATGTGCACAGGTGGGATTTGGAGATTGAGACAGAGAGGTGAGGCAAGACACACATAACTGTGAGTTTTAGGGAGTTAAGCTGGATTTCACAAAACATTTCTTCTCTGGCCACTGACAGGAAAGAGGACCTAGTCCCCTTAATGTCTACAAGGGACTTTGGTCAGGGCAGCACTTCTGACCAGCCAATGTAGTGTCACTCAGGCTCCAGCCACGAGGATTCTAGAAGTCCTTCCTACCGGTCCTCATTCCAAATCATCTTTATCAGTTATTTTACATCTCTTAAGTACGGCACCAGTACTCTTCTTCTGCAAAAATATAGTATTTTAGGTGTTAAAAGAGAAAGGAATTTGGCAGTGCTGGGGTAAAGGTTGGACTTGACTATCTTAAAGGTCTTTTCCAACCTGGTTGGTTCTATGAGACGAGTAAGGAAATACCTTTGCAAATCAATCCAGCCTGTTTGTTACACTCATTTGCCATCCTTCACAGACAACTCCAACAGGCAGGCTTTGAGCTGCCAGATTTACTGCTCAGCTGGCAGGAGAGCAGGCCACCAGCCTCCCCAAGGTCCCAGCCCCTTCTTCCCTCTTACTGTCAAACTCCCATTAGATCCTACCCTGATTAAAATGCTTCCTACTCAATCCTTACACCAGCCTCAGTCTGCCACTTTCAAGTGACTTGCTTTTATACCCATGTTAATGAGAGAAGGAGGCAGTTAAGAACTGAATTAAAAAACAAGCAAAACAATGATTGGGGGGGAATTAACAGAAATATTCAGTCCTTGATCTCCAGAATTATCTTTCAGACCTACAGGCATTGGCCCTAATAGATCATTTATTACCTTAGGAATCTAAAATAAAAGTTTTTCCATTAAAAAAAAATACGTTTCAGTGTTTTAGAAATAAGCATGCTCCATTCCTGGATTAATATCAAGCTATCACAGAATGAGGTATGATCCACCTACACAACTGCAGCATTCCCAAAGCACTGCAGAAGGCAAAAGGGATTAAATGAACATGCAGAAGCTGTATTTACAGTTAAGAGCAACCACTTTATTTGCCTTCCTTTTGTTGTAATATTTCAATATAATACTAACATTCATTCTTTGTGCTCTTCTACAGTACTGAGTCTTGACTGATGATTTTTGTAAAGATTTTTTTAGTGATTAATCATTTGTCTCTACCTTTTGGACTTCAGTGAAAGCATCTTGATCACAAAACGGAACAGTTTAATACAGATATTGTAACAGCCTCCAAACAGGGGAAGGAAAACCCCCAAGCTAACTCACTTTGGATCATTGCAGATCCAAGGTCTATGCAATTCAGTGAGCGACTACCTCCTCCCAGGCTCAAAATAGGTACTGTAAGTACCAACAAAGATCATACAAATAGAATGCTACGGATCATTGAACAGTGGTATTATAGCACATTAGTTGTTAGCACTACAGGGTTGGTGGTTGGTTTGCTTTTTGAAGCATCACAGCTACTTCCCCTTGCTTTTTTCCCCTTCATAGGTAAACCATCTGAAAGTAGTAATTATATTTTACCAGTGTGGTATCTCATTGTCAGGTAATAATTTCGACACAGACATTAAGGGAAGCTTATGGTCTTAAAGCCACACTGAAAGAAACGCTGAAGGCAAAAATCTCCCTGCTGGCTTTGTGGTCATTATTTAAAGAAAAAGAATATTTTCATAGAATCCCAGACTGGTTTGGGTTGAAGATTTGGGCTGGAACTAGCTCATCCAATTCCAACCCCCTGCCATGGGCAGGGACACCTTCCAGGTTGCTTCGAGCCCAAAAAGTCCAGCCTGGCCTTGATTTCTGCATCCATCACACTTCAAGTGCTACAGAGCCACAGAACCTACAGAAACCAAGGATATCCTTATCCTAGGTAACTCTTCCTAATCTAAACCAGACTAAACCCAAAAATCACTCTTTAAGTGACACCCTATAGCATGGATTAACACAACAAGGGGCAGGATATGCCAAATTCAACAAGGGGCAGGATATGCCAAATTTATGTGATGTTCAGTGTTTTACCAAACTTGACACCAGAGTACAAAAGTCCTTCCACATCTTAAATGACACATTCTTTAGCCCATCACGTAAGCATCACCAAAGGAAACAAGGCTTATTTGCTTAAACTGTTCCACTCCCTTGCAAGCTATACCTTCCCAACACTCCTCCTTATAGCATATGGTGTACATAGATACTGATACCCTGCTCCCAGCAGGGCCATTGCTCCAGCCCTTGGAGCTGCCCTCCACTGGTGCATCAGCTTTTGCCAGCCACATTACCACTGCTCTCTTGGCAGCGTTTTCCATGGCCGTGGAACAAATGTGCTCCTGTTCCATGTGTTCCCAAGCGAGGATGCCAGTCTTTGGACACCAGCCTTGGGCATCAGGCCAGATGGATGCTTTCTGCTATTCCTCTGCTTTATGGACTTGAACACAGCAAGAGTCTATGAACTATAAAATCACAATGCTGTTATCTACTGAAAATACAATCACTGGTCTGTCACATAGCAGTGAAAAAATCTCAGATTAGAGATTTTAGAAAGAGGAATGTGAGTGAGGAAAAACAACAAAAAAGAATAATCTAACAGGAAATCAACATATAAAACTAACTTAAGATAAATAAATCTAACTTAGCATCCCATACGCACACACTTGAGGTAAATGAAGAGACACACATTGCTGTACCATCTTAACTAAATATTACTTATGCCTCACACTTGTGGAAGGCAGTGAGAGGCTCATAGGTTTAGCATCTCTTTTTGGAGCTGGGGAATAACTATCCAAAACCTCTGGGAAAAGCTGCATCATCTGCCTTTTCAGCAGTTTCTAAGGGGCTCCCTATAAGCAGGTGGCATTTTTTGAGCAGAAACATCACCCACTTCTTCCCACCATCTATCTGTATTTATGCCCACACACCTCAAACCATTCTCCAGATGTACTTCCCCCATCAGATGAACAGCTACTGTTTGCTACTTCACTTTAGGAATATTAATTACAGCAAAGCAGATAATTAAGGTTGGATTAATCACACTTCTCAGGGCAGCCAGGCACAGACACAAAAGGAAGAGGAACCTTTTTTGGACAAGCAACAGATCAGCAGTCAGGCAGTCACCTACACCCTGATCTTACCCCATGCACAAGTAACATCAGCCAGCATCTGTCTGGCACATCTACCCACAGAAACGTGCCATGTTTCACTGGGAAAAATCAGGACAAACACACAGAGCTCCTATTTCAAGGTAGCTTTTATTAGGGCTCCATTCCACCAGACTTTTAAAATAGTAGGACAAAAATAGTAGGATAAAAAGAGACAAGACTATGAAACCCTTATTCAGCAAAAGGCTGACACAGATGATCGGATTGGAATTGGGATAAATCAAGTCCCACAGAAACGAAAGAAAACCAAATAAAACAGATACTGAAGTGCACTTGGGAAACCTGTTCCTCTGTAAAAACATGGCTATTTCAGTTTCTCCCTGCTTCCTCCCTGAAGTGCTTTAGATATGGAAACTTGATAACATAATCCAAACTCCATTTAGATATTCCATATGTGAATCCTGCTATACATAAAGACCTGATTTTTAAAACATATTGGTTTTTCTTTTTAGCAAAGGATTTTTAGTTCTAGAAGAAAATTATCTATGGAAAGGAAAAGACTCCACACAAAAATATAGGGAATGTGCCTGATTTCCTGTTTGGTTACTTTAGCATTGAGCGTCTGGATTTTAAGTGCAAGTCGAGCCATATTTAGAGGTTTCGTAAATTCTCCCCCTTCCTTTTTTTCACTTCTTAACCAGAAATCCTGAGAACACACTAGTTTTCACCCAGGGGAAGAGCAAGGAGCCAGGCTCACCAGCCTCCTGCCACAGCTCAGACCCTGAAGGCACAGAGAGGACTCCTGTGATTCACAGTGAAGAAGGCAAACAGAAAGACATCTGGATGCCTCAGAGGTTGGTTTTCTTGGTGTTTTTTTTAGATAACTTTACAGTATCATGCAGTAGCCTTAAGAATAGCGAGATTCTGGCACAACGTGCATCAAAGCTGCAAAAGCCACATAGAGCTACAGAAGCCTTGAACTGCTCATTCCTGCTCCTCCCATCCTTTGAACACTGACGTTCACAAGGACAGGATGAGAACAAAGACCAGTTCTCCATATGTGCCTTGTGCCCACACAAGGGAGGTAGGTGGCAGCCAGCCCAGCATCAGCCACCAAGAGCCCAGCAGCAGGTCAGAGCTGCACCTCCACCAGTGCCAGTCACAACAGCAGCAGAAGTCCTCAAAATATGGTAATTGAGGGATTGGCATTCAAAAGCCTTCAGTTCCACATATTTACGTTGAAAATACTTTCATGCATAGGCAAGGCAAAAAACTCAAACATAATCCAAGTGGGCTTGCAGGCGTCATTCTTGCATGGGGATTCAAAACCGATTGTAGGGCCACAAACATTGAAGCCTGACCAGGACTAACCACCACCATAACCAGAACTAGGTAGGAAAAAACTGATTTAAACTGTTTTAGTAGAAAAAAATGGTGATAGGAGAGATGGCAGAGGAGGGGCCCCAAAACAAGAGGGATGTGTAGCTGTTGGAATGGGTCCAGAGAAGGTCATGGAGATGCTGCGAGGACTGAAGCAGCTCTGACCTGGAGACAGGCTGAGAGAGCTGGGCTTGCTCAGCCTGGAGAAGAGAAAGCTCCATGGAGACCTTAGAGCAGCTTCCAGTGCCTGAAAGGGGCTACAAGAATCCTGGAGAGAGGCTTTGGACAAGGGCCTGTAGGGACAGGACAAGGGAGAATGGCTTTAACCTGACAGAGGGGAGACTGAGATGAGATCTTAGGCAATTCTGCCCTGTAAGGGTGGTGAGGCGCTGGCACAGGTTGCCCAGAGAAGCTGTGGCTGCCCCATCCCTGGCACTGTTCAAGGCCAGGTTGGATGCAGCTTGGAGCAACCTGATCTAGTGGAAGGTGTCCCTGCCTGTGGCAGGGGGTTGGAACTGGGTGAGCTTTAAGGTCCCTTCCAACCCAAACCAGTCTGGGATTCTGGGATTCTGTAATCTCAAAAATAAATACAAGGCACTTACTCATACTATGTTTTTCTACACCAGAAGTACATGGTTCCAGGCAGTTTTCAAGTGTGGTAGCGACTGGTGCTGTAAGACCTCAGCTTGTTCCAGCTGAATTTGGAAAGGACTTAATCATCCCATTCCGGCCAGCTATGATAGAAGTGATGAGTTACAGGAGGCAGGGTTGGTGTCTAATCAACATAATTAATCTCATTTGATGATTACCCCAAGCAGGGAAGAGCTCCTTTAGGCACAGGTAAAAGTGCACATGAGTCACTACTTGGCAGGGATGGTGATTAGTTTGAAAATTCAAGCTGTGGTTTGTTGGGAGGTTTGGACTCAGTCTAAAGAGGAAACACACAAATTATTAGGTGCTAGGACAAAGTCTAGGCAGGCTTTCTCCAACCACCAAGACACTACTGTCACTAAAAACCTGTGAATTTATCAAACAATAGAAAGCATCTTGGGACACAACACCCAAGTTGGCAATTTTATTACCATAAAAATGCTCTTATAATATCCACACAAAAGTTAATGCTTTTACAGTGCCAGGATCCATTTAGAAGTGCCTGGTGCCTCTTAAGCAGTGATTCTGGTTTCCTCATCCAGAGATTTCAGAAATTCTTTACACAGCTTCAAAGCTGCATCTCACACTTACATCTCACTAACTGAACACAGTCCAGTTTCAGCACAACACAAACAAGCTGTTTAGGTATTGCCATCCATTCCTCTCCATTTAAGGCAGCAAAAGCTAGCACAGCCACCAAAAGCAGCAGCCTACCTTCCAAGTACCATGGTTTATTTGTTGCTGCCCTCACACCTTCTCTGTATTACATGGTTGAAGAGCAAATTGGATGAGTGAATTGAGCCATTTTGAGGGTATGTGAGTTCAGAGGAGAGATGAAATTTCACAGTTCCTTCCAGAAGCATAAGAAACTGATAGAAGAAAAAAAAAAAACAAACCACCAAGTCATGTCATATCAGACATCAGAGAGTTCTGCAGTCCCAATTTCAAGCAGCTGTTTGCCAAGTAACCCAATTGTCATGGCATTGGAAAAACACATCAGCCAGCAAAAGGTTCCTAGTGCTTCCTGGCAATATGTCACTCCATACATTGATTTAGCAGCCTTCCTGTATATTTAACAGCCATGAAAATAACTGCCTCAGAAGAAGTGATTTATCCCCTTTGACCTGATCTAAAGCCAGCAGAGCTCAGCTGCAGCATGCAGTGAACTTTAGATGAGTATTTACAGCTCTCGCTTGCTAATGTCTTCACTGCTGATAGAAAAGCCATCTTCTTGTTCATATTCAGAGAATATATTCCATTTTTATTTCTTAGCTTCCACTAGGGGAAATGCAAATGTCTAAACTCTTCATAAGCTTCCATCATAGCATACTGCTAAGCAGAGAACTGTTTCCATTTTATTCAGATCAAAACCAATTACTACTCCTGCTATGAAATAAATCACTGCTTACATCTATACCAACTATTAAGTCAGAAATGTGCTTACCAGATTCTTAATACTTCTCTGCTGAGGTGCATAATCACTACCACACAAAGCAGAAGTGAGAAGAAGGAGGAGGAACAAAATCTATTGAAGGTTTATGTTGGCCATTACCAGAGGTTGTGACAGTTGCAGAGACCCTCATTAGATATATCCCATGTGTTGCTGGATGTTGCATATGAAGATGCAAAGAGCTGTTTCACATTTCCTATGTAACTCCAAACAGAAGAGGTTCAGAAATTCTCAGCATGAATGAGAAGTCTTTCTTATCCCTTAATTGCTTTATGGTTTCCCACACACACTGTAAAACTCATACTCAGAGGAGTCCATACGAACAGAACCTATGCTCATTGTGGTCTTCCGAAAGCACTTTTCTTTGAAGCAAGCCCATGCAGCTATGCCTGTCCCTTCCAAGTAAATAACCAAAGCTGGACCATAACTTGTTTGGAGCACTTAATGAATAAACACATGAGTATAAGGGATGATAACTGGCCTTGGACTCAAACAAAGCAGGGAGACACTAACAGGAGCCCATGGTAGGAGTGAGAATGAAGTCAAGAGCATCGAGGCTGTGGCTGGTTAATAGGCAACCCAGAGGATTCACAGCAAGAAAGGCCCCTGCCCTGCAGTCAAGCTGGAGATTCAAGCCAGTTCAGCAGTGACCTCAGGATATCCTCCAAAAGCTATGCAGGAGCTCCCTCTAAACATGAGCCTCCATCCCCCGAGGGAAGACTGACAAGCAGCTTCACTACAGTGAGTAAAGACACAAGCAAACCCTTCACTCCGGACACACACCCAGCAGCTCTCCAGTGTTTCTCATCTGGGTATTAGAAAAGCTTTCATCTCTTCTGGTGTGTTTATTATTTATGTTTTGCATTTTCTTGTTTTATTGATGGGAAATGAGGGGAAAGACAATTGCAGTAATGGAAGTTTAAGAAAAACCCATGCTGATTCCAGGCAAACCAGTGCTTGTGTTTGGATCATCATTATCCTCTCAGTAGGTGTGAGAATTTGCTCTTCAAGGAAGACTGCAAAAAGAGAGCTCCCAACTGGTTGTACAGAGTCTTGAAACCCTAGAGGAGTTTCAAAACAACAGCCAAGGCACCTGGCAAAGCAATCCACTGGTTAGGGTTTTTTTTGTGCAATTGTGTCAAAAAAGAAAAGCCCTAAGGTATGAACTGGGAATGACTGTATCTTTAAGTCCTGAAAAGTTATTTTAAACTGACTGGGATTTGAATGCTAGCAATTAGACAAGAAATAGATGCCTCCCTACAAGCAAGAGCAATAACAGTAACAAGTTACACCACTTTGTGAGATGGAATATAATGTGCACCAGAAAAACACATTTAATTTGGCAGAGCTAATGTTTATCCAAGGTAACTGATGATTTACTTTGTTGATTGCAAACTTCTGGAGTCCTGGGTTTACTCTGTATGTGGCATAAAGCTCCCCTCAGCATCAAGCAAATCCTTTGGTGGTGACCAAAAAGGAGAAAATTCAAAAGTATAAAGAAAATAACTGAACAAGAGAGTGGAGCAATTGTTTTACATTGCAGCCATAGTACAGGGCTTTGTTCTTCATCCCTATGAGCATAAAGAAATAGTAAAATAATCGGACAACATGCCTTCTAAACCATTACTCAGATGTTCTGATCAAGTTCACCAGATACAACGAAGAGACTATCAGCACTGAAACTTCTGCCCTGCAAAAGGCTACAGTTCACGCTGTTTATCTGCTGAGCATTACCTGCTAGATTACTCTGTCAGCAGAGAATAGCTTCAAGTTTAAAATCACCAACCTCATTTAGTCTTTAGACTGTAAACATAGAGAGGCTCATTATATCATGATACAACAGTTGTAATGACTAGTATGCATTTAATCTTAGATTAAAATAAAATATGACAAACACATGTGAAACGATTTCATGCCATTTCACCTGTACACAAGCATTACCTTTCGTTGTTACTGCACAGGGCACAGTTTTGTCTCAAGTACATCTAGAGATGAAGGTATTGGGTTTCTGTCCTTGCCTGCTTCAAAATCAAATTAATTGCCTTTTCTAGTGCACATTTATTAATCTATAAAGTATGTATTATGCAAATAACTTCCTTTTAGAACAGGACTCTTGGAACACTTTCTGCTTGTTACATGATTTCATATCATCAGATAATCCCCCCAACTTCTATGGGTCCCACTAATTACTGTTACATTATGGATTTGTGTAGAACATGAATGAATCCTGTCATCAAAACACAACCACACAGCTGGGGCAGTGAAAACAAGAGCTTAAATCCCTTACTGTCAATTTTCCACTTCACCGGATTTGATATCACAAGCCAGTGGCAACACTTGGAAACCAAACAGGGTCATGCAGGTGCAGATCCATGTTGAATACAACATATGCAGAGGTCATACAGCTTAATTTGTCCCGTCCCTTCTTGATTTGACACAAGCTGTTGTACTACTGTTTGCCTTCTTTTTTAAAAAAATATCAAACTTGACACTTCTGCAGAGTCTTGAACAACTTCCAACTCATCAGATATAGCATATCCTATAGTATATTTTAAGTATATTTTAGCATGCATTTAGAGACATTAAAGTAGAAGAATAACATCATTTAGATGCTACATCATATGCATCCTATATGTTATTTATAGACCAGTGTGGATATCACATACTACTACATGCACTTCACAGAAAGCTTCATCATGCAATCACAAAATCCCAGACAGGTTTGGGTTGGAAAGGACCTTAAAGCTCATCCAGTTCCAACCCCCTGCCACGAGCAGGGCCACCTTCCACTAGACCAGGTTTCTCCAAACCCCATCCAACCTGGCTATCCAAACAAACCTGGTATCAAATCAATACATCTTTTAACATCAAATTACTGACTTTAGCACAACTGCTACCTCTATTAAGTAAAATGAAGAAACACATACTAAAATTACCATTCATGTCCTTGAAAGTTGCATTCAGGTCATTATCCTTCAGCTGAAAGAGATGTATTGTGTTCAGGATGCACTTTTACTGAGCATATTCAAGTGAAAACCAGCCTTTGCAAGTCCACAAAATAAAATCCTTCAGATACCTGCAGATTCCCTTAAAAAGACATCTTAAAAAGCCATTTCATACATAAAATAACCAAATCCCTACTCACACTGGCACTGCACAGTCACAGGTTCAGCAGTTTAACTGATTTTTTCAGTGTCTACTTGGTTTTAAGGCTTTTACACACACATGCACCCTAGATAATTGTAGGTACAATACTTCCCCTTATTATTTAATCCCCTGAAGCTATAACTGAAAAATGCTAATATTACCTTGCATGCTTGAAGCAGCTTGTTAAAGAAAGGCAATTTTCTCATGTGTCAAAAGATTCCAGTCTCATGAGATCCTCCAGTAAAATTGTAAAGTAATTCAATCATAATTAAAGCAAAATTGCATCTTACCCAACCATCATGTTTTGCAAGACAGATTTAGCTAAAAAAGGGAAAGTCTACAACATTGTCAGCAGGAAGAGAGAAAAAGCACATTGAAGGAGATGGAGGGAATTAAGGGTCAGAGGCTGTCAGCTCTGCTAGAAGGAACAGAGAACCCATGGGTAGCTGAGCCATCCTCTCCTGCACAAGACAGATGACTTACTTTGCATTTCCCCCTCGGACAAATCATTGCATTTGTCTCTCTGAAAAACAATACCTTTGCAAGTATCTGCCTCTGAATTAAGCCACAAAATTTTGTGAGGAAAAACAGCATAAGCCTTTTGTGTTTGGATTTGTTTGGGCAGACTCTGTAAGTGATGATGCAGACAGTGAAAGCACCTCTCGCATTTTAGGTCTTAAAAAGGTTTTCATAGCTTAGGTTCATTAAAAAAAAAAAAATAAAATCATAGAATAGTTTGGGTCAGAAGGGACCTTCAAAGCTCCTCTAGTCCAACTCCCCCTGCAATGAGCAGGGACATCTTCAACTAGATCAGAACCACATCCAGCCTGGCCTTGAATGTCTCCAGGGATGGCACATCCGTCACCTCTCTGGGCAACCTGTGCCAGTGCTTTACCACCCTCACTGTAACAAATTTCTTCCTCACGTCTACCCTGAAAATAATAGAAGCAAATATTTAAACCAAACCAAAAATCCCTGCTGTGGTTACAAGTCAGAAGCATCATTGCAATGCAGGCCAGAAGGTCTCACTCTCTTTGAAGATTTCAATACAAATTATCTTTTTTAACTATAATTTTTAAAGCCGTACATAGAAGGCCAGTGAGAATTGAAGTGAATGCACTGTTTAGATGTTCAAGTTATTCTAATTACACTTGATTTTTCCTGCAAGGTTCAGAGATCATGTTTTAAGCACCCTTTAGATCTCTTCAAGAAACAAAGTGCTGTCCTTTTAACACCTGTGCCAGGATAATTTCAAGATGATGACAACATTTATGAAAAAAAAAAATGAAAAAAATAGTTTCAAATATTTATTACTCTTACACCATTTAGCATCGAAATGATACTTAGAGATAAGAAACAGTGGCAAGCAGACACTAGGGAGGTCTTCAGCATAGTTGCCAACACTGTCGCCAGCCCACCTGTAAATGCTCTAAAGGGGGATCATTCCATCACCCCATGGGAGATTAGCAGTCTACTACACTTACAGGTCTAATAAATCAATGTCAGGATAACCCTGTAGATATTAATCTTATTTTTGTTGATGTTTGTTCCATATATTACCTAATAAACTGATTCCATTTTCAGTAATGACTTTAATCGGTCTTTATGCT
This sequence comes from Psittacula echo, assembly GCF_963264785.1. NCBI lineage: Eukaryota > Metazoa > Chordata > Aves > Psittaciformes > Psittacidae > Psittacula > Psittacula echo. The sequence continues at coordinate 22,055,410 of NC_137739.1, read as the reverse complement.
CTGCTACTGCTAGCAAGTATATATAGCACTCCATATATCCCTTTGGCTGCTTCGAAGGCAGTTTAGCCTGACACGTACATTTTCTGTATCACTGAACAAGTGCAGAAAAAGCTCTGCCTACCTTAAGAAATCAAAACCACATACTCCATCTGGTTGAAACACAAATGCTTTATTTTAACCTCAATATCCTCTTTCAGATCGAGGTCACTAATTAGAAGGTAAAGATTCCAATTTGCCTGACTGGTAGATCCATTATATCAATTGATAATTTATTCACATTGATTTCTGACCCTGGCATGCTTTACAGGGCACTGAGCATTTCCTATTTCTCACACTGTATTTTGTAGAGAAGCCAGCAATCAAGTCAACATGTATGACAGCCACACCTTCCCAAGTGCTTGCAGAGGAGGAATTAAACGCAGAAACCAGGAAATAAAGCAGTGATTTACAACGTGAAAAGGCAAGAAGTCAACTCCATCTTTGACATGCTGCTGAGTCAATGCATACAGGATTCTGATTTCCAAATCATAATCGGACATCATAATTAATCTGCATGTTCCTGGGTGGGAGTTTCAGGCTTTCACATGCTTCCAGGCTATGGGACAGTTCCTCCTTTCTTTCAGGAGAGAAAATTGTAAGTCTAACCATGACTTCATACTACTATGTTATTAAGTACTAATCCCACAACATTCAGTGACAGAGTCACCAGGTTATTAGTGCTATAATAATACGTTATAGTAATAAGCCAGTGTCGCCTTTGTCACATTGAGCACAGTAAATTAAATGAGGGCTCAGCAGTAGCTTTGTCCCCATCTTGGGAGCAGGAGGGGCTGAGCTGCCTAGACTCTCCACAATGGCAACCAGTAGGAGGTGGCCACATCTGACACTCATCAGTCCACTTGGCAATAAAAAAAGCATCTACTACTTCAATACAAAGCCAGCTCAGCTACTGAAGAACAAAGCTATGCTCAATAACTTCATCCTTCCATCTGTAGATGAATTGTTTCATAAGCCAAGAAGTTGTTCTGCTTTTATATTAGACTGAATCCAATTTTAAGCTTCTGCTTCTCTAGCACGGAGGCCCTTCTTTAGCTTATATGTCAGCGTGAAATTATTTCCTCTTGGGTGGCATGAAGAAACACTGAAACCCTTAGTCCCCTATGATTCTCAGGAGCTGCAGTTGCCAATTATCAAAAGGACCAAACAAAATAAAACACTGATGTGGGTTCCAGCACATGACAGATGACCTAGATGGGCTTTCAAATTAAGGGCTGTTCAATATGTTGATCTGGAAATATACCACCAAATGATTATCAAATCTTTATCACCAAGAAGATACTCTGAAAAAGCATTATTCAGTGGGCTGGTTAACATTGTCAGCCAGAATTGTGTCAAATGCAAAGAAAGAATGTATCAGCAACATCAAACAGGTAAAAGTGATGGTGAAAAACACATCTTTTGGGGAAATAAGAAAAAAGGAAAAGCAATGTTCTTCCCCAAGGATAAGAGTATGCAAGCACCAGGAATAGCCAATGCCCAAACACTCTGGACAGTACTAAAGCAACTAAAGATCACAGATTTGTGCTGTTTATATTTATTTCCTGGCTATACTAAAGGCCAGGGGCAAAGTGGGGCTCAGACTGGGGCCAGGAGGGATCAGGCACTGATAATCAAACAATGACAACATATACCCTGGTCAAACATCTCACAGGATGTCACAAAACATATAAGCCCAGGAAAGCTGGTGTTGATACATCATTGTGATGGTATGGAGTTTCCTTACTGAGAACCAAAGGGCAGAAGGATAAAACACTTTATTCAGTCACACAAGAAGTCTGTGACACGAGAAAGAAATGAACCCAGCTACCCTGAACATGAGCCCACTGGCCTAACCCTGGAAAAGCACTCTGGGTCAGACATGGAATTCTCCCCTTTCTGATACTGAACGGAAAACAAGAAGTATTTGAAAATGAAAAATTAGATATTTAAAGCAACTATCCTTACAGCTTTGACAACTAAACTGAACTCAGTAACTGAGGAATTAATCAAAAGATTCACTGACCAAAGGATTAATGAATTGAATGGTCCAAATACTTAATGAAATCTACTTTAAAGGGCATGACTGACGCACGTTTTTCATCTTTACGGAATATCATTAATAAAGGTGTCATCTTGAATTTGAGGTTACACCATGTGTCTAGAACAAGTTTATTTTTAGGTGCAGTTTCTACTCTGGATTCCGGTCCTGGTCTAACAGCAGCGCTTTGGCATCAGCCATGGAGCTGGTGTGTGGTTACAGAAACTCAATAAAAACCTGCATCGCTTCACAACCTGTAAGTAACACTCACATTAAAAGTGCATGATAATACGTCACAAAAAATTTATTTCTCCTATGTAAAAAGCAATCTGACAAAGTATAGAAACCATATAAGCCAATTCATAAGTGCCTGAGACTTCACAGTGGTCCCAGGGCCAGCCAGTGAACACACAAGAGACACCCGTTACTATCCACAAAAACATCCTTCCTTATAAAAACATTAATTACAAAAATAGAGAAAGGAGAATCCCTAATAGCATTGTAACAGTCTATGAGCACCTGCTACAAATGAAAAAATTCAGTGTACATTTAAAGGGGATGACTTTTTCAGAGGTATTTGAAAGAGTTATCAAGAAGATCTGACTTCTCTAGATAAAGATCTAGACCAGCTACCAAAAGGTTTTGGTTTTGTTTAGCTGAATCTAAACTACTGCGATCAAGACTAGGGTTTAAGGTCTATATTTGAAATATATCAACAAATCCCATAGCAGCCACATAGCACTGAGAATCCTGGGACAATCCTTAAGGTTTTCCTCTTTGCACAAGAAAGGTAAGATTAATTTTTGTATCTGCACATACAGCATGCTGATGACATAATAAATGTCACTGATTTGAATACCAGGTTGGTTTGGATCACCAGGTTGGACGGGGCTTGGAGCAACCTGGTCTAGTGGAAAGTGTCCCTGCCTGTGGCAGGGGTTTGGAACTGGATGAGCTTTAAGGTCCTTTCCAACACAAACCTGTCTGTGATTCTATGATTCTAAAGGTGTTGTCTTTACTGCCTGCAGTCTGCTAAGAAGCATTTTTGAAGGAGTAAACTTTCCCTTAAGAAATGCTGCTGTTCCAGCTGGGACTTTTCCAATTGATTCTGGAATTATCCCTGCACTGAACTTTGCTGAAATCTTCTTTTACGTAGGTTGGTTTGCAGTGGTGCTGCTGCTGACAACAGAAAAGCAAATGAGGCTTCAGAGTGAAACAGAGAACCTGACTTAGCCCCAAAGACTTTTATTACTGGTTATGATGTGCAAAAATGAGAAAACACAGCTTGACTTTCAGAACACATTTCAGCTTTGCTCGATTGGCAGTGGCTGAAAGTTTTTTCCCTAACTTACAACCACAGATGTCCCCTTTAGTACAATTCCACTGGTATTTTTACTAAAACATTCCAATTGCTACTAAAATAATAATCCTCTTGACAAAATTTACTTCAAAAATCCTCAAATGGAAGCCAGGTGGTCGTCAAAGATGAAGACACAGGTGACAAAGAACGGAGGTTACCATGAACAGTTCCACATTCACAGTTATTCAAAGGTCTCCAGATGGTAAAAAAAAAAAAAAAAAAAAAAAGAAAAAACAAAAACAAAAAAACAAAACAAAACAAAACAAACAATGCCAGAAAACCACTAAACCATGCCAGAGTAAATAGGTGCTAGAAAATATAACAGCTAATATTATTATTTTTTTTGCTTATCTTTCCATCAGAAGATAAAGGTAGGTGGTTGCATTTTGAAATAAAAATATGATGGACTTTCATGACATCTCCTTAAAATTAGTTTTGTACACAGCCAAAATAGCTGATTAAAGGATAGCCACATTCCTGCCAGGATACAAGACAGAGCATAGCTACCCATAGTTGCAGTCAGTGCCTTGAAGCAGTTTGGGAAGCCCTGATCCCCCTTGGTTACTTATTGCTGCACACAGCAGTGCTCTGAGCATCTCATAACACAGAGTTAATGCACCCAGAAGCCATTCCAGTGGCAGGTGAAGAACTCTCTAAAACAGGATTTGTAAATAAATTCAGCAGCAGGCTCTTTTTTTCAGCTGGCAATATCCAGCCTTTTTCAATACAGATGCACAAGCACTTGCAAACATGCATCTCCTGACAGCAGAAGGCAGGAACCGGAGTTAGTGGCTGCAGCCTGATATCCAGCTTATGCAGAACCGCTGCAAATGCAGGTGTCCAGAGGAGGTCATGGAGATGCTGAGAGGGCTGGACCAGCTCTAATCTGGAGATAGGCTGAGAGAGCTGGGCTTGTTCAGCCTGGAGAAGAGAAGGCTCCAGAAAGAACCTTAGAGCAGCTTCCAGTACTTAAAGGGGCTACAAGAAGCCTGGAGAGGGGCTTTGGACAAGGGCCTGTAGGGGCAGGACAAGGGGGAACGGCTTTAACCTGCCAGAGGGGAGATTGAGATGAGATCTTAGGCAGAAGTTCTTCCCTGTGAAGGTGCACAGAGAAGCTGTGGCTGCCCCATCCCTTGCAGTGTTTCAAGGCCAGGCTGGATGGGGCTTGGAACAACCTGGTCTAGTGGAAGGTGTCCCTGCCCATGGCAGGGGGTTGGAATTGGATGAGCTTTAAGGTCCCTTCCAAACCAAACCAGTCTGGGATTCCATGACTCTCTAAAACATCCACCCATGAGTGTTCAGGTAAGATTTCTACCTTTGAAAGGCCTGTGTGAGGATTTCATATTTTGAAAGCCTTCCCTCGTTATTTGGATGAAAGCTGCTTGTAGGGGATAGGTGCTGAAATGATCCTTTTTAGTATGCTGTAGAGTATTTTGTTACGGATCACACCATCTGTCCAAGCTAGTGAATGCAAATTAATCTATCAAGTTTCAAAATACAAGCTTAAAGAAAAATAAGCATGTGATATTAAAAATCCCTTACAAGCCCTTTCCGCTGCTCAGCTCTTATTTGAGATCCATCATTGAAAATGTGGGATTATTTAAAAAATTTTTTCCAAGTGCCTAAAAAAGAGATCCCCTTTATTGCTAGCTTCACTGGTCTTTGTGTGAAAACAATACTTTTTCAACTGAATATTAGCAGATACAGTACAAAGTATTTCGCTGATATTAATGTGCTTACAGCTTATTACACCAAGCTAATTAAAATCTGAATCAAATCAAATCAGGAAATTCTGCATGTCTAATTTGTCCACTAAAGCAGCTCGAGTAATATCATCCAGCTCTGTAAGAGCATTAGGCTATCACAATGCAGCACATGATTCTCTTCTTGCTCTATTCATTGCCAAAAGAGATGGGAAAAGCTGCATAGCTTTGTGGACAAACCATTAGCTTGTCACCTCTTTTGGTTCATCAAAGCATTTCTGCTTCAAACAGATTAGATCTCAGTCTGCTTCTCCTTCAGCAGTATCTACTAGCATGTAGCAAACCCACAGAAGGGATGTCCCCTCTGGGACAGCTGATGTCACCCCGCAACCCAAGTCTGAATTTTTAAGGTGTCAGTCAAAGCCATTAGAAGTTTACTATAATAGTGAGTACAAAGGTGATGTCAGAGAGCAGGAAAATAGCAATTCTGGAAAGGGTCTTTGGACAAGGGCCTGTAGGGAGAGGACAAGGGGGAATGATTTTAACCTCACAGAGAGGCAGACTGAGATGAGATTTTACTGCATACGTTCTTCCCTGTGAGGGTGCTGAGGCGCTGACACAGGTTGCCCAGAGAAGCTGTGGCTGCCCCATCCCTGGCAGTGTTTCAAGGCCAGGTTGGACAGGGCTTGGAGCAGCCTGGTCTAGTGGAAGGTGTCCTTGCCCTTGGCAGGGGTTTGGAACTGGATGAGCTTTAAGGTCCCTTACAACCCAAGCCAGTCTTTGATTCTGCCTTAAAACCTTACTCACAGAAATCCTTTGACTGCCCTTCTGCCATGGCACAATCATACATCATCAGAATGTCCCATAATTTAGTACATGTTTAATACACTAAACATGCACACACATGAACACACATGGTGCTAATGAAGCTATGATGATTCATACCAGCTGAGGATTTATCTCCTGGGAATCTCAACTGGCTTAATTTATGTGAATTTATGTTTCTCTATCCAGACAAGGACTTGGGGGTGTTGGTCGATGAAAAAATGAACATGAGCGAGCAGTGTGCACTCACAGCCCAGAAAGCCAACCGTACCCTGGGCTGCATCAAGAGGAGCATGACCAGAAGGTCAAAGGAGGTGATCCTGCCCCTCTACTCTGCTCTCATGAGACATCACTTGGAGTATTGTGTGCAGTTCTGGTGTCCTCAACATAAAAAGGACATGGAACTCTTGGAACAAGTCCAGAGGAGGGCCACGAGGATGATCAGGGGACTGGAGCACCTCCTGTATGGAGACAGGCTGAGAAAGTTGGGGCTGTTCAGCCTGGAGAAGAGAAGGCTGCGTGGAGACCTCATAGCAGTCTTCCAGTATCTGAAGGGGGCCTACAAGGATGCTGGGGATGGACTATTCATCAGGGACTGTAGTGACAGGACAAGGGGTAATGGGTTAAAACTTAAACAGGGGAAGTTTAGATTGGATGTAAGGAAGAAATTCTTTACTGTAAGGGTGGTGAGGCACTGGAATGGGTTGCCCAGGGAGATTGTGAATGCTCCATCCCTGGCGGTGTTCAAGGCCAGGTTGGAGGAGGCCTTGGGTGGCATGGTTTAGTGTGAGGTGTCCCTGCCCATGGCAGGGGGGTTGGAACTAGATGATCTTAAGGTCCTTTCCAACTCTTTCTATGATTCTATGATTCTATCTGCCTTCATCCTCTTCTACACTGCTCTCACTCAGCATTAGATCTCGCTACCGTCAGATCAGTCCCACCTTGCTCCTAAGCCAGGAATTTTGCCTTAAAAGTATAAATAATCCAAAATAAAAAGTTCAAATTAGCATTTTGTGACTATAGGAGATTTTAAAACTCTCAAAGTAGAAAAAGCAAAATAAAATCTCTCTCGAAGTAGAACAAAGAAAAAGAAAGAAAGCTCCCATGCTGATTTTCATTGCCAGAGGAGAAGAATGTTTGATCAAGGCTCAAAAATCCCACATTCAGTAAGCCTAAGTTTAAAACCCTTGGAACATTTAATGTTTGAGTTATATTACTTACTACTTGAACCTTTTTCCCCTCTAGATTTTCAGCAATTAAAAAGGAGAAAAAGGTACAAACAACTGTAATTAAATAAACATCCAAACTGAAGCACACTTAGTACACTTAATACATTTTATTTCTCCCTAAATTCCACTCCCAAGTACTCCTTCAGGACACATTGTGGAGAAAAAGTGTAAATCCTGCTGGATTACTTCACAAAAGCTTGGTTCAAGCTTTTCAGGAATATGCAAGGCTCAGTGTCTACCCTAATAGCAAATATCTTTGCAGTCAGATAGGAGTTGAAAGCCTACCTTTGATCTCCAACAGCTCCCAACAATTCCTGACAAAGCACAGTCCCCATCCTCCAGTACATGAAAAAAACACACTAATTATTATCAATTTTGAATTCTCCAAAATTAGAAAGGAAGAGTTGCAGTAAGGGCCTGCAAAACATGGGCATAAATACTCACACATCCTTTGTATTTAGTTTCCTACCTCTTGTACTTCTTCCATCAGCTTACTCAGGGTAGCAAGTTAACGTGACAGCTCTAGAGAATTAAGTTACATATTTGTTCAAATCTCTATTCTACTGTTCATTAAAATGATCAGGAAAAGCTTATTCAACACTAGCTTCTAGAAATTCTGTACACCACAGCAAGGCACAACTTCAGGCACTGCTCCTTAAGAAAGTTACACATGGGTTTTAAAACATCCTCAGTGGAGAACATCCTGGGATCTTGGAATGCAAAAGGTGCTTTTTTCCTTACGATTTTACACTTCTGCAATTATTCCTTGTCATAACAGCTTTAATCACAGAATCATAGAATGGATTGAGTTGGAAAGGACCTTAAAAGCATCTAGTTCCAATCCCTAATTCATTAATGAAGCCTTCTCTTACATTAAAAAGATCCATGGACTGGATCCATTGAAAAGCACAGTAAAGTAAGTGTACAGAAACATGAAGGCTTTAGGAATTCAAGATCAGCATCAGAAAAATTGTGCAGAGCTCCACAAAGGAATAAATATAGGTCCAACACCAAGTATCCAAACATACTTCAGAGACTTTTACAGTTTGAGTGAATTAGAGATGTGTGCATGACTACGGGAGTATGATATAGTAGGCATCACAGAAACATGGTGGGATGGCTCCTACGACTGGAGTGTTGGAATGGAAGGTTACAGACTCTTTAGAAAAGACAGGTCTGGCAGGCAGGAAGGGGGAGTTGTTATTTATGTTAAGGATAGGCTGGAGAGTATGGAACTCTGGGGACAGGTGAGCAGTCGACAGAGAGTTTGTGGGTCAGGGTTAAAGGGAGAACAGCTATGGGAGACATTACTGTGGGGATCTGTTACAGACCGCCTGATCAAGAGGAATCTGTGGATGAAGTGCTCTATACGCAGATAGGAGCAGACTCATGCTCACAGGCCCTTGTTCTCATGGGGGACTTCAACCACCCTGACATCTGTTGGAGTGAAGGTACGGGTCGGCACAAGCAATCCAGGAGGTTCCTCAATTGTGTGGAAGACAACTTCCTTCTGCAAGTAATAGAGGAACCGACAAGGAGAGGTGCCATGCTTGACCTCGTGCTCACCAACAGGGAAGGGCTGGTTGGAAATGTGACGCTCCAGGGCAGCCTTGGTTGCAGCGACCACGAGATGGTCGAATTCGTGATCCTTGGGACAGTGAGAAGAGCGTGCAGCAAGCTCACTGCCCTGGACTTCAAGAGAGCAGACTTTGGCCTCTTCAGGAACCTGCTTAGTAAGGTTCCATGGGATACAGCCCTAGAGGGCAGGGGGGCCCAAGACTGTTGGTTGTTATTTAAGGATGACCTGCTACAAGCTCAGGAGTGTTGCATCCCAACTAGAAGGAAGTGCAGCAGGAGGGCCAGGAGACCTCCTTGGATGGATAAGGAGCTGCTCAGGAAAAGTCAAAGGAAAAAAGAGGCTTATAGAAGGTGGAAGCAGGGACAGGCGGCTTGGGAAGAATACAGGGATGTTGTCCGGGAAGCTAGAGACCAGGTTAGGAAAGCTAAGGCCCAGTTAGAATTGAACTTGGCTAGGGATGTTAAGGATAGCGGAAAGGGATTCTATAGGTACGTAGCTGATAAAAGACAGACGAGGGACAACGTAGACCCCCTTCGGAAGATATCTGGAGAACTGGCTACCCTGGATTTGGAGAAGGCTGAGGTTCTTAATGACTTCTTTGCCTCAGTCTTCACTGGCAAAGGCTCTGACCGCACCACCCAAGTCTTGGAAGGCAAACGCACGGACTGTGAGAATGAAGACCCTAGGTCCACTGTAGGAGAGGATCTGGTTCTAGACCATCTTAAAAACCTAAACGTACACAAGTCCATGGGACTTGACGAAATCCATCCACGGGTCCTGAAGGAGCTGGCGAATGAAGTTGCTAAGCCACTGGCCATCATATTTGAAAAATCATGGCAGTCAGGTGAAGTTCCTGATGACTGGAAGAAGGGAAATATAACCCCCATTTTCAAGAAGGGGAAAATGGATGACCCAGGGAATTACAGACCAGTCAGTCTCACCTCTGTGCCTGGCAAACTCTTGGAGCAGATTCTCCTGGAAGGCATGCTAAGGCACATGAAAAACAACAAGGTGCTTGGTGACAGCCAGCATGGCTTCACTAAGGGGAAATCCTGCCTGACGAATTTCATGGCCTTCTATGATGGGGCTACGGAACTGATGGACAGGGGCAGAGCAGTTGACGTCATCTACCTGGACCTGTGCAAAGCCTTCGACACTGTCCCACATGACATCCTTGTCTCTAAATTGGAGAGACATCAATTATGATGGGTGGACCACTCGGTGGATAAAGAACTGGCTGGGTGGCCGCACGCAAAGAGTTGTGCTCAATGGCTCAATATCCAGCTGGAGACCGGTAATGAGTGGTGTCCCTCAGGGATCGGTGTTGGGACCGGTCTTGTTCAACATCTTTGTCGGTGACATGGACAGTGGGATTGAGTGCGCCCTCAGCAAGTTTGCCGATGAGACCAAGCTCTGTGGTTCGGTTGATACGCCGGAGGGAAGGGATGCCATCCAGAGGGACCTCGACACGCTTGTGAGGTGGGCTGATGCCAACCTTATGAAGTTTTACCATGCCAAGTGCAAGGTCCTACACCTGGGTCGGAGCAATCCCAGGCACAGCTACAGGTTGGGCAGAGAAGAGATTCAGAGCAGCCCTGCAGAGAAGGACTTGGGGGTGTTGGTCAATGAGAAACTTAACATGAGCCAGCTTCAGTGTGCACTCACAGCCCAGAAAGCCAACCGTATCCTGGGCTGCATCAAGAGGAGCATGACCAGAAGGTCAAAGGAGGTGATCCTGCCTCTCTACTCTGCTCTCGTGAGACATCACTTGGAGTATTGTGTGCAGTTCTGATGTCCTCAACATAGAAAGGACATGGAACTCTTGGAACAAGTCCAGAGGAGGGCCACGAGGATGATCAGGGGACTGGAGCACCTCCTGTATGGAGACAGGCTGAGAAAGTTGGGGCTGTTCAGCCTGGAGAAGAGAAGGCTGTGTGGAGACCTCATAGCAGCCTTCCAGTATCTGAAGGGGGCCTACAAGGATGCTGGGGATAGACTATTCATCAGGGACTGTAGTGATAGGACAAGGGGTAACGGGCTCAAACTTAAACAGGGGAAGTTTAGATTGGATATAAGGAAGAAATTCTTTCCTGAGAGGGTGGTGAGGCACTGGAATGGGTTGCCCAGGGAGGCTGTGAATGCTCCATCCTTGGCGGTGTTCAAGGCCAGGTTGGATGAGGCCTTGGGTGGCATGGTTTAGTGTGAGGTGTCCTTGCCCATGGCAGGGGGGTTGGAACTAGATGACCTTAATGTCCTTTCCAACCCTAACTATTCTATGATTCTATGAATATTAAAAGATATTGATATCTATAACCATTTGACAGACTGAGACACGAAGATGGCAATTTATGGCAATATTTTTAGTTATCTAAAAGGGCATGTCCATGTCCAGCCAAATATAGTTCGCTTTCCCCAGAAACTCATCTATTTAGACTCAGGAGTGCACCACAAGACGCACTAAGGAGCACGTCACTAGATTCCATTTAAATTAAGGTGGACTAAACCCCCAAAGACTAGTACAAATGTCTCAGGACCACCTTAGCAATTTCTCCAGGCTGGGTATTTAGGATTCATTCACTAGATGCAGTTTGAAGCAAGCAATAAAATCTTCATGACTAAATAAAGCACCCAAACAGAAATGAAGGACCAGCTTGCTCAGTATCTACTTGTTCTGAGGGCAGCGAGCTGCCAGCACCCAGATTTTAACCTCTGTGCAGGGTGGCAGGAAGAACTCTGATAGGCTGATGGTTCTAAATATCTTCTGCAGTCACATCTCTCTCCTTCACCAGAGAAACACAGAATATGTCCATGAAGACATGAAGAGACAGATGCTGCAAGTTCCAGCATCCTTCTAAAAGTTGCCAGTTGCCATCAGCTTCCTATTCTCAGTCCTCACTCTTCCAACCAGCAGTTAAGGCTTTTAGGATTCTTTAGACTCTGGCTGAAGCAGCAGATTTGGATTCTTGAATTGCTTTCAATTTAAAAGCTGTACCAAAAAAAGAGTAGTGAAATCCACCAGAGCCTCCTGCTGGTACGCAGAGGTTCAAGCAGAAGTAGAACTGGTGTCCTTGGGAAGGTGTTGTTAACAGTATTTAGCAGCGGTCCCTGGCCAGCTGGAGACTGGCACCAACAGAGCAAATTTTCCCTACAGAAAGGTACTGATGACAGAATGAAGCCAGAAGATGGGAGCATAGAAATGAGTGGAACTGAAGCAAAGAAACATACAAATCAGTAATAGGCTGGAAGGACAGTGAAGAGAGTCCCTGGACAGCTATTTGTGTTTAGTATTTTAATTTTTTAAAGCACAAACAATTCTCCCTTAAAGTTACTACCAAAAAGTCACTAGGTAGAAAATGCTTCTTTGAAAGATGACTAGATAAAAACCTTTTAAGCCAACAGGATACCAAAATATTCCTGGTGTATCTTTAACTCCTGTTCACTGACTGATATCCACCTGAGAAGTTACACTTCCCATGAGCCACAGCACAAACTATTAGCTTGATGCACTATTAAACCTCAAGTCTTGAGCATTCCAAGGTGTATAAAGGGAAATCTAGCTGGTAAAAAAAGAAACCTCCAACTCTCACCTTATAGGAAATGACTCACGGTGGTACACTCAGTCTCCAAGCTCAGAGCTCTTCATACAATCACAGAATCAATCAGGTTGGAAAAGACCTTTAAGATCATCAAGTCCAACCATTCCCCAGCACTGCCAAAGCCCCCACTAAACCATGGCACTAAGGGCCTCATATACACGGCTTATGAACATGTCCAGGGATGGTGACTCCACCACTGCCCTGTTGAGTTTCCCATGTTGAAGTGAAACTTTGTGTTTTAGTTTACGGCCACTAAATAAAGTATGTGCAAAAATTCTAACTCAGTGTTTGGATATCTAAATCAACCACGGCACAGATCGGTATCGATTTCACACAGATGACTACTTTTACCATTTATCACTATACCTATATCCTGACCATACTTCCCCTTCCTCTCCCCAGTCAATAAGATGCTGTAAATCTAATAACTCATACAACAAAGAAAGAAATATTCAGGGAAAGGAGTAGAGTAACAAAACACCCTGTTCCCTCAGTAAATAGTCTGCTATGTTTTCTACCCTAAGCACCAAAAGAGGTGTTGATTTCATGTTACTTGCAAGATGACACCCTAAGACTAGTCCTAACGATCTTTGCTTTCAAGTCAGCATAATTGAGGGCTCATAAGGTGACCTGAGAACCTCCTGTGGCTCCCTGGGCACCCCCCAAGCTGCATATAAGCAGTCTCCTTTCTCCAGCACAATAGTAACAGCAGCCCATTTCTAGACTTTTCCAAGACAAAGCTTGATTAGGAATGAGCTGGAGATCCAACTGCTTGGCCCGAACACGAGGTCAAAAGCAGACATCAGTGTTGAGTTGGTTAATGTATGTTGGTTAGCTCAAGCCCTTTCAAGCAGCAAGAGGAGAGGAAGCTTTCCATGAGCCTAGTAGAGGCAGGAATTGATGTGCAGGAAAAGTGATCCCCTCAGATGAAATCAGAATCTCTGAGCAGGCCTTCAGAGGGACAAGCAGGAGCTGTCTGGGAGGTATGCTGTATCAAAGCAGTCCTTAGTCACATCCTTCTTCATTAGCTATGTGCAGATCACTCATGTATACAATGACCAGCTGCAAGCTGTCTATAGCCAAACACATGAGGGACAATTCCTCTTGCTGCCAGTATTTTCCACTTATCTTTCACAGTTCTGGGTCCCTTATTCCTTATCTGGAGGAGAGAGTGTTCATGTTATGTTCAAGATTCAGTACAGGTTTATTTCACAACCAAACAATTCATATCCCCTCTCTGCTCAGCTAGGAATATCTGAAATACAAAAACACACCCAAACTAAACCCCAAGAAATAAAAAGATTACAGAATTAAAGATCCTGCAGTTTATTAATGACTACTAATTTGTGATATATAGATTTTTTTGTCCCCTACTTGCACTACAATTCTTCAGTTTTGTGGTCAAGCTGACTTCTGGCATTTAAAAAGATGTGGTGTTATCTACCTTGACATCAAAGGGAAAAGAATTAAACTATTGACATATCAGAAAAGCGTAGGTACAAACAAAACAAAGGCAGAACCTCCTCACATCACACTTCCCAAATTAGCTTTGTTTGCCATTAATGGAGTTGATTTATATTTGATGTCTTGTCTGTGCTGTTCTGATTTAAACATCATTTTAATTTAAACACCCTTTTTCTGTGGGGACTTCTTGTTTAAATTCCACTCACAACACAGCTGTTTCTCTAAATGATGTTGCTGTAAGGATGAACAGATCTTACCAGGCTCATTGGACTAGCACAGCACTTAATAAAGGGTTGTTTCATTATTTTCACTGTGACATGACTTACATCAAGCCCATTTGCAAATCCTGAAGTGGTCTGAAAGAAATTCTCATCAGCCAGACAAGTTAGCAGAAAGACTGGCAGACAGCAGAGGCTCAAGCAACTGCTTCTCTCTCTGCATTAGAAAACACAAGAAAAGCAGAAGTGAACACAGCACTATCGAGGAAAGCTCAAGCAGTTAAAAAAAAAAAAAAAAAAAAAACACTACACAACTGGGGATGCGCAGTTATGCAGCTAAACCAGAGAGTTTAAAAATACTTAAGATAAATCTAAGCCTTTTGCATAGGCCCTGCTAAAACAGAACAGAGGATTTTCACAGCAGAAGTTAAGAGCTAAGGCCTCTACCAAGTGTTATTTCCTTCTAGGTACAGACAGACAAACTACTAGGAAACGGACCTCCTTTGATAACAGTAAGATGGAGAATGGGGGGGTATATTTTGTAACTCTTAAATTCAAGTACTGCTCTTGGACACCAACGTAAGATTGCAGTGCCTACTGCTATGCTCCAAAAACACTGTTTTCTCTGCACACCAGTCAGAAATGAGCTAATACTCAAGAAAGGAACTTTATTAGAAGCTTTATTTAATCCACTTCTGTATCACACATCTGCAGGATTTTTCCTTTACCTGTTCTCTTCCCCCCCCCTTTTCTTTTTAACCTAGGATAGCCAGCATTTTTCTTTCAAAGCAAAAGGAAGGCCAGACGTAAGGTAGATAAGCAAAAGACTCCCTCATCTTGTCCCCCAGTCTTTCACGGTTGACAGTTTACAGTCATAATAGCATTCTGAATCACCACAGCAGCCAGCATCAGGCTGGTGCTATTTAAAACCTCTCTAATGGCACTGCCAGCAGGAGGGAGATAAAAGCAACTCAGGTGTTCACAACCTGGAGCAGCAAGAGAAGCATTACAGCACAGAAATTCAGCTGGCAGAATAACCACTTCTTTGCCTTATTAAGGGGTAGGGAGAGAGTACAAATTAAATAAAAATTGACTGGTGCCCTGAGAACTTCCTAGGAACAGCCAAGAAGCAGCTTGGCATCATGACTACATAGCCAACAGATGATGTTTTAAAACATTAGACTGCCCTTCAAATTGGGCTGTCCTCAACAGATGGATGGGAGAGTCTCAGGTCCCCTCTCCCATTCCTCTCATCCAAGTGCCATTCAATATACGTAATATTATGCAATTGTTTTAGAGGAAAAAGAAAAGGTAAAGCTTAAAGGGTCTACCGGATTTCAGTCCAAATCCATCACTAGGAAAACTAAAACCTTTAATCTTATAAGCAGGTGACATTTGAGAGACAGGTACTCACCACATATATGAGTTAAAGCTTGCTTCATTACACTGCAATTTCTGACAGATACTGACTGATGCTATCTGATTGTTTCTATGCTTAACCTCAAGACATTCAGATCAGCAGCAATTTCATACCATACGCTTCAAGTGAATGCCTTCAAATACTCCCATGGTCAAGCCATGCCTGGCAGGAGCTGGGAATTAGTCTTTTTTCTTTTTTCCATCCCCATTTCCACCTTGAAAGCAGCTGAATATCAATGAAACAAAAATGTCATAATCACTTTCATTTTCTATACACAGCACAAAGATTGAAAGGCCATTAAATAAAATTGCTAATATGACTAAAATAGCTGTTACAGTAATGCAGCAAGATAAAAACATCTTGCTTTTCTGATCAATAACAATTTCCCCTTGAATGTTTATGCAGGTATGTTTATGAAGAGAAAAAAACCCTTTGAGATCTTCAGTCTCCAGGAGAGGAAACAGATTTCCATTTTAGTAGGGTGTAAATAGTCTCATTTTACTAGACAGGGGATGCTAAAAAGGAAACTGAAGGCACATTTATTGGAGTAAGATCAAGACAACCAGTCACCTTGACTCCCTAAGACAAATGGGTTAAGATTCATCCTTGTAGGCTCAAGCCCTTAGTTTCCTTTTTCTCCCCTTAAATACATTGTGAGATCTCCCTTTTCAAATGAAAACAAATACACCAACATACATTTGATTCTTAAAACCTCCCTCCTGTAGTTAGGTTTTGCCCATTTGTAATAATTCTATAATCCCTCTGGACAGGGTTTTTTACAAGGGCCTGTAGGGACAGGACAAGGGGGAATGGCTTTAACCCGCCAGAGGGGAAATTGAGATGAGATCTTAGCCAGTTCTGCCCTGTAAGGGTGCTGAGGCGCTGGCACAGGTTGCCCAGAGAAGCTATGGCTGCCCCATCCCTGGCAGTGTTCAAGGCCAGGTTGGACAGAGCTTGGAGCAACGTGGTCCAGTGGAAGGCGTCCATGCCAGTGGCAGGAAGCTGGAACTGGATGAGCTTTAAGGTCCCTTCCAATCCAAACCAGTCTGGGATTTTATAATCTACCTCATCCATTTTCTTTTCATACACACACACAGACAAGGAATTTCAGAAAAGTTTGTTTCTTTTTTCTGCTAGCTTACTTGTCAGGCACATATCATTCAGCTTAGGTTAAATGACAACAAAAGTGGCAACAGCAGACTGTCACCACACCCAGTAACTCTGAGACGTTGTCTCTGCATTTAAGTCTAACTTTGAGTTAGCCATCTGCCAGCAGTAATTTACTGCATGGCTACCATGGTCCTAGGGTGCAGCTATAGCTTCTAGCAAAGAGACAGTCACAACACTACTTAATATCTACATCGTCTCTTTCTAAATTCCACTTGAAATTCTAATTTCTATTGAAATGTTTGATAGCTGCAACAGCTTATTAATTCTGAGTTGCTTTGGGATTTCAGAAGTAGACCTGATATCCATCAACCTGCACTTCAGCTAACACTTCTCATCCCACTTGGCGTGTAGTGCCTTCACCAGCTATGAGTATTAGCGTTGCCCATGTTCCCAGCTTAAATAAAACGGAGTTGAACAGATATTTTTCTGTAAACTCCAGTAAGCATGCTAAAGAAATTATTTTAGTTGAGAAATATTATGTAGTTTCAAATATAAAGACTGCAGGAAAAGGCGATTTCTGAAGCTGTACCTTTCCACCCTGTAGTAAAACACACCTGTCAGAAAATCCAACTCAATATTGAACTTCAAAGTAACTCTGTACTCCAACAGAAATTACATTTATTTACATCAATACATGAAACAAGCATCTTGTGCTTGTTGTAAGCATTTTAACATCATTTAATTGAAGCACTTTGCAATCTTAGCACTTTCTAATGTGTTAACAATGCTTAGGAGGTTTTTAAAAGACAAATATAAACTATTAATATTTTATGTGCCAAGATCTTCAGAAGTCTTTGGGACTATTGATTACTTAAACCCATTAAGTGCTATTTTGATCTTAAATAGCTGGAGATATCTGCAAAGAGATGCAAGCTGAGTGGAAACAGTTATTTTGAGAGCAAGCCATTTTTCAGCAGTTATCAGTAATGATAGTGAAGTTTGCATTTTGGAAGCACCTAATCAGTAAAAATGGCTGCTAGGCCAGTTCTGTCCAAAATACTCTATTTCATCTTGTATTTGCTGACTTAAGTCCAGCTCTTACCAGAAGTACAAGCCAAAGATGATCATAAACTCAATATCATGATTTTCTTCCTGTGTTATTTCTGCTTCCTTTCTTCCAGAAATTGCTAAAGATAATAGTTGGATCATAACACAACTGGGATCAAGAGAGAGGAAGTAGCTCACTTAAATACATTATGCCTACCAATTCTCCAAAATTTACTTTTAATATGAGGGAACAAATGACTGAATTTCCACCTGGTCAACAAAGAATCCACACCAAACTTCTGCCAAGTGTTTAAAATAGTGTAAATTAAAATAAAAATACACTGACTATCTGCAATTTACATTCTCACTTCTGTATTCATTCCAACACTCAATTCAGGAAAAAATACAGTATATGCATAAACTCGGTTTTGAAATACCTGAATACAAAATGCCTTTTCCTTGGCTTATGCCTTGGAGAAAATGGCAATCATCAGTGCTTTGACCAGATAAGTATTAGTGCTACAGATAATACACGAAAAATCCCTCTCTTCATGAGGCCAAAATGAAGTGCTTGAAGAGTGAAGAGAGATTCATGCAGATTTGGTGGTTTGGGTTTGTTTGGAGGGGGGTTTTGGTGGCATAAAACCACATTCCACTAGAAGAACAAAGTTGGTCTTGCTATTGTAAAAGTCAGTCAGAGAAACCCTCCAAGACTAAATTTGAAATTTTAGAAAACAGCATTCTTTATTGCAGCACTGGGCGCACACGCCAACAGTTTCGCAAAGGTGAGCGCACCCATCACTTGCCAACAGTATCTATAGACTTAGCATACTCATACATATTCATAGCTTTTCCAAGAACTAATTGTAATATTTGCATTCTAATTACACACGTGCTTTCTTGCTGAGTGGGAGTCTTTGGTGGTCTTCAACAGTCATCTTCACTGTGTTTACTGAATCACCTCAGTGCCTGTGCATGCTTGCAAGGTCCTAGTGCTGAGTTAGCAGTTGGTATGTCCTTGCATTTCTGGCAGTGTTCAAGGCCAGGTTGGACAGGGCTTGGAGCAACCTGGTCTAGTGGAAGGTGTCCCTGCCCATGGCAGGGGGTTGGAACTGGATGAGCTTTAAGGTCTCTTCCAACCCGAACAAGTTTGTGCTTCTATGAAATCACAACACAATCCCACCTCCTCCAAGTCAGGAATGTGTGACAGAAAAAGAACAAATTGAGCTACTAGTCCATATAAAAAACTTGCAAAAAAGCCACCTTAAGAAATCACTTTGAAATGGCAACACAGCAAATTCCAACTGTCCTTAATGCACCCTGAATATAAAGACAGAGTCCTGTGTTGCACTAAGATGAAAACCAGCACAGTAATGACTAATGAAATTTTTACCTAGGCTTTCATGTTGTCTACATTGTTACTTGACTGTCAACATGCCCTCCCAATTTTTAATGAAAGGGCAGAAATAATAATCAAGAAACTGACTCTGCCTACAAAAAGGCCAGAGCATGAAGCCCATCACTAAACAATGGCTCTGTGTGCTTCAAAACCTCCTATCTTTTTGACATCTTTAACCAGAAAAATAGATGTACTCATCTAGTTAAGCTCACATTTAACCTTTAGCAGATAGTTATATTTCATTGAACTACATAAGAAATGTGATTTTGATTTAGCACTACAAGCAATCCAGAGATTTTCTTTATACTGTTGCTGGCAATTACTGGAATGTTGTACTCTAGGTTACCCTGCTCTTGCAGGGGAGTTGGACTAGATGATCTTTTGAGGTCCCTTCCAACCCTTGGGATTCTGTGATTCTGTGCTTTAACGGCAAATATACAGTTAGTTACAAATTCAACACACTGAACATGTCATACAATCACATTACCAAGATCTGCAGCTCGCCCAGTTTACTCCTTTTTAAAATACACATCTCCTGCACAGAGCTGCTCCAATTCTGATAGGCCACGACTGTATGAAGCACAGGACTCAGTGATTTAAAGACAACTACACTAGCTGCTCTAAACATTTGTTTTCCAACTTTCCACACATTTGAATTGCACATACTTTGAGTTACACTGAAAGACATATGTATCCAGGTGGGCAAGCTTGGGGTCTTACTGTATTTCAGGTTTCTTGCAGTGTTTAGGCACCCTGATGGATGAGATTTCTCAGCTTATATAAAGCAGAATTCTTTGCCTCCCCATTTTTTGTTCTCTTTAGGCTCCCCTATAGGAAACACACAATGGATATACAGTACACACATAAGAACTGTGGTTCCTATGTAATGAAGCTTCCCACACACACAAGTCAAACAACTTACTATAACTTGTTAAAGATGATTTGCAACTCCCACTCTTCACCTAAAGTAGAAAAAGCCTTCCCCACTGCACTGGTTGGAAAGCAGCCTCTTGGGCTAGAGGTGGAAAAGCCTGCCTCCCCCATTTCTTTCTCTTTCAGCTATGACATTTGCTACACTATTACATCACCAAACGCTGCCAAAGGAAGCCTCTGTTTTGAAGCAGAAGCCATCCATCACACTGAAAATCCTCATAAGGTTTTGTGATCCCAAAGTCCAAGAAAAGGTCTGTGGATGATTTTCTGGCAAAGAACGGCCAGATCAGCAAGTGCCTACATGGAGTTCGACATGAACCATGGGACAACAAAAGGTGAAGGAGGACGGGAGTGAGACGCTGGGAGTAACAATCCCAGTAAGATAAGAAGGAGCTGGAATTTACTGAGTTGCTAAATTGAGGACTGTTGGAAAACTTTTAAGGTCAGGTTCTCACACCTGTGCTTAACCGATTATACGTTAGTTGTTAAGGGCCTTAAAGATATGTATCCAATGACAATGTGCCAAGTTACTGTAAGCAACTTTAAGCAATAGTATATAAAGAGTTAGTGTTTTTAGAATAAATGGCTTTTGTCCGATCACATTGATCTCCAACTGAGTCCATTCTGCGACAAAGGTCTATCAGGCACTGAAAATCTGTACGTTGTCTTGTACTCTGTATTGGAGCTCTTCAGATTACTAGTGGACATCATTTCATCTGGTTTTGCTTAGCTCTATCTATACGTGCAATACTATAACCAGCTGCCAGGAGTGTGACTGACACACAACTGCTCAAACATCAGGGATCCAGTGGCAATACAAGGTACAAGGCAAAAGGATTCTGTTTCACGCCAGTGTACCAAGATAAAAGTGAGAGAATAGAGAATTTTTGGAAATAAAGAAAACGAAAGATCTAACAAGTTGTTAATAGCTATACTGATAACATTTTCAATCTTCCAGGTCTGAGCAGCTTGGAATAGTGCCGACTATCAGTTTACAACCACTCAATCTACAACCCACAAGCACCACACAGACCACATAACATCACGCTCTAAGTCATTGCAAGACTTGGTGCTCCAAACCTGCAGCGGAGCCCCAGCACAGAGACTTTGAATACAAAACACATGTGCATAAGCTCTATGCACATGGCTTTTGTTGCATCGCTACAGCCCAGAAGTTGAACACCTTTCTGCCTCCTCATCCTGGCATTTAAGCACGATTACCATGACCATTAAGCTACTTTACCAAATTCTGCCTTCCTATAATTTTGCATAAGGCATATGCATCGCTTCAAAGTTAGCTTTCTTGCAAGATGTTTTTCTTACTATAACTTATTTTTTCCTTTTTATCTTCATCTTTAGCTCCAAATACTCTAATTATTTGCAAGTGCTTCCTTTACTACAGTGTTCTGTTAACATTTTTACTCACAAGCTATTGCTAACATCTTATCTTCTAACTTATCTTCTCCCTTAGCCAATTGTTCTGCAATTCAGATGCAATTCACTATACAGAATTATCTGTACTAAGCAATAGCTCAGAAACCAAAGACAAATTCATCACTGGTCTAACCTCCATTCCCACGTAACCTCAGATATCATTCGTACCAGCTCTTTATTAAGTTCTTCCTTCAGAAAGGCCAGGTGCTGTTTATACACTAGTGTAGAACAGGGAAGCACGAGACATCAGAAATATCCGGTAGAAGTCTGAAGGTGACAGCTTTAAGTGCTCTGAAAGCGCAAATCATTATTTCCTAATAATATATATATAGCTAAAGAAAAAAAAAACAAACCAACCTTCTAAAAGATTAGGAAGACACATTCCAACAAATCAATAAGCATCTACAGAGCACCAAGAGAAAGGAAACTGAGAATATTTTCTTGTAGAGAGCCAGGATTGCCGTTTTGCTTGACCCACAGGAAGAAGGGGGTTTTATTTATGAAGCCAACAAGAGAGGGGAAAAAAGTAATTTTTGAAGCCAGATAGGTACTGTAATTTCCATTTCCGTTAATAGAAGGGCATAACATTGAGATAAACAGCGAATCACTAAACCCGAAAGAGGAGGCAGACTACCGCTCCAAGCAGCAGTGCTTCCCTAGAGCCTGTTAAAAGAGCAGTAAATTCAAGTGCTTGATAACTATTTCTGCAGGACTACAAATCCCCAGTTCAGTGGGGAATACCTGTGTACACATCTGAAATGCAGAAAGTAGCACAGCAGTAACAGGAGAAAAAGCTAACTGCATTACCAGCAAGTGCTTCTGTCTCACATGCAAGCTCAGGTCCATTATGCATCTTCTGTGCACAATTAGGTAGAAGATACTACTAGGCACTAGCTCTGAATTCAGATAGAGCATCCCCAATACTAAGTCCAGCTTCTGATAATGTATCCTCATCAACAACTTGGCTCCAGCTTCAAAATGCTTCAAAATGCTTGGGTATTTTAAAATGCTGAGATATTCTAAGTTTCTTCCTTTGTCAGCTGTCAGTCAAGAATGAGGGGCCAGGTTAAGAAGAACCATAGCAAAGGCCAAGGCGAAGTACCAGCATTTGGAGGACTTGCACCCATCCATTTACCTACCTCACCACAGCCAAGACAGACTCAAAAAGCCTGGAGAAGAGAAGGCTCTAGGGGGAGCTTAGAGCAGCTTCCAGTGCCTAAAGGGGCTACAAGAAATCTGAAGAGGGACTTTGGACAAGGGCCTGTGGGGACAGAACAAGGCGGAAATGGCTTTAACCTGACAGAGGGGAGACTGAGATGAGATCTTAGGCAGAAGTTCTTCCCTGTGAGGGTGGTGAGGCACTGGCACAGGTTGCCCAGAGAAGCTGTGGCTGCCCCATCCCTGGCAGTGTTCAAGACCAGGTTGGACAGGGCTTGGAGCAATCTGATTTAGTGGGAGGTATCCCTGCCCGTGGCAGAAGGTTAGAACTGGAAGAGCTTTAAGGTCTCTTCCAACCCAAACCACTGTTTGATTCTATGAAATAGCTTTAAGAAATGCATTTCCCAAACTAATGCTTATTCACACTTTGACTAAAAAGCATGCGCTTTCAGAGTATTTGGGGGTGTTGGGGAGTCATTCAAAAATAGGCTGGGAGAACCTGTTCTATGATGGGAACATTACCATTTTAAAGTATCAATATCATAACCCCTTGAACATCATCTCACAGCAGTAGCTACCTACCCCCTAGCATCAGTATCAGCAGCTATGTGCCTGTACATCTCTACCCTGAGGTACACATGCAATGGCACTTAGGTATTTTAGATAATCAAGTCTTCCTTTGACTGCTACAGAGTTCTAGTAATGTTTTTATTAATAAGCTACTGCTAACATCTCCAAACTTACCTTCTCCTTAATCAGCCATTCTGGATTTCAGATGCAACTCACTATGTAGTAATAGCTGTGCTAAGTGATAAAATGTTATCTGTTTATGTTTACATAAAGGACTATTCACTTCACATTCAGGATCTAAAATACAGAGAAGCCTTACTTGCATAGGCACAACCAGGAAAGCTCGCTACATAGAAGACCTCAGGGTGTCTGTGATTGTTTTATCTGCAAAGAGTATCAAAACATGCATATCAAACGTACCAGTCTAGTTATGACTAGGAGTCTTTCTCATGGGAGAACTGTTTTGGACAATACTTTCATCCTTTAATTATCTTCAAGGCCAGTCCCTGTTCCACGATCACATTTCATAGAATCTCAGACTGATTCGGGTTGGAAAGGACCTTTAAGCTCATTCAGTTCCAGCCCCCTTCCACTAGAACAGGTTGCTTCAAGCCCCATTCCTGGGGCACCGTAACCTGCCCTTAGCTGTCTAAATAGTAACAGTTTCATCTAAAAGTGACATCCAGGAAAACTAGGTGTCTCATTTTCCCCTAGGAATAGGAAATTCTTCACAGAAGGGGCAAGACAAAGTCTTACTCCTTGCTTTGGGTCAAAATAAGTGTGAGTGACTACAGCTATCTATGACATAAACCATAAAAAAGGAACTACAAGTAAAGACACTACAAACATACAAATGTAACTGTCACCAGAAAACCAGCATGGTGGTAGCCAGAGAAATGACTCATGCACAACAACAAGAATACAAACAGCCTCTGGACCTCCCTTGAGTATCAGACAGACCCTAATACAAGTAGTAAGCCAGCATTACAGCACAAGAAACTTCACAGGAACACACATGCCAAAACAAGTCACCAACACAGTGATCATTAACATTATCTTCCAGGTTCTCCCATCTCTTCAAATGGGCATATACATATTTTTCCTGTTTACAGGAAGAGCATACACACCACATTAGCAAAACTCTTAACAGCACTCTTAGTGTCTTTCTCCAGCTAACAATTTTGTGTGCAACAAAACTAGCAGGCTAACACTGAACACAGAAGACCAAGTAACCCAGCCCACCTTGTATCTGCTGATACAAGGAAGGAAAATACTGGGGAATACCCAGCAAACCATGACCAACCTCACCAAAGAGCACAAAACCAGTATCAGCAGGAATAGATATGCAACTGCTTGAAAAATAGGAAAAAAAAGTGGCGGAATATTCTTTACCTTGAACTACCTATAGCAAGAAAGACATACTTTAGAGACACTCCTCCAACTTAGTCACTTGAACTAAGTGCATTTATATAAATCAACTTCATAATTTGATTAGATGTCTACAACCACTCTAATAAAGCTTATTTTAACCTTTTAAACTATGAGTTTACTCTTCATCACTAAGAACATGACTGAGCTTTATTTCAAGCCTGGAAAAGTGATTATTAACTCTAAGCTTACAATTACACTAATGCAGCTGGTGTTAATATTTCAAAAAAGGAGGTAATTTAGTTTGGAAGCAAGTTGCAAAAGCTACAAACTTTTCAAAAGCCACAAACCAACACCCCACCATTGTCTCTAAATTACAAATACAAAAGGAGGTCAGAGCATACCATCATTGGTGTGCTCTGACAGGCTCTATTGTACAGATACTGCTTTTAGAACCAATCTTTGGATCTGGAATAAAACTGATGGAAACATAAAGCCTCAGGAAACCAACTGCACAAAAGAAACTTCTGAAAATTATCATTAAGGATACTAGATTACCCTAAATTTGGGGGCAGTGGGGGCAATTGGAGCATTTTCCTATTTTGAAGACATAGTACTTGCCTCTTACCTGTATGTGTGGTTCACATGACTTCCCTCAGAAGGGCAACGCAAGAGACTGAAGCACAAACTTCAGTGGCAAATGTGCTCTTTTCATAGCAACTACCCTTGAAATAAGTAGGTACTTCATTACAGAGCAACTGTCCAAATCTTCTACTGATACTTGAGTGAGGAAGCAACAAGCTATCATTTATTTATTTTAAGCTCATAATTTCTTGCAGTATTTGGAGCAGCTGACAGAAGTAATCCTTTGGCAAGGTCTATAAAGGACTAAAATAAAAAGTGGCTTTGCTACAATAGATCACATACTTGAAACCAAAATGAAAGGCTGAAACATGCAAATATTTGTAAGAGAATAGGGTGGTTTATACTTCCAAGTTGTTCAATAAACATGTATTTGTGTATATACGTGCACATCACACATTAATTCAGTGTGCTATAAATAGATCTCTTGCATTTTATACTCCAATAACTCTTTTCACTGATGAACTTTCATGTACAATGCATGTTCCTGCTGCAGTGTCCAGCACTAAGCCTGTACACACAGCTGTATTACAGATACGCCTTAGACATGAACCAAAATGCCAAGGACACACAGTACAGCTAGATGGAACATCCATATTAGTTGCTTGTTCTCCTCTGTGTCAGTAAACCACATGTTATCTACCCCCCAGAAGACCTATATTCTTCTTTCTGTATTTGTATGAGAACACCATGATTCAACACATCACACATACCACCCGACTCGATTGTTATGTTCGTATGTTCATGTAGCTATGAACAGCATTCAAGACTCCTTTCTATCGTTTGAAATGCTTTATAAAGTCACGTAAAATCAAGTGAAAATTCATCATTTTCTTCTGGAAGGCCACCAGTTTAATTCCATCTAGGAAATCAGCTTACATAGGCCAATTTATGGTGCACAGGGATAATGCACTGCTTTGTAATAAGAGAGAATAGATGACAGCAGTTTCACCAGAAGTCATTAACCACATAAGAAGACACAGTTGAAACCTCACACCGGAGGGATGACTGCAACCCCTGGCTGTGCTCTTCATTCAACTGCACTGGCAGACAAAGACAAATCCAGATACTTGGAGCTAAATCCCACACTGAGAATGAGGAGCTCCAGCCCAAAAGATGACACCCCAATTCTACCGACATTTGTTGCCAAGGCTTTCGTTTATAACTAAACTTCTCCTTGTACCTACATGAATATCATTAGGCCATTGGAATCAACTCACCCTCCAGTGGACAGTTAACAAGTGAGATGTTTTCCTACTCTTAGAAATCCATTGAAAAGAATATTTATTTGACAACACTCTCTCCAGGAATACATCATTGTCAAATGATTTCTTATGACCCAATGTTCATTTGGGAACTCCCAGTCTCATTTCATTTGTCCAGATGAGCATTGGATGCATCAAACTAAATGTTTCAGATTATTTCTTGCTAAAAGAAGACCTCTGTAAGCATGTACTCAGCCCTACTTGTCACCCTTCACAGTATCACAGTCTGTTAGAGATTGGAAGGGACCTCAAAAGATCATCTAGTCCAATCCCCCTGCCAGAGCAGGAATACCTAGATAAGGTTACACAGAAATGTGTCCAGGCAGGCTTTGAATGTCTCCAGAGAAGGAGACTCCACAACCCCCCTGGGCAGCCTGTTCCAGTGTTCTGTCACCCTCACTGAGAAGAAGTTTCTTCTCAAGTTTAAGTGGAACCTCTTGTGTTCCAGTTTGTACCCATTACCCCTTGTCCTATCATTGTTTGCCACTGAGAAGAGCCTGGCTCCATCCTCGTGACACTCCCCCTTTCTATATTTATATACACTAATAAGGTCCCCCCGCAGTCTCCTCTTCTCCAAACTATAGAGACCCAGCTCCCTCAGCCTTTCCTCGTAAGGGAGATGCTCCACTCCCTTCCTGCCTTTAATAAGTTTCTAGCCTCCCAGTTCAATTTTAACCAAAAAAGAATAATAAAGACTAAAGGCTTGAGTTTCACTACCCAAACAAAGACCTGGAAAAGATCCCAACAGAAGGCAGCAGCAGTTTGTGCTGCTTGGCCTGTCACCCCAGAGATTGTCCAGAACAAGATCACTCTCCCCAAAGCCCAAATACTCTCTCCCACCTTTGAGCTTTAGACAGGAAATAATTTCATGAGAACATCTGTTTAAAAAAAAATATATATATATAAATAAATAAATAAATAAAAAACATTTCAAAGGCAAACCTTTTGATGGATTGTGATCCACTTTAAGTAAATTCATCTTGAGAACTTCGAACTTTACCTAACATTAACTTGACCAAAGGAGCCAGCCATCCCCACTTCAGCTGGAAGCACTGTCATGACTCCCATTGCAGCACTGTAAAAAGCTTTACAGATGTTTCTGGTGGAGGCCAGAACTTTCCTTCAGGTGGCACTAAATTATGCTAAGGTTCAGATCACAATCAGACTGAAGAGTTAGACTGACATAAAATGCTGGTCAGAAGAGATGCTTGCACATCCACCCCTCCATTCAGAGATGTTGAGTCTTGAGTGTCAACGTTTTCACAAAATACCAAAACTTTGTTTTTCTTAATATTCATGAGAAGAACTACAATAATTCAGTTTCTCACTCATATCTTGTTATTGACATTTCTAGTGTTTAAAAGGTACACTTCTGGCTGAAGCCTTTTGCATAGGTAAGGTCCTTAGTCTGTCTTTCTGTCTAGAAAAAAATTTACCTGTCAACACTTTCAAATCCTGCCAAAACTGATGCGAAGATTAAGAGAGTACAGTCCATCAGTCCACAAATACACAACTTCACATTTCATTTTCAAACCAAGCTAAACACACTTATGAGTCTGTCCTTTCGACCATAGCTCCCTAACACATATAAAGCATCTATCAGGCTTAAATGAAAGGATATAGAAAAAGTAGCACCGATTCAGGTCTGATGTGGCTCCTCCTTGCCATCACTTAGCTTTGGAATTGTAAGTATCACTGAATTCCCACTGGAATTCAAAGGTACTTAAAAAAAACCTTATTTCAGACTACTTACAAGCTCAAACCTTGTAGTAATGATTACACTGTGAACCTGTGCAGCAGCAACCACAGGCTAAGTGGTTCTAGATATAGAATCATAGAATAGTTAGGGTTGGAAAGGACCTTAAGATCATCAAGTTCCAGTGCCCCTGCCAGGGGCAGGGACACCCCACACTAAACCATGCAACCCAAGGCCTCATCCAACATGGCCTTGAACACTGCCAAGGATGGAGCATTCACAACTTCCTTGGGCAACCCTTTCCAGTGCCTCACCACCCTCACAGGGAAGAACTTCCTCCTTATATCCAATCTAAACTTCCCCTGTTTAAGTTTGAACCCATTACCCCTTGTCCTATCACTATGGTCCCTAATGAAGAGTCCCTCCCCAGCATCCTTGTAGGCCCCCTTCAGATACTGGAAGACTGCTATGAGGTCTCCATGCAGCTCCTCCTCTCCAGGCTGAATAGCATCAACTTTCTCAGCCTGTCTTCATACAGGAGGTGCTCCAGCCCCTTATCATCCTCATGGACCTCCTCTGGACTTGTTCCAACAGCTCCATGTCCTTCTTATGTTAAGGACACCAGAACTGCACACAATACTCCAAGTGGGGTCTCACGAGAGCAGAGTAGAGGGACAGGATCACCTACTTCGACCTGCTGGTCATGCTCCTTTTGATGCAGCCCAGGATACAGTTGGCTTTCTGGGCTGTGAGTGCACACTGAAGCTGGCTCATGTTAAGTTTCTCATCGACCAACACCCCCACGTCCTTCTCCTCAGGGCTGCTCTGAATCTCTTCTCTACCCAACCTGTAGCTGTGCCTGGGATTGCCTCGACCCAGGTGTAGGCCCTTGCACTTGGCTTGGTTGAACTTCATAAGGCTGGTATTGGCCCTCCTCTCAAGTGTGTCGAGGTCCCTCTGGATGGCATTCCTTCCCTCCAGCGTATCAACCAAACTACATAACCTAGTGTCATCAGCAAACTTGCTGAGGGTACATTCAATATGGTCCTGTGTCTTTACATACATCATATCCTAGTATTCTTCAATGTTAATTAGTCAAATACTTATCATCATTCAAAGGTGTACAATGAGAATCTAATAAAACAAACATACAATTAATAAGAAGTTGAGAGGTGAAGGTTTTAAGCTGCTCTCAAAATATCCAAAATTTGCATTAAGCAGCACAACAGATGGCCGAGAAAGACTTGTTATGGCTTTCACCTATCAGCCCAGTTCTCTGCCTACTAGACCTCATCACTAAACAACAGAGGTGCAAGGACTGCATGTTAAGGCTGGAGAGAATAGCCACAAGAATTTCATGCTGCACCTGATGATAGCACATGATCAAAACAAGCATTAATTGATTAAACTTTTAGGCTAACTTTCAACATGCATTCAAGGACAAGTCATACAGGTTGCTCTTGCCCAAGACAGGTATTGCAGCTACCAACCATACAAGTTGAGCAAGTAGAAAACACTTGTCGCCTTTCCATTACTGTGTCACCACTGTGTATTTGAAATGAACTCATAATACTAAAAATGATCCCTTTAAGTGGTGAAATATTGTGAACAATAACACACTTAAGTTTCTCTACCAGGAAAGTTGCCTCTAATGCAACCATTTGAGTTGCTCACTCAACCACTTGAGGTGTGCTCACCTTGGCAATAGACACAATGCCCAATTTCCAACAGCATCACATCCACTCCCTGAATTCAGTGAGAAAATAATTTTATTTATTCTTTTTTAAACTGTCAGAATCAATATCATGAAGCAGCAATTTCCTAGCTGATAGGCAATCTTTTCAACTGAGCGTGAGTATTTCAGACTAAGCTATTAACTTAAAAAGGCTGAGAATAGCAAGTATCTTAGCATAGGCCACCTCTGCTTTCCAAATCCTTTTCAGACTTGCCCCTGTGCACAGCAGTACTCACCTTTAAGGAATTAATGAAAATCTGAATATTTCTGATGGAAAAGACTGTTTCGTGTCTGATATTAATATACTGCTGGGAAAAGTACACCTTTGGAAGTGCAAGACTGGAAAACCCTAGTATTTTATGGAAAGTGTTTATCCTATTTGCTGACCTACTAGCAAGTTATCAGCAAGCATGACCACTGCGCATCACCTTCCTCAGTATCTTCTACATATGTTTTAGGATCTTACCCCGGGTCTAAAATGGCAAGGATGCTTCAAGTACAAGTTTAAAACAAACTAAACTAAAGAGCAAAATAAAGCCCCTTATATAAGACCTCAAATGAAAAAATATATTTTTATTTGGAGTGTATTAGCAGAATCACAAGACCTCACTTCTGTAAATCAGAAAATTCTTCTATTGCTCACACAGGGAAACTTGTGGCAGAATAGGAAGAATCTAACTTAGACTTATGAGTTCCAAGTACCCAGGGAAATAACAGAGCCCTTTAGGTCACCACTGGTAGGCTCCAGTAAAATGCAAATTAGATTGTGAAAAATACTACAACCCCCACTGAAAACCTAATAAAACAACAAATCCTCATGTTTTTTTCATTTCTTTCGCTAATTCAGTGCTCAGTGTAGCATCAATACATCTAATCTACCTCACTCAAAAGTGGGAGGGAGTATACGCAGAAACACAGTAAGCCACCACAAAGCTATTCTGCGCCAAGATCCTTCCATCTCCATTTTTATACCCTCAGTGGTGAAGGAAGGGACTGTGACCATCACAGTCACATAAATGTTAGTGCATCTTCATGGGCAAGAAGATCCAGGCAAAACCATCACCTTTCATTTATGACTTAAAGTTTTTTTATAGAATCATAGAATGTTTAGGGGTGGGAAGAACCTCAAGATCATCAGTTTACCATATGCCTTTCCACAAAGAAGGAGTCCCTGTCCCAAAGATCTCACCATCTGCTTAGATAAATGTAAGAATGAAGGTTGTGGGATGTAACAAAATGTAAAGATGCAAGCTGTTAAGGTTGATTGCTCAACAATTCAATACCCGTTTTCATTCTCTTTGTGTGTATACTTTTGAAATACATGTCAGAGCCAAATTGTCAACGTACGAGTAAATAACAATTTGTATCATTTTTAGTGAGATCACTAGACTGTTTCTCTGCTATTACTGCATGTCTGCAAAACTAACTTGTGCCAACTGGGTTTTCCTCTTCATGTAGCACAAGATTTGTTATTCAACAACCTTTCCTTTCCAAGGCTGCAGTGAGAAAATGGAGCAAATCTGTATCACTCTTTCCTATAATTTGCATTTCTTCATATAAAGATATTCACTGTGGTGTGAATTTTGTTGAAGTTAAGTTTCAAAAATTATTTTCTCTGTTCTTGTAGCTTTATGTGAGCACATGTGGCCGCACACAGCAACTCTAGAGCAAAGTTTTAGACTAGGTATGTCACCTTTACTAGGATATTCAGAATAGGCTCAAGACAAATTAAAAGCTTTTATGCAGCCACAATCCTGTTCAATTGAACTAGCATCCCCCTCATCGTCATCCCACATTATTTAACCTTACTGAATTTTCTCTGTTGGCTGCTGCTTTTATCCAGAGCTTTTCTGAATCAAAAGCTCTGCTGTTCCTGAGTGAGATATCCTCCCACCTAACCACTTATATCACCCAGGGAATCATCCTCTTAATTGCCCTAACAGTACACTAGCAGTTAAATATATATATATTCTACTAGTTAAGCTTGCCTGCCTGGAAGAGCCCGTTCAAGCAGCTTTTCCACACTCAGCTCTCCCATCAATTTCAATTCAAATTCCCCACCGAGAATGACTACAAAGACAGGGATACTGCAAACATTTATAGCATAATTCAACATGGTTACTGAAGTAACCATGACACAAACCAGAAAATACACCAGTTAAATATGTCAGGCCTTAGCTGCATCAGCAGAAATTAATATGTACACATAGATATTATCTAAGTAATGAAATAACTGCAGGCTCTGCATCAGTAAATAACACAGCTGTAACAACACAAACAACACTTGAGTCCTGAAAGCTGAGGAAGTTTAACAGACAATTACACATGTTAACTTAATTTCAGGAAAAAATGGTGTGGAAAATCAGCATAGATGACCTATCTTACAGTTCAGTTTCACTTGAGTAGGTACAGTAAGGTGCAAGCTACTTCACTGCTATCTGAAAGAAAAAAAGTTCAGCATCAGGTGAAATGCCATCAATCTAAATACATGTGTATATACATACATATCTAATAGCAACTGAAGGAAGTGCAATTACATGAAAGGTACCCAAGTATGACAACTGTACTCATCTTTTAATCCAATCACCAGCTTTAGAGATTTTACATACTGCCTAAGGAGATAAGCATCCAGCATTGGGTACTTATCAGGGAACACAGTGGCAATTTCAAGCAGTTTGCTTACAAAACCAAGATTTCTGAGCCATAGTCATCTCATTTTTAAAAACATTTGCTATCACTACATGATTTAACATTTAAAAGGGTATATGAGGCATATAGTGAGTTAAAAGATTTTCTTCCTCACAGTAAAATCCTTTTAAAATATGCTTTTACATTCAAATGCTCTTATTTCAGTCACTATACGTTGGGAAACTCCGAACAATCCAATACTCTACTCCCATACCTACATATAAATCATGCTCTAAACTACTACTCATCTCCTTGCTTTCCCAAAAGCAATACCCGAATTACAGTGTGTGAAATGAGTAACATTAGTCCTCTAATTAGATATCCTTTTCTCATTACCCCCAAAATTGCTACTTGATGCAATGAAAGTGTGCACAACAGATTATTAATCACTGTCAACAATGTGAAAGGTTGCAAAGATAACCACTCATCATTATAAAATCCTGGCAGGTGGCCAAAAAGAAGGGATTGGGGGGGAAGGATATCTAGTTATCATCAATAGTTATAAAGAGCTTTTTGGCTTCCCAAATTCAACACTCAAACATCTGACATACTGCCTAGATCTGCCTCACGAAAGCCTGGATTTCAGAAGGGTTTAACTACACTACATTCTCTGTTAACACAGCATATATGGCAATGCATTCCGACTGACAACATGCTTGGATTGTAGAGACTTCAATATCTTCACTTACTGTGTGTAAGACTTGACTTTGAATAATTTGATCAAGTGCACGGTTATGTATTCCTCTCAAGCACTGAGGATAAAACTAAGCTATTAAACAGTCACAACCTCGTTTTCTGTTACCTTTGACATGATCTACAAAGGAGAAGGCACTATATTACAAATAAAAATAAACAGCCTTTATTGAGCCATCAGGCACTAATCAAGATTGACTGGTTTCATTATTTAGATACCACAAAAAACCCTAAGCTGGAATCCCCATTCTAGTTTTGTAGGAATGTATAAAAGAACAGAAGTTAACTATAATAATGTAAAGAGTACTCTAGGTTACTAATCTTAATTTGCAACAAAAGATAGCATTGATGTTCATTATAGGAATTAACTTGCAATGCAATATAGGAATTGACTTGCAATAGAGTGATTTCAGCATAGTGTTCTCTTTCAGAAGAAAATCAATCATTCCAAACTCCCAAAAGAATTTGGGCATGATAACTGGACATCCTTTAAGTTTGCTAAAAAAACATGCAAGCCTTAAAGAAATATAATAATTACATCCTGTTGTAACCTCTGAGGATCACACTAACAGTCTTTGTATTGCCTCTCTTCAGAAGGCATGTCCCCAGCTGGTGAGCTAGGGCAGCACTTACAATACTCACTGGAGCACTTCATGCAGTGTGACGTTGTTAATAGCATATATTGAGGTTCATCCAGGATGGGGGGGGGAGGGGTGATCCTTCTGACCCCAGGAAGAGATGTAAGCCTGGTAAGCTACTAAGTAAATTAAGGACCTCTACCAGTATTAACTGGCACACACAATACTTGCCAAGGCTGAGAATCATAGAATAGTTAGGGTTCGAAAGGACCTTAAGATTATCTAGTTCCAACCCCCCTGCCATGGGAAGGGACACCTCACACTAACCATGTCACCCAAGGCTCTGTTCAACCTGGCCTTGAACACCACCAGGGGTGGAGCATTCACAACTTCCTTGGGCAACCCTTTCCAGTGCCTCATCACCCTCACAGGGAAGAACATCCCCCTTATATCCAATCTAAACTTCCCCTGTTTAAGTTTGAACCCGTTACCCCTTGTACTATCACTACAGTCCCTAATAAAGATTCTCTCCCCAGCATCCTTATAAGCCCCCTTCAGATACTGGAAGACTGCTATGAGGTCTCCACGCAGCCTTCTCTTCTCCAGGCTGAACAGCCCCAACTTTCTCAGCCTGTCTTCATATGTGAGGTGCTCCAGTCCCCTGATCATCCTCATGGACCTCCTCCGGACTTGTTCCAACAGTTCCATGTCCTTCTTATGTTGAGGACACCAGAACTGCACACAATACTCCAAGTGGGGTCTCACGAGAGCAGAGTAGAGGGGCAGGATCACCTCCTTTGACCTGCTGGTCATGCTCCTCTTGACGCAGCCCAGGATACGGTTCGCTTTCTGGGCTGTGAGTGCACACTGAAGCTGGCTCATGTTAAGTTTCTCATTGACCAACACCCCCAAGTCCTTCTCTGCAGGGCTGCTCTGAATCTCTTCTCTGCCCAACCTGTAGCTGTGCCTGGGATTGCTCCGACCCAGGTGTAGGACCTTGCACTTGGCATGGTTAAACTTCATCAGGTTGGCATCAGCCCACCTCACAAGCATGTCGAGGTCCCTCTGGATGGCATCCCTTCCCTCCGGCATATCAACTGAACCACACAGCTTGGTCTCATCAGCAAACTTGCTGAGGGCGCACTCAATCCCACTGTCCATGTCATCGACAAAGATGTTGAACAAGATCGGTCCCAACACCGATCCCTGAGGGACACCACTCATTACCGGTCTCCAGCTGGATATTGAGCCATTGAGCACAACTCTTTGCGTGCGGCCACCCAGCCAGTTCTTTATCCACCGAGTGGTCCACCCATCAAATTGATGTCTCTCCAATTTAGAGACAAGGATGTCATGTGGGACAGTGTCGAAGGCTTTGCACAGGTCCAGGCAGATGACATCAACTGCTCTGCCCCTGTCCATCAGTTCCGTAGCCCCATCATAGAAGGCCATCAAATTCGTCAGGCAGCATTTCCCCTTAGTGAAGCCATGCTGGCTGCCACCAAGCACCTTGTTGTTTTTCATGTGCCTTAGCATGCCCTCCAGGAGAATCTGCTCCAAGAGTTTGCCAGGCACAGAGGTGAGACTGACTGCTCTGTAATTCCCTGGGTCATCCATTTTCCCCTTCTTGAAAATGGGGGTTATATTTCCCTTCTTCCAGTCGTCGGGAACTTCACCTGACTGCCATGATTTTTCAAATATGATGGCCAGTGGCTTAGCAACTTCATTCACCAGCTCCTTCAGGACCCACAGATGGATTCCGTCAGGTCCCATGGACTTGTGCACATTCAGGTTCTCAAGACAGTCTCGAACCAGATCCTCTCCTACAGTGGACCTAGGGTCTTCATTCTCACAGTCCGTGCGTTTGCCTTCCAAGACTTGGGTGGTGCGGTCAGAGCCTTTGCCAGTGAAGACTGAGGCAAAGAAGTCATTAAGAACCTCAGCCTTCTCCAAATCCAGGGTAGCCAGTTCTCCAGATATCTTCCGAAGGGGGTCTACGTTGTCCCTCGTCTGTCTTTTATCAGCTACGTACCTATAGAATCCCTTCCTGCTATCCTTAACATCCCTAGCCAAGTTTAATTCTAACTGGGCCTTAGCTTTCCTAACCTGGTTCCTAGCTTCCCAGACGACATCCCTGTCTTCTTCCCAGGCCGCCTGTCCCTGCTTCCACCTTCTATAAGCCTCTTTTTTCCTTTGACTTTTCCTGAGCAGCTACTTATCCATCCAAGGAGGTCTCCTGGCCCTCCTGCTGCACTTTCTTCTAGTTGGGATGCAACACTCCTGAGCTTGTAGCAGGTCATCCTTAAATAACAACCAACAGTCTTGGGCCCCCCTGCCCTCTTTTTCAAGAGGGCTCTATCCTCTAGGATATCTAACCCTCTAGGGCTGTATCCCATGGAACCTTACTAAGCAGGTTCCTGAAGAGGCCAAAGTCTGCTCTCTTGAAGTCCAGGGCAGTGAGCTTGCTGCACGCTCTTCTCATGGTCCCGAGGATCACGAATTCGACCATCTCGTGGTCGCTGCAACCAAGGCTGCCCTGGAGCGTCACATTTCCAACGAGCCCTTCCCTGTTGGTGAATACGAGGTCAAGCATGGCACCTCTCCTTGTCGGTTCCTCTGTTACTTGCAGAAGGAAGTTGTCTTCCACACAATTGAGGAATCTCCTGGATTGCTTGTGCCGGCCCGTACCTTCACTCCAACAGATGTCAGGGTGGTTGAAGTCCCCCATGAGAACAAGGGCCTGTGAGCGTGAGGCTGCTCCTATCTGCGTATAGAGCACTTCATCCACAGATTCCTCTTGATCAGGTGGTCTGTAACAGATCCCCACAGTAATGTCTCCCATAGCTGTTCTCCCTTTAACCCTGACCCACAAACTCTCTGTCGACTGCTCACCTGTCCCCAGAGTTCCATACT
Organism: Psittacula echo; assembly: GCF_963264785.1. Lineage (NCBI taxonomy): Eukaryota > Metazoa > Chordata > Aves > Psittaciformes > Psittacidae > Psittacula > Psittacula echo. Next base: position 22,018,710 of record NC_137739.1, on the reverse strand, counting down.
CTCCAGCCTATCCTTAACATAAATAGCAACTCCCCCTTCCTGCCTGCCAGACCTGTCTTTTCTAAAGAGTCTGTAACCTTCCATTCCAACACTCCAGTCGTAGGAGCCATCCCACCATGTTTCTGTGATGCCTACTATATCATACTCCCGTAGACATGCACACATCTCTAATTCCTCTTGTTTATTCCCCCATACCATGGGCATGACTGAACTCTGTCCTCTTAGAGCCATTCCCTAGCCAACACTCTACCACTCAGACAAAATTCACTGCAAGAAATAAAGGAAAATTACTTTTCCCCGCTCTGAATATTTGAAGTACGCCTACTGAAAAGGCTCACACTATAGAAGCTGAAATTGTAACTGCTCCTGTAGTTCACAGAAATCACGACGCAAGAGACCACATGACTGCCGTCTCCAAAATCATGAAGACTAGCAAGGAAATTTGAGGTTTATTTTGAAGACACCTAGTCGGAAAAGCTGGCCAGCATGTGTAATTGCTTGATATGTGCACCTCTTCAGAGACATTCAAAACATCTCAGACCAAAAGCTTTGATCATAAAGTCATCCTGCTGCACTTCAACTTGCTTTTACTGTGCAGCAAATGTTTATTAGTCATGACTTATCACCTTAAGGCAGAAGAAATGAAAGGGATGAGGGAAGGAGAATGCATCCATTGTCCAGAACACATCAAGACTTGGTATCAACAGGAACTGTCTGTACTTCAATTGACAAATTAAATGTCATCTATGGAACAGTAACAGCCATTTACAGACTATATGGAGAGTATTTGGGGGGGGGGGGGGGGTTGTTGGTTTGGGGGGTTGCCTTGTTTGGTTGGGTTTTTTGGAGGGTGTTTTTTTAGAAATAAGGATAAGCATATACTTCAATTTTTAAGCAAGTTTCCTAATTAGGTGAATGCCTGCATTGTATTTGCTTTCATATTGCTTACCATGTCTGCTAACCTGCAAGACTAGAACAATCCCATCATTCATAAAGATTATCTCTAACTTCCAAGTTTCTAAGATTCTAAGAATCTAAATTCTAAGATTATTTCTAACTTCCATTTTACTGACAGCAACAATAAAACCCCCACAAAAACTGAAACACAAGCCAGTTCTTTTCCACCTTTCCATCCTCCATCACCTTACCATTCTTCCTGATCATAAGATCAACTGAGGACCTTGGTGCCACATTTCCTAAAAGCCACAAAGGGCCACACTGCCATCCAGATTCACTTGAAAATAATGCCCCTGTCCAAAATAAAGCCCCAAATAATTTTTAATCCAAGTGGAATCCAATACTGGAAGCTATGTGTCTCAGCTATTCTCATCACTGAAGGAGTCATCTAAAGGACATGTTAGCCCTTGAAATGCAAAGCTACAGCAGCAAGGTAGCAGCAGACCCAGGAGTCTAACTCATGTTATACACACAGACTCTGGAGAGGTTTTTTGTTTGAACTATCTAGCAAAGGTCCAAAGACATCTCCTGCTATTGGAACATATAGAGGTTGGACTGCAGCACTTACCAGTTGAAATCCTACAATAATGAAAGGAGCAAGGTTTTTCTTTTGCACCTCAGCACTTTACACACTCCGCCTGAACAAAACAGCTGTATCTTTCCTCCTATTATTTCCAATTACCAGAAACTAATATTCTGCTTTATAAAGATATACACTTATACACACAGAAAAATTTAATAGCTAGATCTATATGCTGCAAGTTTGTAGACGTAGCTACATCTTTAACCTGCAAGTAAGATAACTACATATATTACCTGCAAGCCAGATAAAGATAAATACAGAATCTTATCAACCAGGCATTGTGTTAATGCCATTATTGCATGCTTAGAAACTCAAGATTTTCTGCTAATGTCATGCAACTCTGTCATATGGAGGTCTCAAAATGGTTTTTAAGATCACTATTACCCCATGTTATAGATAGGAAAGACCAAGATGCAGAAATCTAACATTATTTTATGAACTCCCCTCAAAAACATGTTGTGGCCTAGGAGAACTGTGCAGATTTGTATTTGACACCTTATCTTTCAAGGATATTGCCTCCCCATATTACACGGACAACAGTCAAGACACTATGAAGTATGTATCTTCTGGCTCATTTAGATTCTTTCAAAGCATTAAACGCCTGCACTTCACATTCAGGTAATGTAAATACAGTGAATTACATTAGACCACCCATCATCAAGATTTAAAGTTCCAGGCTTTTACAAAAGCAATCTGCCTACCTAGAAAGACCCTTGTCTGTACCTGCTTCCATCTATTCTAGCACTTCAATGTACTCTACTGCAGTTGAAGCTCGTATGTAGCTTATACAAGGTGAAACATCTCACCCATACTCAACTTTGATCCTCTGCCAGCTGGCGTATTATATGATATCATTTGAGTTTTAAAAGGATGCATCCATGTATTTGTTTTTCCCACTTGATAAATATTTATGAAGATTTTATTCTAGTCATAACACATATGTACTATAACTAATCTTCCTTTTATTTAGTCAAGCATCTTAAAGGAAAACAATTTTGAAGACTGGCTATTCCTATTGCTGAGCTTGAGCTCCAGAAGTCAGCATATGAAGTGAAATGATGTCAGTTTGGAAGGCAAATTAGAAAGACAACAACAACAACAAAAAACCTAGCACAAGGTACTAGGCCCACTGTCGGAGAGGATCTGGTTCGAGACTGTCTTAAGAACCTGAATGTGCACAAGTCCATGGGACCTGACGGAATCCATCTGTGGGTCCTGAAGGAGCTGGCGAATGAAGTTGCGCTGGCCACTGGCCATCATATTTGAAAATCATGGCAGTCAGGTGAAGTTTCCAAGGACTGGAAGAAGGGAAATATAACCCCCATTTTCAAGAAGGGGGGAATGAATGACCCGGGGAATTACAGACCAGTCAGTCTCACCTCTGTGCCTGGCAAACTCTTGGAGCAGATTCTCCTGGAGGGCATGCTAAGGCACATGAAAAACAACAAGGTGCTTGGTGGCAGCCAGCATGGCTTCACTAAGGGGAAATCCTGCCTGACGAATTTCATGGCCTTCTATGATGGGGCTACGGAACTGATGGACAGGGGCAGAGCAGTTGATGTCATCTGCCTGGACCTGTGCAAAGCCTTCGACACTGTCCCACATGACATCCTTGTCTCTAAATTGGAGAGACATCAATTTGATGGGTGGACCACTCGGTGGATAAAGAACTGGCTGGATGGCCGCACGCAAAGAGTTGTGCTCAATGGCTCAATATCCAGCTGGAGACCGGTAATGAGTGGTGTCCCTCAGGGATCGGTGTTGGGACCGATCTTGTTCAACATCTTTGTCGGTGACATGGACAGTGGGATTGAGTGCGCCCTCAGCAAGTTTGCTGATGAGACCAAGCTGTGTGGTTCAGTTGATATGCCGGAGGGAAGGGATGCCATCCAGAGGGACCTCGACATGCTTGTGAGGTGGGCTGATGCCAACCTGATGAAGTTTAACCATGCCAAGTGCAAGGTCCTACACCTGGGTCGGAGCAATCCCAGGCACAGCTACAGGTTGGGCAGAGAAGAGATTCAGAGCAGCCCTGCAGAGAAGGACTTGGGGGTGTTGGTCAATGAGAAACTTAACATGAGCCAGCTTCAGTGTGCACTCACAGCCCAGAAAGCGAACCGTATCCTGGGCTACGTCAAGAGGAGCGTGACCAGCAGGTCAAAGGAGGTGATCCTGCCCCTCTACTCTGCTCTCGTGAGACATCACTTGGAGTATTGTGTGCAGTTCTGATGTCCTCAACATAAAAAGGACATGGAACTCTTGGAACAAGCCCAGAGGAGGGCCACAAGGATGATCAGGGGACTGGAGCACCTCACATATGAAGACAGGCTGAGAAAGTTGGGGCTGTTCAGCCTGGAGAAGAGAAGGCTGCGTGGAGACCTCATAGCAGTCTTCCAGTATCTGAAGGGGGCCTACAAGGATGCTGGGGAGGGACTATTCATCAGGGACTGTAGTGACAGGACAAGGGGTAACGGGTTCAAACTTAAACAGGAAGTTTAGATTGGATATAAGGAAGAAATTCTTTACTGTAAGGGTGGTGAGGCACTGGAATGGGTTGCCCAGGGAGGTTGTGAATGCCCCATCCTTGGCGGTGTTCAAGGCCAGGTTGGATGAGGCCTTGGGTGACATGGTTTAGTGTGGGGTGTCCCTGCCCATGGCAGGGGGGTTGGAACTAGATAATCTTAAGGTCCTTTCGAACCCCAACTATTCTATGATTCTATGATTAACATGAGTTTTGCAACAAATGGAGTGCAGTAAGTTCTTAAAACCTGCAAAAGTTAAATGTTTGAAAGAAAGATCTTCTTCTAGTCCTGGGATAAAGGTTGGACTTAATCTGAAAGGTCTTTCCCATTGATTCTGTGGTGCTTGTTGACAGTTTCTTCATTCACTAGGATGTGAGCTATCATCTTTAATAACATTAAAGCACTATTTCAAGCAACTAAGATGTAGCTGGTCCAACTTCCACTCATTTCTAATATCCTATATTGATTTTGATCAAGGCTGATATGGAAAAGATGCACTTTCAATAACTGAACTACCACCATCTAGTTTTTGTTTGGTTTAACATTCATATTGTGGACTAATGGAATGATCATGGAACTAAAGTCCAGGTGCCCTGCCTGTCTCACAGGAAATTGAACTGCAATCCAAATTCCTGTGCCCAAGGTCTAGCAGTTCTGGGACCTCTCCAGTTTCTAACCTCTCAGATTTCTACTGCATTCACAGGATTTACTTAGCAATTTTGAATATTACAGTACCTAACTGAAGACATGTGAAAAATTCATTACTTTGACACAGTACAGCAAAAAAAATCAATGAAGAAAACTGCGCATTTTCAATTAGAAAATTTCAAAGGGAGACAACAAAATAACACAGGCAATTCCATCTGCCTTGTTACATTTTTGGAGTAGTCCTATCAGATGCATGTTGTCTATCCACAACAAATCCTTCAAGTTGCTGAAGATCTGATAGTCACTGCTGTCATCACAAGGAAGAACTGAAAGACTTGGAAAATAAACTGCAAACTGAATGCTTGCAGCACATAGAGTTCTCATTTCCACCAATAAATGAAGTTTTGAAAAACAAACTTACCTTGTCTCTATCAATTTCTCAACTCACTCTATGATCAGATCTCAGAAGCTACTCCCCTGCCCTTCAGCTTCCTCAAACACAACTCCTTTTTTAGTGCAGAACACTTGAAAAACAGCTACACAAGCCTGAGTACATATTTATTACCATCAATATGCAATAGCCTCAAGAGACATCCATGCATCATGCTCTGTTAGAAAGAAAAGGAATCACAGTCTTCAATTCCATGCTATTTTTTCGCCAATGCTGCAAGGACAAATTAATTTCTAAGCCAGATCAACAGCCTTCCGTAAAGAACAACAAAAAAAGAAAAAACAAAGTGCATCCTTCTCAGTGACTTTTCCTGGTATGGGAATGTTGCTGGAGCCTCTCAGTAGACTTCCAAACCCAGTTCTGATTCGCTATCAGAAGCTGCAGAAAGCTCCTGAGAAATGGGACAAAGGTCTAGGTATCTACACTGGCTCCATCTCCTCTACAATTACAGAATCACAGAACACTTATGGTTGGAAAGGACCTTACAGCTCATCCAGTCCCAACCCCCTGCCATGGGCAGGGACACCTTCCACTAGACCAGACTGCTCCAAGCCCCATCCACCTGGCCTTGAACATTGCCAGGGATGGGGCAGCCACAGCTTCTCTGGGCAACCTGTACCAGTGCCTACACCCTCACAGCTTCTTCCTTGTATTTAACCTGAACTTCCCCTGTTTAAGTTTAAATCCATCACCCCTTGTCCTGTCTCTACAGTTCCTGCTGCAGTTCCTCTCCAGCATCCTTGTAGACCCCCTTCAGATAACTGGAAGGCTGCTATGAGGTCTCCACCTAGCTGCTCTTCCTCCAGGCTGAACAGCCCCAATGTTCTCATGCTATACACATGACATTTCCACCTCAGATCACAGTTCTGATGTCTGATGGGCAAAAAGCTCAGTGCAAGAAAAGGCAGATGCACTTGCCTTTGTACAGTGCAAGAAACTCAGATGTACTATCGCTTCAAAATAAAAGGGCAATTTTGACTTGATCTAGAAAACAAAGAACAGTAAGACACTGCTTTAGCAGGGGATTTCAGGTTGGAAGAATAAGTTAACTTATATCAGCAATCTTCTACGTTTAGAGTTAGATCAATGTAACCTTGAACAATTTTAGAAGCATGTATCAGCTTTCAACTGTTACATTCTAAATATTCCTTTTAGCAATCCTTTGAAAATAACATATGACCTAGAATGCATACAGCAACATAGGATGCTTACCAAATAGAAATACATAGCTAGGAACCACACACATTTCTCACCCTCACTAAAAGCTCCTTCATCTGCACTGTGAACCTACTACAGAGCCACAAACTGCTGCTTCAAGTACCTGTAGTACTGGATCTACACTGCAACACAGAAAGCAGATTTCTTCGTGGCAGAATCTACTATAGCTTTGCTACTACTCGAAGTTGTCCCTAACATTTGTTTCTTAAAGTTATGAACTGCAGTAGTATGCAAGCATCAATAAATCTGTACCACAGCTGTCAAACCAGACTCTGATCAACCAGAAGAAAAACCGTAACACTGGGTGCCTAAATATAAATACTGACAAGCGCATGGCTGCCTCTCCCTAATGCCTCCTTTTCTGAAGGATCCCTGAGGTACTCTTAGCTTTGCAATATGTCCTAAATAGTAAGTAAGTCCAAATTATCATTCTTTCCTCTACACTTCCCCTTTTTTCCCATTCCTTTTCCTACCACTCCCTTCACCAGGAATATCAAAATAGATAGCAGACCTCCAGGATATCAAATTTGCTTCCAGACACAGATATCATGAGACAGTATCTGACTGTACAATATAAATTTCCCAGCTATTTAGTTTTCCAAGAATTTAATATCATGGCCACCACATTATTCCATACGACAATCATTTCAAAGCCAGAGGGTATCCATTTGCATAATAATGAACATTTTTCTAACTTCCATGCTAATGAGTTTTAGTGTGTATTAGCTAAAAGTCACACTTGCTTCACAAGAAACAATTAACAACACAACTCCTAATGTTTGTACCTATTATTGCACAGCCTGAGGGACACCCGTCCTAGTAAATAACCAAAAACACGTAGGGCTAATTTCTGCAATACCTGAACCTCAATGATTTGTGTGGGACATTCACATGCAGAAGGACTGCAGGGTGGGGTTGGCTTCTGAAGCAGTGTGTCAGGGGAAGCACATCCCATAGCACAGAAAACATGATTTTGCTACATCTTAATCACAGAAGGAATGAGGGCAATACAGCCATTTCAGGAGAATCACTGTAAAAGAAGGGAAGGATATATGAAGTGCATTTTGTAGCTGCAGAAACATTCTCAAGAACACTTCGGAATCTGAGAAGTCTTCTACAATCTAACCAGTAACAGAAGAAAATTTCTTACTAGGCATGGAGGTCTCCACAGCATCCTGTTACCCATTTTTGACACAAATGTAGCAGGCTTTTCCTTTTTGACATCAGAAATTCACTTTCTTCTGAAACAAGTTTCTTTATTCTATAAAGAATATTACTATACAACATAGCATTTATCTGTACTTACTGCTTGAGCCTTTTGGTTTCATTACCTTTGAAATTAGACTGAAGACATATGGATGTAAGCTATCAAATCCTCAGTCATACCAGTCATACACTTGAATCCATTCTAGATGAGACTATGCCACAGAGACCTCAAGTACATGAGGTTCACCACACGGAGTCTAATATTTGCTTCGTTCACATCACCACGGATCTTTTGTATCACATCCCAATGTAAATTTATACAAGTTAGAAACAAATCACCCCCTAATTTTAAAGGGCTTTGCAAGATTCCTTTGAGTAGACAAATACTAGCTGATGTCTGTTGTAATAGCAAGATTCACTCTTTACCTTACATAAACATTTTGACAATCCAGGAAATGTCTTTAAGACCACAGCCTGACTGGGAAAAGACTGGCAATAACAAAAATCACACTCTCTCATACGACTCATTAAAACCAGAAAGACCTTTAAACAGAAAACAGAACAATAATCATCAAGGTGCAAATCTGCATCACTGCAAAGAACTGAACTACCTGTTTCTTTAAGCCAGTTTCTTCAGAATGGTTTTAAATAGTCACACACAGCACAACCACAAAATGGGTTTTGGGAGCATGTTAAAAGAAAACTTACGACTTAAAGAAGAGCCAAGCCTTGGACGGATCACCAAGGCTGGTCCATTTAACTAAGTCTGTCAAATTCAATTTTGTTATTACCAGTTTTAAAGTAGATTCACTAACAATCTTAACCCCAAGACTAAAACATAAACCCCACAGCCAGGAACTAATGTCTGACAGAGATTTGTATGTTCACAGAAGGTTTTAGACATTTGCAAAATGAAAGTGAGGATATGCCATGTTCTCACTTCTCTTGCTCAGAGAATTTTTTAATGCATTTCTTTTTCCCTGAAAGCCCAGTTAGTTAGTTACATCATCAAAACACCACCAAGCAACTTGCTTTCATTTCAAAGGTGAGCCTTGCTGCAATTTTGAAGTGGTTGTACTCGAGTGCTTTCACACTGGCTCAACAGCATAGCACCAATCAATTGCATTAATGTCTCAGCACAAGAATCTACTAAACACAACTACTAAAAATCTAATAAACACAGTACTCAGCCAACATTACCCCACTTTAAATAACACAATTTCTCCACAGGTGAAGGGCAATACATGCAAGACCACTTATGCTCCTTAACCCGATTTTGATAGAAAGGTAGCAGCAAAGTATCCTCAACCAAATATGAAGCATATTGATAATAACAACAACCCAGGCAAAGCATAACATAAAACCCAAGAGAAGGCTGTAGCATATGGCTCCAGTCATGTGGATCATGACGACTGTTTCAAGTTGAGAGAGAAGACGCCCCATGAAAAAGTGTTAGCCTGCTTTTAACACTATAAAATTGGAGCTCACACATGCTTCATTCAAAAGAAAACCAAAACCCACACACAAAAGCAACCAACCACCTACAAGCTCTGAGGTGCAATATTAGCATGCTGCTTTCAGTGCCACTGACAACAAAGTCCTTCCTAAAACCTCCTAGCCCAATACACAAGGCAGGTACAGATAAAGCTCAGCTTATCTGGTGATTTTCAGTTTTTATTAGAACTGAAAGTTTAGCTGGACAACAGATCACATGAAGCATAAAAATCCACATTTACAGAGATCCTTCCAAAGTCTAAATTCATCTCACAATTGTATTTTACTCATTGTTCAGTCAAAGAGGGTTCACTCAGGCAGAGCAAAGACACTTCTGTCACTACTACACATACACATTTCTTTACCACATCCCACTAACTCAGAGCTACAGGTCTGAATTAGGAGTCAGGAAGAGTGTGAAAGAGGAATGGAAATTAACTGAAGAGATATTCCATCTCACTCACCAGCAGAAAACGCATCTAGTCAGAACACAGGGCAGTATTAAATTTTCATGACACAGAATAATTTGAAACATACCTAACTCGATTATTTTAGCAGCAGTTTTTACCTGCATTACAGTGATTTCGAAGTCTCCTATTCAAGAAAAAGCACCTGTGAATTTACTGGTTGTGAGCAATCATCAGTTTCTGATATCAAAAGAATAACCTACACACAAACTCAGTAAGTCTATAGCACAAACTATGTTGCTCCTAAATTTAAAGGTTGTCAAGGTTATATATTGGTAAAAGCCTCCTCACTTTATTCACATTAGTATTCATGCTAGGAATCCTACTGCCTTCAGATGGTCCACTTACATGGTTATTAAACCTGATCAAATGTTTCACTGGTATAGTACAACATGCATTGAATTTGGCTATGTTATTCCCACTAGAGCCAATTTAAGTTACAAAGACAGATGTGATTCTATCCTGAGCATCAATACTAGAGTCATCTTAAACTCAACCTGGAAAGCTAACCAAGTGATGAGTAAAAAGAACCTGCTCCTACTCATTTCAGCAGTGTCAGACACAACCCAGTTTGTAGTTCTTGAAGATAAGCCAACACTCAAAACCAACTCATATCTCTAGAAAATACGCACAAATACTACATCTTGCCTTGCTTTAATCAATATAGCTACTAAATAGATACCTAGAAATACACTTATCAAAGAAAAAAAGGCAACTTGTTCTTAATTTGTACACCACAAATGCAAACCTAGCTTTCTGTATTTTACATGGGAAAGACACACCAGATGCATCATTGATTGGTATACATATACACAGTGACTTCCTACTGCATCAAAAACATTAAACCACAGTTGACTTGATGTCCACAGAATATATTGCTGTAAAAAGGAGAATGCACTTGCACAATTTAACACGAGCTTGGTCTTATTACTTCCAGCACAAGCCTCATTCCAGTGTCTACTGATGATTAATTTTAACGGCCCTTGATCACACATCCACTTTAGCTTAAAATTCTGAGACTGGCAAAAGAACACCAAAGATTATATTACTATTACCTCTACAATAACAACTGAGTTGCATTCACGTTTTCATTCCAAATCTATTCTTCCCAGTAAACCCAAGTCTAAGTAAAGCTCTCACCAGTAACCTTTCCCTGGAAAATTCTACAGGAAATGAAATGTAATACTCTATTAAGACTTGTTTTGCAAACAGAAGTGAGAGAGCTCACCCAAGCATGCAGAGTCATTAAAATGGCTCTTACATATATCATTATAAATTTAATAATCTCCATGACGGCTAGAGTTCAAGTTAAAATGAATGGCAGCAAAGCATGACCAATTGATGTTATCCCAGCTGCCACTGAGCCTCACTTGGGGTTATATTATACAGTCAGAGGCCCCACACTACATGTGCACAAAATACCCTGAGCCAGGACCAGATGGGAGATGCAGGCTTCTATACCTATCAGCAAGGAGAGACTTGCATATTAATTTTGGTGCATCACAACAGTTACAGTACACTTCAGTGTGACAGGTCCCAAATATTTTTTCCCATTGTACCCTATATCCAGTATAATGTTAGATACTTAAGGAGGAAAAAAAAAAAAAAAAAAGTGTACTAACATCCTCCAGAAATTAAGTCAATGGAAGGATTTTGTTTCAACCCTTATTGATTTACATCAGTCCCAGAATGCTTCCTTGAAAAAGTAGAAAGAAGACCTTGGCAGCTCATCGCTTAATAGATCATGCTTGGAGCAATTAAAACACATTTGGGACTTCTATTTGGTTCCCCAAGTAAGTGTTCCCTAAATGCATTTATTTCGTAAGTAAACAGCTGCATTTCATCCAGTCCTGAAAGTTTTCCAGGCTGCTTAGATTTCTAATGTGGTGACAGGGAAACCACTTTTATTCTTCAGCAGATTTGATGAAAGTGTGACACTAAACCCCTCTCTCCAAAATCAGACAGTGCTCTTGAACACCAAAATAAGAGCTGATGGTCCTTTTTTCTTTCTCCGACTTATTTTTCAACTGAAATAAAAATCATATGTAAAAGCTACAGGAAAAAAAAAAAAAAAGAAGCTGAATACACAGTGTTCTATCACACACCAAATCTGCATGAAAACCACATAAATGATTTATACAGTAGAAACGTGTCACGTTTTACAGTTTGCTTCACTGATGCCAAGTAAACAAGTTTCAAATCCCAATTGTTCACAAGCCACAGTTTGCCTGAGATGGCAACTTCATTTAGGTTAACTTAACATGCCAATCCATTAGCATTAAATACTACAATACCACCTTGACACACAGAGCTTCCACAAAGCACTTGGACACAAAATCCACCAGCTGACATTAAGCACGTTCCACTGTGCATTTTGTTTCAAGTCCAAGTCACGTCTGGAAACTACAATAAAACTATCATCACAACAATGAGGATGCTGACAAGCATGCAACACTTTCAGCAGATTTAATCACCAAATCCCAAGAAAGCCATTTTTTAACCTCTCTAATGATATCAGTAAAAATTTAAAGTCACAAGAAATCCATCATCTGATCAGACTCAATATACTTCATTTACACTGCGCGTCTCAACAACCAGCAAAAATCCTGGAGAATTTTCCCTTCCCTCAGTGCTTTGCTCCATACATTGAAACAAGCCTGAAGAGACAAACATATTTTCAAATATATAATCAGGAGAAGAGACCTACAGCCAGCTAAGCATACCAAGCAGTTGCAACTGATAAAAGAGTTATAAGGAGCTCTTCTGCCATTTGTATCTCATTCAGCAATTTAAGCACAAAGTGCTTCTGCCTTTTGTCACTTACCCTTTTTTGATCTTCCAGTCCATGTGTCACAGGCTTTCTTTTCTGATGCTGACTGGATTCAGAGCCAGGTTCCATTTCCCAGCTACAAAGACTCTCCCGGCCTCTTTAGGCTTTCTCTAAAAATCCATAGTCTGAACAACAAAAATCTAAAAATCATTTAAAAAAAAGAAAAAAAAAAGGCAAGAGAACTCCTTCAAGCCTTGTCCATGTTCTTTATCATTCTTCTAAACTCTCACTTGCCATCACAGCTCATTATCTTAACAACCATCCATTCTGTGAGTGTCTATATCCTATTTTAGTTCAGATGAAGGTCTCCATTTGTGTGCCTTACAGAGGGATGACAGAGCTGAATCCAAACCCAGTAGTTTGTGCCACATTATTGCTCCATCAGCAGCCTTTTCCGTGCATTCCTGGCACGGATAATTTATATGTCAATAAAGGTGTAAATGTGCATTTAATCCACTGTGTTGATATTATCAGCATCCCTCTCCTCGGCCACCTTCCTCCCATAGATCAATGTAAACACTTCACAGGGATAATTGCCTTTTGCAAATCTAGCAGGTGTTAATTACGTAAAATCATCCATGCACGCTTGTCATCATCTTCTGCGTACTCAAACAAATACCTAAAAGGAGGGGGAAAAAAAAAAATAGGGTTTTACCAGCTTGAAAGAAAACACAGCTACTAATATTCTTTGCCCACCACCAGGAGCTGCACATTACAACTGATACAATAATTACACATACTGCACATGCTACACTCTTCATCCAAGCCTCTCAAAATGCTTTGATGCCTATTTAGCATGTTACCTTGCCTTTGGGGCTCCTTGCCTAAAAACACCCCAGAATCACAATATTGTACATCAGTGCTGAGCCTACTGCAATGCCGAGTGAAGCCTGCAGGGATTGACTCCAAACTCAGTCTTTCCAAGATTCAAATTCTGGATCTAAAGCCAAATTAATTATTCTTCTGGGGTCTGCTACCCAAGAATCTTTCTCCAGAGCTCACAAGGTTATTGCGTGCCGTCTCTCAAAATCCTGGGCACAAGAATATGTGCATGAACAGGTTGTTATATTACTTGGGAAACAAAGTGGCACCTGAAATCCCAGGCTAGCAACTCGGCCACCTTATAATACTGTTCCTTTTCTACCAAGGAGCACAAGTTTACTACAACAGAGACAAATAATTTCATGAGTTCATTTCTAAGGTGGGCTCAATATCAGCAGGCTTCAACATGCAGGCACCAGAAAAAGCACATTTATTAAGTTGGATTCCATATCTAAAAAGGCTAAATGTTAAATCAATGTTAGCGACCTTAGCTGAGCATGGTATAAGAACACATATTTGGCTGTACATTGTTGACACAAGCTCTGGTCACAAGACAAGCACCAAAAAAATCCAAAAAAAATAATATAAAACATCTTAATAATCAGACATTCTCCCATCACTAAAGGATGGGTAGCATGAAAAAGAGATTTACTATAAGCAGAGTAGAAACTGTCTACCTGTACCCCACTTGCACCTTTCCACAAACCTTCAGCACTACACGAACTGAATACCCAAATTAAACATCTAAGTCTGACATAGGTCAGATTTTTGGTCAAACGCATAAACAGGGGCCAAGGTTTCTTGCTGTTTCAGGGCAAAAAATACAAGACAATAGGCAGAAACACTGCTTTTGTCTATCACTTCAAATGCTCTTTACTGCTCCTCACCATGCAGTGAGCATCCCCTTCTTTTTCTTCTGACAAGTACAGGAAAGAATATGACTGATTGCAGCAATGCTGCTATACTTTGCCAGTTGAAAACAAGCTAAACCCCACATCTAACCTATTTTATAGAGGAAGACGAGCTTCTGGATCTTATTTTGAACCACGATCTCCTCCTGATCTGGTTTCACACCCACGGAAATCATACAGGTAGCTTGAAGGTAGTAAAGGGCCTTTGACCTCAGCAACAAATATCACACCAAAAAAAGAGAAACAAACTTTTATACATGTCCTGAAGTCTCACCAACTAAAACTTCCTCCCTCCAGTGATTTAGCCGTGATGTGACACATGAGACTGCATCAGTCACATCGTGTAATGCCACGCTGGAAGAGCATGACATAACCAGTGCAGCTAAGGACAACATCTCTCTACATGAAAGGTCCCCTGAACCAGAAAAAAAAGGCAAAAAAAAAAAGATTAAAAAGTGCAATCTCTCTGGAAGTTCCTGTGCATTCAGTGTTACGGCTTTCACCATCCCAGAGATAAACTCTCCAGGGAAATATGCACATTTCTATTTGTGTATAGTACTTTGAATATGCCTATAACCTTAGAGCATGCATCACTGCACAAGTTTTATACATATATATATAAAATATATGTATATAAATGTTATTATATACATGAGTGAGGTTCATACATATTAAAAAAATATTAACAATAAAGAAAAAATTATCCTGAAGCTTGAAGAACAATGTCATTCAAATCAGACACAAACAAAAACATTTTAATTATTTGGACTGAATTTACCCCTCCAACAAAAACAAGTTTCACTGCTTATCTGTGCACACACCTAACTGTGAAGAAGGATTTGTTACTGGAAAATTGGTATTAAAAGCAAAATAGACATTTTAAGGAGAAAATAGGTAAGATCTGCTGAGGAAATTGATATATCAGGGATGACAAATCCCAACAAAATGCCAAGTGATCAGAAAATCTCTGTTCTGTCATTTTCCTACCACCACAAGATTCAGAGCCCCAGCCCGGAGGCCCATGGGGCTCCAGACTGAAAAAACTCCTTGAGCAAACAGCCGGGAGAGACCAGAGCCTGAAGCTGCCCTTGCCTCAAGAATATGCCCCCACCTCAGCGAGCCTCAGTTGAACTCATGTTCTCAGATTTAAGCCTCAAGGGATGCGTTCTACGAGGGTCTATCCTCACACGCAGCCCCAAAAGGATCCACACCTGCATGAAATGTCTATCAGAGAGGTCTCGCCGGGTAACCAGATCCCCCGTCAACCCCAGCTCGGGGGCTTCGTTCACTAGGAGCAAAGCAGATAAAAAAAATAAGCGAGGTTGTGTTTAAGGAAAAAAAAAAAAAAAGAAATAGCTCTCAGCCCCGCCAATTTTTCACTCCCACAACCGAACCCGCTTCAGAACAAGCAAACTGAAATATATTCGCAGGTCTTTCCTCACAAGTTTTAGGTTCTTTCTGGAAAGGGGGGGGGCTTTCTACAGAAAATAGAAGCACAGCGGGAAGTTTCCCCCCTAACAGCCTGAGGTGAATGACAAAACCAACACCTCCTCCAACCCACTGGATGGGGAGGGAGGGGGGAGAAGCTCCCCTCTGCCCCAGTGCACGATAAAACATGAAAAAATTATAATAGTTGTGTTGGTGATGAGGAGCAGCACAGTCACTGCGGGAGCAGGGCTGGGGACCCCCTAATTCCTCCACCTCACACCCTCCGACCCCTCCCGCGCCCCCCAGAAGCCGGCGACAACAGAGGATCGCTGCCGATCGCGGAGGAGTCGCAACCGCCTCTGCCCTGCTTGAGGGTGAGGGAACCCGTCCCCATCCCTTCCCGCCAATCCCGGCGGCGGGAGCCCTCTCCCTCGGCGGGGCACGGCTGGCTGCCGGCCCCTCAGCGCCTAACCGCCGGTACAAACTTTCGCATCCCTGAGGCCCGCCGGGTGGAACGTCCCCAACAGTACCTGCTGCTACTGCTGGTGCTGCTGCGGCAGGGCGGCCGGCCGGCATGCCCATGCGGCCGGGGCAGGGCGAGGGACCGCCCCTGCGCACCAGGCTCTGGCTTCAGCTCCCTGCCCGCCGCTCCGCTCCGCCGCCACTACTCACTCTCCGGTTGCCCAGGCAACCGCCGCCCGCCTTTTCACTTTGCTCCCTCCCTCCTCACAACAACGCCCTCGCCGGCCAACCGCAAGGCCGCCCGCCGTGACCACGTGAGGCCGGAAGGCCAATGGGAGGCGGGGCTGCGGCCGGTGGAGTCAATGAACAGACACTTTGGTAGGTGGGGGGGGAGCAGCGCCCTTCAGCGCCTCAGCGAACATGGCACTGGCGGGCACCTGCGGCCCCACAGGAGCAGCCACTGGCACCCGCTGGCGTGACCCTTCCACTGAGGGACAGCAGGGCCAGGGTGATGCGGACGGTGTTCGGGCAGAGCGGGGAGGGGGACAGGTACAGGAGGTGCCACACGGCAGCGCTGGTACCAAACGCGTCTGGAGAGGATCGTATCATAGAATCCCAGACTGGTTTGGGTTGGAAGGGACCCTAAAGCTCATCCAGTTCCAACCCCCTGCCATGGGCAGGGACACCTTCCACTAGACCAGGCTGCTCCAAGCCCTGTCCAACCTAGCCTTGAACACTGCCAGGGATGGGGCAGCCACAGCTTCTCTGGGCAACCTGTGCCAGTGCCTCACCACCCTCACAGGGAAGAACTGGCTAAGATCTCATCTCAGTCTCCCCTCTGGCAGGTTAAAGCCATTCTCCCTTGTCCTGCCCCTACAGGCCCTTGTCCAAAGCCCCTCTCCCTGTTAAGGTTCCTTGTAGCCCCTTCAGACACTGGAAGCTGCTCTAATGTTTCCCTGGAGCCTTCTCTTCTCCAGGCTGAACAAGCCCAGCTCTCTCAGCCTGTCTCCAGAGCAGAGCTGCTGCAGCCCTCACAGCATCTCTATGGCCTCCTCTCGACTCAGTCCAACAGCTCCATGTCCCTCTGGTGTTGTTGCCCCAGAGCTGGATGCAGGACTGCAGGGGGGTTCTCCCCAGAGCTTATTGGGAGGAAAATACGTGGGGTTTACATTGAAAGATTGAGCCTCAAACCAAATACACTTTCAATAGTAACAGACAGTGCTGTAACATACTGTGTTTAGAGCAGAATATTACTGACAGAGTCAAGGCTGGCCAGAGGCCACAGAAGTAGGTAGTGTAGAGGGACTGGACTTCTGAAAGCAATCAGCTGGTAAGGGTTCACTGCCCATTCCATCTGCAGTCCAAGAGTCCCAGGATGGCTACTGCCTACCATCTTTAGAGAGAGGCCAGCATGAAGAGAAGTAGTTCCTGTTCCTCAGGAGGATGTATTTGGGAGCAGCATCAACCTTCACCCTTCCTATCCCTGCACCAGCCCAGGATTTCAAGGCATCTTCTTCATGTTCTGTCTAAACTTCAGCGAGTCCCATACATGACTTTTTCTGTGGTACCTCATTCTTGGGGAAAGAAAACTCAGTTCCCCACCCAAATAAAATGATGACTACAGTCTCCCCTTGCTCTTAGCTTTATCCTCAAGGTTGTTGATTCAGCAGAGCTGCAGCTCCTTACCAAGTATTCAGGATATGCACAAAGATGGACCACCAGTAAATAAAATTTACACCTCATGTAGACCTTTTCTTTAGTTTAAATATTCAAGTATGTGGCCTCTAAAAAGAAGGCTATGAACTTCGGTTGCCTGAGGTTTGGTTTAAACTTAGGAGACGCCAAGAACACCCCGGCTGCTCTTGGGACCTTTAAGGACATGGTGGTTTGCAGAACGCCTGTGCTCAATGCCTTTGCTAGCACTTGCTCCTTGCTGAATGCCAGCTCCTGTGGAAAATGACATCGCTGTCACTCCATAATTCATTTTTCATATCTGATTGATGTTTCACATGCAGACAAATTAAGCCAAAGCAGTTCTTTGACATATTCAAGGGGTGTTCTAGTACAGAAAGGGAGAGTTTATAATATATTAGTAGGAAATCCTGCTTCTACTGTAACTTTTTTATGTTTAGAAAATCTTCTAAAATATGTGGCTGGAGGTAGAAAAGAAGATTATAACAGCCTAGTCTGTGATAAAGGGAGATTTCAATTCAATGGGACTGCTGTAAAGGCACTTATTTATTTTTCTCAGCAGCTGCATTTTGCCTTTCAGGTGCTTGCCTGCAGCTCTCGTTGCTGTGGTTTTCTTCTGTAAATTCTTCAAAGTGATGGATTTTCCCTTTGAAAGAAAGCTTGACTGTAGAGAATACAGAAGTGTAACCTGTTTTATTTCTTCCTGGGTGTGTGCGGTGCTTTGAGCTCTGAACAGATGGGTGCACTGCCATATCTTCTGGTAATTTGCATGCCAAGAGCCCCAACATTTGCATTGCTGGTTCCATGCTCCGCAGGCAAGGACACTGATCTACTCTTTCCAGTTAAAGGTCACCTGCAAGTACATGTTCCTCTCGAGCTCAGGTTAGTGAGACATTCAGCATTTTACAAATCAAAGAAGGCATAGTTTTATGGATTAAATGTTACGGTTGTAGGAAGAAGCACTAAGGTAGGAAGTGTTGCATCTATGTACCCTCGCCAGTACTTATGATCTAAACAGACAAAAAAGCAAGAGGAAAATAAAACCAACATATAATCTCTATTTTAGAAACAGAAAACTATGGCACAGAACCAATGCAAGGGAATTGCCAAAATCAGATCTCCCAACATCAGCATCTTAACCACAAGCTATGCCACTTCTGGTTGGTTCTTATCCTTTTGATGTGTTCCAGTCCATTAGATAGGTAAAAGTAATCAAGTGTGAAGTTGCAGGCTTGGACTCTAAAAAGATAATGATCAAAGCCAAAGTTTTCATCTCAGTGATGAGAACTGAAAGTGGGAGCAATTTGATAACTTTGTTAAATGTTAACACCATAATTATTCTCATATTTAAGAGTCCTTAGAGTAAACCAGGTAACAATCACGGTCCTCTAAAAGTAAGTCACAAACCACTTTAAACGCATACCTTTAGTCAACGGATAATGTCATTCAAATCCCAATGCAATTCCTATGAAAAGACCATTCAGTCTGTTCACAGCAATGAAATGATGGTGGGGTAGGAGCACCAGCCTGGAACTCAGGACTCCTGAATCTGTCAGCTTTCTGTCATCTAAGCCCACACCAGTACTGAGAAGCACACTGGGCTCCCACAGGACAAAATCTAAATGCTAGCCACACATTGTAAATGCGTTCAATCAAAGATTGCCTTTTACCACCAATTCCACCTGCATTCTAACAGAAGGAGCCCTTCATCTTAGCTTAGACTTTGAGATACCAAGTCCACAGTGATTAAATGCATGTTAATACTGAATAGTAAATGCTTTGGAGTGGTGATCTCAGCAAAGACAGCAGGGGCTGGCCTGATGTGTTTGATATACCACCACACTCTTTGCCATAAACAATTGAAAATAGGAGGCTTCCTTTGCAAGTGCCCTTTTCTTGACACTAGAAAATGTCACAGGAAGATCAGTTCTGAAACAGTATAAGATGCCTAAAAACCCTGAGTATTGTTCATATTCTTAAAAGGGAAAACAAGTTTCATAACTAGAAAACAAAATATTCAGAAGCAGCTACATGCAATTCATCATCTAAAGAATTTAAGTCATTTAACTTCAGATAATTCAGCTTTGATCCTTAGGCTGTAGGAGTCAACATTTCCTGAGGTGTTTTCACAGACTTTTCAGGACAATCTTGAGGTCTTTTGTCTGAATGTTTGCTGCAGGGTCTGGTAGAGTCTTTTGATGGCTGCAGTGGTAGGAGTATTTAGAGAGCAGAAAAACAGGGATGTGAAACTCAAATAGGAAAGCTTTCATTAATTTTTCAGGATCTGTTACAGAGCTTTTAGCTTTTGTCTGTAGCTAATCAAATTGAATGTTCATATGAGTTCTGACTTAAGGCAATGAATTCTTAAAAATGTCTTATTTTGCATCTTTAAGATGTTACTGTGCAATGCCTGTACATTAAGAAAAGTTGTTGCTTTTGGGGATTGAATGCATATTGAGAATCAATTTACTTCTGTGAAGTCCAATCTAATCTTTGAAAGATTAACTCTTGAGATAGCTAATGGGTTTCCTCTAGGACAGCGAGATGCTGTCATTCTTTTTTTGTATTATTTGGCAGCTTTGTTTTTTAAATATTAAAGATTTATTTAAATAAACTTTAGGCTTGGAAAAAATGAAATAAACAGCTCATTTGATCCATGGAACAAGACAAGTATCTTAGAAGCTTTCTTCATCCAATTACCTCTCCTGTGATCTGAAAACCACTAGACTAAAGAAAAAGTTCAAGCACTAAATTTATATGACAGTTTTAAAAGAAAAGTGGTAGCTGTGCTCTAAGATCTAAGAACTATGTTCACCCTGTACTTGCTATAGAGGTTACCCCTACATTTTTGGTAAGAAACACATAGATTCCTCACTCATGGCTCATAAGGACAGCTGCTTATATCATAGAATCATAGAATCAACTGGGTTGGAAAAGACCTTTAAGATTATCAAGTCCAACCATTCCCCAGCACTGCCAAGGCCACCACTAAAATATGTCACTGAGGGCCTCATGTACATGCTTTGTGAACACTTCCAGGGATGGTGACTCCACCACTGCCCTGGGCAGCCTGTTCCAATGCCTGAACACGCTCTTGGGGAAGAAACTGTTCCTAATATCCAGTCTAAACCTCCCCTGGTGCAGCTTGAGGCCGTTTCCTCTTGTCCTGCCACTTGATCCTTGGGAGCAGAGAGCAGCCACCTCCTGGCTCCATCCTCCTTTCAGGTAGTTGTAGAGAGCGATAAGATCCCCTGTGAGCCTTTTCTTCTCCAGACTTAAACCCCCCAGTTCCCTCAGCCATTCCTCATCACACTTGTGCTCCAGGCCCTTCACAAGCTCCACTGCCCTTCTCTGGACCCGCTCCAACACCTCAACATCTCTCTTGTTTACCTAAGAATTTGTTTCACAATGCCTTATATTTACAGTGTGAATATTCCAAAACAACACTCTTATCAACTATTGTCATTTTTAGCTAGCATCTCCTTCATCCTCCGAGTCTTCATGCTGTATTTCCATGGTTAGAATATGCGTCTCCTCAAAGTAGCTAATTTCATCCATGGCTTGTGGCCATGGACACCCAGCATCTTCCATGTTCACTCATTATTACAATAAAAAAAACTTTTGCACATATTGATTAGGATTGTGGTGAGCCATTGCCCCAAGATTTTACCGATATTCCCATTCTGCTGGAGCAACCTGCTCTCTCCTTTGACAAGTCTGTATGTTCTGTTAGGATATCAGAACTTGATAGGAAATGGCATCTTGCTACATCATGATTCCCTCACTATCCCTCACCTTGCATCATGACATCAAAATCTTGGTCTTGGCTTACTTACTTTAAGATAAACCAGAGATAGGAAGAAGCAATTTAATCACACTTGTCTAAACTTTGATTTGGCAGGTGAGGCTAAGAGCAGACCTCAGTTTGCCTGCATTCCCAAGGTCTTCCCTAAGCATCTGCCAGATGTGGTGGCATTCTTCAAATTCTCTCTGCTGTTAGTGTCTCCTTGGCCTCTGAAGGTTGGCTGCCTAATTGGAAACAAACCCGCTGTCAGGCTGCCACAGGAAGTGGGATGCACTAAGCCTCACACCATCACCTCAGCCGGCAAATGCTGGGTAACAGGAGGATTCCTACTTGGCATTAGCGACACCGATAGCTATGGATGGCTTCAGAGTGCAAAATGGTTATTAATTCTATGACGTGGAAAGTCCCTCTTAAGAGAAGCCAACCTGACTTGTTACCCCCCTCACGATTTTCAAGATTTGAGGTCTCTGTTTCACTGGAACAGGACACATATTGTTCCCTGTGAGGGTGGTGAGGCACTGGCACAGGTTGTCCAGCTATGGCTGCCCCATCCCTGGCAATGTTCAGGGCCACATTGGACAGGGCTTGGAGCAACCTGGTGTAGTGGAAGGTGCCCCTGCCCATGGCAGGGGGTTGGAACTGAATGAGCTTTTAAGTCCCTTCCAACCCAGACCAGTCTGGGATTCTATGAAACAAGTTCTCCAAAACACTTTTACAATGTCTTTTTTTTTTTTCAGAGTGGAATCTGCCTTACCAGTTAGTCATGTATACTGTAAAAGGTTATAGACAGCATATAAACATGTTTAATGAAGCTGAATACTGCAAGCATAAGCAGCAAAAATATTTTGTTTACTTCACATTTATACACACGCAAGTAAAATCCTGTTCAGCTTGGTTGGCTAAGCTTGTTTTCTAAAGAGACCTAGAAGGCAGCACAAATTAAATAAATCAACATGTGCATAACAACACAATCATTCATATTAACATACTAGTTAAGTCAATGATTAATTCTCCTTTGAGGAAGAAGTGGTGGTAGAACAACTCTAGTCTAATATCTAGTAGCAACATAACAATCAACTCAAAGTTCCAGATTCTATCAACACATGCATAGGTAGTATAGGAAAAACTTTCAGAGCCTAGATTTTAAAGAGAAAACTGAATAAACATATGCTAACATATGCTTGAGTATTTAAATACGGATTCAAACTAGCTACTCTCCAAAATTGGCTTAGTAGCAGTAGATATCTGCTTTGCCTGCAAATAAAGAGGTCACTAGAGTTTTCTACTGACTTTAAATGGCTGAACTGGAAGAGCAGAATGTCACAGCAGCAGCAGAAAGAAGTAATTCTGAAATAAATTGACTGTTGTCAGCAAGGTTCATATGACCTCCAGTGGCATGATAAGAGACACCACAGTGCTATCTTTTTCAAAACACAATTGGCAGCTCTGTCTTGGACAATCTGGACATGATGAATGTTGCAACTGAGCTTTGAATGCAAGTTTGGTGGTGGATTTTCCCGACTGATTAAGAGTTCTCCATCCTATTTGTCAGTAGAGATGGCAATAACACAAAGCATTATCCAGCTGGTCACCATAAGACCAGCAGTGGAGAGAAAACTGAAATCCTCTGCAGGTCAGTCTTTTCCCATTAACTCATATGGGAAATTGAGCCTTTCCTCTTGGAGGGACTGAACAGTGGCATGGGGTGGCCAGTGTGGATTAAGAGGGCGATCTTGAATGCCCCAAAAAAGCAACTTTCTACAGTTTTTAATTAGTGGCTACAGCAGAGATAGCATTTCTTATCCCCAGCAGACTTTCAGTATCCAAACCAACAAGCTGGGACAGCAGCCCTCATTTCATGACTCTAACTTTGTCCCTAAATATGCAGTAGTCCAATGTCTCAAAAAGGTTGTGGCTTACCTCCCACAGGCTCACTGACACTTTTTACCCTCTCTCTGATTTTCTTTGCAGGGAAAAAGAAGCTACTGGGAAGGATTCATAGACAATCTTGTGGCTACAGAGATAAACTGTTAAGATGGGGGTTGGTGGGGGAGATTTCCTTGCATCCCAACAGAAACACCCACATGTGAAAGTTATTCTGGGGTGTTGGATTTTGGAATATTAATTCCACTAATATTATTAAGGCTGCTATGGGGCTTAGATTGTAATGGAAACAAAAGGAGCTGGGTTCATGAATGATCTAGTGATTCCAGATAAAAGTTGGTAGGAAAGATATTCTCCAATAGGATAAAGCTCTGAGAAACCTGATCTGTTTCCATAGCTGGCCTTGCTTTGGGCTAGAGATCTTCTGAGGTCATTCTAACCTATATTATCCTATCGTCTTATGAAAACAAAGAATATGCTTTACAGAAACCAGTGCAGATATTATGGCAGAGAAGATGGATCCTATTTAGAAAACAACCCATTTTGAAAAGATTGTGTTATTTTTATAACACAAAAGATTGTGTTGTGCCAGTTATATTGTAGTCTGAAGTTCGATCAACCTGCTAGAGGAACTTCTGTTTTCCTAATCTAAGCCTATGAAGAGAGCAGTAGGAATCTTTCAACACTGATGCAGTACTACAAGTTTCAGCTGGATTTAACCAGGACCACATTTTAATTGGAGAAGCACAGAGACTATGAATAGAACATTAAAAACACTGCTAGGAAGTTTTTACATTAACTTCATGAATATCAAAAAAGATTATTTAAAAATTGGGCATTTACAATCTCATGTTATCTGCACATCAAAGAAAAACATATCTGCCTTGATTCTAAGGTAAGTTCATATGATTGCAAAGATCTTCCTGAACAGGTGAGCTAAGGGAGAGAAAAAGAGAGGTTGTGGGTTCACATTTTTGCTTTAATATTTCTATAATCTCTTTCTTCTAAGAATTTCAAAGCACTCCATGGACATTAATGAATTAAAAATCACAGTGGTCCTGGGAGAAAAGGTAATGATTTAAAGATTAAAATTTAAAGAGATGAATGGATATAAATGGAAAATAGCATTCCTAATGTTTCATGTAGTACTTAGGCCATATGGAAAATCCGCTATTTTCATTTATACCCTATGCACCTTCAAGGCAATTCAAAGTACTGGAAAAATTGGTAAGAAGTGTTTACAACTCCTTCCATACAGGCAGTTAGGATACAATGACAACAGTAGGAGCAGAAATAAACAGAGTAGATCAGATTGCAAAAACACAGGTGTTGTTTTGAACACAGTTAAGTTTAATTCCAGCCCGTAGAAGTAACAGATTTTACAGGATCCTTTTGTCCTGAAACAATCTGCTTTACAAATGACAACATTCAGGATTGTATGAAATAACTTACCCAAGACAGTAGAGTTAAGAGAAATGCTGTCCTGCTCAGAATCAAACCCTGTTTCTGAACACAGAGGCCACAGCAGAAGGAAGGAGCCTTGGCACTCACTGGAATGCACAGTTTACAATACATTAAAATCCACTTACATCTTTAATGACCAGCCAGATTCCTGTACCTTTGCTAACCTTACAAGTTTCATATATAAATAATTCTATTGATAGGATTCATCCCAAAGGATGCAACATCATGTGAAATGGTAAAAAAAGCATCTTTCAGAAAGCCTTTGATGCACAGGGACTTGGCATTTTAGGAGATGAGCAGGTATTCTGTGAAATCTTGCAACTTGTCTTCCCCTTTTATGTTTCTAGTGGTCACAGATACACATTCAAGCATATTTGCAGTTCTCCAAGTTATAAAAATCCATAAGCAGGGCCCAAAGGTGAAGTGCCCTGTATCTTCCATGGAGACTATGTGCTGTAATCATATAATGAGAAATCTCTCTTGATGTGAAGGTTTC
This sequence comes from Psittacula echo, assembly GCF_963264785.1. Lineage (NCBI taxonomy): Eukaryota > Metazoa > Chordata > Aves > Psittaciformes > Psittacidae > Psittacula > Psittacula echo. The sequence continues at coordinate 21,993,370 of NC_137739.1, read as the reverse complement.
ACTCGATTGAAGAGTCAACAGTTGTGTTAAGGGCATCCTAATTTCCTAACTCAGAAGTTCCTTCTGACCTGGGGCATTAGGAAATGAACCTCCTTGGAATTCAATTTTATTTTTTCCAAGTTCTTTTGTAATTGATTATTCATACTTTGAACAGAGCTAGAAACTGAGAAATATCAACTTAGAGAGAAAATAGCCTCACATCAGGAAAGAAAACCTGCAATTACAAGTGGAAGTTCATTTCACGTTCTATAAAAAGCAAAGCAGAGCTGAGTTGTAATACATGCATATTAGCTTTTATTTACAATTATGATAATTAAGCTTCAAGATAAATATCTAGGATTAAGTTTTTTTCCTGTAGGAGGGTACTGCTGCAAGTGTTCAGCTGTAATTTCTCAAGCTGCTTTGGCCTGCAAACTTTTGGTTCAAAAGAAGAGCAGCATTCAAAGGCTATCTCCTCCTTTGCTTTGTGCTTCAACATATCTCTGCCTTTTCAGAGAGTGTCCAACCCCAAAATCAACACACAGATTAACCAGGAACAGCAGTATTGTAGCAAGCCAGCTGCATCTAGCCCTCTAAAACTACTCTAACATCTTAAAAAGTAAAAGCAGATGTATCAAATCATGCCAAAAGATCAGGTTTGTTCAATATCCTATCCCTAACAGAGCTCAGTAACCAAAGTCTCTGAAAAGATGTAAGAACAAACTAAGCACAGAGTTAGATTTCTGTACTGTTACATTTCCATACTCCCAGCAATTTGTGGCTCATAGCCTAAGCCAGGCAATGCCTCTTCATTCTTGTCTTAGAAAAGAGAGTAAACGAATACTCCCAAGTCATCCTCTGAAAATAAACAGCTTGGCAATCGTAGGCACCCAGGCATCCCACACTATTTCCTCATCTGTTTACATTAAAACAGGGAAAACTGTGTATCGATTCCCATAGGGACGCAAGAAGACAAAGCAAGACCCTTCTCAGCAATGCTCAGTGAAAGGATAGGGGAAATACAGGAAATTCTGGTTAAGTACAGGAAATTCTTAAAATATTTTTAACATCTTGGTGTTTGATTTTGGTTTGTTGGGTTTCTTTTTAGTTTAACAGTGATCACACACCAGAACAGGTTGCTGAGAGAGGTTGTGTAGTCTTCATCCTTGGATACAATCATAGCATTCCAGACTGGTCTGGGCTGGAAGAGATCTTAAAGCTCATCCAGTTCCAACCCCTGCCACAAGCAGGGACACCTTCCACTAGACCAGATTGTTCCAAGCCCCATCCAACCTGGCCCTGAACACTGTCAGGCATGGGGCAGCCACAATCGTGGGCAACCTGCTGTAGCTGACCCTGGTTGAGCAGGGGGTTAAAGCAGGTGATCTCCAGAGCTGCCTTTCAACCTCAGCTCCTCTGTAATTGTGCGAAACACCCACGATTAGCAAGTAGTAGTGTGTTGTAAAAGATCCAGACCCAAAGGATTTCTGGTCTACCTGGCTTACAGCAAGACTTGAAATTTCATCTTCTAACAAGTGCTAAATTCTTATTTTCTGACAGGCCATTCCCTTACCTGTGTTTTTCACTTTCAAAGTCTCTCCCCTAGAGTACTGAAGTAAGGGTACTTAAACTACATATCTAAACTTAATAATGTCTATTAAAAAATAAATGTGTAAGGAAGCATAAGGGTGCCTGAATCTCTCTATTGTCAGAATCTACTTATATCTAAGAAGTCATCAATGTTTCCTCTGACAAAATGTAACATGTTCTTCCTGTAATTTGTTATTGAAAATGAGTTTAAACTAAATTCTTAAATCCAAACATTCAGACACTGGGAAGATCATATTTCCATCTTAAAACCAGTAAATAACACCTTACCTCTCATGTAGCACATTCAAAACCAAGCTCAATCTCCACAGTTCTTGCTTCTATTCATTTATTACTAAAGACTGGCTTCACTGTTGGCCTACACTTTTAGGCAGCTGGTGAACATGAACTGGCTTTGCTTGTATTATTTAGAGAGCTAATATTCCTATTATAATGTAATTATTTCCAAGAGAGTGACACTGCAAAGTATTTCAAATACTAGTTCTAAAATGCAAGATACTAAAGTTCCTCTGCTTTCTTGAGTACCCCAAGCTGGCCAAGCAAACTCAAGCAAGTGAGAGTAAGGCTAAGGTTAAGAATTAAGGTGGTTCTTAGTCCAAGCTGAGGTATTCAGCATCTCAGCAAGGTGCGCATTTACAAAATTCCCATGAGGAATAAAGGAAGCATATTTGTTCCCAAGGCAGGTTAGCACAGGGCTGTCATCTTGTTCACTTTCGCTGTTGTTAAATCAACCTGCTATGGTCTCTCCCTGTTTTGTATATTGTAAAACTATGAATCATTGCTGCTTGACCCATATTGTCCCATTTAAACACCACACAATTTTTCACAGCAGTTAACAGCAACTGTCTTGGCTTTGTTTGCAAGTATCTGCTCCCATGCTAATTTAATCAGTTCAAGCAGTGACAGAAAACTAAAATCCATCCTAACATTAGCCAAAATTTACTGGAGTGCAAAACAAACCTAATACCTGACATGGATTAATAATGTTTATTTTGGGTTTATAATAAAATTAATAAAAACCCTAGCATTCCTTTCATACTGGCAGTCTCAACCTAGCACTTTAAATACATAGAATATCTTCAGGGGAAGGAGAAGAGAGGGGGAGGAACAGTCATAGATGAACCAGAGCTGCAAACTCTGCACCTAACATCTTTGTGTATAACACAGTTCTTGCCACAGTTGCTGAAAGAACCAGGCAAGAAATAGCATGAGCCAGTCCTGCTGCTCTGCTGCTGTGGATGAGCCAGGAGAGGCTGCAGTTTGGTGGCAACGTGCACCTCAGGTGAACATCTTTCTGCCTTCTTATCAACTGTTACAAGAAAGGTGAAGGAGAGTAGAAACAAAACCTAAAGAACCAACATCCAACTGGTGCTGGAAGAGAGAAGTTGAGCAAAGAATGTTATGACTATTTCCCTGAGGCAGTCTCCTGGTAATGGCAGGGAACAGCAAGTCCTTTCCAAAACCAATGAAGCAAGAAAATGCTGTTGGCCAAGCTATTGTGAGAGATTTGAGGGAGGGGAGAGGGAAAAAACATTGGAGAAGGAGGAAGAGAAAGATAAAAACTATCCTTTGACTCATACTTACTATTTCCTTTAAAATAAATCCACGCATTTTTGAGGCTATCGCTACCATAACTAGCCCTTGTTTTTAGCAGCAGTTGACACCATGCTTAGGCTTAGGACTGCAGGATCTTTGCTCACAGTGTGCAGTGCTACACAGCCTTGGGTTTCCCCTGATCTGTCTCCTCTAATAATGCCCTGTGGTAGCTTTGAAGAACAAGACTGTTTCTGTAAATATCAGGTTATGTCTTTCTTCAGGGCTCTATCTTTACAGTAAAAGGCCATTGTCTGAGATGCAGGAATTCTGAAATCTTCCTATCTATATTTAAAATAAAAAGCTGTGGGGAAAACAAGCAAACAAAAAACAACCACCACCACCATCCCCCAACCATATCCCAGTCCTAATGAGATCAGCCAGCATTACCAGAAACACTTTCACCATGACATAACGGCCCTATAGACACCCTGAGGGTGAGAAGCACCTTGCTCAGATACGCTTTGTGTGTGTTATTTCAAGATGCTACTACCAGTACCAGCTGGGTCAAGCACCATGGCAAAGCTGGCCTTAGGAACACAGAATGCACATAATTATTTGCTTCCTACAGATGCCTTCTCTACAAACCCCTTTTTATTTCAGAATTACAGTGGACAATGCTGTTGTATCTGCATCCGATGGTACTTAAAAACATAATAAAGTGCCTATATGCTCTCTCAAATAAACAACATTCACCATCTTCAGCAACTCAAGAATCGCTGCAGATAAGACATGGTCCTGTTAGAGGAACTTTGCACTTAGGCTTCGGGTTTTGTTTGTGTTTAATGATCTTTCATTCTTTTTGTGCATGTGCACAGGCACTTAGAGTAGTTTCTCACTGAAGTATAAAACTCTCCGTGTTAATTCATCTTTCCAGTTATTCCATTTACACTGAAAGCCAAGAGACTGAAATGGTTATTGTGAACTGACAGGGAGGAGCTCCATCCAGAAGTCACAGCAGTCGATTTGACTTCCCTATTCCTCACCATTATCCCCACATCATGTCTGCTAATCTAAACTGTACATAAGCAAAGGGAGTTTTATTGTCTGAGAGGGTTGGGAAAGTCAAAAATGAAGCTCTATATGAACTCTGCCTTTTATTTATGGCCTTTGTTGGTTAAACAGATGCTTTTTTCCTCCACAACTTTGTAAATGAAAGTAGAATCCTGCTGAAACCATCAGAAATCATCTCTTATTACTCAGATATGCGTATCCCCTATTCACACAGGGCAATTTCATTAATAAGTTAGTATATATTTTAACCATGATATCACATTTCAAGTTTGGGGTTTTTTTAAGGATTACTTTTTTTGGTTATATCAAGAAATAAAACCAAAACCAGAGCAGGCAGGTTTTAAGATAACTATTCAAAGTTCTATAAAAGAAATTTCCTCTACTGTATCAGAGGCAGATATTCTGCAGAAGCAGTGACACCAATGTGCAGAACAAAAACATCTGAACTATTGATGAAATAATAAAGGTACTTTTCCACATATTTAGTTATCAAAGTAATAGCCAAGAAAAATGTAATGAAAGGATAAAGAAAAAAAGACTAAACAAAAAAGCCACAAACCAAAGCAAGCATGTGTAATGGGAGCCCAAAGGGTAACGTTATTCACAAAGCTCTAAGTGCTGAAAATGAAGGCTTAGAATGAAATCACCTCTCCAGCCATAACTCTAGTGTCACTAACATAAAGCTATAATCTTTTCTACTATGTCCTCGCTATTACTCAAGAACTAAGTGTCAGTTAAGAAGATGTAAGAGAGCAGGAATTTTCATGGGGTGGAAATCTTTTGTTGCCTGTTTTCTTATATATAGGAATGTTAAGAACAAAATTACAATTCTGCCATAGCTTTTAACTAATCTTTGGTTCACTGCTGCTGTGACAACCTTTTAAAGAGGTAGACTGTGAAATGAAATGATACTGTAATACTCTGACTGAAAGTGCCTTTTTATTTTCTTTTTTTTATTATTAACCAAAATTAGCAGGTTTAATATTAACACTGGAAAGTGGGAAAGAAGCAGATGTGTTAGCAAGCATGAAGCAAGCTTCCCATACCTCTTTTGTGTTTTGACGGCTGGTAGATAACAATGTAACTGCTTGAAGCCCAAGAATTCCCTTGCTTCACAGATTTGCTTATTAGCATCAGGAAGAATATAGTATTTTTACCTATTTTACAGAAGGCAAAATAGAAGTATTGCGCAGGGAAATGATTTATGAGAAATGTCCTCCACAATCTGTCATTCTTTCATAATATAGCTCCTAGAAGATACACACCTAATGGTGTCACAGCAGTGCTTGCAGCACTGTTCGAAGAATAAGATAATAATCAGAGCAAGCAAGAAAGCAGAATATATCTGTGAGTTAGCAGTGAAGCTCAACCGTTTCACTTCCTATCTGGATATTTACAGGGTTTCAGACTTAAGGCAGACTATGGATTTGAGTGGGATACCTGAATTTTGAGCTGACATACTCTGCAGACAGGGAGCACGATGAAACTTGCACTCACTGTACTCATCGCTTTTTCTTCAAGTGTAAAGATTCTTTGTCTGCAATTTGTAGTATGTGTACAACATAACACTTTTTTTTTTTAAAGTAATTCATGTAGATGACATATATATACACGCTGAGGCACACTAAATAACATTTGTTAACTGCTTCTGTGAGACATAAATGTAGCTGACCAGACAGGGGAAAAATAACTACGCTTATCCTAGAAGGATACAAAGTTGGACTTACACACAAATTTGTAGCTCAAAATATACTATAGGCTGTTTGTTCAAGTAGGCAAGCTATAAACTGTCTTTGGGGGTAACTTCTTACCAACTTGCTATATACAGGGTCTTCTGCTTTGAATAGCCAGAAGATCAGATGCATCTGATCTTCTCTCCCTCTTTGGGCATACTGAAATACAGAATGCTGAACTGATTCTCCCAATTAGAAAGGGCTCTGCACACCAAGACATTTTCAGGAAATAGTTTTCCTTTTTTGACCTTATATATAAGCACCTTACTAACACAAAACAGCCTATTACCTTTTAATACAGACACTTGATTTTCCACCTAGTATTTAAGTGCACAAGAAATCATATCTCATTGACAGGATTTTTTTTATTGAGCAAACTGATTAAGTGCTATTTTACATGGTTTATAAGGGACAAAGACTTCTTCGTTCTTTGCCCTTCTGCCTACAACTGGAGAGACAATTAATACAGGAGACAATTTTCAAAGAGAAGTTCCTCTATGCAGGGAGAGTTCTTAAGCTACTGCTTAGCGTAAGCTGCAGAATGAAACCACCAAGTCCTCATTTAACCACAACCAGTTTCTTAAGGAATAGTCCAGATAATTGTATGTGAGTTTTCAATCCATATATGTTATCACTTGCACAAGAAAAATTACACTATAGCTCTTCCAGAGAAAACAATTTTACAATATCATCAGTACAGTTTCAACTATACTAACAGTAAGACCTAACTGCTTCTTATAGCATTAATCACTCTTAGGTGGGGCTTTGGAGTATGAGATTTTTTAGCTAACAGTAAAATTAAGTTTAGAACCCAAAGCATTCTCATCCCAAAATGTTTCTGTACTCTCTACTCCAAGGTAACCAGGCAATAAACTGCTTCAGTCACCCACAAGGAAAGCACTCAGGCTGCGGTCACACATTCATGCATTTGGGTATTGTCTCCTGGTTCCTCAGTTTTACACTTTGCTAGAAGCACGCACCAACAGCTCACATCTAAACCACTTGCCAGTATCGATGAGCCTGAACTGCAGCACTTGGATCCCCACTTCTGCTATGGAGACAGCATCCTTTTGCATTTCCCTAATGCTGTCTGGTTATCATTATTTTGCACATGGCTTTCTGCATCCTAAAGAGACACATTCAAGCAGGAATATGGCAGCTGACACATCACTTATTACAAATCACATCAGTGTGGTAGCTTTCCTCAGCAAAGAAAAAGCATTTCTTCCTTTAAACTTAGAAGAAATGAAATGCATCCCCGCCTGCCATAAGTTATGACAGAAAGCAGCCTTTTAAAAACTAAGTGGTTGCTCTATTTATTCATACCCACGGAAATTACATGTTAGCTTGCCATGTGCACAGATGGATTCACATCTAGAAACTCTAAGTAATTCAGTGAAGTTTACTGCAGTACAGTTAACTCATTTTTTGAGCTTGCCAGTCCTGTTAGCATCAACCCCATAGCCTCAGAAGATGATGGAAATCAGTCCAAAGGATCATCTAAGGAAGCACAGCCATATAAGGTATTACTACAGCAATTCCTCAGCTGATACAGCAGCAGCTAACTAATACAGACTTCCATCCTAGAATTAGTGCTACGTGAATACACATCTGAGTTATTACAGTTAGCCCACTCTCATTTCACCCAGAAATAGCTAGTGACCAGGAAGTCTTATTAGGTCAAGGGCCAGATTTTTCCTTACTTTATGTTCAGGAAAAATCATAACCATATTCAGTATTTGATAGTCATCTATTTTCTCCCATTTGCCACCTTGCCCAGGAAAACAAATGTTGAAAGATATCTGCTGGTGGAGTTCACTCAACATTTCTATTTATTATCCCTGCTGAGAAAGTAATTTTGGAGAGTTGTGGGGTTTGGGATTTTTTTTCCCCACAGAGAAGGGCAAACATTAATTTCTTGGCAACAAAATTGTAATTAATTAAAAATGTGGCTCCATTCTTAGCTTCTTCATTACAATAAAATATCAGATGTTAACTGCTGAAATTACAGTCTTGATTCAATGCAAAATCAGGTGGCTCTGAAGATTTGATTACAAAACTAAAACTTAGATTTATCGGCTCTGTGCAAGCATTGATCTGTTTCACTGATCGCAGAGATAGATGGTTTAATACGAGGCAGGACGTTCTGCAACTGGAGAAACACGCTTATCTCCAACCTAACAGACTGTCAGTCATCCCAGCAAACCATCCCCATGCCAACAGCAGAGCTTTGTACCTCCTCAGCCTCATTCAAACAATTACGTGAGGGAAAATACAATTCTCAAGAGCAATCTGGCCCATACACAAAGGCCACCTAGGGCACTACTCGCGCTGCCACCAAGGTCATTGCAGAGAGGTGTGCTTTTCACTACGTACAAGTTCCCATCATGTCTTTTCCACTACACAGCAGCTTTCCATGCAAATACCCCATCCATCTTCTGACTCCATTTTCTCTGAGAGCCACATCTCTGTTCTGTCCAACTCCCATAACAGGCAGCCTTTGCCTTTTTGTGATGGAATGAACCTGACCTTGCCCTCTAAGTTCTTCCCAGTCAAATGAGGATGTAATCCCAGTTTTGATTCATATATTTATTTGCTTAAAACTCATCCATCAATGCTAGTTTGTGTGCTTATTGTAATTTCTAAAGAAAAAACACTGAACCTCAATTACCTGATAGCATCCATCTTTAGTTACATTTTCAAACGAAATCTAGCTGTTGAGAAGTGAACTAAAACACAGCAGTGGTGCTGGTTTTCTCTTTTTCCACAGATTTCTTGAATCTGGGGGAATGGAAAAGAGAGATGTGTCTTAACCTTGCCTTTTTCTCCGCCTCTAAATAAAACACACCCCAGATTTTGCCTTAATATAGAAAAAGCAACTGAATAAACTAAGAAAGCAATGAATGTGGTGGCTAAATGCATAAAGGGGACATATTCTTGCTCCTACAAACTGAAGAGACAGTGAAGAGCTGAGCTGTTAACATATACAGCAAGCTCCTGCCTCACCTCTCTCAGGCAAGAGAAAGACATTGCAAATCAAAAGTGAGGGCACCCTCCTGCCATTTGTGCCCCACACCAAACAATATACAGGTGTTTTGTGTGAAATGTTCACTGGAGATACCAGGTTTCCTTTCACAGATTCACGTGCTGTCATAGATTCTACTTCCTTTGCACTCTTCATCTCAATAAACAACAAACATTTGCTTATATATAATATTCAGCATTAAGAGAATTTTAACTAATCCCAGGTATAGCCAGAGGCAGCTCCTTGGGGTACTAGGAATGCTGGAATGGGCTTGTCTAGAGGGAAGGAACTCTGTATCTGAAGTCTGCAACTCAGTCAAGAAAGATAATTCTAAGAATTAAGCTGTCTCATTCACAGATAAGCACCTCAATCACTGGAAAACCCTTCCTAATGTGCTTGTGGACAGACTATCATAGAATCACAGAATCCCAGACTGGTTTGGGTTGGAAGGGTCCTTAAAGCTCATCCAGTTCCAGCCCCCTGCCACGGGCAGGGACACCTTCCACTTGGCCAGGCTGCTCCAAGCCCCATTCAACCTGGCCTTGAACACTGCCAAGGATGGGGCAGCCACAGATTCTCTGGGCAACCTGTGCCAGCGCCTCAGCACCCTCACAGGGAAGAGCTTCTGCCTAAGAGCTCATCTCAGTCTCCCCTCTGTCAGGTTAAAGTCATTCCCACTTGTCCTGTCCCTACAGGCCTTGTCCAAAGCCCCTTTCCAGGGTTCTTGTTACCCCTTTAGGCTGCCCTAAGGTCTCCCTGGAGCCTTCTGTTCTCCAGGCTGAACAGGCCCAGCTCTCTCAGCCTGTCTCCAGCCCTCTACTGTTCAAGTGAATCATCAGGTCTCCTTAAAATGACCTGGTGCCTTGGAAGGTTTGGTTGGTCCTTCTTCTTGCACAACTTTGGAAATGAAAACTTGTAGAACAGAGCACAATCAGGGAAGAATTGTGCTCTGAGCTGCTGGGGAGGAATGTGGGGATCTTGTACAAAATATTTGGCTGTTACAGGGCTGGAGTTTATGGTACAGGGCTGTGAAGTCTGTAGACAGAACTGGATACATGTGTTTAGGTGCTCCCAATGTCGAAGAACCCCCAGCTCCATCTTGAGGAAAGTCAATCACACACTGACATGACCAGTATTCCTTGGTTTCACAAGTTTGTCCAATGTTTCTTGTCCAGTCACTTCAATATTTCCAGCTCTAACGGCCAAATCATATGCCAATTGCCCTTCCGCATTCTACTTTTATATGCTTGCACTGTAGCTGTAAATAAAGAACAGATTGGTTTAAGCTACTTAAATTCATCCCAAAGCACTGGAATTAGCCAAGTGGCTTGTAGGGCTGCATCAAAAGCAGCGTGAGCAGCAGATCAAGAGAGGGGATTCTGCCCCTCTACTGCACTCTGGGGAGACCTCCCCTGCAGTTCTGCATCCAGCTCTGGGGCAACAACACAAGAGGGACACGGAGCTGTTGGAGTGAGTCCAGATGAGGCCATGGAGATGCTGCGAGGGCTGGAGCAGCTCTGCTCTGGAGCCAGGCTGAGAGAGCTGGGCTTGTTCAGCCTGGAGAAGAGAAGGCTCCATAAGGGGAGACCTTAGAGCAGCTTCCAGTGCCTAAAGAGCTACAAGAAACCTGGAGGGGGCATTGGACAAGGGCCTGCAGGGACAGAACAAGGGGGATTTTGGTTAGATATAAGGAAGAAGTCTTCTCAGTGAAGAAGCTCACCCTTGTGTTGGTATAAAAACAACTGGTTGCTCTCTCACCCTATTGTCACACCGCCATGGAGGATCTGGACCTGATGGGTGCACATACACATCGCTGAGCATCACTTCACACAACAAGGTTCTCTAAAGAGAAGGCTTCCCTTCTTCTAAACAAAAAGGCATCTTTTACTTGAGATGACACATAGCAAGCTTCCTTCAAGATAAATGGCCCTTGAAAAAGGTGCCTCCATGACTGTTAACAGCCTATTATACTTCATCTCCGAGCACAGCACCCCTAGTGTCCTTCCAGGCCCCTGTCATTTTAACAGGCAACTCTCCATTATGGCTAAACCCTGTATCAGTCCCTCCAGGGGGAAAAGGAGCAAACTCTGCACATCATGACAGGCCACACTTTGGAGTACATCCAGAAGGCAATTCACAGTGAAAACCCCAGTTCATCATAATCATCACTGGATGCAAAGTTTCTGTGTCAGATTATGCAGAAGAAAAAAGGCTTATGGTTAGAGCAGCACAAATGCATTCTCTGACGAGGGGGTGGGGGGGATGGGGACAAACAAAACAGAACAAGGTAGCTAAGAAATGAATATTCAAACACACTTACGTTTCTGGTTTGTTCCTTTGTATCTTCACAAGAAAACATCCCCAGAGAATTATAGTTTCTGTGAAGAACTGGTGAGACTGCCAAGCAAAGCAAACTGGATTTGATTTTGATGGGCAAAGAGCAATGTGTATTTACCATGCTCTGTGCTGCCTTGGAACATAAGTACTCCTGCATCATACTGTCTATGCCAATGACGTCCTAATGCCCAGAGAGCCTGTTAAATGTATTTGCCTAGTGAGAAGCTTTAGTTGCTAGATTTTCAGCAGGACTACAGTGAAAGGAACAAGTTTCCTTTAACAGTAGAGAACTCGGTTATTTTCTCATACAGTTGTAGGTTAATGCATATTTGACTATATACTTTTTGCACAATAAAAACATTGTGAAACATGAGAGTGAAACATGGCTTTAACTTTCGGAAAATACCTCCAGCCTTAAAAACTTGATATTAGCAGCATTTCTCTTTTCTCTTGACTCTCTGGGCCCAGCGTAGTGGCTTTGCCATCTAAAACTCCATCTGTGTGCTGCTGATGCAGGCAGTTCCCCAGAACCCAGCCCCCCAAAGTTCAAACATCCAGTCCCTGCTCCCACACATAAGGTTCCAGGAGAGAAAGCTGGTGCTGGGCATCACCTACACATGGTGAGCTCGGGAACAGCGCCACCAACACAGCAATGCACCCTTGCTCAGCCACATAAAACTTCATCTGCATAAAGCCTCTCTTGGCATTGCTGCCAGGCAATCAAGAAACAAGCTCCCTAAGTGCCAATGTCCAGCCCCTGCTCGTAAGCCTAAAGTGCCAGGATAGAAACCTGGTGCTGGGCATCACCTACACATGGTGACCTCCAGAACAGTGCCACCAACACGGATATCCACATATGCTTTGCCTCCTAAAATTTCATGGCAGGAGCCAGGGGGTGAAATGACAGTCTGTACAGCCTCTGTATTTGGGATGACAGGTTTTGCCTTTCCTGTTCCTGCCTCCCCAAAAACCAGACCCTATAGCAGGTCTTTTCCCCTCCTCATATAGATTAAGGATAGAGAAAAGCAATCTCATGAATGACAGTGAGTGCTCCAGACCTTCCTTACATCTCCATATCCAGAGCAAGAATGGAAGCTCCAGGGCTCCGACTTAAACTGGGAAAAGTGCCCTTACTGTCAGGATGCCCTCTATGGTCCTCCTCCATAGGTACAGGTCACCAGAAGAGCACCTTTAACCAGAACTAGGCTTAAAAAGATAAGAAGTAGCTTGCCAGAAATCAGGATATGCTCTACCATTATGCTGTGAGCAGACTGAGCATTTCTAGGTATAATCAATAGGCCAAAAGCTAATATGCATGCTTTAAAAAGAACATGCTCCAGCCTTCTTTTAGCAGCTGATAAAAGCAAAAACCCCATGAAGTCACATACTGGTACCAGCTCAGGCAATGCAGGCAAATGACAATGAAACTGCAGACAAACAATCTTAAACCTAAGGACAGCAGGAAACCAGAGATTTCCCCCCCATGCGCACAACCCCACAGTACCTAAACAGGAGTCAACGGCAGAACAACAGCACTGTTGCAATAAGGACAGAAAACAAATACAGCAATAAAATATTAACACTAGTAGAAAAATAAAGGATGTATAACACGGACCTCGGAGAAAGGGAAAAGCAGCCCCTGACCTGAGCTTAAATACGGAGCTGGGGCCGATGGGGAAGGGTGTGTGGATGGGGAGGCTCCAGGTGAGGCCATCGCTCTGATACCTCCAACTAGGACTCAGTTTCAGCTGCAGCTGAGCGAGGTTTCCAGGGTACCCAGCATGTCCCCATCACCCCAAGTGAAACGGGAGCAGAAACTGCATCTCAAAGTCTTCTTGGCAACAACACACATGGAGGGTAAACAGTGAGAAGCGCCTGTGGGGTGCCAAGAGTTACCCCACACACCATGGTCTTTGGGACCCATGGCATCAAGTCTGACTGTTTGCGTGGGGAGTTCACTCCTTTTCCTCCTCATTACAAGAGGCACATGATGGGCACAGACTATGAACCCACTACGGGGTGCCCTACCCGAGGACGAGCCCCACGCTCTCGGGAAGCCTCAGTGCCGGTGCCCCCAGAACGCCGAGAACCAGAGCCACCCGCACTTACCGATCCACCAGAGCCCAGCGCTGAGCCCACCCCCCCCTTTTATAGACATAGTTCCGCCCTCCATTCATTTCATAGGAGTAACCCCGCTTTCCGCCCCGCCCGCTCGGCCTCCGGCGTCCTGCAGCTCCGGTTTCCGCTCCTGGTGGCGTCTGTCTTCCTTCGTGTGCAGAACACGCGGAGCTGGTGGCAAGTTGCAGTTAAAGCGCCAGCAACGCCTGTTCTACACCGTTTTCCACCAGGACCGCTCCTCTCTTCCCGTTTAACCCTGGCGGTGGCCCTCGGGAGCGGCTTCTCCCCAAGGCCGTACGGCCCCGGGGCCTTCCGCCATGACCCATCGCTGCCCTTGCGTCAGCCGGAGCCCTACGAGGCCGTCTCTGGGCTATGACCTCCGTACGGAGCGCCCCGAGCAACAAAGCCGGGGGCAGCCCCGGCCCTGACGGAAGCCCTGAGGCTCCCGGCGCGGCTTTGCGTGGCAGCCGCTGGTGCCGCTGCAGAACGGACCCTGCTGTGCGTGGACAGACTGGAAACGCGTTCCCTGCCCCCAGGGAGGACGAGCCGGACACCACCCCCTGGAGAAGGCTTAGCTCCCAGTTCCCTCCTCCATCACATCACCCGCATCTCCTCAGCCACAGGTCACATTAACACCAGTGAACCGCAGGGACAGCTATGCACCACCAGCTCCGCGGCCCTGCGTGTCCCCGGTCCCGCAGCCACTCGGCGCGGTACCGGGAAAACTGCAGCAGGGTTCTGAAGTGCCCGGTACCGAACCAGCACCCCGGGACCGGGGCACAGCCCGCGGCGGCTTCTTGGAGACGGTGAACACCGGGCGACGCTTCCTATGGCCGAACCCCGCAGCGAGCAGCCGGCTCGGCCCATGTTGTTCCCGTTGATCCTACACTAGCCCAGCCCCGGGGGACTCAACCGGACCCCACCAGACCCACGGCTCAGGGCAGCGCTATGAGGCGGCCCACAAACTACTTCCCAGAGTGCACACATTCAGGCCCTGCTCCTAAGCCTAAGGTGCATCTCCACCTGGCGAGCCCCGGCACAGAGCCATCAACACAGCAAGGCACCATTGCTCAGCCACATGACACCCATCTGTGCGCGGCCTCTCTGGGCAGCCCTCTCGAGGATCAAACGCGCGGCCGCTAATCACGCCCTTCGCCGCGGGTCTGACCTCCGGGAGCGCCCTCTGCGCAGCCGCGCCCCGCGCTGGGGGGAAGTCGCTGCTGCCGGGCGGGGCCTTGGCTGCCGTGGCCGGAGCCTCAGCGCCGGGTCCCGCCCGCAAGCGGCACCGCCTCCTCCCGGCAGCGCGGGTCGGGCGAACGGCACAGGCAGCTCTCGCGGTGCCGCGGGGCGGGGCGTGGGAAGGGCGCGGCCCGCGCCCGGCGCTGTTTCCGGCAGCGTGGCCCGGGCTCAGCGTGCGTGGAGGAGCGGCCGCGTTCGGACGGGCCCGAGCTGCTGAGGAGCGGCCGGAATTGCCCCCCCCCGGGCACGGGACCCCCCCCGGCCGGCAGCACAGCTGGCTCGTGGTGCTGCGGCTCGGAGGTGACGCCGCGAAGGGACGCGGTGAGGAGAAAACCCGATGCGCGGCGCGTTGCTGCTGGAGAAACACGTGGCGTGTGCTCGCCTGGGACAAGGGCAGTTTCTGTGTAAGCATCAGCTCGCTGCAGCCCCGCCGTGCAGCAGCGGAGAGCAGCAGCACCGCTCGCTGCCCTGTGCGGAGCCAAGGCTGGGTTTTCCTGAGGATCACACTGGTCTGTTCAGCCGTTACTTGCTTGGTGTGCACTTTCCTCTGAGAACAGGCCCTTGGTTTCGCGCGTGCTCCCCGCCGCGGTCTCCATTATACATTAAATTTCTTGCCATCTAGCCTGACATTGCTTTGTCTCCTTGTGCAAACCGCGGTGAAAGCAGCACCCAGAAGGCTCGGGTGCTTGCGTGGTGTACCTCTAGTCCCACCTCGGGGCAGGCAGTAATGATGCTACAGGTAAGTAAGGTCGTGTTCTGCTTTAGAAAGAAAGAGTTGGGTTTGAAACCCTTGGTCATGGCAGGGCAGGAGGTGGCAGCCTTG
This sequence comes from Psittacula echo, assembly GCF_963264785.1. Lineage (NCBI taxonomy): Eukaryota > Metazoa > Chordata > Aves > Psittaciformes > Psittacidae > Psittacula > Psittacula echo. The sequence goes on along the minus strand of NC_137739.1, from coordinate 21,977,901 downwards.
GGTCAGTGATGAGTGTTGGCATGTATTAGCTGATCTGGAACTGATGTATCACCACGTTAGCTCTAGAATTACTCTGAGACCCAGGAACATCTGATTTCCTTTGGCTGCCACCTTGGAGCTTTCATGCACCACAGACCAGTTCCTTGAGTTCGAACATCCAGCCCCTGCTCCTAAGCATAAGGTGTCAGGGACAGAAATCTGGTGCTGGGCATGTCCTGTGGATGGTGAGCTCCGGAGCAGTCACCAACATGGCAATGCACATTTGCTTTGCCAGTTGAAGCTCCCATCTGTGTACTGTGTTCATGGCAGCACTCTCAGGAGGCCCAAAACCCAGTGTGCTGATTATGAGTGTGCAGGCCCTGTTCCTATGCCTAAGGAGCTCCCACACAGAAAGTGCCAGAAGAGAAACCTTGTGTTGGGCATCTCAGGACCTCTCAGGTGGCCCAGAAACCACCAACATCCAGCTTCTACTCCTAAGCCTGAGGTGCCAGGACAGAAACCTGTTGCTAGGCATCTCCTACACATGGTGAGCTCTGGAACTATTCCACTATCATGGATATCCACCCTTTCTTAGCCATGTAAAACTCCATCTGTGTATAGCTTCAAAGTTCATTGCTCTCAGGTGTTCCAGGAGCCAGCCTCTATCCTGATGCATTTGCCAGGGCATCTCCAGAGAGAATGCCTTCAGCACTGGAGCGTAAGTAAAAGTGTCCAGGTGTCTGTACCATGAATGGCAAAGAAGCACGAAGGGAGCCTCAAGTCTTCATCATGACTCCCAAAGTGCAAACATCCAGGGCCTGCTTCTAAGCCTAAGGTGCCAGGCCAGAAACCTTGTGCTGGGCATCGCCTGCACATGTTGTGCTCTGTAAAGGTGCCGCCGACATGGACATCCACCCTTTCTTTGCCACCTAAAACTCCCATCTTTTCCCCCATGCACTTCTGTGTGTTTGTTTCCCCCATTGCATCAGTAACCTGTGCAGTATCACAGCAGAGCTAATGACATTATCTATTACATGGTACCCTGGTGCCATCAAAGGAGCACTAGAAGAGCACCTCTCTAATAGATTCCAACTAGGAATGAATACCACTGCAGCTTCTCCTAACTACATATGCATTACTGACATCTCTGATCTCTGAAGATATTTATCTGCCCCTCATCTTTATTGCTCCTGTCTCATCCTTTCTCAGCACTCATCATCTTGTCTTCCTTTCAGTCAACAGCAAGAGGCAGTGCAGGGAGAATATCTTAACACAAAGAATGCCTGGTGGATGCTGAAGACTGCAGGGTAGATCCCTGTAAGAGCAAGGCATGACATGTGCCATGGATCTGCTGGTTCTGCAGAAATGCTCTTGGTTTTCATGTTTATATACATAAAGTGGGTTCTGTCACTATTATAATGGTCTCTTTCCAGGAACAGAGCTGAAGCTGGCCCATGTCCTTTTAAACTCACTGAGTTGTGTGGAAAACACATAGAAGTATAAATAAATAAATATGTAAATCTAATCCTCTAGTTCAAGCACATGAAGCAAATAGGCCTTTGCTCCAACTTACACATTTGGATCAGGAGACAACTTTTAGTGAAAGACCTGTCTGCATGTTTCTTTTTGGCAAGCAGAATTCCTTTTCATGTCTCAAAATAATTGATTCACTAAATAGCCACAAGTCTCAACTCTTAGTAGATGAGATTTTGAGAGAACAGAATTTGCAATACACTAAACCAGTTTAGGTGCTGTTGCCTGTTAAGTGTTTGACTACAGAGAGTAGAATGCATTTGAAGTAGAAACACGCTCTTTGCTGAGTACTCTAAACTTTTAGCTCTGTATGCTCAGTACCAGTACTGATGAAGTGCCCTGTTCAACCTCAGATCTTGTGTCTTTCATCTTGAATATACACAGATTTCCGTGCTGTTGTCTTCTTTTCCTAATAATTAATCCTAACAGAAAGATTATACCCACACAATTGAAATCCTGAAACACCACATCTCTCTTTCTCTATTTACCATGCTATTAATATTCTTGCAGTGTAGTTTCTGGTGCATGCGTTAAGTTTTAATTAACATTCCCTGAAATTAGCATGCCTGAAAAAGGCATTTGTTTGTTTAGGAAATCAGGTTTCCCTGGTGGTTTGTTTTGTTTTCTTCCCAGCCTTCACCTCAGTTTGACCAGCTGATTTAATTTTCCTAATTTTAAAAGACAGTGTAACAATTGAATGCAAATAAACTGGAGTTAAATTGAATCAACTTGGTTCAATAATATGCCTGAATATGATTTAATTTTATGCAGACTAATGAATACAAAATAGAAGTAAGGTTCAATAAAGCACTCAGCAGTGCCTTCTGGACCAGACACTGCCACCTCCTGGCCTCAGTGCCGTGCCCTGTGCACATGAGACATGGTTCTTTCAGTGTGCCACATACCACTTTATCATCATCTCCATACTGCGTGTAATGAAGTCTCATCTTCTAGGCACAAAGGGGTAAAAGAAGTCTGACTTCTACTGAGAGTTAGTGCTCACATCACTTCTGCGAGAGGCAGAGCCTTAAGTCATCTTCATGATCTGGAAAACTAGTCATAGCTCTGAAATGACGTTTTTTGTTACAACATAACACGGGAAAAACGAGGGCAACAAGAGAATAAATACTATAATCCTAATTACAACACAATTTTGAAGTGACTGGGGAGATTAATGTTACAGAAGCATCTGAATAATTCAGAAGCTGTGATTTCTGACTACTACGTTGTACTTGGGAATCTACTCTGCCTTTTCATGTTTATTGAATAAAATAATTTAATTACCTACACTTAAAATATATCAAATATTTAACACACTCAGGTTTCTGATGTATTTCAAGGTCTGCTTATATCATGAACTTCTTGTCCAGGAGACTGCAGTTTCTCCTCAATACCTATCAGACTTCATAATTAAGGTGTAATAAAAGACGTATATCTACTGCCTTTAAAATTCACTTCAGTAGAACAAACATTACAAGGAAACATGACGGTTGAAAGAGACATAACACAATAAATGGCAGCACATGGAAGGATCTCCACAAGCAGCACTTCAACAACAGGTCTGGATATGTAACTTGATCCTGCAAAGCAACTACTGCTTATGACTTCACAATTCCAGTCCTAGGGAGGGTATTTGCAAAGTAGTTTCTTGAGGAAAGCAGCCTGAAACAGTGAACAACCAGCAGCAGGGCAGAAAGCTGCTGAAAGTTCAGTTTCCTGAAGGCTCTACTAACCACAATATCATTTAAATTCATGTACCATCAGTGTTTCTTTTGGTTTGTTGAACTCTATAACAGACTACATTGATAGATGTAACCACTATACATCTCACAGAGTGGTTGAGTCCTCTACAAATCATCTTGTCCAACCCCCTGCTCAAGCAGGCCACCTAAAGCCCCTTAACCCAGGACCATGTCCAAATGGCTTTGGAATATGTCCAAGGATAGAGATTACACCACCTCCTTGGCCAACCTATGAGTCATCTTATACATGGAATTACCCAATAAGAATGACTGCAGTAAAATTCTCTATGCATTTAGTTTTCTGTGAGCTGTTAATTACAGTTCCACTTGACAGAAGTACAGCATCACATCCACAAAGCACACAAGCACAAGATGCTGAACTTTGTTGCCTTGTGATCACACTAAAACAAATCCACTGTTGACAACATATGCTCATACAACAAGTACAACGCTGAGCAGCACATGAAAAGCAACACAGATTGGTGCTTTCTTCAGCATAGTGCACAGCTAATGCTATTACTGGAAAATATCTATGGGTGAGATAAGAAGGCATGCTTAACTGGCACTAGAAGCACTTCAGTTTACATATTCTTGACTTATTTACAACCTTACACCTAATCCTAGCTTACCACTCATTGGATTTGGATAGCCTAAACCTCTAGGATACATCACACATACTCTTTAACCCACATGCTGATGCTTCAAGTAACTCTTTAGGTGAATAAGCATACATAAAATGATGTATCCTGCTCCAACACTGATTTCTGGCTTCAGGTTGTACCTTAATTCAGCACATTACTTGAAACTAGCAAACATCCCTCCTGAGAATCATCATGCAAAAGGCATCAAGGTTATCCATTAAAAGACCAACTCTTAACTTAGGACAGATGCCTCTGGATCCTGCATCAGGGCCCTCCAGTTTTTAATCCTTATGCTTTTCTCTTTGCAAAGTAGCTAGCAGAGAGCATAAACACTGCTTCTCATACTTAGGGCTACAGAGAGCAACTTGAGCAAGTACAGAAGGAAATACACCTAGCTTAAATCAATGGCTGCAAAATGAGCACACTGGTCAACTGTTCCATGTACTTCTATAGTCCCAAAAAGGCAAGGCAGCAGCATTAGTAAAGACAACCACAAAAGAGGCACACCAGTTACTACCAGAATAATTAGTTCAATAAGTGGAATAATGTTACCAATTCTTTTAACCTTTGAAACATCTGATACTGTCAAAATGCAGGGCTAACTTTGAGACTAGTGAAGAACAAAGGGCACAGAGATACAACAATGTGTTTAACAGAGATAACTCGATTAGGGGATAAGGGCAATTTTCAAAGCTCAGCATAAATCAAAAGAGCAATCAAGAGCTTCAGTGTAAAAGCCTTTTGGGTTTGATTTTTGAAACACGAGAACGCATTTACTCCTCATTTAAGTCACTCAAATGCCAGCACACACACTATTGCATGTGATGATCCTTACAAATAAAACAACCATGCAGCTTTTTTTAGTCCTTATAATTGTACTTCTTGTGAGGCACACACCAACTCTGGCTTAGCAGAACACATAACTACGTTATAACAACACTGCAACTACACCTTCTTTGACAAGAGGAAGCCAATGCACAGTAGTCATATCAAAGTACAACAAAGCAAAAAAAGCAGGCGTCCACCCAACCTAAGCCTCACTTTTCAAGGCAAGGTGTGTATGTTCGGCATGAGCATGAGCTTTGGCTGTTACAGGTTGGCCATACAGTGCAGTGAAGGTTACTTGGTTATATTCAATTTGATTTTACATGTTTTCAAGGACTTCCTTTCAGGAAACCATAGAGTAAAAGGCTTTATTGCTATGCAAACCTAGCTCTAGTATCAAAAATGCCCCAAATTAAGTGGTTGTGACCCTCAAAAGCTCTACCTGCAGAAGTGTTGTAACACCTGTGATAAGCAGCACAGCCCCCCTTATACCAGGCAGCTATCGAATCTTGCCTCGGGGGACACTAAGAATACCTCTCGGCCACAAAATCAACAGTAAGCCGTGCAATCAGTCAGCTATTAACCCTCATTTATCTTTTTATGGGTGTTTTTCCTCACAGCGCCGGGCACATCGGTCACCCGCCGGGTGAGGCCGCCTTCCCCGGGCCCTGAAAGGAGGGGTAGCGGAGACCATGAGCGACGAGAACCGACCGGCCCGTCCTCCGTCAAGCAGGGCAGCAGCCTCTTGCCTCATTAAAGCCCATTACGGCCCCTTGCCTGTGCTGTCCCTCCCTTATACCCGCTAGAAAGCCATTACAGACCCTGTGCCGGTGCGCCCCGCCCGCCGCCCCTCACGCCCGCAGCCGTTGTGCCCCTGAGGGGAAGGCGGCATGAGGCTTCCCGCGCCGCGGACCCGCCAAACCCCCGTCGCGGCGCGAGACCCCGTCCCGGCTGCAGCGGGAGGAGAAGGAGCGAACGGCCGGGGGAAGCCCCGCGCTCCGATTGGCTGCGCGGGGCGGAGGACCGCGATATGATTGGCTGGTCCCGTCCCGCCCGCCTTCCCTTCCCCTCGGCGGCTCAGCGGGTTGAATTCAAACCGGCACCGGGAGCGGCTGCGCACTCGCGGCGGGACCGGGCGCTCTGGGACAGCGGCGGCAGCAGCACTCCCGGTGCGTGCCGGCTCTCACGGGCTGCGGGGCGGGCAGCGGGAGGGTGGCATTGCAGGTAACGGAGGGGAGTGACTCTCAAGGCGCGGCCGTGGCGCCAAATGTTTAAACCGGATCCCGGAAAGGCCCCGCCTGCCGTCAGCAGCCGGGGCGGGGCCGGGCCGTTGGGCGGCGCGCGCGGGCCGGGCGCAGAGGCGGGAACCGGCCAAGGTGAGGGGCGCCGCCGCTTGCCCCGCGCGTCAGGGTGAGGGGGGTCCGGTGTGTAACGCTTCCCCTTCTCCCGCCTCGCAGCACCGGGAGGATCTGCGATGCAGAGCCCCGCGGCGGGACCTGTCGCCTCCTGAGGCGGGAGAATGCAGCAGGCGGGAGGGGAGATGGGGACCGACGACAAGGTAATTCGTTCCGCGGGGCCGCCACCGGTGGGAAACCGAAGCGACAGCCACCCCCTGCCCCCCTCCCCCCCCGGCCTTGGGGTGCCCGTTGTCAGCCGGCCGCAGCACCTCTGGGCGCCAAACCACTTCAGTGCGAACGAACGCGGGCAGAGAGCGGGCGGCGGGTGGCGGTAACCTGGCGCTCTCCTTCACTTCGGCCTCTGTCCTTAATGAAATGACCTAAAACTCCACCCAGAGACCTTTAACACCGATTTTGTAACGAGCAGTACTGCTCCCTGGCTCCACTTTGGTTTGGGTTTTGTTTTTTTTTTTTTCTTAATCGGGCGTGTTTCAGTCGTTCTTTACAGCTTTCTCCTATGGATTGACATTCATTCCGTCTGTATTTTCCCTGGAGGGAAAGAAAAGAATCCCAGATTGTTTTGAGTTGGAAGGGACCTCAAAGCTCACCCAGTTCCAACCCCCTGCCACAGGCAGGGACACTTTCCACTAGACCAGGTTGCTCAAAGCCCTGTCCAACCTGGCCTTGAACACTGCCAGGGATGGGGCAGCCACAGCTTCTCTGGGCAACCTGTGCCAGCGCCTCAGCACCCTCACAGGGAAGAACGTCTGCCTAAGATCTCATCTCAATCTCCCCTCTGTCAGGTTAAAAGGAAAGTTACCTCAAGAACACCATGGGCCCCATGTCTTCAACTAAAGGCACAGTCAAATAAATGATTTCAGGGAAGGGTGTGTTGGTCCAGAGCAAGACTGTGACCTTAGATTTTGAGCTACCCAAAGCATGCAGTTGATTTCTATCCACTTTGACTGTTCTCAACAAATGGATTATAGCACTTCTGATCTTTAACATCACAGGTTTTTCTTTTCCTTGGTGTATAGGAAAACCATTCTTCTGAGCCATACAGAGGCGTATTGAAAACCCCTCTGAAACAAGCAGCTACCTCACATTTGGTGTTGACAGAGATACAGCCTGACTGTCAGCGTCTCACCACACCCCCAAAACCCAAAGAAATCCTTCCAGCAGATCCATGGACGCCTACTTCAAACCTGAAAATGCTCATTAGTGCAGCTAGTCCTGAGATTCGGAGCAGAGAACAGAGGAGAGAATTGTCAAACAACGCAAACGTGGTCCTACAGGCGAAACACTGTTTGCAGGTATGTTGTAAAGGTGTCTTTATTTACTTCTTTAGGTTAGCTGAGGGTTGTTTATTCAGTATAAAAAGTCATACATTAACATACTACAACTTTAAGTTCAGATTTTGAAGTGTTTACCAAATATAAGTAAGGATATTGACGAGTTACACACCACAAGTAACACTTTGCCAGTTTTACTTCCCAGCTGAAGACAAAAGGAGAACCCTGGGCCTTCAACAGTGCTCCCAGTGAAGCTTTTCAATATCCATGTTTACATACTGTCAAAAACCTTCAAATTCTCTATTTCTTATCCCTATGCAGGAGCACTTATCGGGAGATGAATATGAAAAAACTCAACTAAGCCGCAAAGAGAAAAGTCTGGGATTACTGTGTCACAAATTCCTAGCTCGGTATCCTGATTACCCCAGCACTGCAGAGAATAATTACATCTGCCTTGACGAAGTAGCTGAAGAGCTCAGTAAGTTGGTGTATATGCTATTATGTATTTCTTGGTACGAATGTGCTAGTAAACCTATAATTCATGTTAGTACATTTTTGTTTCCTAAAACTTCAAATCCTATTGTGCACTCTTGCAAAAGTTATTTAAACCCAGCTTGAAACTCTCCATTCTTACAGCAATCCTTGTAAAAAGCTGATGTTTTTCCAGTGGACTGATTTGAGTAACTCTGTATTTTCTTTAATATTAAACATCAAAGTTATTGCCAATGCCACAAATAACCAGTTGCAGCTCTTTGGATGTAGAGACGATGGCTAGGAGTAGTGGTTGGATTTTTGTGGCAGGATCTAGCGTTTCCCAAGCTGAACCCCCAACTTCCTGTCCAATCATGACATCAAAGCAAGAACGTACTTTCTGCACTCTATGATAATTTAATTTTCTCATTTTATATCACTGTATTTGTATCTTACCGGTGATCTACTGATAGTCTTAAGTTGCTAATATTAAGCTGAAGCTTTTTTTAATCAGAGCTATGAAATTATTCTACAGTCTGTTAGAATGTTTTCTACAGACTGTAACACTGACAAAAGTTATAAATCATATTGCTGTAAAATTTTGGTGATGTTTTATCTTCAGAATATGTTGGGCAACACAAAAGAGGGATGAAATGCAAATCAAACAGAATTTCTATTTATGCTTTGTACAAAATAACATCTCTTTTAGAAAACAGTCATAACCAAGAATGTAACAGACAAATAGAAAAGGACAGTGTGTTAGTAGAAGACATACAAAACCGAGCTACAAAACAGTTGTCTGCCATGAGTTTCCAAGGTTACTTAATGAGACGATCTAAAATCCATGCAGTAAATAATTCAAAATACTTTGTGGTTGTTTTTAAAGGTGTACTGAGACCTATCTCATAGCTCTTCTGGCAATAGTTTTATTTCTTAAGGAATGCTGTAAACCAAATGTAACTGCGGAAAAGCAAGTCCTTCCATATCTAAAGCAAGAATTGTTTTCTTTTCCTTGCTGGCAAGATCTATAGGGGCTCTTTTCAGAAGCCTTTGTAACAACGAATTGGTGAAAATGGCTTAGAAGTATATTAAGAGGAGGGGGAAGTATAGGAAACTGTTCTTTTCTCTGTGCAAATCATGTTTCAGGTAAATGATGAAACATTTTCTGTAGTAGAGATGTTGATCTTTCTTTTGTTATTTTCAGATGTTGAACGTAGACGCATATATGATATTCTGAATGTGCTGGAGAGCCTCCATATGGTGAGCCGCCTTGCCAAGAACAGATATGCTTGGCACGGGAGACACAACCTCTCCAAAACACTGCAGGCTTTGAAAAAAGTTGGAGAAGAGAACAAATACACTCAACAAATTCAGATGATCAAGAAAAGAGAGTATGAGCATGAATTTGATCTCGATGGGGAAAGAAATGAAGACATGGCAAGATCTTTTGGCTCAAATGAGAATTCAGAGATGTCTTTCGTTGAGCTCCCCGGAATGGAATTTCGTGCTGGTAATAATTCTCTATAATGTCAAGAATAATATGTGCTTGTAATGATAAATATCTATGAACTTGGGAAAAAGAACATTTATTGGCCACTTTTTTCCTGAAGTGGTAGTGTCTGAAAGGCACAACTGTTTATGGTGAGGAAAAGTGCTTTGCACTCTTTCAGTTCTCTTATTCATGCACATGTATTTTGTTTTTACAGTGCAAGAACAAGAGGGCACCAGGTGAAACTGTCAAACATACTCAATATACAATCCAATTGCAGGGTTTGTTACCATCAAATGTTATAGAAGCCAAAAGTCTCAATTAATCCATTTATTGTTTCTAATTTAGGTTTGATTTGTGGAACAAATGTTAATTAAAGTTGTTAAATACATTGTATAACCTGCAGTTAGCATCTTTAAGAGTACAAGTTGTCTGGAAACAGGAAATATACACAGGGGGAAATATCACACTCTCTTTTTTGTAGTTAGACTTGGTATCCACTTGATTATCTGATTCTTGCCATGTAGAAACATGATTCCGGAGTCCACATGGACCCTGCCTAGTTACTGCATCGTTTGTTCTGATAATAATTGTTACTGACAAATTTCTGCAGTGTTTCAAATATGTTTGTAGCTGTCATGTCACTTAGTGCTTTCATCCTTTCTCTTGGTTGCTGCAGCATCAGTTAATAGCAGGAAAGACAAGTCTTTACGAGTGATGAGCCAGAAATTTGTGATGCTCTTTCTTGTATCGACTCCCCAAATAGTAAGCCTTGAAGTTGCTGCTAAAATCTTGATTGGAGAAGACCAGTTAGAAGACTTAGATAAAAGCAAGTTTAAAAGTAAGTACAATATTAATTGAAAGCCAAAAGAACTATTCCAGTACTAGCTCATATCGTGTAAAATACCATCATCTTTTTCCTGCCATAAATATATTTGAGCCTCCAAAAACTCACTGAACACCTTTAACAGGGACTAAACAGTTTTTAACAGCAACCCACTTATGCATAGGCATTGATACATAATGACCACATAAAAAGAAAAAGTCCATTAAATCCTCTTTTCTGAAGCAATGTCACAAGGCTGCTTATCAGTGACAGTTTCTCATCTTCCTCAAGCAGTCTCTTACAGATTTCAGCATCGTTTCACCAAAGCTGCCCCAGAATCATGCAAATCTGTTGTGAATCATTGCAAATGTGTTTTGGTCATATAACTTACTTGTTGGAAAGCTAAAGAAATTCTGTACAAGTCCTGCTAATCGGCGTACATGTGAGAGGAAGTGAAACCCAGTGCTGTGACTGCCAATTATTTCTTCATTCTTTTACCCTGCTCTCAGTTCCCTGCATGCTTCCTCCTCTTCTTCTCCCTTCAAATGAAAAGGTACTTCTAGGTCTGGGTTTGTACATCCATCATAATAAAAAATGTGCCTGCTCTTTCTTGAGGAATCAAGAATTAATTGTGTGTTTCACTGAAAATTATACCCTCCCTTGATTATTAGACAGACTCCTTTGCATTTTTTTTGCGTGTGGAATTGTATCTATTCAAAATTGAAACTGATCCTCGATGGTGTCGATTTGTGTTTTCCTTTCCATTGCATCATGGCAACATAGAGAGGCTGGGTGGGTGGTCAGTAGAGGGGTGGGATGGTGTTTGTTTTCATTCTTTCTTCCTTCCTGACATTTGTCTCACAATAAAAGCTTTTGCAGGGCATTCTATCCATGTGTCTATTTCAGGTATCATGTTTTACCGTGTTCTTGGTGAAGCAACAGTCCCAAATCCTCAGCAACAGAAGTTCTGGCCTAAGCACATTCCTTTTGCAGTCCAGAAGTCACTTGTAATTTGACTGCTGCCTAAAGCTCCTCCCTAATAGCTCAACCTAGAAGCAGTTAAGAACACACAGGATGATTATCCTGTTAGATTTTCATGTGTCTCTACCTCCTCATACCCACATTTGCCATTGCATAACTGCCTTTTAAAATACTTATTTTTACTACAGCATTTGTACAGGTTTGGTCACTGCATAGAACCCAACATATTTTCCAATTTTTTTTTTTTTGTGCTACATTTAGAATAACAGGCTCAGCAGTATTTTCTTTCCTAGATCTGTATCCGTCATTCTATTTTACACATAAATTTTATATTGTGATGTTATTTCATAGTATAAATACCTGTTCCACAAAATTATTTTTATAAAACCATTACAAAGGTTTTTCTTTTTAGCTGCTAAAAGGAGGTTACAACTCTAATTCTGATGTATGTTGACTTGTTCATTGGAATTGCTGTAACTTAACTTTGTTTATTTTATTTCAGCCAAAATTAGGAGACTTTATGACATAGCAAATGTTCTCAGTAGCCTTGAGCTTATCAAGAAAGTTCATGTTACAGAGGAAAGAGGTAGAAAGCCAGCATTCAAATGGACAGGACCTGAGGTCTTGCCAAGTATTCAGGGTAGGTGTATGTGTCATTTCCTTTTGGTCTGCTGATGATTTTGATTGTTTCTTTGATTTCTGTGCTAGATTTTTTTTTGAACTAAAAGACAGAGTAAACTAAGCCAAAGACACATCACTATCCTTGGTCCTTGACAGCATAGCACATCACTGTATTCCCACAGGGTTAGGTGTATTCATACTGAGACTCTTGCATTTGTGTTTTTGCTGCAGTATTAATTATGAGCCAGGCTCAAATAATTGCTTTTAATTACTCAATCTGCACAGGATATGTATTTACTCTCTGTGTTTTTTCTGCTTTTTAGGTACAAAACTTGAAACAACTTCTACGACCTGTCCCCCTCCTATTTCAGAACCCATCCCTTCCAAGGAGCAGTGTTCCAAAAACCTTTTTCCTTCAAGAGGAAAGCAAAACTTCACTCGGCATCCATCTCTCATAAAGTTAGTTAAAAGTATAGAAAATGACAGAAGAAAGATCCAGTCTGCGCCCACCAGTCCAGTTAAAATAAGTGCAAGTACGTATCTTTTTCTAAGCTTGTTTTTTCACTCAGGCACAGTCTTCATTAAATATTCAGGCTTACTATCTTCTCATAGGAGTAGTAAGTGGGTATGCCACTTAAAACAAGCTTGTCTATTTTTGACAGTTCTTAAAGACAAGATAGGGAAAATATATGTTGCATATATATATGAAACTTTATAAGATTGTTAGTGAAAAGAAAGCTCAACTGACCTGTGTTCAGTGTGTAAGTAGAAGCTTTTTCCAGTTTGGTGGACCAAATCCAGTCACAGCTTGCACAGCTGCAGCAAGTAGATCTCTTCATTGAGATCTGGACCAAAGTAAGCACCATGTAGAGAAAGCCAGCCGCCTCTTTCACACCAAATACATCAGGAGTGACATAGCACTGGTTTGGGTTTAAGAATAATATTAAACCCCTTTCTACATATCACTATCTGGACTTTGTGTGATGTCTTATTGGCCACAAACCTTGTGTCTGTGTAGTATAGCTGATTATCTGGATATTGTACCTTTCCCTAGGAACTGCTCTAACCCTGGTTTGTTGTGAAAACTGTGCTTTAGAACTTACTATCTAAGCAGTTCTGCATTCCATAAAATTACCAGAAAACTACCTGTCAGTCATAGAATCACAGAGTGGTTTGAGTTGGTAGGGACCTTAAAGCTCATCCAGCTCCAACCCTATGCCATGGGCAGGAACACCTTCCACTAGACCAGGTTGCTCAAAGCCCCGTCCAACCTGGCCTTGAACACTGCCAGGGATGGGGCAGCCACAGCTTCTCTGGGCAACCTGTGCCAGGGCCTCACCACCCTCACAGGGAAAAACTTCCTTGTTATATCTAACCTAAATCTCACTTGTTCCAGGTTTAAACCCATCATCCCTTGTCCTATCGCTACAGTCCCTGATGAAGAGTCCCTGCTCCAGCATCCTTGTAGGCCCCCTTCAGATACTGGAAGGCTGCTGTGAGGTATCCACGCAGCCTTCTCCAGGCTGAACAGCTCCAACTTTCTCAGCCTGTCTTCAAATGGGAGGTGCTCCAGCCCCTGATCATCCTCATGGCCTCCTCTGGACTTGCTCCAACAGATCCATGTCCTCCTTAAGTTGGGGACACCAGAACTGTACACAGTGCTCCAAGTGGGGTCTAACAAGAACGTTCATGTTCTTGTTGGGTATCCTCTTTGGAGGGAAGAAAAATGAAGCTGAGGCTTTAAAATTTGTTTGAGGTAATCTATCAGCCAGTTGATCAAATCAAGTCCAGGCTGCAGCTGAGAACAACATAGGGTCTTAGCATCTTCTCATTAAATGTGTCTCATAGTAATGCAGTTTCCTCAAGATAAAAGTTAACTTCTACATTTTTTTGTTTTCCCCCCTACCAGGTACCCATCAAGACTTTGCAGCTTTCCCAAGTGAAATGGCTAAGCTTCCAGCAATCACTAAACACAAGCTGGAGGAACAATCAAAGTAAGTTTGCACAAGTGGTAAGGTGAGAAGCTTTTTTTTGTCACTGCTTGTTAAGTTCAAGCTCTGCTCAGTTTGATTTGGGCTATAGTCTGCAAAAACCAGAAAGCCCTGACACTGCAGGCTGTTTTTTTCCCCACTTATTTTCTGTTTAGTGGATTGACTAGTCCAAGTTCATATTAAGTCTTTACATTGCAGAAAATAATTTGTCAGGACATTCATTTCTGCAAAAGGTACTAAAATAAGTTTGGGCTTTTTCTTGTTCGTTTTGTTTTTGTTTTTTTAATTAAGGAAAGCAAAAGAGATGAAAATGAAGTTGTCAGGATCAGCTTTGGAATGTGGTCTATCCTTGCCTGAGATAGTCCCCGAGCCTGAACCTCCTCACACCGCAGCAGCCACACAGCAGCCAGCTCTCACCCAGCCCCTCAGTGCCTGTCTGCCAAGCCACAGCCCAGTCTCACCAGTAATACTACCTCATACTCCTTCTGGTGTGTCATACACAATATATCTGCATCCTTCCCAAGCCCACACTGTGACAACCTACAGCCCAAGTTTCATGTTGCAGCCTCTACCAGGTGCTAATGTAACTGGAATTAAGAGTATTAATTCAAAAGTATTAAATAAAATAACCACTGAGGAAGGGGACAATCAGACAGCTACAGATGATGTGACCAAGACCCTGACAACTACAGGAAGACCAACTATAAAGTCAGAAACTGCATCACAGCAGTGCCTTAAGAGATCACAAACATTGGAAGAGAGTCATTTAAGTAAAAGGTATAGAAGGGCTGAGGAAAACCTTGATATTTCTCTGGTAAGTTAAATTATTTTTAAATGCCATTTTATAGCTTGATGACGTTGCTATCTACTCATTTTCAAAGTGACTTAGGAGCCTACTGCTGTGTGTAGGTGTTTTAAATGCCATTACGCTTGAAGGGGTGACACTTTGCTTGCTGATGTTTGGGGGGCTGGTTTTTGTTTCTTTACACACACATATCTACTTATATCTTAATTATCACATAATCTTGCTGGTATTTGCAAAGCGTCAGGCAGAAGGCACAGTATGCAGTGTTAACACGTATCTTTGAAAGGACAACTTAGGATAAGGCTGTATTTTTTTTTCCTCCATGTTCCTCTGTCTTCCCCCTCCAAATACTGATTTACAGGAAGACTGATTTACAGGAAGTGCCAAAGGGTACAGATGTTAGTCAAAATCAAACAACTCCCAAAAACATTCTGTCAAGACTTACCTATTCATACAGTGATTCTAGGAGTAGTTCAGGGGTGCTCATCTAGCTGTTATTCATTCTTGGCTTTAGAGGTGTTCGGAGGGAGAGTGGACACACAGAAGTCGCTTGACAGGGAACATCCCAAAATCCTGATACCTTCTAAATATTTCTGTCCAGTGTTGTGCACTGTTAAAGTTGTACTGTTGTAGGCATAGGCATAATAATACAGCACACAAAGAGAATAAGAGGATCGGATATACTTGATACATGTGGAGAAACTAGGTCTAAATTGCTTTCTACTCCTTAGTTGCTCTATGTTTTAGTGTCTATGTAAATAACTAGGAGGCTTTAAATTGTGCTTGCCATGAAAAGTCAGTCATGAAATCTTACCAGCGTGTTGTGACAACATGTGGTGTCAAACATCCGCTAGCTGTGAAGGAGCAAGAAGCAGTAATATGGAACCGGTTGTCTTATAGGTTGACTAAGTAGGTTGGTTTATTGACTTGCTTTCCTAATTTTTAAACTGCATAAATATCATTGTAGACCTGTATTTGAGAATGTAAAGTCTTACAAGGTCTGCCTCTGGTTTTGTATGTACTTCTTTTTAAAGGGAGATTCGACAAAAAATGAGAGACCGCCTTCCAATAGCTCACAAATGACTCATGAAAGGGACCATTTCCAGGAAGAGAGACAGAACAAAACTGAAACATTAGATCAAAACATGGCAAGTTGCTATGACCAGTGTAGAAGAGAAGATATTCCAGACGATGAAGACAAAATCAAAACTAAACAAGACATACCTGTAGCATTTGCTATTCCTGCTCCTGAGGTAAGCTTTGTCCAACACCAGAGCACATCATAAGAGGACATGAAGTGACTTTCAGGCTCCCAGATACTTTGAAACAGAATCACATGAACCTCTCTTCATCAGTAAACTTTGGTATTCTGCAGTTAAGACATAATGCTGTAGAAAACCTGAATAAAGAACAGTTCTGTTGACAAAAACAGAACTTATAAAGGTAGAAGGATTGTCTTCCAGCATAAATACTCAGTATCAGGATTTCTCTTTTGTCACTGTGTTAATCCAGATGGATTTCCAGTTCTTCGCTGAGGCTGTCGGCTGGCAATGGAGCCAGCTGACATCTTTGCAGTAGGGCAGTCTTACTTTAAAGAGCATGTCCTTGAGTCATCTGTGTCTAATTTCAGTCAGAAGGTAGTACAGGCATGGAATACAAGATCCTTGAGATATAGAGGATAAAGAATAAGAAGGCAGTGAGGGGATACAACTCTGGAGGAAAAAAAGCAAACATTTTTTGCTTATTACATGTTTAGCGTAAAGGTGTATTCTGCTTTTCTTTTTCAGACTTTGTTCCCTTCTGGTTATCTTATTCCTCTTACTCAGTGTGCCCATGGCAACAAGGCAGGCTTTCTGAATCAAGAGAAAGCTGGGACCCATTCATTGCAGCACGCTACCTACAGCTCCCCCATTGCTGGTGAGTACTAAATCAAACAGGCCTACACTTGTCTGGCTTAAGGGATTGTGGGCCAGATTCATCCACTGAGGTGATGGAATCACAACACAATGGTTCAAGACCTCATTTTTAATCCCCTTCAATATTTGATTTTCTGTTTCAGGTGTCATTCCAGTGACAGCATCTGAACTGAAAGCAGTTAACATTCCTGCTTTTCAAATAACACCCTTGCATATAATGCTGTCACCAACTTCTATAGCTACTCCACCTGTGCTGAGCAATTCCTGTCTCAATTCAAGCAATACCAGCTCTGCCCCAAATCCAAGTTCTTCAGTTCTGAACTTCACACTGCAACATGTAGGACTAATACCTGCTGGTGTGCAAGTTTCTGCAAATCCTGTCCTTCAGCACATGGTGGTCCCTTCCCAACCAGAAAACGTTAGCCACACCTCAGAGAACTTGCAAGAAGGGAAAGTAAGTAAAAATACATTGCAGCTTCCTCACTGGTGGGTTGAGTGGGAAGTTTAGTGTGGTAATTCCTTTACAGCAGGTAATATTTTTAACTAAACACCTTTTTGACCTTTATAAATCAGCACTACCCAGAAAGACCTAGCAGCAAAGGCCAGCCTAAGTGCAGTGCAGTGGAGGGGTTAGAAAGGAATAACAAGTATCCTGTTTGTTGTGGAAGGGGAGCCAGCTGGAGGATGACAAGATGAGAAGAGACAACTGGTTTAGAGGGAGGATTCTGCATAGATCTCAGATGACACATTAACAAATTGTGCATTTGTTACTTTATCTTTCCTTCTTGTTACACTGCTATTCTACTCTAAAGTTCTTGCACTTAATGTTAGCTTTTTTTAATAGGATAGGATTGTAAAAGAATATTTTTCCCCCAGGAAATTTCTCTTCTATATTTTGTATAATAATGTATTGCTTAAGATCTGTATTAAAAAAGGAGTTAGGATTAGAGAAACCGTATTTTCATTTGATTATTTGGGATATATATATATTTATAGACATATCAAGGAATTCAAGTATATTCTCAGTATCATTTTGGGGAAAGAAGTTATTTTTGTAATATCCTGCAGAGACCTAAAACTAGAATTAACTTTTTTTTCTTCCCCTTTAAATGAAAGTAAGTCTCTCTTTTTCTCCTTAGCCTTCTGTTCCAAAGGAACCCCAAGAGCCCCAGACAGTTACAGAGAACTTCTTCCGGACCCCAGGAGGTCCAAACTCAGTATCTTCCCTCTCTGCAACTTCAGCTGGTACTGACAGAATCTCTCAAGGAACTCTGTATATTCCTCAACGAAAACTTGAAGTCTCAGAAGATTAATGTTGGGATATTGTTTGCTGGGTGTGGTAGCAGGCATCATGGCTGCTACCACCCTGCACATATCTTG
Organism: Psittacula echo; assembly: GCF_963264785.1. NCBI lineage: Eukaryota > Metazoa > Chordata > Aves > Psittaciformes > Psittacidae > Psittacula > Psittacula echo. The sequence goes on along the minus strand of NC_137739.1, from coordinate 21,960,012 downwards.
GGCTGTATGATGGACAGTGTGTGGTTTGGACACATACTGCAAGACCTCAATACTGGAATAGCCTTAATTAATGCTTTAGAATTAAAATTGGCTCTTAATGAGAAAGTTATTATCTTTTTTTTTTTTTTTTTTCCCAAAGGCTTTTACATGGCTTTGTTGCTATAATACTTGAGGTATCTAGTGGGGTTTTTTGTGTGTTGCTTTTCTGCTATGCAAAGTAAGCTGAAATTGTCTTTGTACAGGAAGGTACAGCCAGTACATATTTTGCACAAAGGAAAGTACTGTGAGCGTGTATATATTTTATGTCTTAATGAAAAGACATTTTAAATGTCTTGGTTCTGTGTTCAGTAATACTTGTTTGTAAAGTTAGTGAACAAAAAAAAAAAAAAAATATTTTTAATCAAGTTTTATATAAGTTAAGAATTATTTATACTGTATTTTTAAATCAATTTGTTCAGATTAAACTTACATCAAACTCAAATTATGACTTTTAAAATTTGATCAAATTAGATTACCTAAGTAATACATTGTGTATTGACTGGCCCCTCTTTGTTCTTTCATCAGACAGGGTTATCTATGTGTGAAGAAAGGGTAAATGATGTTTCATCCAAAAGTGATCTAATTCCATCATCTAACTTCTGAACTCTGATCACTAGAGACTACATCTCATAATAACTGTATTTTCCTCTAACTGTTGTTATGAAGTTTAGAATTCAGAGTATCTTTATCACCAGGTGCTGAGGCACTGGCACAGGCTGCCCAGAGAAGCTGTGGCTGCCCCATCCCTGGCAGTGTTCAAGGCGAGGTCGGATGGGGCTTGGAGCAACATGCTCTAGTGGACGGTGTTCCTGCCCAAGGCAGGGGATTGGAACCACGAGCATTAATGTCCCTTCCATTAAGGTCCCAAAACATTGTGTGATTCTGGAAAATGTTGTCCAGATGTCACAGGAATTGAGAAGTTACATGGTTACACTGTACACACTCTACTCTTGACTGTGGAGAGGCCTCAAGCCCAAGAGACAGCTTTCATAACACTTTACCTTGGCCTTTATAACCATCTAAAAAGGTTTGTGGCAGAACTCAGAGGTGCCATTACTGAAGCACTAGCTATGTACTGTTGCACACAGTAAGGTCTGGCTTCTTGAAGGAGGGAGCCCCCCGTTAGATGTACCCACTCTACACAAAGTCTGTGCTTTGGGTTTCTGCTTTCCAGCCAAGATCAGTGTCAGCCTTCAACTGTTTTCTTTTTTCTTCCCCTCTGGCAATTCCATATCAAACAGGTTAAGGTAAAACAACTGAGTTTAATTAAGCAGTCTCTTCTGTGCTGAAGGAAGAAAGATGAAGCCTCCTCACACAGCTGTCAGTCACAGGACCAAGAGTAACCAACAAATGAAAGGAAAATCCAGGGTATCTGCCTTCCCAGGTGAGATGTGCCTGGCTGTCCAAATTAGGGCAGTAGAAATGCCAACAATGCCTGAGAATCAGGCTTGGACTGGATAAAAAACCATAGTTAAAACAGTTAATAACAGCAAAACCAACCAGCTTGCTGTTTAATAATGTAAAATGATAACACATAATACCCCTGGCAATAGGATCACAATTTTAATACTCATAAAGCAGGAGAAGAATAAAAACTGGCAAATGGAGGAATTCTAACTTCATTGGTGAGTAGATTCTTTTCCATTCTCCAAAGTGGGAATTGATTGATCTTTACACCTGCTGTCAATCTCATCCTACAGGTATAGAGGCAGAGTTGATAGTAACTTGCATTACTGAAAGGAAGCAAACAACAAACCTTTCATTTTTGGACACCACAGTTGACAGAATAAGAAACCACAGCAATTACGCTTGGAGAAATACTCTTCTTAAACTGCTTTATGCTGAACATACTTCCTAACTCACTGCCTGGCATCCCTCAGCTCCTGGCAAAATACAGTCCCTTGATTTTCACATAGGCTTTGTAACACTTCTTGTTCATTTTCCAGGCTGAAAAACTACTGCTGTTCTGTGAAAAGTATCCCATTCCCCAGAAGACCTGCATCTCACTCTGACTAGCTGATCCTGCTGCTTTCCCACCTGCCCCACCTACCCTTGAATGTGTCCTGAGCACCCGATGTGCTCCATTACCAAGCTCTAGGAAGTCCCTGTGATCCTCAGGCTCGCTTTGCTTTTGGTACGCTGGTTCCAATTAACTGAGCGGTGTTTTTTAGTGCCTACCTTTAGTTTATAGAAAACTACATTCTCACTACACTAGCAATACAAAAATTCATGCATGTGTATGCTCCAGGTGCATATTTCAAGTCTGTTCTTCCAATCTCGGGTCACGACAACCACAATAGACCAAAATTCTTCCCTGTGAGGGTGCTGAGGCCCTGGCACAGGTTGCCCAGAGAAGCTCTGGCTGCCCCATCCCTGGCAGTGTTCAAGGCCAGGTTGGACAGGGCTTGGAGCAGCCTGGTCTAGTGGAAGGTGTCCCTGCCCATGGCAGGGGGTTGGAACTGCGTGAGCTTTAAAGTCCCTTCCAACCCAAACCAGTCTATGATTAATGATTCTATGATAAATCACCAAGGGTGCAAACACTGGTAGTGGTTACAAGCTTCTTAGTGCTTTCCATCCTTCAACAACAAGATCAGTCCTGCCTCAACTCCTCCTCACTGCTGTCTTGTGAGAAACGCTCCTATCACTTATGTTGTACTGTCACCTCTGCATTTAGCCTTATTTGACCCAGGCAGAAGAGTTCCATTGACTATCCAGGGAGACCCGAGAAAAGATGGAATCCATCTCTCTTGCTGCAGGAAAAAATAGTGCTTCAACTTTACATCAAGGACCTGTCTCTGTGTTACAAAATCTTTGCTGGACTCAACAGGTGATGGATATTTAGCCTCCTAAGAGTCGTAAAGTAGCCTCAGCCAAGACCCTAAAATACCAAAGTCTGACATGGATTTGATATCTAATTTCCTTATGCTCCTGTGAAAGCCCCAGAGTGGAGACTCTCAGGTTCAGACCTGTGGTGTTTAACCCCTGGGCTGTAGGGGCTCTGCCCTTCCACACACAGCAAAGTCCATGACACCAAGCAAAGCTGCTAAATTCAGGCGTCCCTTTAGAAAATGAAAATTAGCTTCTGAATCTTTAGATCCTATAAATCTTTAAAGTACTTACAATAAAACCTTGTAGAAAGTGAACTTTATTCATTTTATTATTGTCCATATCTCTAACATACCTGCAGCATCATCCATTTCCAAGGGGGCTCAGTAAGGCATGGCCAATATAGCTGCAGCGATTAGACATGCTAAACATCACATATATTACTAGCCACTTTAATGCATAAAACCAGTAAGAATTAAACAGTAAAAAGATTAAAAAGCGTAGTTCTCTGTTCCCTAAAAGATGAACTCATCGTACCTATCTAATCAGAAGGAAATTCTTGATTTAAAAGTGACTTTTAGAGGTTCCTACAAACAGTTTTTGGTTGTTGGGTTTGGGGGCTTTTTTTAAAATAACTATTTTGGAAACTTACTTTTGGCAACATAACCATTTCTGATTAAATCCTCATCTCAGGAGCCATTACTTTTATGATTCACATTTAAGCAATGCAGCAACAACTCTACAACTTGAATCTTTATTTCTGATCTATCCGACTGCAGTTCGGAATGCCCTCTAGGTGTAATCTGAGGGGCTGCATTGTTGTCCACCTACTCACAAGTGGACATCAGGGTAATGAAATGCCAGGCTTTTGTCAGAGGTTATTTTCAGCTTGGTGATAGCAATGGCATTGCTCAGATCCTTGAAACTCTCTCTCATGGCCCTCCCCTCCCAGCTTATAGGGCCGATAGCAGTGGCCATTGCATTTAAAGAGTGCAGGAATCCTTAATGTTCAAACCCTTCAAGGCCTAAAATAAGGAGGAACATCAAGCAACTCCGGTAAGTAGATATGTCGGGTTCTATCAAGAATGATATAAGAGTTTGAGTATTCTTTGTTTTTTCCTAACAGATGGTAGAAAAAACTCGTTGCTTGACAAAGATAAATGTGTAGGTATAGTAGAGAAATATGACTGCTACAGAGCTGAGAGCAGTAGTTAAGGCTTGGAGTATCCAACTGCTTCTCAGCCTGTTGAGTAGCTACTAGTGTTGCAAGACCAGGGCTGTGGCGATCCTCATTAATGATCTCAATTATCATGGCACCGTTTCAGTCTGTAACAGTTTTGCTTGGCACTTAGAAGACTTAGTGCACAGATAAAGGTTTAGAGAAGGATCTTATGGAAGAAGAAGTAAAAGTTGACATCCCAGGATTAGATCTATAAAAAGGAATGGGTCTTCTGTGCAGCAGGATTCAAACTGAACTCTGAGCATGTTACATGCAAGCATGTGTGTGGGGTCCTTGCATTTTAAGTCAGAACCAAGTACCTTGTTCTAGTGTCAGGATGCCTCATTTTTTGCAAGTGCAATCTTAAATTCTTGCAAAACTGGGATCAAGGAGGTTTTACAAGAAACGTGGCATCACCATGCAAGAAATTAATAGATCATCTGGAAGGGCAGAGATGAAAGCAAAGGACTCAGACACAGGACTCTGGGGTTTTCTATCAGCTTTACACAACTTGTGCTTCATATCAAGGCATCTGATATCTTTGTTTCAAAAGGGCTTGTGTAACTTGGACTGACCAGTGTCAATTAAACTACTTCCTTACCGTGTCAGTGTGGAAATTCACATCTCTTATGTGTTGGTTTACTGCAGAAATAAAGGAACCATGCTAGTTACCAGGAGATGGTGGTGGAGGCTAAACATACAACACTATTTAGTAATCTTAAAGTGTACCTGTATCCATAGCCCATTGAATGCACTGGAATTTAAGAGATGGGTGTTGGAACTAGATGATTTTAAGGTCCTTTCCAACTCAAACCAGTCTATGATTATATAATTCTATAATTATAAATACCTAATAATATTATGTCCTCATTAAATGAGCTCCATCTTCAAAGACAAATGTTCTCTCTGCTGGGAATCTATTCTGCTGAGAGAGCGTGCTTGCTGTGATGGATTAGATATGAACAAAACCATAGCCAGGTTTAATGACACTGCATGTGTCAGGAATTGTGCTTTCTGCTGCAGACACATTCAGGTAAGACCAAAGAGCAAGAGGTAGCTGCAGAGAAAAAACAATAGAAGCATTTTATTGCTGTTTTGATAAAGGAAGATCTATATCCTTATTTGCATGCTGCTGGAGAGACCAGTAACACTAAGGGCAGTTGAAGGAGTCACTGGTGATCACAGGACAGGTCAGCAGCATTGCTATGATTAGATACCACAATGAAGTCCTGGCTGCACTGGCACTTCCCACAGACTTGAGCTGGGAAAAGAATTTTCAGTGGCCTTGATACTTGCATTTCAGGGTAGACAGTGATTTAATTTGACATTATTATTGGTTATTTATTAGATAAGGAATTGGTATTCTTACACTTTTAACTAGGCTCATTTAGCTTGGAGAAGAGAAGGCTCCAGGAAGAATCTAGAGCAGTGTCTAGCGCCTAAAGGGGCTTCAAGAAACCTGAAGAGGGGCTTTGGACAAGGGTCTGTAGGGACAGGACAAGGGGGAATGGCTTTAACCTGACAGAAGGGAAACTGAGATGAGCTCTTAGGCAGAAGCTCTTCCCTGTGAGGGTGGTGAGGCGCTGGCACAGGTTGCTCGGAGAAGCTGTGGCTGCCCCATCCCTGGCAGTGTTCAAGGCCAGGTTGGACGGGGCTTGGGGCAACCTGGTCTAGTGGAAGGTGTCCCTGCCCACGGCAGGGGGTTGGAACTGGATAAGCTTTAAGGTCTCTTCCAACCCAAACCAGACTGGGATTCTATGATTCTAACCGAGTCTACACCAAACTGCTAGCTGGGACTAAACCAGAGAGAGATGTACTTTTACCACCATTTGTACCAGTGGTCAAGAATCAACATTTCCCACTCCATATATCCTTCAAAGCAATTCTATAGCACATGTGGCCCCCTGAGCTAATCCTCCTACCCACACCATACATGACTTCTGCAGTCCATTCAGATACAACCTGAGCTCTAGACTATCACACGTGTAGGCATTTTGAAGGAAAAACCTCATGCTTGCAAGGAAACACCAGAATTACTTTGAGCTTTTCTTTCACCTGCACCACACTGCCGAGCACCGGCGCTGCCTTTTACTCCTCTACACAACTATATAAGGCATCCACTTCCCACTTAGATCAATGGATCTAAATATATTCTTACCAATAGCGCTGTAATTAGAGACACTCTATGACAGTTCAGTAACATCCAGATCTGTATGCTACGACTCACAGCCCACTTTTCTTCATGCCTGTGCAGGAGCACAGAAGCACTTCAAAGGCTCCCTTGTTCTGAGGCTGGCCTGTAGAGCAATGTTACAAGCCCTAAATAATGAGGAGCATGTATCCTTGGCTGCACGTCCACTATGTATAAATTCTGCTCCAGTAGCAGCTGCATTTTGAAGGGGAATGATACAAGCTGCTGCGTATTATTAGAGCAAGCCCAAAACACTCTTCCAGCTTAACAGTACTGCGAATGCCTGCAAACGTTGCCATACTGACACACAGAAGTTTCCCTGTCATACACTTGATACATTTAGAATGGGTCCACTCTGCTCCTCACTATATACCATGTGGTTAGCAATGACTGCAAGTTAACCAGATTAAGACAGCAACGGTCAAGGAATTTCAAGGAGATTTACATAGTGACATCCCACAAAATTAAATGAAATCAAGATTTTGAGTGCATTTTTTCTTATGACAAACAGGAGATGGAGTCCTATTTGCACTTTATCCACCATTACAATTTAGATGAGTAGAAATCTGAGAGTGCCACACCCCCTATGGAATTTATTTGCCCGTAGTAATGCTGCTTGCTGCACAGGCAGCATCCCCAGGGATGGCCCCTGCAGTTCAGTGTTTGGATAGATGAGCACAAGAATGACACGAGGAGCAGGGACCTGCCCTGGTTGCTCACCCAGCAGTTAATCCAAGCACACGTTGCCCTTCTTACACTGGGATCCTCATGGGAATGTTGTCACTGTGACTTCTTTCTTCTACAGCTTCCCATCAGGTGATGCCAGAAAAACATGGAAAATGTGTATGCATGCCCAGTCATGTTGCCGTATTTAGCCCCAGGAGCAATGACTCTCTTCAGAGCTCTAACCCCAGCTTGTAACAGCACAAGGTTCACTATCGCACACTATCAGCCTTTATTCAGAGGTTATTTTTTCCCTTCACCTAATGATGTAATTAAAGCTGCTTTCCAACAAGTGTCCGTTTGCTGCAGACTAAGATGCTTGGTGTGTGTTTGAGGGGAACTAAACCAGCAGAAGCAGTTTGACAGAGACTGGATGTAGAACCTGCTCTCCTTCCAGGCAGCTGTCGGCGCTGCTCCAGCGAGGCAGGGAGCCGACTGAAACGTGGTTTGAAGGGGAACATCGTGAACACAAAAACCTCATTTGAATATTCAAGAAAGCATCACCAAACTGATTTATCTCTTTTAAATCTCTGTTCTCTTAAAACAATCAATGCATTACATGAATTACTTTAATTAAAAAAATAAAAAATGGCACAGAACAAAAGTACTTTAAAATAGGAGAAAAGCTGGAATGGTGGAATGAGACAATAAGATTTACCTACGTGACACGTTTCTCCCCATTCCTACCTCTCCCATTTAAAAGATGGAAAAAAAAGATTTTAACAGTGCTGTTGCGTAACGCCTTGACTGAGTAAGAAGGGACAAAACTCTGTTCCCTGTGTGTGGTTATTTTTGCTCCTTACTTGTTGCATTACAGATAAACAGAGACAAGCTTGAGTTTTCTTCTCCTTTATGCATTACTGTTTTCTGGCTGTCAGAGCAGTTGGGCTTGTGAATAGCCTCTCAAGAGAGCAGGTAGGGCCTGAAGGAGAGGAAGAATGCTCTATGACAGCAGAGGAGTTGTTGTATGAGCCAGGGAGGTTGTTCAGATGAGCCTAAACTAGCCTTACAAAGAGGAGAACAGGTTGGATCTCACATGAGGACAGCAGGTATGCTGCCTACCACGGGTAACAGCCCCAGCAATGAAATGGAATTATACAGGGTTAGGGATATACTAAAACCACAGTGAAGATGTTTGGATATGCTGGTATCCCCACTGTTCTCAAACATTGATTGTAAAACATGAGCATGTATTTATGCATGTCTTCAGTGTTACTGCTTCACCTTGTGCACATACTTGTATGCTACCTTCCTTTTGCTGGAAGGTAGCAAATGTGTCAATAATGCGTCTTGTAGACCATGGCACAATTTTTAATGTTAAATGCCAGAATCACCATCAGGTCCAGCTTGCAGAGCCAGCATGGAGAATTTGTTAATTTCAGGCTGAAATTGGTAAGAATTGGTGCAGAAGTCTCCGAGAGGATGATAAACATGAGACATTAGCATCCAGTGTACAGAATTCATAAAATGTTAGTCTAAAATCCAAGCTACTGAAAATACTAGCTGTGTTACAGCACTGCAATGATAAATTCCCCTCTCTCAACCTCAGAAGGAAATTCTCTGGTACCAGGCCTGATTTACATTCAAAATCCTTCTCTTAGTAAAGAGTATCTTCTGGTGAATTTAATCAAACACAAATAGCAGAAGCAGGCTTCGAAAGAACTATAAAAAGAAGGTGACTGGTTTTCCAAGAAGGAGAAGGAAGGCTTGTGCCAGGAGCTTGGGACAACCTGATAATGCGACGTGCAGGTGACAAGATGACGTCCCAGTCTTTCCAGAAACGATGACTCAAACAAGAAATCAGAAGAGCAAACCATAGGTTAGGGTTGTTTCAGGTGAGTGATAGCGCAGTCATCAGGAAGGGCACTCACTGAGGTCAGGTGACCCAAGTTGGGCTGCTGGCTCCCACAGTGCCCTCCTGTGTGACCTTGGGCAAGTCACTCCAACAGTAACTGGAATGGCAAGGACTGAACAGTAACCACTGCCCTGACATTTAAAAACAATTGACAAAGAAAAACCTTAAGCACCTCAGGAACCCAACTATTATTTGTTTATAATGGCTGTGCAGCACAGTGATTTTGCAGCTGTTGCATGCAAGAAAGCAAGAAAAAACTTGTTTCTGTTAATGTGTCCTCTGAAATAACATTGGACATTCGTGAAACTTCGAGGTGGAATTATCCAGGTATGAATTGTATAAAAAGATATCATACTGACACCAAAAATTACCTCTGTATGTGTCACCGAGGAAGCTCATGTGGCACTGGATGAACTAGCACTTGCTTTGGGAGGAACAAATAGTTCTACCTGCTGTCTCTTAGCAGAGACTCTTAAGTAGAATGCTGTTCTGCAGAAAACAATTCCAAATACTGTCCACATGTTCGCTTAAACTCCTGTAATGCTTCAAAGTGATTGCTCACCTCCACTAAAAATTGCCTCGCCAAACCAGAGCAACACACATAGAGGAAAAAAACAGAGGGGGAAAGGCTACCCTGGGGTACAGGGGAGGGCAGAATCGGAAGAAAATGACAATTTGTTGGAAAAGAAATGCTAGATCCACTTCTCCAGAGGAGGTCTGAGTGATCTTGGCACCTTTTTACCGAAACACCTTTCACATATTTACCATCATGTATATGGAGGTAAGGAATATCCTTATTTACAGAAAAGGATACCACAGGACAGTTGTTTTTAAAATAATTCACTTTTGGCGACGTATTTAATGATATAATTTGATTTTCTAGGCTACTCTTCAGATATAAAGATGCCAAACTGGGGAGGTGGAGCCAAATGCGGTGCCTGCGAAAAGACTGTGTACCATGCTGAGGAAATCCAGTGCAATGGAAGGAGTTTCCACAAGACGTGCTTCCTCTGCAGTAAGCTGGGCTACACCCTTCTAACTAACTCCACAGTGCTCACATAGCTCTGCAGAAAGCTCCCATTCAAGACAGTAAATTTGCTTTTGTACTACTCTGCATGAAAGTTTCACAGTTTCCCCAGTTTAACGTGTTTGCTCATGGGATGCCTACAGCAGTTTAAACACCCTGGGCAACATATAGGATGGTGGAAGCAGCCAGCATCAGACTGGATTTCACACAGAGAAAGTTCTGTGAAGCTTCGCATCTTACTTCTGGGGAAGTTCAAAGTAGAGGGCAGTCACATGTTAGTCATCCTACCCAAAGTACAGCAGCCAGATGGATTCTCTCTGGCACTCTCTAGAAACCTAAAGGTAAACCCCATTTCCCATCTTTTTAGCTATAGAAGTTTAGTTTTAGTTATGGAAGGATGGAAAGCTACCATATCTCTTTTTAAATGCAGCAGCCAGTTTTCCAAAATGCCATCATGCCACTCCATAGCAGCTCTCAGTAATCAAGCCCCATTTTCTAGCCCTTTGCAGCAGACAAACGCAGACTGGTTTGTGTTGGAAGGGACCTTAAATCTCATCCAGTTCCAACCTCCTGCCATGGGCAGGGACACCTTCCACTGGACCAGGTTGCTCCGAGCCCCATCCAGCCTGGCCTTGAACACTGCCAGGGATGGGGCAGCCACAGCTTCTCTGGGCAACCTGTGCCAGTGCCTCAGCACCCTCACACAAAAGAGCTTCTGCCTAATGCCTAATCTAAATCTCCCCTCTGTCAGCTTAAAGCCATTATCCAGATAAGAACTAAAGATAGCTAAATAGTTTACTTTGCAGGCAATCCTTGAGATTTTGTACTTGAGATTTAGCAGCATGAATTCCAGCATGACAGCTTAGAAGTCACTGAATCCAGTTTTTCACCCTCCTTTCTCATTTGGAGGCATGAGACTGATCCAACATGACCAGATGGCATGGTATAGTGCCATGCAGAATTCAGTCTGAAGGACATCCTAAAGCTGTCTTTGCCTTTCTCTAAGTACCCTGAAAGTGATGCATAAAACACTGAGTAAGAAAGAATTTCCTCAAGAAGTTTTCAGTTAATTGACAACCTTCAGCCAGTGCTTACAGAATGGTTATCTATCTCTTATCAAACCTAGAGACTTCTATATTGCTTCCATGTGCTGACTATAGCTACAGACTACAGCTATTATATAGTATATAGCTATTATAGTATATAGCTATAGTATATAGCTATTATATAGTATAGATAGACTATATACGCTAGAATTTCTATATTCTAGCATAGATAGAAACGCTAGAAAATGATACAGCAGAAAACAAATGAGTAGACTCTCTAGTGTCTAATATAAACAGCTGTCCTAATGGAGCATAGTTAATAACATTTCTCTCCCTTCTAATAGTGGAACAAGTTTAAGCTTCATTCTTAGCATAACTGATTTTTTCCTAGTGATTCATGATCAGCAATATACATCCATTAGCTCTACCAGCTGTTTGTTTGGTTTGTTGTGGGTTTTCTTTTGTTTGTTGGTTTTGGTTGGTTGTGGGTTTTAGGGAGTTTGTTTGTTTGGCCCCTGGTAGTCATAAGTCTGAATTAAATTATTAGTAGGTTAGATACTAAAAAAGGATTCCCAGCAGAAGTATGTTTAAGGTCAGAAGCTAAAGATGCATCTAAGCCCAGATGGCGTACAAGAGGTATGTTAATTGGATTTATTTCCCCCATGATTCACACACTAATCAGCAGCTCTGGATGACTCAATATCATGTATCATGATCATAGGCTTTTCAATTAACCAATTCTAGGATTTCAAAAACAATCCTCCCCAACCTAATCTCCGATACAGAAACACCTAACCTATCTAGACTTTCCTAGATTTTTATCTCAAATATATTTCAAATATATTTGATATTTTACATTTTATTAGAGCAGACACACAAACCACACCATGTGGTTTTCAACCAAGAAGTTCAATTTGGCCAAAATTATTAACAAGTCCAACCAACCTGTGAACACAGTAAGAACCAGAGAAACTAAACTATAAATCACACTCTCTTCACAGTTTTTCCCTACAACCATGAGATTGCTGTTTGCCTACCTTCTTTCCCTGACAGCTTATGCTCAGTCTGCAGCTGTGATGGACATTTGGCAGGATCCACATCATTAACCTGAGACTTCTTGGTGCTGGCTCGCCAACCGTATCTATTGGCAGATGACAGGTCTCAAAGTTATTTCAACAGTAGCACTTCAAGGGCTTTTGCTCCATCTGTTGTGGTGAATTGATACTGTATCCCTAAAGTGCCAGAAATAGAAATGCTTTATCTACTCCTAGAGTTTCCATCATTCCTTAACTCCCTTAGCAAACATAATTACCATCTCAAAGCAGAAGAGACTGTAGCATGATGAGATCAGGTTCACACATTTACTGAAGCCCTTCGTTTTATTTCTATTAACTGTAAAAGTCCTTGCAAATTATCTCCCACAAACACACACACACAGAGTAATAGAATTAAAACTGCAAAGGTTCCAGTATCAGCTTAAATTCCCTGATGAGGGTGAATTTAGACTCACAGCAGGACAGTGAAAATAAGCGTGGGGGGAAAGGGACTAATCAGACAGCTAGCTCTGCAACAGCTTGAACTTTCAGCCACTGCCAATACTTCTGTATTTCATCAGTTTCTGTGGCTTATGTGAGCTAAGCACCTTCACTTACCCAGCTCTCAAGAGCCTGTGCATGATTGGAATGCACTCCGTGGGGCACACACTGGTTAAAAGGGAGGTGGAGAGAGAGTTTTTGCTTATTCTTCTCTCCCCCATATCAACCACCATTGACACAGTGAACAAGTTCTAAGAAGTGTTAAAATTTCAATTTCTAAGCATACTACAAACCCTGACTTTTCTAGAAGCACTCTGAACTGAAAGCTTCATCCTCTCGCAGTGGGGTGGGAACTACCTTATGCTGAGTACCCAGAACACCGCAGCACATGCTGCATACCAGGCAGATGAGGAGTGAAGCTGCTAATTTTTTGCCATTCATTACTGTCCACTTTTCATCCATCAGCAGCAAGGAGATCCTCCTGGACTGCTAACAGATTCAGCCTCTAAATGCTGACCAGATTTCAGAGGAGAATAACCATGTGCAAGACCCATCTCAGCAATGCTGCTTAGCTCTGAGTGCAGCTTGTGTTTCCCAGCTTGCTGAGCTCCCAAAGTAAGCAGCTGTTAGCACTCATTTAGCTTTAGGTCTTTCCAAAGCAGTGTTGTAGAGGATGTAACTTGTATTTCATTACAAATGCTGGGCATTCCTATGGCACCTCCTATCTAAAAGTCTCCCAGAATGTTCCTAGTGAGCTAAGCCAAGCAGTATCTCTCTATAAGAACATGACTAGGAAGAGGTCTCTGGGTTTGGAACAGCTATAATTGTACTCTTGACCTCCTGGAGGAAGACTACCAGAGGAGAGCCCACCAGTTACTTGGGATCATTGCTTTGCTTTACACAACTCATCATAAAAACACATGTCCTGCTTGACCCTGCACCTTATATCCTCTTTCAGAAGCATGGCACATAAACCAGCATGGACTGGGATGAGAAAGGTGCCACAGACTCTGACTAGTTCAAAAGATGCAGACGCACAGCAGAACCAACACCCCCGCAACTTCCTTTTTGCCTTTTTTAAGGTTAGGAGTTTAGGATGATGATCTCAAATCCATCTTAACCGTCACAAGATCCAGACAAATTGTCTTGGTGAGCCCATGATTTTCCTAAGGTTAAAGTAGAACTTCAAAGTGGCAAAAGAACACATTGAGTGCATGCACAACTACTTCAGCAACAGCCCAATGAAGTTCTAGACTGACTACAGGATATCTTATTTTTCTGTACTTATAAAGATAAGCAAAAATAAACACTAATTGTCATTACTCTGAACCCTATGAATTCCAATTTGAAAATGCTGATGTATAAAAATGCCTCTTTTCTCTTGTTCTCAGTGGCTTGCAGGAAAGCTCTGGACAGCACCACAGTGGCAGCGCATGAATCTGAAATCTACTGCAAAACTTGTTACGGGAGAAAATATGGTCCCAAAGGAATTGGCTTTGGACAAGGGGCAGGATGTCTCAGCACTGATACTGGTGACCACCTGGGCTTGAATCTGCAACAGTGAGTTACATCCCACTGATGGCACCTTTTGCTGATGCTTTTCCTGGCCCTTACATGCCACCATAGGCATAAATATTAACTGCAATTGCAATCTACCATTAGTAGCACAGTTGTAATGTCACGTTCACCACAGAACATAAGAACTAATTTTTTTCCTCCTGTCAGAAGCTAAAACACAGTGAGGTTTTACTGTTACAGAAATAATCACACTACCATATACTGTTAACTCTCCTCTCAAGGGAGGAAATAACACCTGTAAATCCTCCCCGTGGCTCAAGTAATACTTACAAACACACTGAGATATTTGAACAAAGGAATTCTAATGGGATACCATCTTCCAAAAGCACATCATCCTCTCTGACAGAGCATTTTTACAGTATCTTTTTATGACTCTGTTGTGGTTTAAGCTGAGCAGGTAAGTCAGAACCACGCAGTCGCTCGCTCACTCCCCATGCTTTTTCCCCCTCACTCCCAGAGAGATGGGGAGGAGAATTGAAAGAATATATCTCCCACAGGTTGAGACAAGAACAGTCCAGTAACTAAGGTATAACACAAAACCACTACTGCTACCACCAATAATAATAAAGATAAGGGAAATAACAAGAGGAGAGAATATGAAACTAAAAGAGGAAAAGAAAAAAAACCCCAATAAACAAGCGATGCACAATACAATTGCTCACCACCCGCTGGCCGACACCCAGCCCAACCCGAGCAGCAATCCAGCCCTTCCGGATAGCTCCCCCCAGTTTCTATACTGGGCATGACGTGCTGTGGTATGGAATACCTCTTTGGTTAGTTTGGGTCAGGTGTCCTGTCTCTGCTTCCTCCCGGCTTCCTGTGCCCCTCCCCACTGGCAGAGCATGAGACTGAAAAGTCCTTGATTGGGGTAAACACTACTGAGCAACAACTAAATTATCTGTGTGTTATCAGCACTGTTCTCAGGCTAAAGCTGAAACACAGCACTGCACCAGCTACTAGGAAGGAGAAAAATAACTGCTGCAGCTGAACCAAAAGCTGCATATTCCAAATCAGTGATGCTTTCTTCTTGTATAACGGAAGCCAATTAACCAATATCCTGTGCAGGAAATAAAAGCTTAAATAATGCATTTAACTGTAGCTCCTTGTAACATATGAATCCATTACGGGCACAGTTCTGCATGAAAACCTGTCACATCCTGTAAGATCCAGTGACCTGTTGCAGCCGAACAAGCCAATAATTCAAAAGCCAGTCTGTGAAAGGCTTCAGCTTGCACAAAGCACAGAAATACAAAGCAAAGCTGCTCTCCCGATGTGCTTTTGACCCTAGGCCAGCCAAGAACCCCTGTTCTAAGTTCCCTGTCCAAATCTCACAGGGACTAATGAAACAGCAGCATGCAAAATCTTATTTCTGTTTTCCACTCGCTGAGTGCCAGGAGACAGCCAGTTAGAAAGAACAGAGAAGCCTTTTTCTTTTATTTTCCCTCTTGCCTCTCAGTAACACAACATTCTTCTACTTTTACTTTTCATTAAATATAACCTTTTCTGCATGTGGCTGCTATCAGCTCCGTGTACTCAGTCCCAAACAGGTTACAGCATCAGCTTTTCAATCACACAATACAGAATTCAATAGAAACTTGCACTTTTCCCCTTTTCACATGTCTAAACCCAGTCATTTAATATTTATCCCTTAAAAAAAAAATCATTAAATTACATTTCTAGAATGACGACCACATTTTAAGCAGTATTTGAAGCCACTGAAAACTTCTCTTTTAGGGGATCACCGAAGCCTGCTCGCCCTTCTACACCAACTAATCCATCAAAATTTGCCAAAATGATGGTAGACGTGGATAAATGTCCCCGTTGTGGCAAATCTGTGTATGCTGCAGAGAAGATTATGGGAGGAGGAAAAGTAAGTAGTTACTACAGAACCAGAAACAAAACACACCTCTATAATGGTGAGAAACTACAGCAAATGGGTCCTTGACCTTTTAAGTTTTTGCTCATTGTCAAATGAAAAAAACATGAGGATGAATCAGCAAATTGTTGGAGTCTGATGTACATTCAAGGTTTAAAACCATGTGCTTTTTGTAAGTTGCTTTCAAATTTATACATCTTGTTAATGTCTGAAGAACAACTCCTGGTCTCTGTTCAGGCTGACTCTACTAGCACTGTTATTCTACTACCATCTCTGGGGATATTTACCAGTTAAACATTTATTGGTAGTGACAATTGCAGATAATTAAAGAGATCCTGTGACTAGAAAAGCCAAAGGCCTGTCTCACAGGACATGCTAGCTCTCTGCTCCAGGAACTCTCACTAGAATATTATCTCTGCATATCAAAAGAAGTGGCCAAACCAAGAGTAATAACATAGCTCCCTGCTTTTCACCTGACCTTCGTTAATAACAAAGTGACTGGGTAAGATCCTGACATGGGATAATGAAGTAATCAAAAAAAGACTAACCCAGAATGCCTAAAAATGGAAGCCATAAGACCAACAAAATGATGTTAATCCTTTCACACCTTAAAAATAAATACTTTGCTCCTTGTATCTGCTAGCTGTGTGCTTTTGGTAATATACAATGAATTGTCTTCATTTCCTCAGCCCTGGCATAAGACATGCTTCCGCTGTGCTATTTGTGGGAAGAGCTTAGAATCCACGAATGTTACAGACAAAGACGGAGAGCTCTACTGTAAAGGTAAGAACTGCAATGAACTGAACTGGGTTACTGAGACAATCAAAAATGAGCCTCTTCAGACCTAGTACTGCCATCATGATTTACCTTGCTGCAGGCTTCATGACTCCACAAAATTCCATATTATCTTTTTTTAACAACTTTCGGAAAGCAGAGTTAACATTGCAGTTTCATCTTCTATTCTAAATATGTAATTTTTCAAGTTGGTAATTTTTCTACAAATGTAACAACACCCTCTCACCGCTGTCCTCAGACCTTTCAACAGGAGCACTGGCCAGATCTGCTGGCCAGTCTCTTGTACCTGCAGAATCTCACTCACTAAAAAGAAAGTAAAAAATACACAAAGATACAGAGCTTTAAAGGTTGTCATCCACGTCAGGTCACGGTCCTAATTCGAGTTCTTGATAGTGAAAGTTCAAAGATTCTTCCACACTAATGCTACATTATACATCCAAATGTTTTTCTAGGATCAAGAAAGTTCACAGATTTCACCTGACTCTTAGAAGTAGCTTAAGAGGAAAAATATGCAAAGCTTTTATATCCTAGGCTAAAATAGACAGGGAATCCTGGAGAAGAATACTTAAATTCTGTGGCTTTAGGTACAGTCTGACAACCGCACATGACCAAATTATCATATCTGCAGAAATCTGCTGACCTTTACTACTTCCTTAGCAGAGTTCTGACCAATAGCTATGCATACACTTAGCAATACAAAGTTGAAATGGAATGGTTTAAAATATCATCAATAGTTTCTGGACTATATTCTTTTAACCTCCTTGCAAAATTTCTGACTTATTACTCTACCTGTATTACTTGTGCAGACCAAGTTTTACTGGGTGTTTTCAGGTAGCGAAGTGGCTTTAATGAAAATGTTAACATCTTAAATACATAGAGTTCCTTAATTGTTTTCAATTTTTTTTTTTTTTTGAGAAGATCAGATGCAACTTCTGTTTAATTCAAACATGTGACTCCAGTTGCACACTGTTGACACTTCTGGGAAAGAAACCATTCAGATTGCCTTCCTTTTATTAACTTAGATTTTGTAGTAGTACTGAAGCAGAAAGTCATTTACCTCTATGTGAAAACATTCAGAGGACTGTTTACCTCTCTTCTCCTTTTGCAGTTTGCTATGCAAAAAATTTTGGTCCCAAAGGAATCGGCTTTGGTGGCCTCACTCAAGTGGAAAAGAAGGAGTGCGAATAAGAAGCAATGGACACAACAGACTCAAGCTGCTGTTGATGCCACCACCTGACAGCTGTCAAGTGAAACATTAAAGATCACATATTGCTGAAAACCTAGGGCATTTGTTTAATCTTTTTCACTTTGCAGGAAAAAACTTGTGAGCTTGTATCTTAAGAAATTCTTAGATTAGTTTAGGAAAGGCAAAGTAGATGCAATTCACTTTGAATTTCAAATCTCTTTTGAGTATCTCTTTCTCTCAAAGGTATTTCTGATGAAAATCAACATTTTCTTAGTATACAGTGTTGTAAGTTTTGTTATTGTATGTTTACAAGCTACAATAAAGTTCTGCTACTGCTTCACATTGTTTTTACTTGAATTTGCTTGTGCATTGTTCTACAATGTCACAGATAAATGCATTTCACTGAGATGAATTAAATACCCCACTTCTTACCTACAGAAATTGCATTTCATTGCAGTACTTGACTTTCATGTTACCAATTCCAGATGGTATTTATTTTTCTGATCTTGATCTGTTTCCCTGCTGGTTTTCATTATTACCTACTTTGACTTATAGTCAAACCCACACTGCTCTTCTAGGGCACATGGCTGACATCTGGTTATTAAAGATCTATGCATGCAGCTGTAAAAAAAAAAAATCCCTCTTTTTGTATACATTTGTCATGGTTTAAGCCCAGTCGGTAACTCAGAACCACACAGCCACTCGCTCACTCTCCCTCTTTCTTCCCCCCTCGCCCTCGAAAGGATGGGGAGGAGAATCGAAAGAATATAACTCCCATGGGTTGAGATAGGAACAGTCCAGTAAATAAGGTATAACACAGAACTACTACTGCTACCACCAATAATAAATAATGACAATGGAAAAAACAAGAGGCGAGAATATGAAACTAAAAGGAGAGAAGGAAACCAAAAAATACAAGTGATGCACAATACAATTGTTCACCACCTGCTGATCGATACCCAGCCCGACCCGAGCAGCTATCTGGGCTTGCCGGGTAACTCCCCCCAGTTTATACACTGGGCATGACATGCTGTGGTATGGAATACCCCTTCGGTTAGTTTGGGTCAGGTGTCCTGTCTCTGCTTCCTCCCACCTTGTTGTGCTCCTCCTCACCGGCACAGCATGAGAGACTGACAAGTCTGTGATCAGGATAAGCATTACTGAGCAACAACTGAATTATCGGTGTGTTATCAGCACTGTTCTCAGGCTAAAGTCAAAAACACAGCACTGCACCACCTACTAAGAAGGAGAAAAATAACTGGTACAGCTGAACCCGAGACGACATTGCTCTTTGTCACCATCAACTTAACCATTTTCACACACTAATAGGGCATATATACATGCAAAACAGGAGGCAAAGAGTCAGGTGTTTTCTTACGGCTTTGTGCCTACCTGTTCTTACATACCTCACTGGTCACAAGTCCCTTGACTATTTCAGTCTGTAAAAACACACTTAGAAGCAAGAAAGACCTATTTTATTAAATGTAAGTCCTCCAAATACAAATACTTAAAAGATGTTTTCACAACATCAGTAATAAAATTATAGTGCAAATGTAACATTATTTTTTTTTTTAATATGAACATTCCCCTTCATTTACAAATATAATTTTCTTTTATTATCTGCAAAATAAAGCAAAGGCTAAAAACATGGTTTTGAAATTCCACCTTATATAAACTTACCTTGAAAAATATACTCTTAGTCACATAAAATTTCAAATAGTTTCAGTTCAAACTATGCATCACAGACATATAGTGATTGTTCCATATACAAACCTGTTGTAGCTTATACAAGATAGGTTTAGTATCTGAAATGGTAATAAAAATAAAAACAAGGAACTTCAGAAGAATTTGTAAAAACTAACAAAATATCCAGTTTTATTTAGCTTTCAGCTCAATGGTTTTAGAAATTAAGCAAAACTTCATACAGAATGAACAGTTTTCTCCTTTGCCAGATAAAGAAGGTTGTATTGCTTGGTCCAGTCAACTACATTGGGTTTGAACATACCAAAGCAACTGCACTGAAAAAAGTCTGCAAGGTTCTGGAAGCATCCAAGACTGAAAAGGAAAGAAATACCCATTAATAAACCTAACAAAAGAAGACTGCAAGCATCAAAAATACACATTCACTATAAGACAGTACATAAGACAGACATAAGGCTGTCAATGAAGACAGCTCTGGGAGAAGAAACATAAGCACAGTTCTCCATTGACCATCATTCCTTTGTTGAACTTTTACAACCTGTATTACATTAAAGACTTCTACAACCTGTATTACATTATAGAATGAAAACAGATTAAGTTCACCTGAAATATTAAAAAGTTAGTAAGATCTCATCTGCTCCCACACATGAGGAAATAGAGAATCCTAGTATAATGGGGAAACCTTGGTACTGGTTTCTCTGTTGAACTAACTACTGGAAGAGAAGGCAGAAAGGAGCCACCTCATACCTCAATTCTCTTTCTAAACCTACAGCACACACACACAGATTGATGAATAAATTAAAGGACAATATCCCCTCATCCCGAAAATAGTGTCTACTGATGAATGCTATGGACTGATGCTATGGATCCACTACGTTATGCACCTCTTTTTCCTATATATTCAGCCATGCAAAAAAGAACCCCAGCAGCTCTTATGCTGGCTGTTTATTTCCCAGGGCAAAGCAAGTTCTCAGCAAGATAAATGAGGTCCACTCCCTTCTCTTAACACATCTCCTAACAGGCATGACCAGCATACCCACAGAACATCACTTTTTTGCATTTATGAAACAGTGAAGCAAATCAGTACTGAAATGTGTTTAAAGCATGCTCTTCATGAATACTCACTTGTATGGAGTTCTCCTGAGTGAAACAGCATGCTTAGAAGACTTTCTCTGTATCAGGAGGTTCATTCTTTCATGTGAGGTCAATCCCAAGAATGCAATCTTACCAAAATGAATATGTAAAACACGGTTAAAACATGAACATCACAAATTCAAATTCTGGTGATAGCAAAAGCTACTACTGGGAAGGGAGGGATGGGAAGAGGTTTGCCATATCTAACAAGTAAGTAACTACTGCCATAATTAATGACAGAAAAGTATGTTTTTACACATCAATTGGACTAAAACAACCCAGCAAACTGTAACATTAACACTTCTGCTGAGGAGGCAAGCTTATTTGGGATGACTGTCAAGACTGTACTTTCACAGATGTCTACAGAAGTTTAAGATTACAGGTATTAAGCACTTATCTCCTCAGATTTTGTCTATAATCTACCACACAAATTGGTAAAGAAAGATCCTCCAAAAAGACCAAGTAGCTTAGTAAAAAAGATGGAGATGTAAAAAAACCAGTAAATGTCAGAGACTCAACTTCTCCATTTTCTTGATTCCGTATCTTCTTTACTAAGCTTCATAAAATGAAAGAAGGATGGTTTTTTTTTGCATATTTGCTTACCTATTCCTTCTTACATTTTCTTCTTTTCTTAGCAAAATCTTATACAGTCTTTGGCTGAATGCCACACTATCATAAAGCAGGACATTTACAAATGTCTGTGCACAATACATGTTAGTTAACTGTAAATATCCTACCTAGAACCTTTTTTTGTTTTTTCCAGCATGGTATCTCAGTAATGGACATGATGTAAGGTAAGCATGGACATTACAGACATCTAGCAGTACACGTTGCAAGTTGTGGATATTTTTTTAAACAAGAAGGAAAAAAGGCTTTAGCTCAGTACGCTTAACACATATTCAGATGACACATCTTTTCTAAGAGCTGCTAAACAAGCAGTTTCCTACATGTTCTTAAGACAGCTCTTCTCCATCTTGTTTGCATGGCCAAGTGCTCTTTGAGAACAACATAACCAAGAAATTCAACAGTCCTCACCAGGATCTCATCCAGCTCACCATTTTATTGTAGCAATGGGATTTAACACAGTGTAACAATGCACTGCTGAGCTCTGTCATGGAATCTTTGATTCAGGCTAATCACGTTATTGAGCTTTTGTGCCATTTTGGGGGCAGTAATACCGCTTCTATTAGAAAATATCTTTAAATAAGTCTTTATAGATTTGGAATTTTTGATGACCACTAAACCCAGAACTCAGTGACAGGAATGATTTGCAGGCTGTAATCCTACTTTTAACATGGAAATGTTGAATGCACAAGTACCTTTGAAACTGAAAGGACTGCACTGAGATTTAAGGAAAGCACCTAGATGTGACATTAATTGAGGAAAACAGGCACAGTTTTTATGGGAGCAGATCATGTAGCGACAAGTTTTAATATGATGACTCTTAAAGAGAGGAGCAGAAACTGAAACAAACTACTACCTGATAAAGCTGAACAATCAACCACAACGAAGCCCATCCAGTATGAAAACAGGCTAGTACAAACATGTAGGAAACCCAGGGGGAACAATAGATTATCTGTGTGAAGTATGTCCATGCTCCATCTTGATGATAACTTGTTGCACAATGATTTGTCCAATCTGGCAAGATGAATAATCAGTTAATTATGTTATTAGGCCACTTAAGAACTGAACAAAGATTGTTTGCATGGAATTAATATTGCATAGCAATATGATCTAGAATACCATGTTTGATATATCATGTTCCCATTTAAAAGCACCCACAGAGATCTGTGACTGCTTGCTATTCTGGCTGCATAATCGTTACATTATGTATTTATAACCCACATAACCCCATGTTCCTTGAAGAAACATTCAAGGCACTGACTACATTCTTTGATATTATATTGAAATAAGTCATCACCTCTCATTGTCAAGACTTCTGAAATTTTGCTTCATGGTCATTTGTAATTTTAGAGCAAGAACTTACCATTTATCTTTAATGCCACCATCAACAAAAGAAGACACAATGGTGAAAATGCCAAGAAAGCAGCATTTAGCATTACTAAATAGATGTAAACTGGAATATTCACCTTCTGTAAACTTCTTAAGAGATACTTAAAGCCTACCACATAGGCATTTAACCTATTAAAAAAACCCCACAAGCTAGAAGCAGAGCAACTTCTTTTTGCTTCTGTGTCAGTAGAACAATGAAAAGGTTCCACTTTCCTCCCATGTTCCTGCACACACAGGAAATAGAGAAAACCCATATGCCTTCTGCATATATATATACATATATATATATATATATCTATAAGACCACCACTGAAAGACAGGAAAGCAACACATGTTCACACAAGTATCCTGTGTTCTCCACTGCCATAGCTGGTTCACTTCACTATCTTGAACATCAACCCATTTCAATATAATGTAAAGTAATATAAAATAAAATTTAAAACTTTTTACTTAAAAGGTTAGTGGTTAGCTGTATAACTACATTCTAAGGGCTCTACTCTCTCCAAGAAATGTCTCTATTTTCCAGTTAGGATTTATCAGTTAGATAGACAGTTCTCCTCAAAGTCATCACTACCTTAAAAACAAAAAGGCACTTTGGCAAGTGTTCAATACAGTTATTTC
Source organism: Psittacula echo (assembly GCF_963264785.1). Lineage (NCBI taxonomy): Eukaryota > Metazoa > Chordata > Aves > Psittaciformes > Psittacidae > Psittacula > Psittacula echo. The sequence goes on along the minus strand of NC_137739.1, from coordinate 21,936,647 downwards.
CAAATAACAAAATCAATAAAGCCTTTGCAATAATGTATTTACAAACTGATTTTCCATTACAATGAAGGCTATCCAGGCTAGAACCTGTAACCTAACATTCCTCCACACGGCTTCCCTATTTCACCTAAGATAAATGCTTACTGATAATGTATTTTCCAATGGACATCCCACTAGAGCTCTAGAGTAGCTCTTACTCAACACACAAGTAAGTAGACATTTGATCAAAGACTCAGATATGATGTATGTTCATTTAAAGACAGAATTCCAAGATAATAGCACTGCTGAAATATGGTATTATTTGTGCAAGTATCATCACACCTGCTGGAAATGAAATACTGAATATTGAAGACCATACACACACATCTTTGAAAGATAACTTGAAATAAATTCATGAATACATACACAGAAGAGTTCCATAAAGCACCCAGACACTGGTCATAGTTAGGAAAGACAAGAACAGCAGGTAGTAACAATGGTTCCCAATGCCTGAATTTGAGACAAGATAAAAAAAAAGGTTGACTTTCTAAAATTCAGCAGTACTTGCATTTCCCTTTAAGTTCATAGGACTAAGAAGTCAGCCAGATTTGTCTCTTCTTCAGAGCATGCCTTTAGCTATTTTGGCTAAATGAGGACTAACAATGCAACCACAGCTCTCACTATGCACAGTACAATTGTCTCATATGACTGCAAAATCTAAGCTGTTCAATTTAATTGTTTGACCTTTGTGTGCTTCAGAACTGCAAACACAGGCATGAAAAACCCCAGACTTCTGTCAGAGAAACTGTTACATGAAGATATACAAATATTTTCCTTTAAATTACAATCAGTATTGCTCAAAGCTTTGAAACAATGCATCAGAAGGATGTCTCACCACCTTATAGCAAACAGCGTAAAAATATTTTCAAGTATTTAACACTGCAAAAAGCAATTGGCAAAAGAAAGTTAAAAATACATTGCTACAGATGGAAAATTCTAACTTTTCTGCCTTGAGCATCACCAGTAATGAGATAGAAAGGAAGAATATGCTTCCTTCCCAGAGCAGTGGTGGAAACACCATCCATGGAAGTAAGTGTTCACAGACTGTGCAGATGAGGCCCTCAGTGACCTGGTCTAGTGGTGGCCTTGGCAGTGCTGGGGGAATGGTTGGACTTGATAATCCTAAAGGTCTTTTCCAACCCGGCTGATTCTGTGAAAGAGAGAGTTTCTCAAAGAACACCAAAACAAAGCGCTCTACAGGGTTAAATGGTTCAGCAGCTCCACTCCACTGTTTCTAACAGTGACAATGGACAACATCAGTCCAGGAGGACACGTGAGGCTGGCCACTTTCTACAGCTCATTCTCCTCATCCACAGCTTCTGTCTTAAAATGTCAGAGCGTACATACTTGTCTAGTTCTTTTAGTAGCTACTTTTGGACACACCGTACAAACATTTGTCTAATCCCTTTCTGAACCTTTTGATGCTGCCTGTATCTGCAAACCCTTATGGCAGTAAGCTCCAAATTTCCTCTGCCTGCAATGTAAAGACTTCTTTTTTTTTTCTTTACCAATTTTAAATGCAGATGCTATTCTCACTGAGCCTTCTCTAGTATGATGTGCCTGGCAAATACAAGTTCTGCATTCACTTTAGCCATCATCTTCTTTGCTTCCTGCTGTTCCTGTTACTCCTTCTCTCAAAAGGAGAAGTCGCAGACTTTTTGGTCTCTACTTTCAGGCTGATCAACCCATCTCTTTAACAATTACAGTTGCCTTTCTCTCTACCATCTAACTAATTTCCCTCTGGCACCTATCAGTAAACCCTTCAGTATCAACTATGCATTCTTACATGACGTGTGCTCTCTCTCTCAGGAGATAAATGTTATTTCAGCAACTTTTTAAATATGTGGCATTTTCTGATAAAATAAACTCTCTCACCTATGCACTGTCCAGTCCACAGAGAATGCTGATCATATCTGGCTACACACGAATCACAAGCAAGGCAATGCACAGATCTCAAAGGCTTCCTTACCTACTTGAGGGGAAGGAAAAGAACACAACCATAGCAGAAGCATCTATTTCACTAAACCTGAGAGCACCTACTCATGGGTATCATCATATTTTGTTCTCTATAACATACATTTATCTTGTATAACAAACATATTTTATACTCTAACAGACCTCACAACATGCAACATAGATAAGAACTATAAATCTTAATTTTACAAAAAACTTAAATAATTATTTTATTAAGATTAGAGTCCAAGGATATCAAAGCATCTCTTTTGTCACTGTAAAAGAAAAACATACATCTAAATAACACAAAACAAACTACACATCTAACATTTACATGACAAGCAATAAGGAGAAAGCTTTTCATAGAAGTACTGAGTAAAAGCCAGGTTCAAAAAGCAAACAAATACCAAACCTCACTTACAAGACACGATGTGCAAAATGTTCTGAAGTCCAAGCAATTTGCTTCTGCAAGAGCTACAATGTTCTGAAAGACAAAGTAGTTTGTGCTTGTGTTTGGATCACATTTCCAGAGGGATGTGAAGATTTTTATATTAGGCCTTTCGCAACCCATCAGCATTTTGAGTGCCAAGCAACTCCAAACAGCGAAGACTGATGCAACTTCCTCCATGCAGAATTATCCAGAAAACTATCTTTGTTGCCAAAATTAATCGATCATGCGGATGAAGTATCCTTTAAAATGAGATGGTCTTAAGACCATCTCATCTAACCATGCCAAGTGCAAGGGCCTACCCCTGGGTCGGAGCAATCCCAGGCACAGCTACAGGTTGGGCAGAGAAGAGATTCAGAGCAACCATGCGGACAAGGACTTGGGGGTGTTGGTCGATTAGAAAATGAACATGAGCCAGCAACATGCACTCACAGCCCAGAAAGCCAACCGTATCCTGGGCTGCATCAAAAGGAGCGTGACCAGCAGGTCAAATGAGGGGATCCTGCCCCTCTGCTCTCCTGAGACCTCACTTGGAGTATTGTGTGCAGTTCTGGTGTCCTCAACGTAAAAAGGACATGGAACTCTTGGAACAAGTCCAGAGGAGGGCCACGAGGATGATCAGGGGACTGGAGCACCTCCCGTATGAAGATAGGCTGAGAAAGCTGGGGCTGTTCAGCCTGGAGAAGAGAAGGCTGCGTGGAGACCTCATAGCAGCCTTCCAGTATCTGAAGGGGGCTTATAAGCATGCTGGGGAGAGACTCCTTATTAGGGACTGTAGTGATAGGACAAGGGGTGATAGGTTCAAACTTCAACAGGGGACGTTTAGACTGGATATGAAGAGGAAGTTCTTTCCTGTGAGGGTGGTGAGGCACTGGAATGGGCTGTCCAGGAAAGTTGTGAATGCTCCATCCCTGGCAGTGTTCACGGCCATGTTGGACAGAGCCTTGGGTGACACGGTTTAGTGTGAGGCATTCCTGCCCATGGGATGGGATTGGTTGGAACTAGATGGGGGGGTGGAACTAGGGGGTTTGGAACTAGATTATCCTAAGGTCCTTTCCAACCCTAACTATTCTATGTTTCTAAGATACAAGATACCTCTCAGGTAATCACCCAGACCTCAGAGAGATGAGGAGAGCTGCTGTATTTACTGTTCCTTCATGCATACTAGGTAGACAACATTTACTAGTCCTGTGGCAAAAAGTTCAAAATGCTGTTCTCACTGGCAATCTGAAGAAATTGGAGAAATTGCTCTTGGAGAGCAATGAAATCATAGATCCCTAGTGATTTCTTTTTGCCATTCTAAGACAGAGCTAGGAAACAGCATGTCATTTACATGCTGCCTAAGCACAAAAATCAAATCATTATATGCATCTTGAAAGCATCTAACAAAATTTTAGTCATTTCTAGCCTTTGAGCTAGAAATATCTAGTTTTATGAGTATGGAGAGTTGTAGGAAAGCATCGTGAATATCTCTTGCTAACCTGAGACAACTGGAGCGGCAACCATACAAAATTCGTATTTATGAAGTGAAGTTCTATGTGAGTTTATATCACAGATAACACCAGTGGTTCTGTACAATGTTTCGCCAAAGGTCACATTTCAATGAAAGTATGGAAGCAAGGCCATTATTGCAGGATTATGAAGAGAAGGAAACAAGCAGTAGAAGAACACATTATGTACTATCTATGTTGTTGGATGCTGTTGCTAAAAACCCTTAGGAGTATTTCACTGTTTTCAAGACTAATAAAGCTGCACGTGATGACGAAAATAACCATCTCTTTAAGCAGGTAAGCCCTTCCCTTTTTTTTTAATTAAGTTACCTACCTCTTTCCTTTCTTTTTCTGAGGTCTTAATATATCCAGGATCGGTTCTCCAAGTTTTATAGAAATAATAAAGAAGACCCACCACACTGAGCATGACAGTGATTTCAAGAATTCTATCTGTTCCATGTAATATTCAGGTTAAGGAATATATTCTATCACTGCTATCTGCCAAAGAAAATATTCTAAAATTAGTTTATTACTTCACGAGCAACACACAAAAAGGAAAAAATATATTTCACTTTTCTAGTAGGATCCTCTCTGCCCTTTACAGGACATCATATTGGAGAAGTTAAATACTCTGTCCAGTTTGTGCACTTGAGAAGACTTTTACAACTGTACAAACCTGCATCACAATATAGCTCTCTGTCATCCTCACTAGCAGAGTGCAGATTTTTGCCTTTGAGTATTTCACAGATTCAAAGTGATTTCAATTTCTTCTTTTTCTCACTCAAGTTTGTCTATTTGATTGAAACAATACCAACCAGACATGCACAGTTATTGAGCTTCCAGCAGCTGTGAGATTTTGCTGACTGCAGCACACCCCGAAGTCACTGAACAGGCCCTTACTGTTTCCTAGGTCCTGCCCTCTTGCTTGTTTTAGCTAAAACCACTGAGTAAACTCAGACAGAAAGATGCAACTGGAAATCATCCTGGAAATACCTTTGTCACTAAAAAATAACTATACCAAGCACACACTGACAAACACTTCTGAAGGTAATGGGATAGCTACTGGGAATCTTTCTTCCCTCACAAATATACTACAAAATCCATAGAATCACAGAATGGTTGGGATGGAAGAGACCTTAAAGTTCATTCAGCTCCAACCCCCTGCCACAGGCAGCGACACCTTCCACTAGACCAGGCTGCTCCAAGCCCTTTCCAACCTGGCCTTAACACTGTCAGGGATGGGGCAGCCACGGCTTCTCTGGGCAATTCCGTGCCATGATGATGAAATGACAAACTTCTGGTCTAATTAGATATTTTTCCTCTTGCATATCATTTGCCTTTACCCAGTGGCTGACTATTTTGATTCATGTCTATGGAGACAATTCATCTCTCATGAACGCTGGAGAAGCAGATTTAAATTCAGCATGGTTATTTCCTGCAACATCTCTAGCAGACAAATTATTATGCAAGAGGGAGGATATACAGTCATTTGGAACATGATTTTTACACTAGGTACTCCAAACATCTGTATGCCAGGTGAAAGGGGGAGAACAACATGTCAAAATTAACTGTCTCTATACAGCAACACAGGACTGTGGAGTGGGACAAATTTCACACCAATTAAATCCAAGCATTGACCTTTAGAGCACAGACAGATAACGAACAGTCCATGATGCCATTAAGGAGCAGTCAGAGCTCCCAAGCCTGGATTTCATCTCCAGTGACCTCTCAATTGCTATATAACCACACAATGTGAATAACTCTTAAAGATCAAGTTCTGCAACCTCAAGGTTGTTTTGTCTTATGAACTAACAACATTGCAAATAGCTCTAATTAAAATCTAGATGATAAATTACGACATATTAGCACTGAATTTTAGCAGACCTATAGCTGCGTCAGGGCTGAGAGGAGTCCTTAATTAGAATGGCAGGATTTTCATTCAGTCTAGAGGAACAGTTTGACAGTTTGATAAATACAGCTAACTAAAATACTGAACAATTTTACAACACTCGAATCTGTGAGCAGTTCCAGAAGGAAAACACATTCATGACAAAAAGGGCTGGATACTGAAATGGAAACTATCCACTTCTGCCCGTGTCACCAAGCTCTGGCTAGACCTTCAAGAATATTGCTCTGCTCTCTGTCTTCAGCAGTGTCTGACTCAACCCCCTACTGTTGGAATTTGCTCTCCTTTTCATTTATATGACACCAAGAAAATCTTAAAACTTCACAGTGCAATTCAGCATGATTTTCATTTAGACAAGCATATGCGCGCATCCCCAGAGGGAATATACTTGATCAGTTTACCCAAGATAATCCTGATAATTCTATTAAGGACATCTTAATTGTGAACAATACCAAAGAAAATGCCATTTAAAGGATGCAGTAATTAAAAATTCATTAAAATTGTGTAGCACTATATTACAGCTGGTTTAGTACAAAATTATTTACAGTTCTAAGTACAACTCTAAAGGGTTTTTTTTCATAAAACTTAACCAATGAATAAACACAGGTCTTCTGTGTAACTTCCTAGGGCAGCGGTGGAATCTCTGTCCCTGGAAGCACTCACAAACCATGCAGACAAGGCTGTCAGTGCCACGGTTTAGGGGTAGCTTTGGCAGCACTGGGGTAAAGGCTGGACTTGATGATCTTAAAGGTCCTTTCCAAATCAGTTGATTCTATGATTCTACAAGAGCAGGGTACTGAAAAGCAAGTGTAAACTACTACAACTTTTTTGTACTAATCAGTGCAAAGCCTCTTGAAAGAAAGCAAAAGAAATGTAGAAATTACTTCACTGCACACTAAGGATGCAGCATAACCTGTGAATGGATAGGAGACTGGAAGATCTACTTTGGAGAGACCTAAAGAAATTTGTTCCTTGGTTTTTTGGTGGTAAGGATACTGTTTTTAAAAGCTGAAGCATGAACTTCACTAACCATCAAATCCTTGTCATTTTAGGAAGAAGAGATGTTTATTATTAATGCATTTGTTATCCTGTTATACCACATGCCAAAATACATTAACCTTCCTAATTGAGACTCTCATACAGTAGAGTCACATGGAGATGCTAACAGAGACAATCAGGTTTATAACAAAGATGCCTTCCTTTTGATATTCCAGGAAGATAAGAAATAGTTCAGATTTATATACAAATATCTGATAAAGACAAAAAGGTACAAATTTTTAGTCCATATATAACTTGAAATTAAAGTCAAATTTATTTCACTCCTGCCTGATGGAAGTAAACCCGTCTTACCAGATGTTAACAGTCATGCAGAATTACCTGACACTGCTCATTACTATTGGCATGACCAGGCCTACATTTATTAAGAACTGTTAAGGAGAGTTCTATTGAATTTCTTGAGTATAAAGGATATCAGGCAGGAACCAGAAAAACCAGGTCACAGACATCCAAAATATGGAACTTAGCAGAAATGCTGTGGGAAGGTACCTTAGATTCTTGAGCCCCACAAGTTGCCTAAAAAGGATGTCAAAAAAAAAAAAAAAAAAAAAAATTTAAACTGTAACTCCATAGCGTATCCATCATCTGTTCCAGTATTTTTCAAACTTCACACATGCAGCACACTCCACATCTCTCAAAGTAATCAGTTCTCCTCACTCAAATGCATTCTTCAGCCAGATGTGCAGGGAGTTAACAATGCAACAAATTAAACTGCAGAGTGCTCTGCTCCAGCCTGGTACTAAATATCACAAGTGCTGTAGCAGTGGGTGAAAATTGCAATCTCTGTCTATTTGCATACTGATGCAGGAACTGTTGAAGAAAGCAGGAAAGCTGTGAAACAGCTCAGGATAACACTGAGAGGTCTGGGGAGCAGGAGGGGAGGGAATGGTTCATTAAAACTCATTCTGTGTCACAAATACAGACAGAAAAGTTAAGATAAAGCACATTTCCGAGCATTGTGCATTGATATCTGTGTCTACTGGCTGCAAATCTTCAGGAACACTCTTTATCACTAAAATTAGCTAATGGACTGCTTAAACACTTTAGTGGTTTGGGGTTTTTATACAAATTTTTCAGTGAAACTATTATTTTGCACACCTAAAGACATTCCATTTCTATGGTCATTCTAAAAAGTACATATATTTAAATCCTTCACACACTCTGCAACCATTTCTCAGGAAGTATCTTTTTTGCTAAGTGAAACTAGACTCTGAAAAGAATATTGCATTAGATACCTTACATGGTGTCTGTACCAATGAAATACATGTATAGAGAGAAAAAGCCACAAACCTCACAAACAGAGCAATCCCAAACAGCAGGAAGAGGAGCAGACCTCCTTTCAAAAGCCAAGAATCGGAACTTAAGTTCATGATGTATCCTATGGCCCACATAAACGTCAAGGAAGATGCAAACAGCAGGACGAGCTATTAAGATTATTATGGTTAAAATATGACAAAGTATTCAAGCAGGACTTACTTCAAAAGTATTTAGGCTAATGCAATAACAAATGCTGAAAGACTCAAGATAGGTAGGGTAAGGTAAGGTGACAGACAACACAAAATCCCCACCCAAACCACTGCTACATGTTTTAAAGAATTTCGGTTTTGTACACCCAGTTTCAGAAACCATAGGTGATCCTCTTGTTAGGAAAGAGTTGGCCTGCATTATTATTCTAAACACAGAATGCTCTAGATTTATTTCCATTAATTTTTACTCAGAAAATTACCTCATATTTCTCTACTATTTTCAGTAACATATTCTTTCTTCTGCTCCTCATTCTTTCTTCCTCTTTTACCATATAAACCATGAAGCGATTCAGACTTTGATAAGCAAGGTCACATGGTGTCTCTCCCTTTAACAACAGAAATGTTTAGTTATTTATGCATTTAACACATATATGCTTTCCCTTTTAACAGAAGCAAGAAATAAATATAGCTAAAACAACAATAACTGGGCAATCACTTCCCAGGCCCTCCCCTTTTATTTTAAGGCAAGAAAAAGCTAAATTCAGAGATTTAACATGTTTAATCCAGTGCTTTGTAGTTCAGAAAGCTGCCGCATGTATTCAGATTGCATCCATTCGAGTTACCTGCTGGACTGTCTCCAACAACCTGAAACACTGAACTGTCTGATAAACAGAAAAAGGGAGAGAGGGCAATAAAATTTGCAAAGGAAAATCAGAGTGACTGAAAGGCTCAGCTGTTCATATAATGAACATTGCAAAGAGTCTCTGCATCCATACTTTGAGCCACTCCACAAGAAAGGTGATAATTCCTGTTGGGAAAGACTAAGAACCTCCTAGTCAACCCCCAGGGCAAAGGATACCCAAAGTGGAGAGGACTCAAGTTTTTCTTTACATTCATTTTGCACACTTATGCCCCATGGAATGAAGTATCATGAAAGAAATTGTACCTTGACGTTTTTTATGTCCAGGCTAGCACCAGCTTCCAGCAACAGATCCACTGCACTAGTATTTCCTGATGCTATTGCCCAATGCAGTGCAGTATTCTTTTGAACATTGTCTATGGCATTGAGAGAGGGGTTAAACTTTAAGAGAAGCCTCGTGGGTTCTGGTCTAGGTGAAAATAAAGTATAAAAGTTAACACACAGAAAATCTTGGATATGAAGATATGAGTATCTTGGAATATGAAGAAGATACTGGATGTGAAACTTTTGAACATCTTAAACACTGCTCCTCACTGCGAAATAACAGCAGATACACAAAACCTTGTCTCAGAACCTGCTCATCAACGCTAAATCTGAGTTTACAATTCAGGACCTGGCCTCAGGGTTTTCCTCCAGATTATATTATTATACCATTTTAACAAATATGGATTATATACACAGGTTGTATATAGACCACGCTTTGAGCAACCTGGCCTAGTGGAACGTGTTCCTGCCCATGGCAGGGAGTTGGAACTAGGTGAGCTTTAAAGTCCCTTCCAACCCAAACCAGTTTGTGATTCTACGATTGCATCTTTCTACAGTACCGCATATCAGCTTACATCTTCACATTTTATTTATTCTAAATGCAGCCACCTCTTGATTTTCATTTCTGGGAAAGCATAATAATGCTGCAGATGGTTCAGCCACAAACCTAACTTTATTTTAGAAATTCTTTTGACTTTCTTTGCTATATCCAGTTAGCTACTTCATAACTCCTGATCTCTGAAATACTGAATATTTTAGTACAACTAAAAGGGAAAGGAACGTCAGTTTAACAAAAAAATTTCCTAAGATTCACCTCACTGCTTCTTGGGTACAATAGATTCTTCTGAAGTCACTTGCTACTTACCCAATGGCTTTTTGTGCTGCTAACATTAAAGGTGTTTGTCCATTGAAGTCTGTTGTGTCTACGTTCTAAGTACAAGAAAAAGATAACAAGCAAATGATTACCAGGGATTTCAGGACACAGAGTTAGATGGTCAGATTTGGAGCTATACAACTGGCTTAGCTGCACTAATAGAAAGAAAATTGAAAGAAATCAAATTGTACCAGCCAAGAAGCCAATGCTCATTTAAACATTTTTCTCTTTGCTCTGTGAGCATTCCCTTCCTAACATACCGAGTCTCCACTAAGGACATTTTTAAGGGACAGTCTGCACCAAGGACATTTTTAAGGGGATCATGTTAACCACATTTCTTGTCCTGTTTTCCACAAAGATATTATAAATAAAATGGACTTTGAAAAGCAATGTGAACCACCTTCTTTGTACGAACAGAGGTACATAACAGAATGTCCAAGTACACAAAACTGGTTTATTAAAACAACAAAAAAAAGGATTACATAACTTAAGACATAATTATTTAATCATCTAACTTGCATTACCTAATAGTCTTCACAATGAAAATTTCCTTCTTCCCTGCCTCCACTCACCATTAAGTCAAAGCAGAATAACTTAAAAGAAATGTTTAATCACTTGAATTTTTTAGTTGAAGATAGGTGTACTAAAAGCTTCAAGTCTGTGATACATACCATCCATACCTACATTCTAGAAGTCTGTCACTCTACTAGAGAGCTCTATGAGAAACATACTTACCAAATCTTTAAATCTTAATACTCAGTGCTTCAAACAAAGAGTCTAGATCATGTATAACGCTACTCTTATTTTTATTAGCAAATTATTACACTTGTCATTAATTCTGCTTATTTCAGATGTAAGCTAAGCAGACATCAACTAGAGTAGATACAATATAAAATGACAATATACAAACATTTGTAATATAGAATTCAGACATAGGCTGGTCAGCTATTTTGCACACTTCAATTGATGGACAATTGCACAGACCATTAGTTACAAAACTGTAATCCAATAGTAAATGCTTCCTGATGTAGATATGGCATATAGTGTTTTTTCTTCTCAGGTAAGAGCCAGTTACTTTACAGCACCACAAATCTGCATAGTCTTAACAACTCTCCTTAAACACTCTGAATTGTGTGTGAATGTGACAAGAACAGGGGAGGGTATTAAAACAAAAAAACAAACACATATAAATGTATAAATAATTTAAGTTACTCTGAACTTGTGGCACAGGGAAATAGCTGTCAAATACCTGCTTGTCATCTAGAAAACAAAACAGTTAATTCTGAAATGTATCATACACACAGGTATGTACTCAAAGGAGAAAACAACAGTGGGACATCAACAACATACAAACACCAGTGAGACATCAACAACATACCTGGCCTTTGGATATGAGGTAAGCTACAATGGGCACATGTTGGAACAGCACTGCTAAATGAATGCTACTGAATCCTTCTCCATCAATAAGACTGGGATCTGCTCCAGATTTCAACAATAGCATGACCATAGCTAGATGTCCTTGTCTGTAATAATACATAAAATGAAATTAGAAATGACAAAAAAAGACAGAAATTCTAATGAAATCATTGCCTTAATAATTCTCATAGGTACTCTGAAAAGGAAAGAATCTGTTCAGATTGTTGTGGTTTTATTAAGGAAATTACTTTTTTAAAGTTAAATTTAATAGCAGAAAATTGTATTAAAAATATACCTTAATAGATCAACCTAAGGCAAACCATTAATTTAGAATACAATGGTTATTGTACAGTAATTTCTCCTGCGAGCAGTCTTCATCTGAAGAAGTACCTAACTTTGGCAGAAGACTAAGACAGCCCAGTAGAAAGTACTAATCTCCTGATGTGAGAATCTGCATTCGGAGAAGTTATCCCAGAATAATTACTTAAGGCTATGTTTCTTCCCAGATGAGCAGTGCTTTGGTCTTTTTGATCATTTAACTCAAATACTGTCCTAGAAGCTAAACTTGAATGATTTTAAAAGTATCAGTTGAATAGACGTCATCTAGAGCATATCCAGAAAGAGCAGATCCAAAGAGATCTTAAACATATGCAAGCACCAATAGACACCATCGCCCAGTAAGACACTGCATGCTAGGGGGTTGGAACTTGATGAACTTTAAGGTCCCTTCCAACCCAATCCATTCTATAATTTTATGTTTGTGGTCGCAGCTCTAAGGAGCCCAGGAGGAAAATCTGATGGCACTGGGAGATAAAGGCCAAAGACCTCTCTACATGCCTCTGAACAACAAGGTGGCTTACAGTGGTCTTACTGCTATAAACTTGTGTTTCAAGTCCAGGACTGGCAACACTGAGTCTTATGAGAGCACACCAAAGTGTGGTGTGCAGAAGCTAAGAAGTGTTTAGTGCAGAAGCTAAAACGATTGAAAGCATATTAGAGAGGCTGCAGTCTGAGGGGAACAGTGACCACTACTTTTTCAGATTTAAACTGTGCCCTAATAAGCACCACCAGCAACCTTCAGTACCCTAACATAACAAGCTTTCTTTGCCCTAAGGCAGGACTTAGGAAGTCTGAGCAGCACTGTTCCATCCCCAGGGAAACTTCAAAATGGGATTTCAAGTGACTGAAGCACAGATACACACATAACACAACTCCGTGGCTTGCAAAGCTGCCAGGGATCAGAGAACAGATTTCAGCATTACTATGCGCATGCTGCAAAATCTCTTACACCTCAATAAATTAAACGCACCACAGTGTTTGATTTACAATGACCACTGCTGTACTACACAAAACATTGCTATAACTGTTAATACTAACAGATTTACAATAGGAGTTGCAAGCAGCATACCTAACAGCCCAATGGAGGGGAGTTGAATTCAAATCTCCACCTAGCTGATCCACTATTGCACCTTTGGAAATATAATACCTGTGTAACAGCAGCATAAGATTAAGAATAGACAAAAGATTAAAACACGATACTAAGGATAACATAGCTCTAGTAGTAAATAGCTTATAATAAAAATTCACTTACAGAAGCAAACGGACAAGAGAATTTTTTCAGTAAAGAATGCTGGTTTGAAAAAATGTTTAAGAACAAATACAGTCATTAGCAAGGCACTTATAAAATCAGCTTTAATCTTTGTTAAACAAACCAGACCAGGAAAATCTACTGATTTCATGTACTACATAATTTTACATATAAAGAAACCAAGGTAACTTTACATTTAAGTGACACTCTCACAAAGGTAATTGGGTCAAAAATGTGAATTTTATGCTTTTCTTCCCAAGCAACATGTTTTTTTCTTTTGAAGTAAAATAGTGACAAAGTGATTACAAACAACAGAGGCAGAATACTCATGTTACTTTTCCAAGGACTCTAGAGCTTACTTAACCAGCTCCTGTCTGTTGTTTATTGCTGCCCAGTGAAGAAGAGTTACATTTTCTTTATCTGGTTGTCGAACATCATATCCCGCTTCTACCAATTCTTTGCATCGCTCTATCATTCCATACCTTAAATGAGAAAAAATAATCAATATACTTATCATCCATTTGTTAAGTATCCTCCAGTTTAGAGACAGTCACATACTAAAGAAAAACAAATCTCATCAAGAATCACCAGCAGCTCCTATTTCAGCAAATTCCACGTTTCATTCAATGGAAATCTAGTGAAAAGAGTTGGCCTGAACCTTGATGAGCAGAACTTTCTACCTAACTAACCTGGTTGAGATACTATTGTTTCTGATAAAAATACTTGCAACAATACTTTTAAATTATTTTCCTTCTTTCACTATGGGAAGAAAACTAAACTAAAATTTTCCTTTGCAAAAAATACCCAAACTGGCTCACATTTGAAGACACTCCCGTCTATTTCAACATTCTGCACACACAGAACATATGCTTACTGTGTAGCCTTGACAATATCACAAATGCTGGGGTCTTCAATGATGGGATACAGTCCTGGTAGCACTGGGAGATCTTTATCCCCATGAGCACTGCGGCAGTTGTGCATATGAGGTCGATGAGGCCCATGGCAATGGCCTTTACACTGTTGGTTAACAAAGCATCTGTCAACAAATGCTTTTCATATACTGTACACCACACCTCCTTATTGCATTAGTAAGAATAAGCAAGTTCATTTAAAGCACAGTTAAAGCCATCTGACAAGAGATTAATCCTTTTATTTAGCACAGGGACATGGGAGAATAGAAGAGCGAAGGTTAAGGTCCATTAGTCACAAAGGATTTTGAGCACCTTGCAGAGCTGGCTCCTGGCAAAACACCCTTACCTACAGCAATGCTGCTGTGCTAAAACTGCCAGCCTATACCTACAAGAAAGCCGGCGAGCGACTTTTTACAAGGATATCCTAGTGATAAAGTAAGGGGGAAAGGCTCTGAATGAGAAGAGGAAAGATTTAGACTAAACATTAGGAAGTTCTTCCCTATGAGGGTGGTGAGGCGCTGGCACAGGCTGCCCAGAGAAGCTGTGGCTGCCCCATCCCTGGCAGTGTTCAAGGCCAGGTTGGACAGGGCTTGGAGCAACCTGGCCTCATGGAAGGTGTCCCTGCCTGTGGGAAGGGGTTGGAACTGGATGAGCTTTAAGGTCCTTTCCAACCTAAACCATTCCGTGATACGTTGAGCAGGTTTTAAACCGCCAGAACAGTCGGAATCCACAGGGCCCGCCACGCATGGCGAGTCCAGGAGGAGCCCTCCAGGCAGAACACGGGCTTCCCCTCTCAGTCAAGCGCGGCCACAAGAGCTCTCACCCGCCGGCGGACACCTCCCGCTCCGTTCCTGCGCGCTTCGGCAAGCCCCCGCCCTCCTCAGCCTCGCACCGGGCTGTGAGGGCCCGCCCAGTGCCCCCAACCCCATCGGAGCGGAACAGCCCCAGCGAGGGGTGGGCACCGGATCTGGCGTCTCTTCCCGGCTCCAACCGCCTTCAGCCCGCAGACAATCTGCCGCCGGCCGGCCCCACCCGTTCCCTGCCGCCTCACGGGGCCTCGGGGCGCCCAAGAACTAGGCAGCGAGGCCCTGGACTAATCGACGGCAGGCCCAGCATCCCTCCCCCCAACACTCCCGGGCCTCCCCTCACCGCCGGGCCGCCACCGGCCATCCTCGCTGTGCCCGGAGCTCCGCGCCTGCCGCAGCTTCCTCCTCCCGCTTCCTGGTTACCGGCTCCGGGGGCGGGGCGGGGCCGGGCCCTCAGGGCCCGGGCAGCCGCGGTACGGACTGGCTGTTTCCCTGCTGCCTCACCTGGGGTGCTGTGCCCCAGACGGCAGCAGCAAGAAGGGTCAGCCGAAAGCGGTGTAGCCGCAATCCTCACCTACAAAGTACTTACGAGGGGTATAAATCTCGCGGTCACACCACCTCTTACAACAGGAGGAGCCCAGAGGACGTCTAGAAGCAGCACAGAGTTCTAAATCGGTTTAAAACGTGAGGAGGAGTTTGCAATCCTCCTAAAGATTGCAAATGTATTGACACCTGGTGACGTTACAAGCACATATTACAATATGAAAGGTTACCAGAGAATTATCCCAGTGTGGAGCCCACTGCCTCATTGCTAGCAGCCCAAGCACTGGTTGAAACAGAGTGGGAGAGAAGAGTGCGCAGGCTCTGTTTTAAGGCATGTACAGTAGGGGCAGAAGAAGAGTTATTAAGGCAATTGTAAACCCATTCTCCACTGCTCTGGGGTTTGATCTTGCAACCTTTGTAACAGTCATTTGGCATGTCTGTATGTTTCTTGGCAAATGGCCCCATTAACAGCTATCTTGGGAGAACTGGAAATAGCTGTTGGTTTCACACTGTGGGCTGGAAGTCAGCTGGAAGATGCCCTTGCTCCTTGTTCTTCCTCTTCTCCCTCTTCGATCCATGGAAAATCTCAGTGTGAGCTGACAGAGATCTGAATAGGTCTGGGGGCTGTGTGTGCAGGGATTTCCATTCTGGTAAGCACAAACCTGGCCTGGCATTTCAGCTGTATTTCCAGCTCAGCATTGCTACCTTGGAGAAGGGATGGTCCTTCACAATGTTCCTGAAGGAGGTCATGCCATGTTAGTGAGTTTGCCAGCTACCAAACTTCCTCTAAGGTGTGATTGCTTGAACGAGAAGGAAAATTTCAGCAAGAAACACTTAAAACACTTTTTGTTGTTGTTGTTTGAAGGAAATAAACAGGAACATGTCACCCCTACAGCCCTCAGGCGTATCAAGTATCACACTGAAAACACTCACAAACCCCACCAGAATGCTGTGGAGAATGATGGGACCATGCAGAGAGAGCAGCTGTCAAGATGCTTTACAGTCACAAAAGCAACTTTATTTTTTTATGACTGCTGATAGTGCTTTGCACTTTATAAAAACTTCAGCTGAGGTTTTAAATCAGTTTACGTATGTTTAAGAGGTGGGTAAGCATTACTCAGAGCACTCCTATACTTGGGGTTTTTTTCTTTCCCTCATCTCTACAGTCTGATATTCCCATTTTTCAAGCTTCATCCTTATACCCTCCTTTGTTATCTTTTGTTCCCAGTTCCAATCCCCCTCTCATCCTCATTTGTCTGAAAGAAAACAGCTACACCGGGATCCACAATAGCTACTGAAAAGGAAGGATGTTGATGTTCATGAGAACACTAAATTAATGTGGTAAGCTATTCCCTATCAAGCTCTTTCCATCAGGTATTGCAAAGTTATTTCTCTGGCCTGTGCTGGGCTCGCTCTGGTGGGTCATGCACTCTACCTGGCCTAAGTCTCCTTCTACAACCCCACAAAGGTGCAGCACCTCCCATTCATGCTGCACATTTAGGGTGGAATATCCTTACTTGCCTTGGATAGGCTCCCAAGTTGACTGAAGGAACAAAACTAAGTGTTTTTTCTACTCTCAGAGAAAAGCAGCAGGAATTCATTTCATGTAGTCAGGCTATTTGAATTTATAGTTGATGGCTGATAATGCAAAAGGCAAGGTTCAGAGTGCTAGTGTGAGTAAAACTCTAAGCTGCCTTAAATGTTTCCTCAAGCACTCCTGACTCACAATAAGAAAGGGCACTAAACATTTTTATAGTCACAATTGACAAGTTTTGCTCATCTGGTAGCTTAAGCCTTTCATATTTCAAGAGCCATATAGCATTAAAAAAAAAAGGCAGGATAGAGATACAAATGACTGTTCAATTTTCCATTAATCCATATATGATCTACAATTGTATGTTAGCTTAAGTGTTGCACAATGCTGTGGGGTTTTTAATCTGGGAGTTACCAAACTGAATCAATTTCCTGCCTAAACAAAAAAGGCTGAAGGAGTTGTCTGCTGGAGTAGCAAACTATGAATCATAGTAGTAGTATAGTTAGGGTTGGAAAGGACCTTAAGATCACCAAGTTCCAACCCCCTTGCCATGGGCAGGGACACCTCACATTAAAACATGTCTCCCAAGGCTCTGTCCAACCTGGCCCTGAACACCACCAGGGGTGGAGCATTCACAACTTCCCTGGGCAACCCATTACAGTGCCTCACCACACTTACAGTAAAGAACTTTCCCTGTTTAAGTTTTAACACATTGCCCTTTGTCCTGTCACTACAGTCCCTAATGAAGAGTCTCTCCCCAGCATCCTTATAAGCCCCCTTCAGGTACTGGAAGGCTGCTATAAGGTCTCCACGCAGCCTTCTCTTCTCCAGGCTGAACAGCCCCAGCTTTCTCAGCTTGTCTTCATATGGGAGGTGCTCCAGTCCCCTGATCATCCTTGTGGCCCTCCTCTGGACTTGTTCCAAGAGTTCCATGTCCTTTTTACGTTGAGGACACCAGAACTGCACACAATACTCCAAGTGAGGTCTCACGAGAGCAGAGGGGCAGGATCACCTCCTCTGACCTGCTGGTCATGCTCCTTTTGATGCAGCCCAGGATACGGTTGGCTTTCTGGGCTGCGAGCGCACACTGAAGCTGGCTCATGTTCATTTTCTAATCGACCAACACCCCCAAGTCCTTCTCTGCAGGGCTGCTCTGAATCTCTTCTCTGCCCAACCTGTAGCTGTGCCTGGGATTGCTCCGACCCAGGTGTAGGACCTTGCACTTGACATGGTTAAACTTCATCAGGTTGGCATCAGCCCACCTCACAAGCGTGTCAAGGTCCCTCTGGATGGCATCCCTTCCCTCCGGCGTATCAACGGAACCACACAGCTTGGTGTCATCGGCAAACTTGCTGAGGGCGCACTCAATCCCACTGTCCATGTCACCGACAAAGATGTTGAACAAGACTGGTCCCAACACCGATCCCTGAGGGACACCACTCGTTCCTGGTCTCCAGCAGGACATTGAGCCATTGACCACAACTCTTTGCACGCAGCCATCCAGCCAGTTCTTTATCCATTGAATCAATCAACTCTTCTGTAACTCTTTTGAAATTACAAAAAATATACAATTTAAACTCTTTGTCAAAACCTTTAACTGAACCTGCATCATAAACCATGTTTATGAACTAATAACAGAATTGCAAGAGTTACTAAGTTTAGTTGTCTGGATTGTCCAGATAAACACAATCAAAAATTAAAATTCTTCATTTCCAGTAGTTACAGGCTCCATACTAATCGCAAAAAAAATGCTTCATTTGTTAATTTCAAGTTTTGCAAAAGCATGGTGGGTTTGTTTCCTTCTGCATTTCTCCCTTCTCAAGTAATCCCGTTGCAGCTTTCACTTCCTTCACCCAGAAGAGCCTTCCTATGGTTTATTCTTGTAATCATTCTCTGATCCTTCTACAATACTTTAGACATACATGGCTCTTTCAACATGTACTTCTTACTTTTTTTTGTTTTATTTTGATTTAAGCTAGGCTAAGAGGATGAAATATGTATTTAAAATGACACTGAATTGCAAATTTGTTACATAATTAAGAGAAAAAGATTAAACCAGAAAATATTTGAATAGCATAATTAAAGAAATAGTAGTTTGATTACCTGTCTACTCATCATAAAGTAGATCCGTATCTGTAACCAAAAAGTCAAACGCAGCTTTTTCCCCTTTCTGATTTGACACACATTTAGACTTCCTCCCCACCTCCTGTATGAACCGAAGCAGAAAAATACACTATTACAGTTTCACTTTCAACTGCACATCACTTTCAACCTTCAATGAAGACAATGCATTATTTAAAACAACAAGTAATGCAGTGCAGCTCTAGGTTAAGCTTAGCACACGATCAGAACTTTGATAATTTAGAGCAACAAATATTATGTGGCTGCCACTGTGAGGCAACAGCATGTAATTCTGTTGTCATTCACATAATCTGACTAAAACTGGAATTGAGCAATCCCATATCATTATATCCTAAGCACCAAGTTGCTCAGAGATCTAGATTTAAAAAGGAAATTTACATATTTATGAACATGTTTAAAGTCTAAATACATTATTGTCATGGTTTAAGCCCAGGCCGTAAATCAGAACCACGAAGTCCACTTCCCCCCCCCCCCTTTCTTCCCTCCGCTTCTGGAGGGACGGGGAGGAGAATCAAAAGAATGCAGCTCCCACGGGTTGAGATAAGAACAGTTTAATAACTAAGGTATAACACAAATCACTACTGCTACCACCAATAATAATAATGATAAAGGAAATAACAAGGGAAGAGAACACGATACTGCTCGCCGGAAAAGAGAGCCCGACCGAAAAGCGGACGTGCCCTTCCGGGTAGCTCCTAGTTACATCCCCTGGCATGACGTGCTGTGGTACGGAATACCTCTTTGGCTAGTTTGGGTCAGGTGTCCTGTCCCCGCTCCCTCCTGGCCCCTCCTCCTCCCTGGCAGAGCATGAGACTCACAAAGTCCTTGGTCAGTCTAAACATTTGTGTTATCAGCTTTGTTTCCAGGCCAAAAGTCAAAAACACAGTGCTGCAACAGCTACTAAGAAGGAGAAAAACTGACTGCTACTGCTGAACCCAGGACAATTATATATGTGATAGTCCTTCACTGAATGGTGTCAGCATTCTTGCTGCCTGGAAAGGAATAAACTTAAGCTGTAGGTTTGCATGGAGAGTTATAAATGCTTAACAACCCTTACGCTGCAAGGTGGAGCTGGGATCTCAGAAATGCTATCGTATTGTGATGCCATCTAGTGACAGGGCGTTTAAATCCCAGACTGGTTTGGGTTGGAGGGGACCTTAAAGCTCATCCAGTTCCAACCCCCTGCCATGGGCAGGGACACCTTCCACTACAGCAGGTTGCTTCAAGCCCTCTCCCACCTGGCCTTGAACACCGCCAGGGATGGAGCAGCCACAGCTTCTCTGGGCAACCTGTGCCAGGGCCTCACCACCCTCACAGGGAAGAACTTCTGCCTAAGAAATCATCTCAGTCTCTCCTCTGCCAGATTAAAGCCTTTTCCCCATTTGTCCTGTCCCTACAGGCCCTTGCCCAAAGTCCTCCTCCAGGTTTCTTGTAGGCTGCCTTCAGATATGGGAAGGCATCCTCCCTCTCTCCAGATATCGGAAGTTCTCTGCTCCCCTCCATCTGTAGATCCAATATTGACAGACCATAGTGATTATACAGTACAAAATTGTCTGTTATTTTTTCCCCTTAGGAAGATATATGGCTCAGCTTGCTAGGCCCTGCTCAGGTAGCCATGTCTTACTTTTCTTCCTACAATAATCCAAACTACTTTGTTACTGCTCCAAGTTGTTACCAGAAGCTTTTACTGTATTCTCCCATTAGTTATAACCCAAGTTAAAAAAGTACCGTTATACAAACACTGGCAATTCTGTATTTGAAATTCCCAACCTACTACAGAAATAAGCTCTCAAAACTCAATAGGTGATATTGACAGCATAGTATCAATAAATATTAAACATCAGGACAAAAGTTAAATCTAATACATGCACCCTCAAAACCTTCAAAGCAGTTTTGTGTTGGGTTTTTTTTGTTTGTTTTTTTTTTTTTTTTTGTTTTGTTTGTTTTTGTTTTTGTTTTAATTCTAGAGGAAGCAAATTTAACAGCACTGCCATGCATACAACAAAATGTGACACAGGCATCACCCTATGTGAAGCTGAGGAAGTTGATAGTAATTCAGATGATTAAGTTTTAAAGGACAACAATAATTGGATGCTGCTTACAGTATCACAGTATCACAGTATGTTAGAGATTGGAAGGGACCTCAAAAGATCATCTAGTCCAATCCCCCTGCCAGAGCAGGAACACCTAGATAAGATTACACAGGAATGTGTCCAGGCGGGTTTTGAATGTCTCCAGAGAAGGAGACTCCACAACCTTCCTGGGCAGCCTGTTCCAGTGTTCTGTCACCCTCACTGAGAAGAAGTTTCTTCTCAAGTTTAAGTGGAACCTCTTGTGTTCCAGTTTGTACCCATTACCCCTTGTCTTATCATTGTTAGCCATTGAGAAGAGCCTGGCTCCATCCTCATGACACTCCCCCTTTATATATTTATATACACTAATAAGGTCCCCCCGCAGTCTCCTCTTCTCCAAACTATAGAGACCCAGCTCCCTCAGCCTTTCCTCATAAGGGAGATGCTCCACTCCCTTAATCATCTTTGTCGCCCTGCGCTGGACTCTCTCCAGCAGGTCCCTGTCCTTCTTGAACTGAGGGGCCCAGAACTGGACACAATATTCCAGGTGCAGTCTCACCAGGGCCGAGTAGAGGGGAAGGAGGACCTCTCTTGACCTACTGACCACCCCCCTTCTAATACACCCCAGGATGCCATTGGCCTTCTTGGCCACAAGGGCACAGTGTTGGCTCATGGTCATCCTGCTGTCCACTAGGACCCCCAGGTCCCTCTCCCCTACACTACTCTCTAACAGGTCGTTCCCCAACCTATACTGGAACCTGGAGTTGTTCCTGCCCAGATGCAGGACTCTACACTTTCCCTTGTTATATTTCATCAAGTTTCTCCCTGCCCAACTCTCCAGCCTGTCCAGGTCCCGCTGGATGGCAGCACAGCCTTCTGGCGTGTCAGCCACTCCTCCCAGCTTAGTGTCATCAGCAAACTTGCTGACAGTACACTCAATTCCCTCATCTAAATCATTGATGAATATATTAAATAATACTGGTCCCAATACTGACCCCTGAGGCACTCCACTAGATACAGGCCTCCAACTGGACTCCGCCCCATAGACTACAACTCTCTGGCTTCTGTCCTTCAGCCAGTTTGCAGTCCACCTCACTGCCTGATCATCCAGGCCACACTTCCTCAGTTTAGCTATGAGGATGCTGTGGGAGACTGTGTCAAATGCTTTGCTGAAGTCAAGGTAGACCACATCCACCGCTCTGCCATCATCCATCCACAATGTTATTTCCTCATAAAAGGCTAGGAGGTTGGTCAAGCATGACTTCCCCTTGGTAAAGCCATGTTGACTGCCCCTCATAACCCTCTTATCCTTGACATGCCTTAAGATAGCATCAAGGATAAGGTGTTCCATCACTTTCCCAGGGATGGAGGTGAGGCTGACCGGTCTACAGTTACCCGGGTCCTCCTTCTTGCCTTTTTTGAAGACTGGAGTGACATTTGCTTTCCTCCAGTCCTCAGGCACCTCTCCCGTTTCCCAAGACTTGGTAAAGATGATGGAGAGTGGTCTAGCAATGACTTCCACCAGTTCCCTCAGCACCCGCGGGTGCATCCCATCTGGACCCATGGATTTATGGATGTCCAGATTGCTCAACTGGTCCCTAACCCATTCCTCATGGACTAAGGCAAACTGCTCCAGTGACCTGACTTCATCTGAGGTCTCAGGAGTACAGGGTTCTTCAGGACTGCCTCCGGCAGAGTAGACTGACACAAAGAAGGCATTCAATAACTCTGCCATCTCTGTATCTTCTGTCACCAGGGCACCCATCCTGTTCACCAGTGGGCCAACCTTGCCTCTGGTGTTAGTTTTATCAGCTATGTATTTGAAAAAGCTCTTTCTGCTGTCCTTGACCCCTCTGGCCAGATTTAATTCTAAGGAGGCCTTAGCCATCCTAGCTGCCTTCCTACATCCTCTAGCAGCAGCCTTATATTCCTCCCGAGTGGCCAGCCCCTCCTTCCATGACCTATAAACTCTGCTCTTCCACTTGAGCATACCCAGCAGTTCCTTATTCAGCCACGCAGGTCTCCTGGCCCTCTTCCTTGACTTCCTACGTGTCGGGATGCTCAGCTCTTGAGCTTGGAATAAGCAATTCTTGAATGTCAACCAACTATCTTGGGCCCCTTTACCTTCAAGCAGCCTTGCCCATGGGACTTCCCCTAGCAATTGCTTGAAAAGGCCAAAGTTTGCCCTGCTGAAGTCCAGGGTTGCAATTCTACTTGCTATTGTACTGGTCCTACCACACAAGATCCTGAATTCCACCATCTCGTGGTCACTGCAACCAAGGCAGCCCTCAACCTTTACTGCTTCGACCAGACCCTCTTTGTTAGTGAGGATGAGATCCAGCAGCGCTCCTCTCCTGGTTGGCTGATCCACCATTTGCATGAGGAAGTTATCACCCATACACTGGAGGAACCTCCTGGACTGTGGCTGGGTTGCTGAGTAGTCCTTCCAGCAAACATCAGGGAAATTAAAATCCCCCACGACGACCAGGGCCTGTGACTGTGAGGCCGCTCTCAGCTGCTTGTAGAAGGCCTCATCAACTTCCTCACCCTGATCTGGTGGCCTGTAACAGACACCCACAACAGTATCGCCCCTGCCAGCCTGCCCCTTAATTCTCACCCACAGACTCTCAACTCGCTCGTCCCCTGTTCCTGGACAGAGCTCAGTACATTGCAGCTGCTCTCGCACATAAAGAGCAACCCCACCACCCCGCCTGGCTGGCCTGTCTTTCCTGAAAAGGACATAGCCCTCCATGAGTATATTCCAGTCATGTGAGCTGTCCCACCATGTCTCTGTAATTGCCACCAGATCATAATCTCCTGACTTAACACAGGTCTCCAACTCCTCCTGCTTATTTCCCATGCTGCACGCATTGGTGTACAGGCATTTCAAGGAGGGAGCTGAGCTCACCAATTCCACCCTAGGATTATAGGAGGCCTCCCAGTCTTCATCAATCCTAGAGTGCTGCCCCACTGGGGCAAGCCCAGTTACAACCCCATCCCCCTTCGAATCTAGTTTAAAGCTCTCCAAATGAGCCCTGCTAATTCATGCCCCAGCATCCTTTTGCCTCTGTGAGTTAAACCTTTCCCACGTGCCATCATCCAGACTGGAGCCTTATAAAACCAGCCGTTATCAAAGAACCCAAAGCCCTGCCTAAAGCACCAGTCTCGTAGCCAATTGTTTACGGACTGAATTTTCCCATTCAGTCCCACATCATCACTGGAAGATGGAAGAACTGAGGAGAAGATCACTTGAGCCCCAGACTCTTTCACCATCCGCCCCAAGGCCCTGTAGTCTTTCTTCATCCCCCTCAGACTGCGGGAAGCAGCTTCCCCCCCACCTGTCTGGAAGACCAGCAGCAGGTAGTAGTCTGTCGGGTGCACCAGGCTGGGGAGCGCCTTGGTGATATCCCTGATCCGGGCTCCAGGCAGACTACACACTTCCCTATGATGAGGGTCAACTCTGCATATCGGGCCCTCTGTTCCTCTCAGAAGGGAATCGCCTACGACAATGACCTTTCTTTCTTTCTTGTCAGAGGCAGTCTTGAGGTGCGAAGTCGACCGCTTTTTCCTATGTGACCTTGTAGGCCGGCCTTGCATCACATCCTCACTTACCTCTCCATCAAGATCCAGGGCCTCAAACCTATTACGGAGGGGCACCTGGGGAAGCAGGGCAGGAAGGGAGGAACGTTGCCCACAGTTCCGAACTGGAACTTGCTTCCAGCCCTCATCGTCTTTTTGGTCCCCTACCTCTGCGCGACAGCTACAGGGCAGGGGCTGTCTCGGGTCATCCCCCTCTGTCTGAGAGGACAGGGCGTCCATCCCCTTGTGGGGGGTATCTCCCTGGAACCGTTCCTGCTGACATGCTAGGGAGTTACTCCACCAGTCGATCTCCCTTTCACAGTCCCTGATGGTCCTCAGCGTCTCGACCTCCTCCTTAAGTTCTGCCACCAAGCTAAGCAGATCTTCTACCTGCTCACACCTCACACAGGTGGAATGCTGGCCTCCCTCCCTCGGCAGCAGCAGGCTCTGGCACTCCCTGCAGCCAGAGACCTGAACAGCCACGGTTTGGGGCAGGGTCTCTGTCTGAGTTGCTACAGTCTCCTTACTGCAGGCTCTCCTTCTGGAGGCGACCATATTGGTCAGCAGTCTGGGACACCAGCAACAGAGCCCACAACACGACCTGCTTGTTCCTCCCTGCGCCAAAGGCTCTTTCAAGGCAAAGGGCAGGGGTGCGGTCGCCGTTACCGCGGGAACGCCCCCTGCCACGTCAGCCGCTCTCTCGCAAGGGCTGCTGGGGCTTCGGGGATCGGGAGATGTCGGGAATCGCGATGTCTCTGCGCTGTCCCCTCTGATTTTCCTAATCTCTTCTGACCCTCGTGGTCTCTGCAGCGTGCCGGCTCCGGCTCTAGCTGGGCTAGCTCTGATCAGCTGACTGACAACAGTACTGGTTACATATTGCTTATATTAGGATGAAGCTAGCAGAATAGGTAAAGTGTTTTTTATGCTTCTCCAAAAATAATTTATTTGTAAGAAATACAAACCTGAACGGAATTAACACTTCCTTTTCCAGCCTGATACAGGCCCCTTCATACATATAGTACATACTTACTTGGTCTGCACTCCACAGAGGTAGAACAGAAAGATATCTGTATGGACAGCAGACAAGTCTGAAGAAGCACCATCTGTCATCTTTACAACAAACAAGATGTGAGTTTAGCCTGGTGATTGCCTTTTGCTTGAAAAAAACTCAACTAATTGCTTCCTACTATGAGTTTGACAATCTGGCTGACAATGAGCTCTCACATGGGCAACTAGGCTATATGCAGGGTAGAGTATTCTCAGCAGGAGTAGCAGTCTGCATCAGAGACATAAAAGTGCTTATTCTGTGCTCCAATGTCAGACAGTACAGAAAGTCCTTTGAACAGTATTAGCTGTAACAGAAATCACTTAAAAGAGGCATTTGAATGCATAAAGCTTTTATTACTCACAAGAATGCCCTTCTGCTTCAATTTTCCCCAATTGAAAGTGCTGATCATTGGTCTTAAATGGGCAATTTCTTCCACTAATCTAGGATTTATCAGTGATAAAAAGACAGCATACTGTGCCACACAAGGCTACAGTGATTTCAAGTCCAGATTACCTTGCAATATTTAAGTAGCCTTGACACTAACAGCAAACTGACAGTGCAATTTCCAAGGCTACATAAGAAAAAGATACAAGTACAGGGCCTTAAAAAAGCTGAGAAAAAAAACTATCCAGTTACTCCAGTAAAGTCAAGGGCAGCCTGAAGTAATGCACTGCCAGAGACTGATGGGGTCCAACAGTCCTAGAAACCCACCGCTCAAGTTTTCCCTTCTTCTGAATTTGAGTTCTCTCAAATCAAGCATTGTGCCTTGATGAACTGTTATGAAATTGGGCTGTGTATTTTCTATAAAGGCAACTGGCATTGATTTCCTCCCCCATTTCAGTATTAAAAGTCTTCTTAATCCATAGGAGTTCAATGTTCAAATGTTCTAACACAGCAATGTGTTGCCAGTGACTGCATTATTGTTACAGCCATCATTCCTTCTCTGTTATTAACAGCACCTTCATGTATTAAAATTCTTACCCCCAAACTTGCAGTAAAACAGTTACAAGGTCTGCAGATAGTACTGGTAACTAGTTAGGTGTACAAGAACTCTCTCTTAGAAGGCAACTCTATGCATCCTTCTACATCCAGCTCTTAAACAAGCCAAGCTACAACATATATTTGTTTTCTAGACTTGGGGAGACCCTTTTTCTCCTGCCAAAATGATCCTTCCAAGCATCACTGCAACAAAACCAACACACATTTACCAGCTTTTTCACCATGAAGATCACTGCATTTAGCAGCTCCTACAAAGAAAAAAAAAAAACCCAAACAAACCAACCCAGCTGACACAGTTATCTACTTACAGTAAAAACTAAGCGTATATTTTTGTGTAAAAATGACCAAAAAAAAAAAATAAATCTAGTCTTTTAGCTTGAATGAAACTACCAAGCTTGTTACAAGATACATGATTAATATTATGATATCTCTTTATTTCTGTGTCCTTTACACATTCCTGAACCAGATCTTGGAATTATACTCATTCTAGAGCTCCTTTTGAATCTGGTAACTTGGAAAGATAACCATGTAATAAGAAAAGAAATAGCTGAAAGTTAGCAATATTTTTTTACTTGTCTTAAACCCAAGAATTTATTTCTTAATTTTTTTTACAAACATTAGTTCATACAAACAACAGAGAACAGTTTTCTATCCACACTAAAGAAATCAACGTGGCCGTACCCATGGCTGCAGTCCCTCCAGGGGTATACCCATTCTGTCATGGGCTTATCCATGGCCATACACTTTGAGGTACTCTAGTGTGACCTCATGCATAGCCACAGATACTTGGAGGTATACCTCCTCCAGCGTGGGCTTATCCTTGGGCCACAATCCCTTCAGAGGTATACCTGCTCTGGCACAACCATGGCCACAGATACTTGTAGATGTACCTGCGCTTGCATGGACTTATCCATGGCCACAGATGCTTCAGGGCATCCTGCTCCCATGTGGACTTATCCACAGGTGACAGTCCCTTTGGCTGAAGTTCACAGTGGAGTTCCAGCCTGCCCAGTAGAGCAGCACAGACACAGAAGCCATGCCTGGCCATTGCCAGCCCAGACACATGGCCATTGCTGTTATCAGATCGTTCCCAGGCGCAGCACAGGAAGATAAGCACTACCGCAAGCATGGAAAGCAAAAAGCAGCCACTAACAAGCACTAGGCTGTAATGTACAGTAAAGCAAGCAAATCCTATGGCAAGCACAGAAGCCTGCCAATGAACAGCTAAACAGCAATAATAGCTACAACTTCCATCTAGCACATTCCAGACAAATCCGTCATTATCTCAAACCCTTCAAGACCTACAATGGGCACTAAAAAGAACTGCCATGGTTTAACCACAGCAAGCAGCTAAGCCCCATATAGCCACTCACTCACTCCCCCTACCGTGGGATGGAGAACTGTAAGGGTAAAAATGAGAAAACTCATGGTTTGAGATAAAGGCAGTTTAATAGGTAAAGCAAAAGCCACATGCTCAAAACAGAAAACCAAGGAATGCATTCATCAATTCTCATGGGAAGGCAGGTGATCAGCAATCTCCAGGACAGCAGGGATCCATCATGCATAACGGTTACTTGGGAAGACAAAGGCCATCATACCAAACATGTACACCTTCCTTCTTCCCCCAGCTATATATACTGAGCATAACATCTTATGGCATGGGACATCCCTTGGGTCAGTCACGGTCAGTTGTCCCAGCAGTGTTCCCTCCCAGCTCCTTGTGCCTGCTTACTGGTGGGGTGAGGAACAGAAAAGGCCTTGATTCTGTGCAAGCACTGCCCAGCATAACAGAAAGATCCCTGAATTATCAACACTTTTTTCAGCACAAATACAAAACATCACCCCATACCAGCTACTATGAAGAAAAGTAACTATCTCAACCAAAATCAGCACTACTCAGTATCTTCACAAAGCAAGTTTGGTTTCAGTCTCAAAATAACACTCAGTTGGTCATGCACCATATTATCAGGCGCTGTAAACTAAACTAACTTCTGAACTATACCAATTTATACCAATTTTCACAAGCTTTATATTAGATTATAACAACCTTCCCACACACCAGTTTATAAGGTCCCCCAGTTAACCTCTTGAAAAGCAAAAAACAGTAAAACCTCCTTTGGGGGTGTTACTGACTGT
Source organism: Psittacula echo (assembly GCF_963264785.1). Taxonomy (NCBI): domain Eukaryota; kingdom Metazoa; phylum Chordata; class Aves; order Psittaciformes; family Psittacidae; genus Psittacula; species Psittacula echo. The sequence goes on along the minus strand of NC_137739.1, from coordinate 21,907,680 downwards.
AGGTATGACCATCACAACCAACCATATCAACCAACTTCTTTCCTACATGGATCACACAACTGTTTTACTCTTCTAAGTCACAGGAAGCTTATTCCAGGAGGAACTCTGTTCCTTCCAGCTTTGGGATATTTCAAGAGTCTCAATACATGAACTTTTCTTCAATTCCAAGTTAATTTTGAATAGAAGGGAAAAAGAAAGTTCCAGGTAAAAGAGTCCTCTCAAAACCCAGGACATTCCAATACCTCATTTCATTTACTTTAAATACAGTCCACCTGCATGTTCCTTTAGTACAGTAAGCATTATTGTCCAGCCACTCCTTCTCCTTCAGAACAGTATAAGTGCCCTTCACAAAAGTGTTTTTGTTAGTTTAACAATGTGGATAAACTCTCTTTGCCTCCAAAAAGTCTTTATCTTTCCCTTGGTTTCTGTGTTAGCTTTAAAACACTCCTGGTAGGAGCCGGTAAGGGACCGCTGCAGTGTAGCGCTTCCAGTCCTTCCCGTATTTGCTGAGACAACGGTGTTCATCCCTAATGCACCGGTGGGTTAGCAGAACAGTCATATAAACTATGTAGAAGTAAGGCAAGATGTGCTCAAAGCCACAAGCCAGGCAGTAGGCCAAGGAACCCATTAGGTCACCTGTGTAGTTAAAATGACGTGCCCACCCCCAGAATCCCGAGGTCATCAGCTTGCTGTAGTACTTGGTGCCTTCTACAGACATGTAGGAGCACTCTATGTACTCTGGTTTCTTCCCCCATATCTTGCAGTTGCCGTTGGTACGACGGAAAAGGTCCTTCTGGTGGTTGGTCATTCTGAAGATGTAATAGCCAATGAAGCCCAGTATCAAGATCCCTATGGCATTGGCTGTGCCCAGCTGGACAGGGTGGTAAACCAAATACAAGCCCTGGAGGGAATGAAAATAAACAATTAGTGATTTACCTTAAATATATGCTCCCATATATGAATTTGTGTTAAAAAACGAACCAACACCCACCAAAAAAACCCTCAACATGCTGGAGTGCAAAAAGGAATTAAAAGGATTTAGAAAAACATAGATACAAGACAGTGATAGAAGAAGACACTGAAGGAGGGGGGGAGAGGAAAAGACATCAAGTCTATGCAAGCACAGTAAGCCTTCCTACAAGTGCATCATTACAAAGGATGTTGTAATGGTTACATTCAAACGTTCAAACTGTCTAGAAACAGTTGAAGATACAAATCAAACTGTCAAGGAGAATGTTTCTGGAAAGTTTCTTTCCTTTTAGCCCCAACACATATTGTATCACATTTTTACCTGCAAAGTGTAGAGGTAAGGCAACCAAACACAGTCTCCCCAGCCCAAATACCATCCAAAATGATCATGGCAGATATCAATGGTTTTCAAATACCAGGCTTCATTCCAGAAGAAGTCCAAAACATAAATACCCTGAAACAGACCAACAACATTATTCACATTAATAATAGAGCACAGTCACCAATTACCCTGTTTAACAGCATCAGCCTCATCTTTCTGTGCTGTCTTGTGATAAGAGCATAAAACTGACTTGTTTTTTTATGTTAACACCTCAAAAATAGGGTAGTAAGAGGAACACATCACACAAATATACTTCATCCAGACGGATAAAGCAATAATAAGTCATGCAAAGCAATATTAACCAAGATGACTAAGGAATTCAGTAAGAAGTTCTTCACTGTGAGGATGGTGAGGCACTGGAACAGGTTGCCCAAAGAAGTGGTAAGTACTCCATCCCTGGCAGTGTTCAAGGACAGGTTGGACACAGCCTTGGGTGACATGGTCTAGTGCGAGGCATCCCTGCCCGTGATGGAGGAGTTGGAACTAGATGATCTTAAGGTCCTTTCCAACCCTAACTGTTCTATGAGTCTATGATTAAGACAAGTGGAAACAGGCATAGCGTGATCTTGAATCCAAAGAGAGCAATCGCAAATTCTATGGCTTTAGTTTGAGCTAAATTGGACAGGTTTTTTTATTGGGGGCAGCACTGCACCTAAGTTGGTTGTTTTGTTGTGGTTTGGTTTTTTTTTTTCGTGTGTGCGTGTGTGTGTGTGTGTATATATGTGTGTGAGCATTTCTTAAGTTCACGCTGAAATCTGCTGGTGCAGGTATGACCATGCCACTAGTGGCACTGCATGAATACAACAAAGTGTTTACATTGGCACTCTAAATGAACGCAAGTGTCCAAAAAAAACTCAAGTTCCATTGCATGTTCTCTGAAAGAGGTTGTTCAAGCCAGGAAGAAAATTCAATTTCAACATGAAAATTTTTTTCTACTTAAATAAAAATAGTTTATTTCCAAATGGAGTTCTTACTTTGCTTCTCTGAATTTACCTGAAGGACGTTGACAAGGATCATGGAGTTAGTTACTTGGCCATACAGCTCCTGTTGTTTAGCAGCATAGGAAAGGTTAATTAGAGTCCAGGCTACAATACCAGGGCGCCCATTGAAGAAGAGCTTGAAATCAAACCACTTTCCTATTCGAGGGTTAAATTCAATCCCCATCATGTAGTCGTAAAAGAAGTTGCCAGTGAATTTGCTAGAAAGCATAAAAAATTGGAAATACATGCAGTTACACACAAATACTATTCTAACTACACATTTCAGATTCACTTGATGTAATGATAATAAAACTGTAAAACCATATAGTGCTGTGCAAGACAACACAAACTGACTCAACCAAAGCATTCCATTAACAGAGACAAATTTTAGCTTCAGAGGTACCCTAGTTTTTTTCTTGGCAACATTTTTGAACAGTTTAACTACAACCTTCCCTAGTTGTCACAAATAGGATGGATTTATCTGTGACACTGAGGCTACCAGTCACATGATATGTAGCATGAAACAGGGGAAGGTGCTAACGAAGCAAAACACCAGTCATATATTGGTCTATCTGTGCCAGTAAAATATATTCTATCATTATTCTGTGCAGCATTCAATTTATATGTCCTATTGTTACAAATCACTTACCAGTCTTTCGGATTGGTAGGGAAAAAGTAGCCTTTAATCATTGCAAATATAGAAACTGCATATCCCAGGATATTGGCACACCACATGAGAGGAATCCAGTTGTCAAAAATGATGGTAGGGGAGAAGTAGTGGAAGTAATAGGCATTTGCAAGCCAAAGCACGTGGGTAAAGATCCAAGCCTGAAGTCCATTTATTTCATACTTATTCACTATACCTAAAATATGAAGAAAATACATGTGTTTAGTGGCATTGCATTAATACAGCTTTTTATTTTAGACATATGCATACAATAGATAGAAGCTTAACCAAGTACTATGACCTTACTCTCCTCAGCCTCCCAATTAAGTATCTTGACATACTTACCTGAAAGTTTCATTAGACCCCACTGTAACCATCAGGCTCTGCTAGGCTGAGTTTTTTCTCTTCAAGCAGTCAAGTTACTGTCTCCCTTAAAATTGCCTAAGGTATGAAGTTACCCTTTCACATGCTAAGTTCACATCACACATTTTGTTCAAGTCCTGTGGGTTAACTTCATTGTCAAATACCAGCAGTAGTCCACTGCTGATTCCAAGTGCCAAAACTACCAGTCTGTATTCTTCCATTGCTGGTGCAGTGCCTGCCACATCATTACTTTTACTAACAGCAAGAGATGGAAATTCTGTAACTTATCCTAAAAGATGACATAGATTGCTTTTTATTTTCCTTTGTAGTGAACACGAGGAAGGTGAAAGCATTTATAGAATCATAGAATAGTTAGGGTTGGAAAGGACCTTAAGATCATCTAGTTCCAACACCCCTGCCATGGGCAGGGACACCTCACACTAAACCGTGTCACCCAAGGCCTCATCCAACCTGGCCTTGAACACCGCCAAGGATGGAGCATTCACAACCTTCCCAGGCAACCCATTACAGTGCCTCACCACCCTTACAGTAAAGAATTTCTTCCTTTTATCCAATCTAAACTTTCCCTGTTTAAGTTTTAAGCCATTGCCCCTTGTTCTGTCACTACAGTCCCTGATGAAGAGTCCATCCCCAGCATCCTTGTAGGTCCCCTTCAGATACTGGAAGGCTGCTATGAGGTCCATGTTTCCTTCAGCTCCACATGGGTTATAAAGAGTAAGTACAGAAATACTATAGTTTTAAAAGATTGTAAGGTTGGCAGGTATTTTAAGGAAGAACTTACCAGCAGGGGTGACAGCACCTTCTTGTACACCTCCTACATATCCAGGAAGAAATTTATGGCAGAAGTCAGGAAGGCCTATATACAAAACCACCTAGAAGAAGAAGAATGTACTAACAGCAAAACAAGACAAGACAAAATCCCCCAAACCATTGTCCTTTTCATGCACATACCAAATATAACACATGGCAGCTTCAAATAAGGATTGGATAAGAAATACAGCACAATTTAGCTGTTTAGTTATTAAACAGCTCTAAAGATGTACTTCATGTATGGCTGGCATTCCTTTTCGGTGGGGAGGCAGGACATTTGGTAACTAGATTCCTTATCCTTTTACTTTGAAGTTTACCTGTATTACAAGTAAGTTGTTCTCAAATTCGGGGGGGGGGGGGGAGGAAGAGTGATATGGTTAAGTCTGAAGATATTTTACAAATATATGTAATGTCAGTGTTCTTTTACAGCCTGTCTATAGAAAATATCACCCCTTCTGCAGTGTTAGTTTACGATTATTTATTGTGTATTCATTTAAGACAAATGGGTATTGGTCATATATAGTTGCTTTTTCTTAAAAACCACATCAAGGAATATATCACACCAGGAGTATTTGTGCATATTCCCTACATACTTATTTTTTGAATGCATAAGTGGCATTTGGATTCCAAAAAGCCACGGCATACAAGACACAGAAAAAGTAAATGCCACTGCGACATTCCATTATCCTTCATGTAAAAGGATTCATCAAGCAGCTGTTTGAAGAAACAGCCACTACATTTAGATTTTAACTCAATAACGTACCTGGAAAGTGACCCAAAGGGCATAGATGCCAGCAGCCCTATAGGTCAGCATAGGAGTCTTGTTCCAGATGTCAGACAGATGTTTATTGCCCGTTAGCAAGTCGATGAGTGGATTCATCAGAGAGCATTGGTACTGGTCACAGGACATTATGAAGTAATATACGATAAGTGGTGCAAACATAAGCAGGAAAAGGACGCTTGCCAAGGAAAACCAGTCTACTTCCCTGTAATCCAAAATAGAGCAATTTTTACCCCCTCAGTTTTCAGTTAGACTAGGAGTTTGATGAAGTCAGGCAATATTTTCAGTGGACCTCCTTGACTAACTGGATGAAAACTGAAAATGTTTTCAGGGCACTTATATTTCTTTGGGTCAAATAGGGTGTTACATACCTTACCACAGTCTGTTACAAAACTATGCTAGTTGATCAGAGCAACAGAATAGATAATATCTTCTTCCCCAAAAGCAGATTATTATTACAACCTTCAATCAAATCACATACGATTGTCTATGATATGGCAATCATAGGTACAACTGGTATTCCGTTGGGAGTGGTAACAGATTCATAAGAATATTGTGCAAAGCTTCGAAACACAGAACAGACACACCTTGGGCAGCCATGAGTTGTACTTGCTCTACCACACACTGTAGTGGCAACCCATATAAACACCCATGGCTGTTTCCAGCTGCAACACAGTACTAACACTTGCACAACTCCTTGAGAACAGGGATACAAGTCATAAGTCTTGCTGCAGCATGAGAAGTCAGCTGGCAATATTGACAGATTCAAACAGATGGATGCCTGTTCTTGAAATCTCAGGAAATATTGAGATTAAAGTTCCGGCCTTGAAGGAACTACAAGTTTGACTAATTTTTATGATCTGCTTTTTGCAAGGACGACTGTGTTTTAACCCAGGCCATCTGGCAAGCTGTTGTCCTAAAAATCTTCAAGGACTCTTCTTTGGCATTTGTTACTACAGCTCATTATCCATGAGCTTTCAAGAGGAGGGCAATGCAACAATCTGTTATTAATAGAGTTAAGTTTAAAAGGAATGTAGCATCTATAGGAGTGTGAACCAATTTGAAATACAATGACTAATTAGAGTCATCAGCTTCTCTCACCATGCTCTTCCCCACTGGACTTGAGATGTTTGGGTATTATTTTGGGTACTTTTGTGTTTTCTTTCTTCAGAAGGTTTTTTCTCCTGCTGGGCTCCCATGATGTCCTGTATGAAATAAAATATTCATGGTATTACTCCAGCTGGTTCTCAGTAATTCTTATGGCTCTACAGAAGAGAAACACAAATAGAAGTTATTAAAAAAACTATCATGTAGTCTTCTGATTACAAGAAATTTGGGAGAAGAGGATAGGAAGGAAAAAAATCCTTCCTACTTCCTTATGATCTGATATTCAGCAAAACATAATCAGAACACTGATTAACACCATTTAACGTCTTCCTAGCAGGAAATTTATTTTAAGATATATTGTATAAGGCCTGGATTATTACTTACCTTTGAGATGCAAAGGGGAAAAAAACCTGGTTTGCCACATGCTTACAAACCTCTGAAAATAACCATCCGTAACTAACTGCCTTTTTTAATTAGAGAAATTCCTACTGTTGCAACACTACCTGTACTGGACCTTGGCATATTATGTACTTTTCCCCAGACCCCTTGCTCCATACCTGTCAGCTACATCACAGAAAACAAGATAGCAGTTTATGATCCCATCTAAATCAGAAATCAGTGGCAAAGGAAAAGGACTTACTAGGCCACACCTAATTCTCTCTGTGGAACATGCATTATAGCTTTCTTTTGCTTTGCCCACATACTTCTGTTGTTAAAAATCATCATTCCATAATGTAAATATTTGGTCATCCCCTCTCCAGCAAAAAAAAAAAAGGGTCTTGTGGGACAAGACAGACTCTAAGACACAGGGAGAGTTGTAGTTTGCCATTTGGGGGGCATTTGCTAAATTGTTAGTTTTGTACCTTTTTGGGCTTTAATATTTAAACTCAAATCAGAAACCAGCAGTTATTCCACTGAAACAGAAATTATAATATAACACTGGCAGTGCCCTGAGGACACTAACAGGCCTTACTGTCCCTGCCCAGCCTGGCCCAGGGCCTGCCCTGACCCATATCAGCCCATCCCAGGGCCATCAATCCCTGCCCCAGTGATAACAAGAGTACTGGTCTCCAGCTCCACCAGAGCCCTGCCTGACCATGGGTCCTGCTGATGTCCCATGGCCTGATGTCCTGGCCCAAGTCTCACCCCCATAGTCCTGTCTGGCCATTCTGAGTCCTTGTCCAGCTCCCTAGGGAGCAGCATTTCACATTAACACAAAGTAAGGACTCAAACAGGATCATCCCAGCTGCAGGGATAACACGCCACACTCAGATTAAAACTACATGGTATGTTACTCTGCAGTGATCTCTTCCACACAACACATTTCAACAGAAGTGCTTATTTTCAGAAACAATCTAAAAATAACATTGCCAGCCTGGTTAGGCAGAAATCCTAATCAAATAATGCAAGAAGATACATGGGTGGCAAGAAGCCTATGTTACTTGCTACTACAGTTATGTACTATTTCAATTATTCCAAGTGCTACCACCCTATCCTTCAGCAGAAACATTCCAAAATACAGTCAAACTTCTGCTTCAATTTGAGTCAGAAGTCTGCATCTTCCTCAGTGTCAATACTTTCACTACAAGATTTCTAAAGCAAGCAATGAAACAACCTCTAGATGAGGTTATTGATCACGTACAAGAAACGGGAATGGCAGGAGAATAATCATATCAAGATTGCAGTGTGTGAGCTTACTCCAGTTATTTGTGTTGGTTTTGCTTTACAACAGTAGTCCAAATTCTTACAATAAGCAGTTACAATAGTAATAAGGATTTTACCAAGATAGAAAGGCTCTTACTCAGGAATTATCAGAACTGGAAATCTTTGGCTCAGATGAAACCTTTGACATCATTCAGTCCTCACTGAGAGCAAGGACAACTTACAACAGGTTGCTCAGCACCTTGCCCAGTTATATTTTTAATATTTCCAAAGATTCCACATGACTTGTCAGCCCTACTGAGAAAGAGCAGGCCTCTTTTCTAAGAGGCTCAGAAAAGAAATTCTAGGTTGAGAATTTCCACAGTGTTTAGGCTTGTAGTAGCCAAATAGCCCAGCTACTCTGCTGAGCTCAGCATACTCTATGTGAGAGCTGTGCTCAGTGAGCTGAGCACTCACAAAAAGCCTGCCTGCAGCCAGCAGCACATGAGATTTGGTGCTACACCATTCTGTGTAATCATACACAGAGCGTATCATTAATCCTATCAGACAACACAGAGACAGGATAATCACCAGATTACTCGTACTGGGAACTAGCTACATGAGAAGTGCTGGCATTCCTTCCCACAGCCTGCAGTTCTTCATAAACTGCTCCAGTATGGGTCTCTCACACGGGGTGCAGTCCTTCAGGAACAGACTCCTCCAGCGCAGGTTCCCTGCATGGTCACCAGTCCTGCCAGCAAACCTGCTCTGGCATGGGCTTCTCTCTCCATGGGGCCACAGGTTCTGCCAGGAGCTTGCTTCAGTGTACACAGCAGTTCTCATGGGGTCACAGCCTCCTTCAGGCATCCCCTTGCTGGTCCCTGGTGTCTTCCCCAGGCTGTAGGTAGATATCTGCTCCACTGTTGGCCCCCGTGGGGGCCTAGCTCACCATGGTCTGCAGGGGAATCTCTGTTCTGGCGCTTGGAGCACCTCCTCCCACCTCCTATACTGACCTTACGGTCTGCCAGGTTGTTTCTCTCACGCATTCTCACTCCTCTCTCCAGCTGAAATTGCACAGTTTGGCTTTCCCCTCCCCCCGTTCTTGAATATGTTATCCCAGAGGTGCTACCACTGTCACTGATGGGCTCAGTCTTGGTCAGTCCATCCTGGAGCTGGCTAGCATGCAAACCCAATAATTTTAACCAGCTTCTTCGCAAGAGCGTGAAACAAAATTCACAATTCATATATCACCTGCACAGAGAGCTCACACTCTTCCTCGGAGTCCAGACTTCAGGGCTTAACAATGAAGTACTGCATTACTGCTCACATTGTGTTAAACTAGTAATCACATCAACCACACAACTCACTTGGAAGCTCTCCCCATTTGGTGCCTAAGCTGCAGATCTAACATACAATTCACAAAGTAAATGTCACATGAAGCCCTTGCAAACAATACACATGCTTGATGCTTTTAACCAGCATGCTCTAAAATCACTGGAGGAAACCTTGATGAGGAAGCATGGTAAACCCCCACATTTTGTCCTACAAAACCAAGGCAGACTCCTGTTCAAGAATGTGTATTTTCAAGAAAAGTCCCTAGCCAACATGTGATATGCTACATAGCCCCGTGCTTTACACAGGAGAGGATCAGAGCAGCAGGCTGCTCGGGGCAGGGAGGCTCAGCATGCCCATGTAGGCAGGTAAGGCAGCACCTTTCACACACCAGGCCCTTCACGAGACACGGGCACTATTACTAGGAAAGGGTTGCACGTTAAAAACACCCTCCGGAGCCAGGGAGCACTTACTGAGCTCCGTACCTGCCCTCACCAAGAACCCGCAGTTACGCATCCACGGGCGGGCTCACCAGCCCGGCAGACAGTCCCCACTTCCCGAAAACAGTGCGGGAGCAACTTACTTACCGGTGCAGCTCAGCACAGCCCGGCCGGTACCACGTTTCCTATTACACCAACAGGCTCAGCTCAGCGTATATCACCTGAGCCGCTACCCACGGCCGTCCCGCTCTCCTCAGGGAAGCCCCGCCCCCGCCCTGCCGCTCTGACCAATCCCCGCCGCACTCTTCTCCCCTCCACGCCACCCCATTGGTGGAGCGCGCTCAACCCATGGGCCGAGGGGACGGAGCGGGCGTGGAGGCGGGGTGCCGGCTCTACGGCACCGCCCCGCCCCGGAAGCGGCGAGGTCGCCATGGGCAGATCTGTGACAGTGGCCGCCTGCGCCCTCAACCAGTGGGCCCTCGACTTTGAGGGCAACCTGAAGAGGATTGTCAGAAGTGAGTGTGTGCACCCATCCGCTCTCGCGTTCCTTATCGGAGCGGTAACGGAGGCAGTGTCTGGTTTCTGCCTTCCTGTTCCCCGAGGCGCGGGAGGGTGGGTGATGCTGAGTAGGGTGGTCCGGTGCTCCCGGCTGGTGTTTGATCCAACCTTCTTCTAGGTATTGGCATCGCAAAGAGCAATGGAGCCCGGTACCGGCTTGGTCCGGAGCTGGAGATCTGGTAAGAGCGCCTGGTTGGGTCTGGGTTCGGTTCACTCCCAGTTAATGACTGAGGGACCATCAGTAAGAAAATGAGCCGTGCCATTGGTCTTTCTATTGCCCGAGATGTTACTTAGAGCACACGGCTGTCACTGCAAGGAAAAACAAGGTAGTTGAAAGCACAACATTTTTTCTCTTGTCTTGGAAACGTGGCTGGTACCCACCACTTCTGTTTGACCTCTCTCTCCAGTGAGTCTTCCTCCACAGAAACCATAGTGCTCTGAATGCCACCCAGGTTGCTGCTCTGGGAAGGAGTATCTCAGGAATTCCATGGAGTTTTAAATGCCGTCAGCAGGGACTGCTGCTTCTTTCTGTTCCACATAAATTCCCTGTATGGATGAGATGTACCTTGCCTGAGGAAGTTCTGGTCCCTTGGTTGCGATGATGTTTTGGCTTATTTTTTCTCTTTTTAAATGCAGTGGTTATGGGTGCTTGGATCACTACTATGAGTCTGACACACTCCTGCATTCGTTTCAAGTTCTGGCAAAGCTTTTGGAGTCTCCAACTACCCAAGATATTATCTGCGATGTGGGAATGTAAGTTTGGTTGTGTACATGTGGTCAAGGGTTAGGTCCTTGGGAAGCGCTGCCTCTGCTGTGTGCCTGGATAGTGAGGGCTCTGCACCAAATGTTTAAACATCTTGGGACCTGCACTACTTTCCCTTATAAATACCATGACTAGGACTGCATCAGGCAAAACACTATTTGAAGGATGATCCTTTGAAAGATTTCTGGTGGTAGAGCCCTTCAAGAGACAAGTAGGAACCCTAATGCCATGGGTAGAACTCTGTACTACATATAACGCAAAGGTCTCTATTAATTGATTCTCCTTCAGCAATATCAGAGCTAACATAGCTGGCTTTGACTGGCAGACATCTTTAACATCCATGTATGTCAGAATGGCTGAAACTGTTGCAAGTCACGTGCTGACAGTGAAGAGTGATAAATTATAGTTATTATGTAGACCTGCTTGTTAGTATTGATACAAACACGTAAAGCTACCTGTATTTCAAACTAGCCTGGTACTATCATAGGAAGTCAGGATTGATTAAATCATAGAATCCCAGAATGGTTTGTGTTGGAAGGGACCTTAAAGCTCATCCAGTTCCAACCCTCTGACACGGGCAGGGACACCTTCCACTAGACCAGGTTGATCCAAGCCCCATCCAGTCTTGCTTTGAACACTGCCAGGGATGGAGCAGCCACAGATTCCCTGGGCAACCTGTGCCAGAGCCTTACCACCCTCACAGGGAAGAACTTCCTAAAATCTCATCTCAGTCTCCTCTCTTCCAGTTTAAAGCCCAAATTAGTCAGCCCAACCAGGGAGATTCTTCTGGTCTGCTTGTTCCTGATGCAAACCAGTGATCTGGTAGTAGCTGATATGTTTGAGACTGACTGAAGGGTCAGAAACTCTGATTTTGGCAAACAGCTGTTTGAGTTAAAGTATTAGAAGCTAAAATTCAGTATCTTGTCTTGTTTAATTCCCTTTTGTGACGTAGCATAGAAGTCCTGTCTTAAAAATAGGTTTTGTTCAGTGAAGTAGATTCTGTGGCTTATTTAGATTTTGTTTAATGAGCTGAGGTGCTGCTAACATTGCTTCTTATTTTCACAGGCCTATTCTGCACAGAAATGTTCGCTACAATTGTCGAGTGATCTTTTTAAATAAGTAAGTTTTGTGAGACAATACATTAGTATATAATTTCAGAGACTTGCGTGACCTTCAAGAAAGATTCTTCAGTGCTACGTAGAGTGATAGAGCTGTCTTCCTACCTGCTACATTTTAGAGAGACAACTAATGTTTTCCTTTATCTCTTTTTTCCTTTCTGAATTTGTGGAAATTTTCACTGTTTTCTGAAAGATTCCAGAAACAAAACAAACCCACTCACTCTGCAAACGGGAGCTTTAAAAATTAGTGTATGTGGTAGTTATTTAATGTAAATAATAATAATACTAAAAAGAGTTGGTATTGTTCTATTTTGTTTGAGTGTACATCAGGTCTTAACTCACCCTTTCTTTTTTGTTGTAAGAAAAATTCTTCTGATTAGACCAAAAATATCATTGGCAAATACGGGAAACTACAGGGAACTTCGATGGTTTACCCCGTGGACCAGAGCAAGGTAGGCTGGCTAGCATTAAAATTGTGTTTAAAACCACAGTTTGCTGCTTGCAGCGCAAGCAGGAGGACTGAAATCTCTATAGCAATGACGAGTGCTGCTGCAGGGTGAGCAGCAGGGCAGAGTCAGCAGAGCTACATAATTGAAGGTCAGTTAGAAAACTTAAGTGCAGTGAAACTCTTGAGTTGCTGAGCTGGAAGGAAGCATTTTCTTTCTGTTTACTTTTAACTATACGTAGTTTGGGATTGGAAGAGCCTGTGTTTATCTGCTCAATTGCTGCATCCTCTTCAATATCAATTAAACTGGAAAGCAACGTGAAATGGATTAGCTTTGTCAGAATCTTAAATAACTGCAGTGGATGAAAGCTGCATACCTTGGGATGCTGCAAAATACGCTTGGTGCTTGTCTCTGATGCTGTGCACTTATTCTGTAGTCCAGAGAATGGTTTTAACGTGATTGTGTTGGTGAAGTACTTCTGAGAGAGCCTCAGAGCATCTGTCCTCTTGACCTCAGGCAATTCCAGATGGATTCTGAGTTACTCATGTAGTAATACTGCAAAAAGAGAAACGTTTATTTGGTGTTCGACTTGCAGAGGGTGTTCAGAAAACCTGTGGCTGCCCCATCCCTGACGGTGTTAAGGCCAGGTTGGACAGGGCTTGGAGCAACCTGGTCTAGTGGAAGGAGTCCCTGCCCATGGCAGGGGATTGGAACTGGGTGAGCTTTAAGGTCCCTTCCAACCCAACCCATTCTGGGATTTTATGATTTTATGGTATAACTGATTCTTTGTCAGGTCTAGTTTATAGTTAGAATGCAGCAGCGTTTACCATGCATTTCTGAAGCTGAGTGTGATGTTGCTATCTTATAATCTTAGCATTTCTGATTAATCTCACAGTATGAATTTCTTTTTTTTTTTTTTGATTTTTTTAAACATGCACAGCTCTGTAGAGCTGAAGTACAGTTTCTTTAATCAGTGTTAGAAGGTGACAAAATGTGGACATGACAATCAGTTGGTATGCTGTGATTTACATAACTCTGTATATTAACAACCTATAAATCTGCTTTAGGCATGTAGAGGAGTATTTTCTACCCAGGATAATTCAGGAAGTAACTGGTCAGGTAAGTTAAAAGAAATTTTTAGTTTTTCTTTTTAACTTTAGCATCTTCCAAATTCAGCAATTTAAATGGATAGAACTGGTGACATAAAACTGTAGTACACCAAATTCTGCTTTCCATTGTGTTGCAGTTTCACAGGTTTCAGTGAGTTCTCAGTTAAGTTATAGAGCATAATTTAACCTTTTTTATGTTAGCATTTGTCAGCAAAACAAGTAAACTTTAAGTTTGCCTGAGTCATTTGTATATACTGGACCTTGATTGTCTCATTTTGCACAATTCTGAGTTTATCTGGGCTGGAGACTAGAGATGACTATGTCTTTTGAGGTAAAAAAAATACCCTTCTTGATTCGGAAGGCTCTAAAACTTGGATTGTTTTCAGCTAAAGCATGAGCATGATTCTTAGCAAAAGACAGTCTCTGTTTTGTAGATTGTTTATTTCGGAAGCAGTTTTCCTGTCCTGGAGCAAGGCACTAGATATGAATACTGTCAACACAGAATATTAGTACAGTCCAGAAATTTGCAGTTTAGAGCTTTTTTTTTTTTTTTTCTTTATTTGGTATAAAATGAAGGAAAGTGTAATGCAATTAATGTGTCACTCATTCCACATAAGAATTCAATTTTTGTATAGTTTTAGGATTTGTGGTTAACTTTTTGAACTGAACAGATTTTTCTATTATCTATGTGTTCTTGTTTTTTCTCAGGAAACTGTTCCTTTTGGGGATGCAGTGCTAGCAACCAAAGATACCTGCCTGGGGGCAGAAATATGTGAGGAACTCTGGGCACCAAACAGGTAAAGGAGATGAAATGAAAAGTAACCTAAAACATACCCTGGACGTGCCCAAAATAAATGTTTGGGGAAAAAATATGCTTATTATTCTGCCATGTAGTATAACCTTCAGAAAGTGCCAGCAAGCTGAAATAGCATTAAGAGCAATAAATACATCATGGGGAAAGATTTCACTAGGCTAGATGCAGGGTAGGTAAGCTGAATTCACCTGAAACAGAAAGTAGAAGAGAAATACCAAAAAAAAGCAGAATGAAAAAGGTGACCTTAGGAAACAAATGACAGATGATTATAGTGCTTGCATTCCAGATATTGCTCAGCTTTTAGTTCTACCTGAAGTTGAAATGTCCTCTCTGGATCCATACTGAGTCAAAATGACAAAGTTATTTTGTATCAGTTTATAGTATTTATTTTTTTGCCTACTAATTATAATCCTGTATTATTCCCACTTACTGTTCCTAGTCTCAGAAATCTGAGACTAATAGATGTTCTTTTTATTTTAATTACCTTATTCTTATCTTTGGCTTTGACCAACTCCTCCAAAGCATTCCACTTAACAGAGGGGGGTTGGAACCAGATGATCTTTAAGGTCCCTTCCAACCCAAACCATTCTATGGTTCTATGATTTGACAAGCTAGAGCATAAGCTTCTAGACAATATCACTTTGAGATACATCACTTACATTTCTTCTATTTAGCTGTTAGCTTAATCCTGCTTTACTTTTTAAGCAGCATCAGACAATGCAGCAGGAAACAGCAAAAGGTTACTGAGGGCAAGCAAAACTTAGTGCCCTTAAGCAATTTTTCCTGTTGCTATTTTAGTTCCTATTGCAATTCGAAGTTCTTCCCAATGACAAAGTAGATCCCATTCACAAAGATCTGGAGTGAGTGGAGATGCGGTTGCATGAAAGCTGTTGCAGTCAACAGAAAATAATATCTTCCCAATGATGTTCAAAATTTTCCAGTTACAGACATGCATTTCCCTGTAACTGCAGGTGTGATATGTTACAGACAAGGATGAGGGGGGTGGTTTCAGTGGTTCTTTTGACATTGGAGAAAGAAAAAGAACAGTAAAATTTTCCTTTTCATGGTTCTGTTTGCTTATGCTTTTGGATTTACTGAGAGAAAGAAAATGTGCCAACTTACCTTGTAAGAATATCTCTGTGTTGCCCTTTCAGACCAGGACTGTCTTGTTCTCTCTTTCCTTGTGACCTGTGTTTCTATCAAGTAGGAGGCGTTTAATTTAGAACAGAAGGAGCAAAAGCCCTTCTGCCCTCTGCAGTCGCTAGTGCTCTTTGAGAGAAGAGTGAGGCAGTGCAAGAAAGCATGTTTTTTAGAATCCTGTCCTTGTTTGAGCCTTAGCTCATGTCTTAACATGCAGAAACCTGTCAGAGATGTTTACTTGTCAGTGATTTTAAATGATACCTCACAGCACAGTATCACCAGCTCAATTTATTTCTGCCTTTTGCTTTGACAGCCCTCATATTGAAATGGGACTGGATGGTGTGGAAATCTTTGCTAACTCTTCAGGGAGTCACCATGTGCTGCGGAAGGCTCACACCCGGGTGGATTTGGTGAATTCTGCCACAGCAAAGGTATATGCTTAAAAAAAAACCCAACAAAAAATCCCCGGTTTTGGTTATGCATCTCATTTATTTTATTTTCTCAGAGCAGTTTTCTGTGACAAGGACATAGCATGAGTGTGGGGGCCTTGACAGTCTGTGTTGTTAAGTTTCTTGTTTTCTTATCTGCAATTACCTTCTCAGCTGTGGGGGACTGTATGTCTTTGGGGTGCCCTATCTATAGCACAAAATTGTTAGGAACAGAGAAATAACGTTTTGCCTTTTAACATTTTGCCAGGTGCAATGTTCTGAAAAGCACTTTTTTTATCTGCATGTTTGTTTTCCTCCCAGAATGGTGGAATATATATTTTAGCTAACCAGAAAGGCTGTGATGGTGATCGTCTGTATTATGATGGCTGTGCCATGATTTCGATGAATGGAGAAACAGTTGCACAAGGATCCCAGTTTTCACTCGATGATGTGGTAATACATTCAACCTATAGCTGCTAGTTACAGCTGAAATTAGTATGGCTACATTTATGCTCAACATTTTCCAGACATTCCAGATACTAGGTCCATGTATCTAGACTAAAGAAGATATATTTTTCTTATGCTATTTAACTTGATCTAAGCTTTTCCTAGTAAAATTGCCCTGACCTGATCTACAGTAGCTCTCCTGCTTTTGTGAGCAAGGAAGAGCTGTCACAGTGGAGGAACCTCATGAAAATGTTAACGTGTGCAATCACTGTGTGTAGGAGAGACCCTGTGAACTTGTATTCAAGACAAAAGGTTTGATAGGTTGAGTTTTATTTCAAGAAACCCTTTCTCAGTAGGTTGGTTATCCAAATTCTAGGTTTCCTCACAGTATGTGCCAAATTAATCTCTTTCCCCAGTGTGTTTATTGCCTTTTCTTTTTTGTCTTTTGCCACCACTGATGGTGAACCTATTTTTTGGCCATCTGATGAGCACTGTAAATTTGCTGTGATTTATGAGTGTCCTGGTGTACTCAGTGAGGAAAGTCAGTTAGAATCATAGTCAGAAACTGGTTTTGGTAGGAAGAGACCTTAAAGTTCATCCACTGCCACAGGCAGGGACAACTTCCACTAGACCATCTCCAAGCCCCATCCAACCTGGTCTTGAACACTGCCAGGGATGGGGCTGTGCCAGGGTCTCACTACTCCCACAGTGAAGAGTTTCTTCCTTATATCCAACCCAAATCTCCTCGTGTCCAACTTAAATCTCCCTTAGTTGCGCTCTCTTGGTAATGTAAGTAGCTGTACCAAGTCAGAAATGACCTGTGAAGTGAGCATGAAAATCTGTATTAAAAAAAAAAAGCATGCATTCTTCTTCCCCAACAGTTTTTGTAGTCCAGGCATGTCAAACATTGTGTATCTGTTTGTGTAGAAGCAATCTAATGTTGCAGACCTTTCCATAGGAGGTGCTGGTGGCCACTCTGGACTTGGAGGATGTTCGAAGTTACAGAGCAGAGATTTCATCTCGTAACTTAGCGGTAAGAATTCCTGATGGAAGTTTGTGTTTTTAAACTCTGCCAACTTAGAACAGTTGCTGAATTTTAAAAGTATTTGCATGTCTTGATTTTCACAGTATTCTATAGATCTGATGTTTTACATGTATATGTTACATTAAAACCGATGCCTTCCTAATTCTTCTGTTCTCTTGCTTAGGCAAGTAAAGTAAATCCTTATCCCAGAGTAAAAGTGAATTTTGCTCTGTCAAGCTCTGATGAGGTAGCTGTACCTACTTGTATGCCAATCCAGTGGAGACATCATAGTCCTGAGGAGGAGATAAGGTAAGTACATACTGAATCTGTTGCTTGAAAATTATTTTGATTTAGAACAAGCAAACCCCAAAACTCAAACAAGAGGAATAAACATAAGATCTTATTTATATTTAAATAAGAAGATGTCTAATTGGAAGACCACAGTAAAAATGTTGACTGGCTTAGGTCTTATTCCGTAACCCTCTTGGAATAAGCATGTTCTCTGATTTCAGCCTTGGTCCTGCGTGTTGGCTTTGGGACTATTTAAGGCGTAGCAAACAGGTAAGAATTGTCTCTCTGTGTTGTCTTGGCATACACATCATCTTCTATGCCATAGGGACACTACACATTGTTGCGCTTTCTGCTGTTAATGGAAAGTGATGTTAGTCCGAGGTGCAAGGTTTGAGTTTTTCACTGGTAGCTCAATCAGACTTAAAACCTGTATGAAGAGGGTGAACTCAGTATGCTCTTCAGATCTTTTCCTTAGGAGACATGCTTTCTTTGAAAGCAACAGTCAAGCTTACTTAATAAAGAGGATTTATTTTCCTTTGAAACCCTGGTTTGTTTTGGGGTTTTTTTGGGGTGTGTGTGTGGTTTTTTTTTTTGTGGTTTTTTTTTCCAGATAGGATAATATTTCAACAACATAATGGAGATGTTTAAAACAAGCAGTGACATGAACTAGTAATTCAGTTTAGCAGTGAAATAGATCTGAAAAATGTAGTATTAGCTTTTCTGTCTTACAGGAGGGTAAAGACATAATGTAAGATTTTCTAGCAAGGGTTTACACTGACTACTTGTTTGATTATCCTTTTGATGAGAGTTTAAGGGAGTTTGCTAGGTCTGGTTAGTTTGCTCTTTCCTAGCAGAATATAGGCAGACTTGAACAATGCATGTGTAATTTTTTTACAAGAGTATGTTTCTGAACAGTACAATATATATTGTTCTAATTTTGCTATTTGGAATGTCTTTCTTGCTCTGTTTTCAAGGCAGGGTTCCTCCTACCTCTTAGTGGTGGAATTGACAGCTCTGCTACAGCTTGCATAGTGTATTCTATGTGTCACCAGGTTTGCCTGGCAGTCAAGAATGGAAGTAAGTAGATATGTGTGTCTGGCTAGCTATGCTTACTAATGGTTATGGACAAGTTAAGAGTAGTTGCAAGAGGTCATTAGTGGTGGGCTCTTGCCCATTTGTTCTAATGGAATCCTTTGTATCTCTTCAGAAATCCCAAATTTTAGTTCTTCGAATTGGCTTAGTAGTTTTCATTTTGGGTTTAAGGATTAGATGTGGAACTCAGACTAGTTTCTGTCTAGGGTATTGTTCAAAATGTTGGCTGTTGTAGTTTTAGGATTTCATTCTATCATGAGCATTTACTCCTTTTGTTGAATTCAGCACTACAAAACATGATTAGGTATGGATCGAGCTCTTTAACTGGCTTTAAGTAGGCTATATGCATTTAGCTGTGCTGTGTACATATGGGATCATATTTTGTATGATGTTTCTTTAAGGCATAGAACAAAAGGATTTAATATTTCTATGCTCAAAAGTAGGAGCAAAATCAGTAATTCTTTTATTCAATATATGAAAATGAGTTTGGGGAGTTAAACGGTGGAGTCGTCTTACTTGTGATGGGCAGTGTAAAGCTTAATTGGAATACAAGACACATACCAGGTATTTGCCTAGCAGCAGCACAATTTCTGTGCTTGCTCTGTTTCTTTTGCTCTGTCCTCAGATGCAGATGTGCTGGCTGATGTGTGCAGGATTGTGAATGATGAGGCCTATGTCCCTGAGGATCCTCGAGAGTTTTGCAAGCGTATCTTTACCACTTGCTATATGGCTAGTGAGAACTCCTCCCAGGATACTTGCAACAGGGCAAAACTGCTAGCTGAGCAAATAGGCAGGTACAAGTTGAGAAGTGCTGGGAGTGGGAAGTCATGTTATGGCATAGACTTTAATGCAAAACTTTCAAACTCTAAAATGGGAAATTATAGAAGTGGGAAAATAGGTACGTTAAACAGCTGTACTACAGACATGACTTACTAAGTGTGTAAACGTGAGGCAAACTTAGAAGCAGTTGGTGGAGGATATGGACATTTGGAAACAGAGTCTGGAAAGTCTTATTCTTCCCTAAGTTTCTTCATACCAAATTGGAGATGGTAGCAGCCTTAAAATGTCATTTGATGGGTGGGTTTTTGGCCTTTTTTTAATGCTGTGTTATCTGGCCAGATGGTGCCAGTGAGTCACTTCTGCCTGAATTCTTCTCAGCTACCACATCAATCTGAACATAGATGCGGCTGTGAAAGCTATTGTGGGAATTTTCATCATGGTGACGGGTCGAACTCCCCTGTTTTCTGTCTTTGGAGGGAGCAAAAGAGAAAACCTGGCTCTCCAGAATGTGCAGGTGGGTTTCATGTGAGCTGCATCAGGTCAGACCTTTGCTTTTTGCCTTCCCCCCCCCCACTTTTTTATTCTCCTTTTTTTTTTTTCCCTCCTTCGAAATGATACATGCCTATAGCTCATCAATAGCACTGGTACAGATGCTGTTTGGAAAAATATCCCAGTAAAAAGGAATTGCCAGGTCAGTAAAATGAGCAGCAAACTATTCTAAGAGACAAATCTGAAATCCGGTAGGATGATGGCAGGTCAAGACTCAAAATTATTGCTGATTGATACTAGACTTTTCTCTGGTGAATGTTAGCAGCCTTTGAAAGGCTCTGTGTGAAGTGTCAAGTTTACCCATCCCAATTCCTAGATGTCCTCTCTTTTAGAAGGAAGAAGAGAACTTTTTTTTTTTTTTTTTTTTTACATTGGAAGGTATTTAATCTTCCATAGACTCATAAAAAAACAACTTAAATACGCATTACCAGTTACGCATTTTCATTGTGTTGGAACAGACTGGTACTGTGCCTGGGTAGTGCTGGTATACATATCCTATAAACTCATGGAAAACAGCTTCCTAGTGACTTCTAGTCCCTGGCTCCTGTACCTTTTGTTGTCTTGACGGCTTTCTTTTCGGCCTGTTCTTAAAAGCTCCCAACCTAACCAGCAGTTCCGTATTGATTCTGGCTAAATGTTGATTGTCGTGTTTGATTGTTTTTGTTAGCAGGAGACTTAATCTTTCTCCCCCTGCTGTTACTGGATAAATCCAGCTGTCTCCTCTGGAAGCAAACATTGAATCCTTTATCAGCTTTTTGGCAAAGGGATAGGCTTTAGTTGCAGAGGAGTACAACAATTTGCCTAACAGCACACAGTTGTGGCTAGAGCTGGAGGCTGAATCTCAGGTCTGTTTGGTGTTATTACCACCTATCCTGGGTTCAGCAGTAGCAGTCGTTTTTCTCCTTCTTAGTAGCTGGTGCAGTGCTGTGTTTTTGACTTTCAGCCTGGGAACAACACTGATAACACTGACGTTTTTAGCTGTTGCTAAGTAATGTTTACTCCGACCAAGGACTTTCTGAGTCTCATGTTGTGCCAGGGAGGAGGAGAAGTCGGGAGGAAGCAGAGACAGGACACCTAACCCAAACTAACCAAAGGGGGTATTCCATACCACAGCACGTCATGCCCAGTATATAAACTGGAGGCAGTTACCCGGAAGTGCTAGATCACTGCTTGGGTCGGGCTGGGTATTGATCGGCAGGTGGTGAGCGGTTGTATTCTCTTCCCTTGTTATTTCCCTTATCATTACTATTATTGGTGGTAGCAGCAGTGGTTTGTGTTACACCTTAGTTACAGGACTGTTCTTATCTCAGCCCATGGGAGTTACAGTCTTTTGATTCTCCTCCCTGTTCCTCTGGGAGTGGGGGGAGGAAGAACGAGGGGAGTGAGCGAACCGACTGGGCTTAAACCATGAGATCACCCTTAGAAAAGGTTGAGTTTCAGGAGACAAAATCAAAGAGAACTTTTTACATATTTTATGTAAATAAATCCCTTTAGTTTAATGCTCTATAAAAGGGTACAGTAGACAGATGGTTTATCTGCATGCTTTATCCGTCATAGATCCTTACTGAAGCTTGCAGGAGGTAGGAAATGGCAACTATTCCCCATTCTGCAATTTGTAATAGAATGAACTTGCTTGGTCATGGAAGTCTGTGGCGGTAGTGGATACTGAGCCTGGCTTTTCTACATGTGTTTGGCATCTTTTCCGCAAGACCATACTTCTTGCAGTAATGCTTGCCCCTCTTGCGTTTTGTCCTTGTGGGTTTGTTTAGGGAATTGATTAAGAAAAGGGATTTGGGAGGAATTATTCTGCTTCGCAAGTTAGCTTTATTTTTCATTTTGCTTTGCAGGCTAGAATAAGAATGATCCTTGCCTACCTGTTTGCCCAGCTGACACTATGGACTCGTGGGATGCCAGGGGGACTTCTGGTGCTAGGATCAGCCAACGTGGATGAAAGGTTGGTAGAAGTTAGAGACCTAAAACCAGGTGAACTGGGAGCAGGTCACTGCATTTTCTTGCAACTCTACCAATCCCAGCGTAGTGTTACCGAGAACAGGTAACAAGCTAAAAGTACACTGATAGCAGTAAAATTAATGAAAATAGTTGGATCGGCCTCAACAGAAAAATGTGTAATTTTCAGAAATTTAGCCAAAGTATTGTCAAAGTCTTCCACTAAAATGTTCCTTTCTTAGCTGTTTTCAGTAGAGCTTGCCCGTGTAGTTATCAGGTTAACTTCCCAATCTCTTATTGGTTGTATCAGTTGCTGTATCAGCAATTCAGCTATGAACTGTCAGCTGAAAAAAGAGCTTTTAGAAACTTGGACTATTGACCTTACAGCTGGCTATTTGAAGATTAAAGCAATCCCCATAAAACTCTGGGATTGATAACCTCTAAAGCTGTGAGAATAGTATGTGCTGGTTCTGTGTTTTGTTGTTAATGTTTTGGGTTTTTTTTAGTTGATCAGGGCAGTATTTTGGAATGTTTTGCATCTGATCTATTACCTTAGCGTGGGCAGTTTTGAAGTGCTTTGGAATGGTTTAAAATATTATTTTCATTCTCCTGACAATTTCCTGGCTTTAGGATAACCCTGTTGCAGCTGAACATGTTTGCCTCTGATGTGTAAATACATTAACAACATGCAGTCTGGTTTTCCCTGTATTCATACTACATATATATATTTTCTCTGTAGTATAAATTGTTATAGATTATACTCATGTTACATTATTATTTCCTGTTCCTCTCTAACATGTCCTCTCTTACTCAGTCTCCGAGGTTACCTGACAAAGTATGATTGCTCAAGTGCTGATATCAATCCCATTGGTGGAATCAGCAAGACTGATCTGAAGAACTTCATTCAGTATTGCATTGAAAATTTTCACCTCACAGCCCTCAGAAGGTGAGTAGTGAAGCAGTGGTGTTTGGTGACTGTATTTGTATGCAGCACACTGTGGACAATATGCTTTGGTGGTTTTTTTTTCTATTAATAGAGTTATGCTACAGTAATATTGCAAATGCTAGTGAAGAAGAGTGTTCTGCACATCGCTCTGTTTTTAAATGATTGTGTAGCTTACACAATGTAAATTGCTGGGTGTTGAAAATGCTGCTAGGCTTAGGAGTTACTGTATGCAAACATTGGTGGTGTTAATCATAGAATCACAGATGCATAGAATGGTTTGGGTTAGAAAGGACCTTAAGATCATCCAGTTCCAACCCCTTGCCATGGGCAGGGACACCTTCCACTAGACCATATCGCCCAAGGTTCTGTCTGATGGGGCAGCCACAGTTTCTCTGCGCAACCTGTGCCAATGTCCCACTACCCTCACAAGGAAGAACTTCTTCCTTATATCTAACCTGAACTTCCCCTGTTTCAGTTTAAACCCATTACCCCTTATGCTATCACTACAGTCCCCGATGAAGAGTCCTTCTCTGGTACCCTTGTAGGCCTCCTTTCAGATACTGGAAGGCTGCTCTGATGTCTCCATGCAGCTTCTCTTCTCCAGGCTGAGCAGCCCAACTTTCTTAGCCTGTCTTCATACTGTGTGAACCAGATGCTTTATGTTTTGGTATAAAGCATTGCTTTTTAAACTTGGAACAGCTTGCAAGTGTCACTTCTTTAGCATTATCTAGTTCTTCAGTAGCTTATGTCCTGAAGAAGTTTTGAATAAAGCATTTGATTTTTAACAAACCAGGCTTAGCAAACTAGTTTGCTAACTAATATTCACAAAGCTGGATAGAATTAACGTTTTTCTTTTTACCTTTTTCTTACAGTATCATGTCAGCTCCACCCACTGCAGAGTTAGAGCCCCTGGTGGATGGACAAGTGGCTCAAACTGATGAGGTAATGGGCAGTGACTTTAAAATGCTCTGGTAAGCCTTACCTCCAAATTTGATTTTTGTCCAGTAACTACTGTTTGTTCTTGCCTGTATCCATGCTTATTGATCAGCACGTTGTAAACTATCTTAAACCTGCTGACAAGACACTAGTATCCCACACCTGACTTACCTATGTTTACAACAGTTTCCAAAACGGCAAAATAACTTAGTATCAAAAGGGAGTCAGGGCCTTAGTGCTGTGGAAATAACTGGTGGCACAGCCCTTCCTCTTCTCCCTGTGCTATCCTGTGCTATGGATAAGAGAGGATGGGGATAGTAACAACTACCCCTGAGGGCTGCTTAATATTTAATTATTAAAGACTGAAGGTCTTTATGATACAGCAGTAGGTTGCTGAACTAGAATTAGTGGTTTTCTTTATTTGGCCTTACCTTACTGAAATACACTATGTTTAAGCCACCTAGAAGGGAAAATGAACAAATATTTGTCTGAAAAGAAATGTTTTCACTGGCCAGATCGAATACAAATCAAATACGTTCATGGAAGGATTTCACATCTCCTATTTCAGAGAGATTTCAGTAGGTACTTTTTCTTTTGCTTGTAATTTGATTAACTATCTTTTTGATCAGTGACGATTTTATTTTGGTGTTTGATTAAACTAGGTTATTGTAATTTCTCCATAAAACTATGAATTATAATTTGCATAGTTAAGATTTTCAGTGACTTCGTGTGTGTGGGATTGCAGGTGGATATGGGAATGACATATGCAGAGCTCTCCATCTATGGCAAATTAAGAAAAATTGCAAAGGCTGGACCATACAGTATGTTCTGTAAGCTGATTAATATGTGGAAGGAAATCTGTACTCCAAGAGAGGTAATATTAAAAAAAAAAATGAAATCATGTAATGTCTTTTCCAAAATAGAGTATGTTTGAAGAAAGGTTGAGTAGAGTTCCTTTGAATGGAAAAGCATAGTTTAATTATTCTGTGTTTAGAGATAATTCAACAGCTATAGCATAATATGCTGGAAGAATTGGTATGCATCTCCTAAATTAATGCAGCCTGTTGTCTGTGTTGCACGTTGTTAGAACAATAATTGGGTAACTTGAAAACAATTACTTCAGAACTATACCTTCAGGGGAAAAGTATTCTCTGAAATACACATGGCTAACTACTCTTGAAGCCTTGTGGTTTACTATTCTGAGACAGAACTTGGCTCTTGCTTTGAAAGAATATCTGTGCTGCGGAGCTATCTGCTTTGCTGTTACGTAGTTTTTCCCTTTTTGTGCATAAAGGAAGAAGGTCAGATTTTCACCTGAATTGGAGAGGTTGGTGTGTACTTTTAAACGTCTTCTGAGTGTCTGGAAATGGTCTTAAATGCCTCTTATAGGCAAGGTCATCCACAGGGATTCATACTAGTGGTAGATAATTTATGAAAATGTTAATGGAATAAAATGGATCTGTAAAGCTAGAACACAGTCTCCAAAATATAACTCTCTAGATTTTTCAAATACTAAGAAACTTCATGGGATTTAAAGCTATATTCTTTGTACACCAGGTGGCATCGAAGGTTAAGCATTTCTTCAGGATGTATTCACTTAACAGACATAAAATGACCACCCTCACTCCTTCCTACCATGCTGAAAACTACAGTCCAGATGACAACCGGTTTGACCTGAGGCCTTTCCTTTATAACACTGCGTGGTCCTGGCAATTTAGGTGTATAGATAAAGAGGTAAATGCCTTCTGCTTCTTGTGTAGTTTTGTGTTTAAAGCCTTCACAATGGGACAAGCTCAGTTCCAGTGAATCTCCAATAGAAGACAGGTAGCTTTTAGGATGTAATAATTATAACAAATACTTGTGAGTGTTCTGTTCACATAGCTGTGAGGCTAAGAATTCTCTGGGTTCAGTGTAGGCCGTGTCATTTGTTTTGTTTTGTTTCTGTTGTTAAGTACAGCATGTTGTAATACTATGAAAGCAAGAAGAGGGAAAAGAAAGAGAATATATGTACTGAGGCCAGAAACTGATAGGTGTATCCATACTCACTGTGCTAATGCAGAGAACGAGTTTATGTGTTTCAGTTTCAGTTCGGGATTGAGATTAAGACTTGACCTGTACCTGTGTAGGAAAAGCCAGTAGGAGGCAGCAATTTGTTGTGAAAGCTTTCCCACCTGCTTCTACAACCTTAAGTCAGTTCACTCACAAATCCGTGTTTGCTCAGATACAGCAATAGTAATGGTACAGTGCTTAGTTTGAGCACTGTGAATTGTGGAGGGGCTCAAGCAATTATCAGAACTGTGCTTAACTTTGTATTTTTTAGTTACGCCTTTGACGTTATTTTAATGCATTTTTTAAGGCAAAAGTACTGAAGAATTTTAGCACCTTGAAGGTTTTTTTTTTTCTGCCAGAGATTTTACACCTCAGTTGCTTTTAAGAATATGTTTATATGTGTAATAAAATATTAATTCCCTCATCTGTGAAATGCCAGACATGTTGAAGTGGTTTATTACTTTTAAACCTAGGATGAAACCTGCCATGTGCAGCACTGTTTTGTAGGTCTGTATGATGGAAGATTTTTTTCCATCATTTTGGACTTTTTCCCACTAAAGTCCGTGACAAAAGTTCCTTTGGCCTCAGTGGGAGTTGGGTAAAATATTTTTGTAGGATCTGGACCAAAATGTGATTATTTAATGCTTACAGGAACTGTGATAAAGATCTTCTCTTCATGATCCAAGATATTATTACACTCTTTAAGTAGATGTGTATGTAATAGCAGTAGTGCTGTGCAAGGGTACTAGCCGTTGCAACTTATTCCTGGAAACTGGGAGTCAAGTTTGGGGAAGAATCTGTTATGTAGGCAGCAGTAACCTGAACTGATATCCATAACGATGAGTTAGCTTTTTGCAAGACTGGAAGATGATGACTTGCAATAAGATGAGTCAGATCTTCCCCATTCAAGAAAGGTTATACTGTAAGCTTTTCCACTTACTGTGCATATCCAGCACAACTGTAAATCTGAAGACAAGCACTCTCTACTACAGTGTCTCACTTATAATTGTGCTCCTGGGACTTAATCTGCACTTAAGGCTTTTTTGATGTAGTAACAGGACTGTGAAAATAAGGCATAAACTCCGAATGATGTAAAATTCACCTTTACTTAGGTAATGCTGGGTTTTTCTTGTAGAAGAGTCAAGTTACATCTTAAGCCCATGTGTGAAGGGAAATGGTTTGGAGTGCTAATGATAGAGAAATCTGTTGGATTTGTGAAAAGTACTTTTCTACTTCGGATGCTTGTACTGTAGTCAAGCCAATGTAGTTACCAACTCTTTGAAGTGCAAAAGTGCATCTGTATTTGCTGCAGAAAGAACAGCAGTAAGAGGAAGTTGAGATAATAGCATTTGCTGGCAGTTGCCAGATTTGCCCTTGGAGTCTTAATATTATTAACCTCTACCTAGCTGAAGATTCCACCTGGGTGATAAATTTCTAGTGGTATAGAGAAGCCCTAGGAACTCCAGTAGCTTCTGCCTTTGAGTTATACCTTACATAAAGGATATGTGGTCAGAGCATGCACTTTAACACTTTTAGGTAACAGAATGTTTATTGGGATTTTAATAGCTAGCATAATATGAAGGACCAGTGACATAGCACAGAAGAAGGCTGGCACGCTTGCCCCTGAGGATTAGGTATCTGCAAGTCTATCTTCTGCTTTTTCCAGTGCTTACACGAGATCAGCTGCATTTGGCCAAACCAAAAGATTTATCAACCTGAGTATCTTTGTGTGTGTCTCTTATGACCAGTAGCAGATGTTGAAGGAAGAACATAAGACCAGGGAATTTTTAATATGACCCTCCCTGTATATCCCCACAGATCTGGGCAATGTACAACTGGATTTTCCAGAGTTACAGATAATGTGGAAAGCACTGGGTTTAGTTCATGCTCTTGTTTGAGTTTGTAGATACTTTCTGAAACTGTTTATATTGTTAGTCTTAACAACAGCTTAGCTTAATAAAAGGTAATATAAGCTTAATAGAAAGTAATTGCTTTTCTTAAGTTTTAAGAACAATGAAGGTCAGTGTTGTTAAATTGTGTATGTGTGTATGAAAAGCATTTCCTCTCAGTTTTAATTACTCTAGACTCTTAGAGGCAGGATTTCAGGTTGTGGCCTGGTCTGATCTGACTGGTATGAAGTCGCCAAACTGACCAAAACACAAAAAATGGGAACTCAGATATGGGAAGGTTAGGGAGGTAGGCAGGAAGAAAGTTTGATCTTATGTTTTGACTGCAACACCCTGTTTAGCTCAGTTGTCCCCAGAGCATACCCTGTCAGTTACTGTGAAATCTGGGCTCTACACTGCTTTGTGATGGAAGTGTGAAAAGACCAGAGACATTAAATGCAAACTTACTTGTACTATTACTTTTTATATATGCATAAAATGTATATATAATTATTTCAATTGTTACTGAATCAATTTCCTTTTAACTTGCAGGTATCCAAGCTAGAAAAAAATGAAGAAAATTCTCTAGTTGAAGATACGGACTGATTTGCTGTCTTGTTTAACTGTGGTAATTAACTTGCTAAGCAGAATGTTCAAAACAGGAGTAATATTGTGATGACGGGCAGAGATGACCGAAACAGTTGTTGACATGACCATAGTAAATGGTATTTATAATTTTTTCTTTTGTTTGTTTGTTTTGTTTTGATTGACTTCCCATTTTATTCCCAATATGCTTACACTGTAGTTTGGCTAAGGAATCATTTATTAAGGATTTTCTTCAACTTCTTGAGTTAATAGCCTTTAATTAAAAATATTTGGATATCAACCATAAATAAATGCAGAGCACTTACTCTTCTGTGAAAGTGAATACATATACAAGTATTAAGTTTGGTTCTGGCAACTTGGGATATGATTTTTGAGTAACATTTAGCCGAAAGTATAAGATTTTAACAGCTCTGGCATGTGCTGTAGAAGGGAAAAGCTCATTTTACTTTGCAATAAACTTGTAATTTTGTAATGCTAATTGGCTCAGTTCTTACTTCACGTGTTTTTTATTTAGCTAGCATGGGCTGTGCAGTTTGATCGAGTGTTTTCAGTGGCCACATAAGGTCTAATTTGGCAAGGGATTGGAAGTAAGTCTAACTTGAAGCAGATGGGTAATCCCATTGTTAGTGGGATCTAAATTAGAGTTCAGCTCCTTGTTTTGCAGGTACTTGCTGTGTAACCTGTGACAATAAACTTTAGTATCTTTGACTTAATTTTCTCAGAAAGGAGCAATACCTACTTCATCAGGATGGTTATCGGATTGCTTCATTGTTACTGCTCACCAAGATCCTCAGTTGTATTTTAAGGAATTTGAATAAAGTTGGCTTGGTGTGATTTCCCTTCTGGCATTTTTGATGTGTAAAGGTAATTGATGTACCTGAAATAAGAAATATCTTCTGGTGCATTATATCTTGAATAGAAAGGACACAAGGTTGGTATCTACGCCACTGTTGTTATTCCTATATGCTCTGGTGCTGTTTGTTTGGGAGGTGTGATCTGTTATCAGTGACCATGCCAGCAGTGAGTGGTTGGACTTGTCCACATAATCCCTTTACTGTTCGAATCAAGCGCGCTTGGGTGTAAACCATCTGGAAATGGAGTCAGTACTGCAGAATGAAGTATAAAGCCAGCTTCCTTTCAGCACGTTCCATCTACTGTTTGCAAAAACTTATTTTAACTTCACAGCTTCATCAATCTTCTAACTGTGTCCTGTGCTGTGGAATAATAAAAAGGTACAAAGATAGGCTTGTTCCTTCTCGTGAGTCTCTCTTCTGCTTATTCATTTAATGTTTGGCCAGTTCTCCTGCTTTAAAAACAAAAAAAATTGAGTTGAAAGGTTGTGCTTTTAATAGGGAAAACTAGAAGTGCATTTCTGAGATTCTGGGCAAACAATGCTGTGACTGCGACAGCAGGAGAGCTTAGGCCAAGTGAGACTCTTAAAACTGGTCATATATTGTGTTAATGAAAAATGCCTGTGGAAAGGGCACGTTCTCCACATTTGTTTTCCACAATCCAGAAAGTCAGAGTTAATTCAGTTGCAGTTAAGGATGCTGCATTGTTCTTGGTGGGTTTGTTATATGGTATGCATTTAGACCTTAGTGGATGTTGCTGGTACTAAGATGTTTGACAGAAAATCTCAGCTGTGATTCATCTTCCTTCACCATGGTTTGAGCACTTCTACTTCCTGTTCCTGCCAGAGGGAAGTGGATGAATTTTGAACAGAAGTTCACTGTACATTTGAAGGCTTCTTACTTCCTTTTTTTTTTTTCAATTCCCTGGAGTTACTGATTCTCTTCCCTGACAATCACAGAAGAGGAAAAAAAGGAAACATTTTCTTTCATTCAAATAAAAAATAATAGCAAAAAATAAAACAGTGTTTACATGTGTTCCCTGTTACTTTGGTTACTCTGAATATTTCAGACATTTAATGACTGGACAGTTGTGCTTCTCAGGAATGGCACAGAATGTATGCAAATTGCATGTTATTTCTTACCTGCTAGTGCTGAATATAGATTGTATTGATACAGAGGTTTAACTAATGTACAGGGGGGTTGCACAGGGGGGTTAAAAGAATTTTGCTTGTTTAACAAAAGTACTGATTGCTCATACTCATTCAGTGAATACTTATCACGCTTACCATGCAGTACCAGAACATAAGCTACTGATAAGGGGGAGAAACAGTTACTTAGTTCCAGTTAAAACCAGCTTTGCAGTTTGGACAGTGACCAGACCCCTAGAGAGCATGCGTGACAACTAGAGGTGAAAAGTTTAAGTTGAGGAAGACTCATTTACCTCATCCTGAGACCTTCACCCACGATCACCAGGAGGCACTGCGCGAGAGCAAAGGACTTTCTAGCTCATTATAATACGAAGCGGGAATAGGTCATGAATATGTATAAGCGCGTTGAGTAACCTCATGCATATGTATAAATCTAGAGGATAACTGTAGTGGGAGACGACACTGAGGTGCGCATGCCTTTGGAGGAGCGATCCCCCGTGCGCCTCAGTGCTGAATAAAGCATACCTACTTTACAACTTTAACGAGTTGTGGAGTCTACCCGCATATCAGTACCAGCCCACCCCTTACTTTCCTTTTACTGTTCTGAATTTTTCACTGTAGTGTGTAGCCCCTAGTTGAACCGTTATCAATACTAACTCCTATTTTATCGGTGCTGAGAACAGGAAATAACTGTAACATGTATCTGCTGACATTCACTGTTTAGTAGTGATGACTTATGGTAAAGGTCATGTCATGGAGGTTTCCTTTTAGCTTCAGCTTCTTAAAAAGGGTGAATTATTTAAATGTCCGTGGAAAACCGATGTTTGACCCATTGGCTGTGTAACTGAAGGTAAAAACTACCCCACCGCTAACTAAAGAGTAGAGGATGGACCTACTTTTGGTGCTCAGGTTGGAACACTAGAGTGAGGGATGGATAAACTTCCCTGTTCATCATTATGCTGCCACAGCTCCCACCATGTGGCAGAAAAGTGTGTAGTTGTAAAATCATCCTCTTTTGAAATCGCAGCTTTATTATATATTGTGTATGAAGGGGACCGTGAGGAAAAGGGGGGGGAGCAGCAAAAGTGAAGCATCTTTTAACAGTCAAAGCAGCATGAGCTAAATATATAGTTGCTTCTGGGCTAAGTAATTAAATACAAATTAAATACTTTCTGCGGCCAGGAAGGTAAACGAAGAGGTATGTGACTACGAGCAGAACGCAGCTATTTCCTCTATTTCCTGAGCCCAGCCCCGAGCGGCGGCAGGCTGTCCCGCAGCTCCCCCTGAGACAGCGCCCAGCCGAGAACACCGGTTTACAGCTGCCGTGAGGTAAAAAATCTCCAGTTCCTCACGAGGGGTGTTTTTTTTCACACTGTAGACGATGCCCGCAGCCTCTTCAGTTCGGGTGAAGAAAACGCACTTTGTACCACACTTACTGTCCGCCCCGCCCGACGCCAAACACAATGGGCCGGGTTGCAGGGCGGGAGGAGCCCCGTTCTCGCCCTCCCCCGGCAGCCGGTCACGTGCGGCGGGCGGTGCTCTCCCGTCTCGGCGGTGGCCCCGGCGTATCGCCGAGAGTGTTGCTGATGGAGGCCGGTACTGAGGCGGAGCCGCTGTTGCCCCCACGGAGCTGGCGAGCGGACCGGGGGCTCTGGCGGGCCGGTGCCCGCTCTGCCGCCGAGGACGGTGAGTGCCGCGGGGCGCGAGGTGGCGGCGTGCCCGGGGGCCCGCGGGCTGGGTGGGAGGTGCTGAGGGAGCCGGCGCCTGAGGCGGGCGGCGCCGCTGCTATTGCTGTTCTTCGGAGCTTGCCCTCCGCAGGGAGCGGGGCGGGCGCCGGAGGAGAACCCAGCCGGGTTTTCGGGTCTCGGCGTGGGGCTGCCCGCGGTTCCATCTGGGACTGTGCTGAGGGACCGGCCACGGCAGCCCCGGCTGGCTGACCTCAGGTGCAAGCCTTGTGCCGATTCGGCTGCAGGGTGACTATTGTTCTTATTTATTTTTAATAGGAATAAAGGTTTGTTGTTTGTTTTTTTTTTTGTGTGTGTGTTTTTTTTTTTTTTTTTTTTTTTCCCCCCCTGTTGTTTGTTTAAAGTTTCTGACAAGTTTTTTCTCTTACTCCGTGAATGTTAGAGGTTAGATTTCTCAGTTACTTCAGGAAAGGATCGTTCGAACACCTCGGCTTCTCTGTTTTCAGGGTATCGCGTCACTGAAGTGAGCCTTCTCTTTTTGTTGCCTGCTTGTTTGGTGTCAAAACTGATGTGGAGTCTCGGGTAGATCTGCACACCCAAGCCGAGCAGTACTTCAGTCATCACTGTGACTAAGTGTCACTTGCTGTGATTAAGAGTTGCAAGATAAATTGAATGTTCTTGATAGCATGCCTGGAGAATGTGTGGGAATTTTTTTTTGTTTGGTTGGTTTTTACTTTTTAATGAAAATTTTCAAATTAATATGTCTCAGTAATTTCCCTGTTTTGTGTTAAGAACAGCTGCTTAGATTCTGCCCTTTCAGAATTGTTGGGATCAATGCCAGGCTTGCTGTGTGCTCCGAGAACCTAAAGTTTTGCTGTTCTTACTATTTCTTTAACTACTACTGTTCGTTTAAACAACTTTGTTTTTCATCTCACTGGTGTGTCATGTCTCGGAAAAGATAGGATCTTCACTGCATGAGTCTAGCTTGTCTCCTGTTTATGCTCAGTCTTTCTTGCACTGTGATTCATATCAGAATTGGTACAAAACTGTGTTGTTGCTCATGCTCTGATAAATGGTGACATTTAAAAACTGTTTGCAGTCTTTGTGGAAAACTGATGCTGTTGAATCATGTGGAAGATAAAATCATCTGGGATGCAAATCATTGGTGTTTCTGGGGTTGCTTGGTGTCTGGAGAACATTGTGCTGGCACTGGGACTGATTCTGTCTCATTGTATCCAGTCTGTGATTGCTGTCTCCTGAGAGAAGATGGTATAAAGTGCTCTTCGGGACTCTTCCCCTCTAGGGGAAGGTTACAGTAGCACCTATTTCCATATCTCTATCTCCCTCAGCTTTCTCTTTTCCCACTTATTCACCCCTTTTTTTCTTTTTCCTTCACATTTGGGGCTTAGCTGCCTTTGTCTCTCTTGTTGGCTTCATTAACAGGTTAGTTACTCAAAGGTCCTTCAAGTGAACACAAATCATTGTCCTTTATTCTTCATACAGACTTCCTAGTAATGGTTTTTGAAACATTGTGTAGTAACTAACTTGGTGATAATTTTATTTCACTTTGTGTACTTTCTCTCCTTTACGTGTCTCGATCAGTTTGATACATTAATAATAATTCTCAGGACAAATTGAAAGAGGACTTAATTTTATTCTCAACTGACTGGAGAATTGTATTGGTTTTGGAGAGAATGAGATCAGTTTTAACGTCAGTACGTTTATTAAACAGAAGTAAAAATGCCTAGAATGCTAGTGTCTTGATTTCTCCAGCTTCAATTGGCTGTATGCTTTGTTAAGGAATATTTTGGTTGAAGCTCTGTTACAATGCCTGTTACTTAGGAGTTGTCTCTGTATAGAAATATTCCAGTCTTGTGACAGCTATTTAACTACTCATGTAATCTAGTTGCCTAAGTTACTTAAGCTAAACATAAGAGAACTTTTTCACAAAACATGGAAACATGCATGATGATGATTATTTAATTTATGCAGGGTGCTACTATTGGAGCACAGTGGCAGGAGCTGTGTCTCTACTTTTTGCACAGTGTCCTTTGTCATGAGAGCCATGGTTGTGAGTTTACGTTAACTAATAAGCAAGCTGTAGGCTTTATCCAGAAACCTCCCAAATGATTTTTATTTCTTTTTAACTTTTCAGGTACTGGTGATAATGACCTTTATATAAACCAAGCTGTAGTATTCATTGAAGATGCAATACAGGTAAATATAACTTGTTTCCTGGCTATTACGCTTCCCATGCTGGATACTTGTCACATGTTCTGCTAGTTTTTGAGTCTGTCTGTTCAGGCAACCAGCATTTCACATCCTCTTGGTGTACAAGGCAGAATCAGAATTCCAGATTCCTGTGGTATGCAAATTCCAGTGAACTTTTGCCTGAGAGAAACATGTTTGTCCACATAATAAAATAGATAGTGTCTTCTCTTCAAGGCTGTCAAAAGAGATGCTGCTTTATGGGGTGTTTTTTTGTTTTGGTTTGTTTGTTTTTTGTTTGGGTAGTTTTTTTTTGGTTTGGGTTTTTTTTGAGAGTGACTGGCCTTACTGCTAGGACAAACTGAGCAAACTCTGGAATTTGCTTCTAAATCTGATTACTTGCTAAGAGGTGATAGAGTTTAAGGCTAGCTTCAGGCACGAAGCTTGAACTGTTTTGCTTCAGCTGAACTTAGTGTCTTTGGAAGTCTCTGTTCTCTCTCTGTCTCTCCTTTACTGGCTTTTACTGCAGATTCCTAGATGCTGTTATTTCTCAGTTACTAGTTGCAGGCAGTGGGAACCCTGGAGTGCAGTTCTTGAGTTCTCTTGCTACTTTTGGTTGGGAGATTTCTGAGGAGCAAGTATATTTAAAGTGCGCAACGCCTTTCTGTAAGTGGATATTTATTAGCAGAGGCAGGGTAACAGTGGTCAAGGAGCAGTCACAGAGGAGGGGCCCATTCTGAAGAATCACAGGTACTTTCTTGAACTTAAAGCACATTTTATTGAAAGATATAGGTTGAGGTCTATAATATTCAGAATTGTTTTGCATCCTATGGCTTTTTGGAAAAGAAAGACAAAAGATCCACGAATGGAATGAGTGCTAGAAAGGTGAATTAAATAGGTGGACAGTTGTGGTGAGTACCTAGACTAGGCACTGAATTATTACAGATGCTGTTATTTGTACTGATGATAATGGCTCTTTCAGGTAACTGCCACACAGTTGGATTATCTGAGCACACAATATTATTTTAGTCCATGCATGTAGAGTACAGCTGTGGTAATTGGTGACTGATACTTTAATAACTTATGCAATAATTTCTCTATCTTATTGTGAAACTGGAATTATTTCAAGACTTGAGATTTGTTGATTAGAGTTTGGTTTATTTTGGTAACCTTATCTTTGTCTTTGTTTCAGACTGAATATAATGTCTGAATTATCCCTTTTGCTTTTCTTTCAGTACCGATCTATAAATCACCGTGTGGACTCCAAATCCCTGTGGCTTTATCGATGGTATTATTCAAGAACTTGCCAGTGGTAAGATCTTGCTATTCTTTTTGCTTTTTTGTTTAGGAGTAAGTCTTAATAAAAAAATATTCTTCATCTTTCATTGTTGATAAATGATTAGATAACTGTGCTTTTATCCTTCTAAGAACTTACAGTAGGAATCAAGTGGATTGACTACATGTGAACATGACAGAAATGGAAAGCAACAAATTATATTAAAGTATGATCGTGTAGATGGCTCTTTTAAACAGGGCTGTTTCATGAATGGACTCTTGGCGTGATTTACAGCACTGTGTGTTAGAGTTTTCCGAGTATCTTTTTCTATTTGGTGGTCAGCAGTTATATTATTCTAAGCAAGTGCGGCATTGTTGCCAAACCCATTTGTGTTAAATGTGATATTGTAAAGCTTGGTTTACTTCTAAGAAAATTGCTTTACTGTAGGTATTTTGTTATTGTTTTGACTTATTCTGGGGGGTTGTGTTTCATCTCTATCCAAATAGGATTTTGAGTTTAATCATCACTATAATCCTGGCTTTGGCTTTCATTGAAAACCCTTCTTCGCTTACTGTCACATCAGATGTACGATACCGCCTTCCTGCATGGAATCCTCCGTGTGGCCTAACGGAAAGCATTGAGCTCCTTTGCTTTCTTGTATTCACAGTTGATGTATCTGTGAAGGTGAGCATCACATTCATGAGGTGTTGAATGAAATGCCAGGCATACTGGGCAGATCAGTAGGTGTAGGCAATGTGGCTTTTCTCCATTTTATATTTCAGGAAATGCCTAGTGTTATGCTAATCTTGGATTTGCATGATAAGGTTGCTTTGCTTTATTAAAGCCTTACTTTCAGCAGAAATTAGAAAATACAGATTTTCTAAATTTTAAAGATTGTATTTTTTTTTAATCTAAGAAATATAAAAATTTGTGTGGAAAAAGTGAAATTTGCTAATAATACAGTGATTTTGGCTTAGCTGCTTTTATTAGGTTATAAAAATTGGTGTATATAATAATCATATATATGCTAGCCATTTAAACTTAATAAAAAGTCAGAAACAGAACCTTTATTTGGATACTTATTTCTGGAAAATCTATTTTATGCTTATGAAATAGACATTTTTCTTACATTCAAGGGGTTCCTCTTGCATGGCCAGTGTACACCTCTCACTTCTACTGACCTTTATTTAGCTCTTGTAGAAAATGTCTCTGATCAGTGTATTTTGGTTTGCATTTTGGGGACTTCTTTATGAGCACTGACATAAAACTACAAATACTTTGAGAACCATCGGTATTGGAATTTATTATTAAAGTAAGTTGGCTTTTTGTTTTTTCCCTTCCCAGAGTTACTTAATTGGATGGGCAGAATTTTGGAAAAATAAATGGCTAGTGGCGTATATACTGACATTAATTATTTCCCTTGCTGATTGGATAGTTTCACTGAGTTTTTTCTGCACAGAGGTAAGAACTGCTTTCTGCAGAAACAAGCAGCTTCACTGTGGACAATGGCAGAGGAGAACAACCTGCAAACTGATGGTGGTTTATTGGAGAATTAAAGGAGGAGGGCAAGATAGTTTGTTTTTGGGTTTTGATAGCTGGAAAATACACTGACCCGTAGAAAATGTTTGGTGTAATGTAGCTTCTCAAGGGATTCTGTTTGTTTCTTAATAGAAGATGTGAGTTCTTTGCTAAAATAAAGCTTTGCTGCTATAATCTGTCAACAATCAGATTATAGAGAGAACTCTGGTTGCATAGCACTGATTTTATTGTACAGTTGGAGAATTATGTTCTTAACTTGATTCAATGGCAGAGTTTGTGTAGTGACATACAAGTAAAAGGTAATTGTACAGTTTTTAACAGCTGTTTCCTAAGATGAGCTTGTGTTGTTTTTGAAACAGTTGTGTCCTGAGAGGAATGTCAGTTTTGTGAAGCTGTTCTTCAAGTGCCCTCTTTTATGGAATGATGCAATCTCCCTATTGGTGGTCTTTGCTATGACATAAATCTGCATAAAATTAGTTGTTCACTTACAGTCATAATAAAGAAAATACTAATATGGTAAAAAGGCTGGGAAGTGAGGCAGGAATCCTAATTTTTGCTGCTTGACTAAGTTCTATTGACTAAGCCATTATCTGTTGCCTTCAGGTAACTTTCAAACCTATTTCCAATAATTGTCTGTATTAGTCAGGGTTAGGTTGGATGAAGTTGCTACTATTAGAAACTCAGTGTGTAGTTGTGGATACTTCAATGGCCATAGTTGACCACTGGACACTGCTGACAAGGTTGTGATGTAGTATCAAAGAGATGATCTTAAAATGCTGAAAGAACATGTCAGTTAAGCTTATAAGCATCTAACTATAAGAAAAATGCATATGTGCTTTTCATATTCAAGTCAAATAAATATAATGCAGCTGAAAGAGGTTAATTACAACATGGGGAATGTGATTTGGAAAGAAATGATTGTAAAATCTTCAGGTGTGGTAGTGAACAAGTTGTTTGACCAGGAGCCTTCCATACAAAGCAGTGGGAGAAGAAGCAGTGTAGCTGCTGCAATGCATGAACAAGGGAATACCAAGGAGGAAAGTGACTCTTTTTTTTCTTTGCTGTGACTGAGAAGGCTGATGCTGAATGCAGGATGCTGAAATACTTGAAGTAGCTGATAAATTAGAGAAATAACTTGAAGGCTGACAAGTGTCTTGAATGCAAGAATCAAAGAGCTTAATTGCTTTAGTGCATGTTAAGGAAGGTACAGGCAATCACCAGAGAGAGAAATTAGAGTAATAAGCAGACCCTTTAATTGTAAAAAGGTGCAAAAAAAAAAAAAAAAAAAAGTGTGGAAAATTGTTGTCAAGCACTTATTTTCAGAATGGGAATCTGTTTTTTATTGAAAGGAGCTTGCTATTAATTCCCTTCTTGAAGTGGACCTTGGCAGAAGATCTGAAAACGCCCTCTCTTGAGCTGCTTATGTCTACTGAGCAGTAAAGCTAGTTTATAATTAGTGGCCTGATGAGGCTATTGAAATGTCACTGTGCTTTTTTAAAGCAGTTTCTTATTCTTTTAACGAGGCACCCATAGGTAGAAAATCTTTTGTGAGCACAGTGTGACAGTTTGAGCTTCTGACCACAGCCTTTTTATGTTAAACTGCTGACTTTGTTGGTATGTGTATCACTGTTTTTTGACAGATTTATATTAAAAAGATTTGTGATGCTAGTCTTAATGGGATCTCAGTATCTGATCTGCTGGCTTTTGCAGAGTGTGAGAATAAGAAGAATTCTTCGGCCTTTCTTTCTGCTTCAGAATTCTTCTATGATGAAGAAAACATTAAAAAGTATCAACAGCACGTTGCCTGAAATGGGGAGGTGGGTAACAGTGTAGAAGACATTATTTCGCAGCAAGCATGTAGTAACCTTCAGAATTCTGGAGTGTGACATGTGAGTAGCTTTCTTCTTGATGGCCTAGCTAAGAGGCTGGTGAGATAAGTAGCAGTGGATGGAGGTTGTGTTAACTTTTTGATTCCTTTACTGTGTAAAATTTCTCTAGAATGCATGCAATGTGACTCTGTATATGACAGATAAGATTTTTTGATGCTAGTTGAGTGGGTTTTGTAAAAATCTGTATGTTATGTACAGCCCTTTTGTAATGGGAGAACTGAGGCATCATCTGGGCAAAGGTCTATGCTGTGTTTCTCTAAGAAGGCCTCTTGGAGGTATGGGTAGACAGATGTGTATTTGTCTTCCAATCATGAGTGCCAGACAAGAAGATCTCTTTCTTTACATCTTCAAAGTGCTTTACTTCATCTTTTTAATTTCTAAATGGTTTTAGCAATAGATGTGTTCTTAACCAAGGCAGCATGATGCTTTTTGAAAGAGATCTTTTCCTGTGACATGGGTCTTGTACGTGTACAGCTTATAAGACTTGCTGTCCATGCCTATTACTTTTTAAGTAACAAGTCCTGGGAGAATCAAATGTATATGCATGCCGGGTTGTATTTTGGTTGGAGTGTGTAAGTGTAGTCCTATTGTTGAGAAACGAATCTCATTGACCTCCCAACTGTCTAAGCTCATGCTGAGGAGTCCTGAGCAAGTATGATTCTTACTTTGAATCAAAACTCAGGTCATCTTCTGTTATCCTCATATAGCTGCCTAAAACTACCCCTGGTTTTCTCTGTACAGCATCCTTTTGCACTTTTAGCAAAGGATATTAAGAATAAGATCAAGTTGGCATTAATGCATATGATATGTTTTCTTTCCAACAGTGTTGTTCTTCTTCTAGCTGTTCATCTGTCTCTCTTTGCCATGTTTGCCATGCTGCTGTTTGCTCGAACAAAGGTAACCAATGATATTTATGCTTTAGTACATCTCAGTGTTGGTTTTTTGTTCTTTGCTCACTTAGCTGCTGCATGTCGAGTTTTATAATCAAACTAGTGAAACCTGTTTCCCCAGAAAAGGTCATGTTACTTGTCAAACTTAGATGAGTTTGAAGTCCATTTGGAGGGATTTAAGGTGTGCATAGTATTTATGTAAAGTGTTGTTTCTGTAAGTGTGCATTAGAAGGCCCCTCAAAATAGTGTTAGAATCTCTGTCTTTTAGTGAAGAATTTATTTTCCCTGTTGTGCTTTTCTTCTGAAGTGATAATGCTCCTTCCAACTCCATAGGTGAAATCTTTCACTCTTGCTGTAGGTTGTTGCATATTATTTTATTAGTCTGGCTCTGCTTCTCAGGGTGAAATAAGATGGTTCCATGCTAAAATGTGGTTGACATCTTTATGGTCCTGCATTTTACTGGTATTGATGCCAGTATCATGGGTAAGAAATTGAAAGTT
Organism: Psittacula echo; assembly: GCF_963264785.1. Classification (NCBI taxonomy): domain Eukaryota; kingdom Metazoa; phylum Chordata; class Aves; order Psittaciformes; family Psittacidae; genus Psittacula; species Psittacula echo. Next base: position 21,867,272 of record NC_137739.1, on the reverse strand, counting down.
TGTTTATACAAGAGGCTTCCTTGGTACAATTCTCCATTTTAATCCTTTGGATTACTTTCTCTGCTTTTGTTGAAAACTTCTACGCTGTTCTGTGTCCAAAGCTCTTAATCTTGTCACTTCTTTGTTTGTATTATCACTCATTTCTCTTATCTAGCTTTTTGCTATGCTTAGTTTCCTCTGTGTTTCCTTTTATCATCTAATACTGCTGTCCTTGGCCATGCCTTGGTAGGTTTTCTGATCTCTCTATGTTTTCCTCTGTGGTTTTTGTTTGTTTTTTTCCCCCCCTCTTTCTGCTTCCAGAAAGCAAATTTGAAATTTTGTGGTTAAAATCACTTTTGTGTCCCTGTGTTCCTGGGATGTTGCCTCTCTCCTAATCTTCCTGTATGTTAATATATCATGCAGATCTTTTTTTGTCCTTACTTTAAATGCCTTCCAATAAATGTGTTCCTCTGAGCACAAAGTCACACACTTCTCTCGGTAATATTAGTCCTCTCCTTAACCTCAGTTTTGCACCTTCATTCTTACTGCAGTTTGCACTTGAGCCTGCCTCTAGTTTCCCTTGTGATAGGCAAATTCCTTGAAGTCCCATGTTAAAGAAGTTCTGAATTTAAATCACAGCTCTATTTTCCCCCCTTTGTTTAGTTGCATACTGGATCTTTGTTTTATCTTTGTGTGTCGCATCTAACATCAGTTATGAGCTTTCCCAGCAGATGAGAATATGACTTGTACACCTGAACCAGTCAATTTTGTGTACATCTGGGTGAACAGTAACAAATTAGAGAGCAGTCTCTTTACTTTTTTGAATTGCTAGTCTAATACCATTACAAACTAATAGTACCTAACAAGGCAAAGCACTGAAAGCAAGTTCTGAAAATCTAGTAGTAAAATTCATGCCCACAGATTTTGCATTGTCTTGTGTATGTCCTCTAGAGGTACATTTTTTGTTATTGCAGCAGATTCAGAGGCTGTTTGTTCTGTGCTGTGTGATTAATGTTTGTATTGTTTGCACTCTGCATCTTTTTTTAGCTGTCTCTGCTTGAACTTGGGGGGGAAAAATAAATATGTGAATGATCCAAGATCAGCCTCCCAGTGGATTTTTGATGAAAATTATGATACCATCTGAGCTTCAGCGGATCAGCTGATGCTGCCACTGAGCCACAGAATAAGTTTGATGACCTTAGTCACCATAGTATTTGGAAATAATTTTTGAGTGCTATAACACTGCTTCTCCCCTACTCCATGAAGGAGTTTAAGTGCTATGTGATGTTTTTATTGATAGTGTACATAGCATTTTGAATCTTTAGTCTCTTGAAAACAGAACAGTTCCCTGTTTTCTACCTGTTCAACAGCTCCTGAAATGTGCACTAATTCTAGTTATAACATATTGCTTTATATTGTGTAATCTTACTTGTGTAAATATTTATTTAATTTAAAATAAGATGAGGACTATCCTTGCACTCCTTCTTTTAAGTACACCTTCAGGTGTGTTATTGAAGAGAGTCCTAAAACTTGTCTGGCTGTTCTGTGTAGATCTTACTTTAATTAAACAAAAAACCCTGAGAATGTAAGGGCATAACTGAAGAAAGGGAAAAACTTTTGTTCTGAGTAGTGGTAGTAACATTTATGCAAGTAACTAATACAGAGGATGTTAAGTTTCCTATCTGGAAGTCAAAGGTGAAGCGAGAGACACATTTCTCCCTCAGTGAGTGTGCTAGTAGGGCTGTAAATGTTTGAGAGTTGCTTCTAATGTAAAGGCAAGATTCCTTTGTAGCATGGTAGTTGTTGAGGCAGCTGTTCATTACTGAGGAAGCTGTTTTGTTTCTGTTCTTCAGTATAGACAAGATCTATTTTAATATTGTCCTTAAACTGTATTATACTTCTGGACAAGTCCTGGAGTGTAGTCCTGCAGTATACATTTCAGGGTTGACTAGGTTTCTATCTACAGCATGCTGTAGGGCAGCTTCTACTCTATGCTAATTTTATAATGTAAGTTGAGACTGAATTAGTATGTGATTATTTTTTTAAGTTACATTTTTAAAATCATGTTTAGGGAGTCCTTGTATCTCCAATACACTAATATCTCTTGTGGGCTAAGAGGTGATGCTTTTTATATCAGGGGTGGCTTCAGATTTCTGAATGTTTGTGACATTACTGTCCTTCCTGTGTCCGAGGTGCTAGCTATACATAATTTCTACATTGAGCTTCCTGTGTCTGTCTTAGCTTGCTGTTCTTTATGTTCTTTAATAGCTGTTAATAAGTAAAGTGATTGCACTGTATTCTTACACGTTGTCCTGATTTTTATGCTTGCCTCATGGTTTTTTCATGGGGTAGATGTGATTATGTTTCTGAAGACATTGATTGATTGATATATTTAAAATTTCTTTTCTCCTCCTTGGTAAGACAGTCTGAGTGATTCTTTGGTGTTTCTCCATCTCTTTGACTAGGATGGCCAGCAGGATAAGGAGTGGGTGGGGTATTTCCGGAATTTGCCAGATTCACTGACATCCCTACTGGTCCTGCTGACTACTGCAAATAATCCTGATGGTGAGCAGTCTCTCAGAAGTAACTTCTGTATCTCTTTTCAAAGAATAATAGAGTAAGGTTATCTTCAGACTACTATAACTATTCTTTCAGCTGATAGTTCTTAGCACAGCTAGAGGAAGGTTATGTAGACATTTTTCATGCCTTTAGTAACTTGTTTCTTGCCTTTCCTTTGGTGTAATTATATATGCATCTCTAAAGTGGAGCCATATAAGAGCTTTTACCAATTTGCCAAAAATTGATAGAGTTATCTGGTTTTTATCTTAAGTGTTAAATAATTTGTTTTTTGCTAACTCTACAGTGATGATTCCTGCATATTCTAAGAATCGAGCATATTCAATCTTCTTCATACTTTTCACTGTACTAGGTAAGCTACTTCCTGTCCTCAGTCATTTAAGTGCACTTTGACACTTGTGCATGCCACGTACAGTGTTTTCTAGGAAAGTTTAATTGTAAAATTCTCCTTTTTTTTTTTTTTTTTTTTTTGTGGCGGTTGTATGTGTGTAGTGTCTCCAGTTACTGTGTAGTGGCTTGTAAGATAACTTTCATGGAAGGTAATTTGGTTTGGGTTTTTGTCAGTAACAGGTGATAGGGGAATGGATACGTTACAGCACATTCAGACATGAAAAACATTTTGGAAAACAAACAGAAGAAAACCAATCCTTTTTAAATTTTACATCTGACTTACAATATATGTATCTGTTTGTCAAAGAAGTTTCAGTGTATTTTTGTAATTGTTATTGCCTCTTTTTCTCCAATAGGCAACTTATTTTTAATGAACTTGCTTACAGCAATAATATACAACCAGTTTCGAGGTTACCTTCTGGTGAGTAAAGCATTCCTAATTTCTGTGTTCTACCATAATCTTTAAACTGTGAAGCCCTGAGTATTAAAAGTTTCAACTGTGTTTTAAAGCAGTATGCCCATCCTGGTTGTAAATACAGTTTTAAGATACTAAAGATTCTTTGATGTAGATACTTTTTCCCTTATATGCTGCTGTAGCTTGAAACCCTTCCATGACAAAATTACCTGCTTGTATACTTCCATATACTTTGAATATTATAGGGGGGGAAATAGCCCGAACTATTATAAAATTGAACAAGGACAAGTGAACAAAGAACTTAAACTTGGCCTCTGGGAAGAAAACCTGCTGTACTATTTAAATAGCCGTTGTTGCAAACCCTAGCACTTACTTTCTCTGAGTAGCACAGCATTAGAAGCCTTCAATAGAACAGAATTGCTGATACCAAACAGCTTCGTGTTTGGTATTTTTCACTTCATCCTTACTATGGTGGGTGGATGTGATTTTAGAATGATTAGGGCAGTCTCCTGCTACTGAAAGATGGACTTGAGTTGAGCCTTGAGGTTGACTTGTACCAGAGTAGTTGCCAGTAGGCATAGTAGGTATTCTTGGTAGTATTCAGTGTTAAATAAAAGGGAACCTGTGCTTACTGTCCATGCAATGACAGTTATTCGTGTAATACTTTAGTGTGATTCTGGAAGGTGCCTGATCATTCATGATTCTCCCCATTTTGTGCACTGTGAATCTGAAGTGTATTGTAATGACCTCTTGACTCAGGTATTTATATTAGAGAAGTAGAAGCTGACAAAGTAAGTGTATTTCTACATGTTGTTCAAGAAGTGTGTAATCTGTGGTGACAATTAAACTCATCACTAAAAGTTCTTTTTCCTTTACTAACAAGCTGTGCAGTGTGCTTTGTTGCATTATGTACATGAGTTGTCTGTTTTCCAGCTGAGAGTGCAGTCTGGATTCCCTTAGCAGGAAATAGCGTAATTGCTTTTGTTTTTATACAAGATAGTTCAGTTGAACAATCTGGGAGGAATTTTAATGAGCTGAGGCAAGAGTGTTTTGGAAAGCAGGGACAAAGTAAGTCAAATGAAAGATCATTTCAGTTACTTCCAAGAAAATGTATTTCATGCAGGAGGTTAAATTTGTGACTTTCCTATTGCTGTTCCAAAAAGAAGTAACTGACTGAATAGGTGGTGAAAGGAAGAGGCTGCATGGGTGCATCTGGAGATCTCCAGAATTGGGTTTATTTCCAGGACTGAATACAGAACATCCAAGGCACACCGCAGCTACTTAGCAGTTAACACACACAGTAGATTAGTAGAAAGAGCACAGTGCTAGGCTAAGTATTAATGTTTATCACGCTCATGGCACACAACTGAATCTTTGGTCAGGCAGTCATCAGTCAAAAGGGGAGCTGCCGGTCTCTTGCTCCATGGAACAGGCCGAGTCTCTCTGCAGTGTTATCTTCAAAGTGTTTGAGAGTTTTCTTTAAGCTTTGTAACTTCCATGGTGGGTTTTTCTTTTTTACTTTTGAGTTAGTTCTTCAGCAGTTTCAATTCCACCTCTGTTTTTTACTCTCTCTTGCATATTTTATAAAACTTCACAGCTCAGCAGCAATGTGTTTGGTAAAGCTGAGTCAGGGTAATGCTATGCAAAAACATTGGAGTCTGACAGCTAAATCTCTGAGCTGTAGGTTAAGCTTTTTTCCCTTTGTGCCAGTATGGGAATTGGTCTCTGTAGCTTGGAATAAACAGTGTGGTTCCTGGTTGTGTATGTGCCAACTGGTCTTTTCTCATGTTTATGTTTTCCTTCAGGTTTAGTGGCAGAGAAAACTGGTAGCTTTGACTTTGGGTATCATCTCCCTTTGTTTACATATGGTTTTATAGTTCCTTCATTACTTCTTTTCCCTTCTACTTATATATAGTCTTATAGTTCCTTCTCCTTTCCTAAATACTCTTATAGTTCATTCAGTCCTTCGAGAGGTGGAGTTGAGGGATTGGGGGTGAAAGTGAAATAATAGCTGCTTTGGTAGAGCTACAGACAGAATGTAATGCTTGTTGGATAGCAAGCCTTAGGGCTCTTAGTATTACAGAAAAGGAATTGATTCCACCTTCTTGTGGGAGAGGGGTGTTTAATAAATACAAAGAGGAATTTCTGTAATCCTTTTGTCCTTCTTGGTTTCTTCCAAGAAAAATCTTTATCAGTTTTTTGCTTTCCCATGTGAGAGTATGCAATAATCTGACTCTTAATAAAGCAGTTAAGTTTGAAGGGGGCAGGGGGAGAGGGAAGGGAAAACAGCATGAAGAGCTGTGGCTCTGGCTTTCTTTTTGCTTGGCAAGAAGCTGGAGTTAGAGAACTGGCATGTCAATCCAGAATTAAAAATAAACCATGACCTGGATGTTTACTTGACCTCCAGAGACTTGTTTGCTTGCTTCCTTCCTTCTTGTACAGGGAGTTCTTGAGGGGAGTGAGGCCTAGGGAAATCTCCTGTTCCAATCTCTAATCGTAAATCTAGGGGGTGTGCAAGAGGATCAGTATATTTTCTGACCATAAGACATAGCACTGCATGAGGAGATGAGTAGCACAGATCTTCCTTAAGTTCTTCTTAAGGATACGAGTGAGCTTTGCTGATTTCGGCCCATGACTCTTCATGGTAGTCCTTTTAAACTGTGGAGTGTCTGTCTGGTTGGACCTCATCTTTAGACAGCTAGATCTAGTGGCTGACAATGGGGACTTTAGCAGCAGGGTAAAGAAACCCCAGTATTTTTCCTATGTGAAAAATTGCTCTAGTTGAACAGATATGGCTCTTTCTGAGGCTTGCAGCAGGTTCTGCCAAAGAGCTGGGCAAATAATTTACTGGTCTTACTTATATCATCTAGTTGGGTTTCCTTTAAACAAGTGTGAGTAAGTTGTCTCCCCCTGGTGTTTTGACTGTCCAGAAATCAGTTCAGTCCTCCCTCTTCAGGAGGCGACTGGGAATCCGGGCTGCGTTTGAAGTGCTTTCTTCCCTCAGAGAGACTCCTACTAATGCACAACAGTAAGTGAAGAATGTTGAAACAGTTGATTACCTAGAAGAAAAGAGCGGATTTTTTTTTTTTTAATCATCTTATTTAGTATAATTACTGAAAATCCTGTCTTGGAAAAATATCAATTTGCTTATCTCCTTTTTTTTTTTCTTTAACTGGATGTTTAAAACACACTGTTTGGGACTCCTATGGGGTCTGTTTCCTTTTTATTTCTATGTCTAATTTTATCTGCTTTTCCAAAAAAAACCGAAAACAAAACCAGCAGCAGGAATGCATTTGGAACAACTGTTTTTGCCATCAAGACAGTTACCTCTTTCTTCGGCCATTCTATTTCAATAGGTTGCGAGTCAACACTGGGGCCTTACTACAAGTGCTGCAGAAAGTTGAAATGGATTCTCGCTGCAAGCAAGCCATCATGAGAGTAAGAACTGTATTTTCTTAGCCTTTATATTGGTGACTAGCAAACGCTGTGATAAGACAGCTGTAGAAACTGAAGTTTCCTTAATCACACTGTTGATGTAGGAGCTTTCAGCTCAGTTTCATTAATGCTACTTAAAGTGTGAACAGAGGGCCAGCTCAGTGTTTGTCCTCAGAACAAAACCAGTGTCCAGGCAGTGATTTCACTTCAAGTGTGCTGCAACTTTGATTGGTGTCATGAGGAATGCATTCACCTGTAGAGAGGTGTAGAGTAATGAAAACTCTTGTTTTGGCTAATTTTTTCATTTGCTTTACTTTCTAAGTGAGGCATTTCTCACTGTGCTCTAGAACTGCTGTCTGTAGCAGCTTCCCTCTGCCATTTGAAAACATCTTTTTTTCATTGGATTTTAGCTATGCTGTTCCCTCTAGGTATTAATATTTGTATCAGGGTACAGAGGGGGTGGTTTTGCTTAACTGAAAACTTAATCAACATTGCAGTTCATGCCATGATTTGCAGGGACTAGAGAAATTACTTAGCTCTATCAAGAGATGCCAAGATTGTTGGTGTGGTTTCAGAAAAAGTATCTGAAAGTGATGTTGCTTTTTGAGAACAACATTGTGAGTCCTTTGAAGTCCATATTGTAAAATCTTCTGCAAAAAGAAGGTGGCAATTCCAAGCTGACAGTTACAGCATAAGCAGTTGTCTGCCTCTAATGTGAAGATTGGAGGAGGTACACATGTATTGTTTCTGAAGGTTATTGACTGGAGTAGGGGATGTATAAACAGAATTGCATGAAAATACCGCCCCTGCCCTGTAATTATCCTTAGATGTCCATGGCATTAGTTACACAAATACAGGTTTTAGTTTTTCTTCTTGTAGCTTGCACGTTTTTTCCGTTTCTTTTATTATTATGTGTGCTACAGTTGTAGTTAGTATTTAGCATGCTGTGGACGTGTTTATCATGTTAGTGTGTTGAAATAACTCTATCCTTCCAGGTAGTAATTTCTGCAGAACAGTGATAATTGACATAGTATCTTAATTCTTTGGATCATAACATAATGGCAATACTAGATGACACTAAAAGTTCAAGTACGTCAAAAGAGCATGCTCCTTCTTAACCAGCATGTGATCCCGGAGAGGGAAGATAGAAATGGTGAGAAAAATCCCATCATGTGGCAGTTTTGTGTTAAAGCAAACTAGTATTGAAGCTCACTCTAATACCTGGTGTAGGTTTTATTATATCTCTATTCCTGGACTTTTAAGATAGTCTGAGAGTGTTCACTCTCTTTGAAGATGCATCTATTGCAGTCGTTGATCTGAATGTTTCTCTTTCATGTGAAGTCGCTCAAAACATGCTCCTGTGACCAGCTGTCAGCTGCCCAGTTTCAGAAGCTCTTTGAAGAACTAGACAAAGATGCCATTAAGCAAGTATGTATCTGACAATCATTTACAAAGTGTCATAAGTTGAGTATGGTCTTGCACAAAAATAAGTGATGATATTCTGCTATAAAGCATATAAGCAAACTTCGCAACTTTTTGAACTTACTGATTTTTGAAGTTGCTCATAGATCATTGTTATAGTCACAAGCAGCATTGCTTTGGAGGCTTTTGCAGAATTAGTTTGTGGTTGCCAGGTAGTGTTAAATGTACAAGAAGCATGGTTGTTTATGTTGGGAAGATTCATTGCAAGGAAATGGGGGATAGGATTTAGACCTTATGTCATAGACTTTCTGAAAAGCATTGTGGAGAAATGAATACCTCTGTAGTAAACTGGTTTTGGTGAAATGTGAAGAATTTGTCTTGTTGTGACACTCCTATATTAAAGGAATGCACCTCTGCTATATATTAGTCTTTGCGGGGTAACACTTAAATATACTCAGGCAAAGTCTTTCCTCCGATCCCTGATTGAAAAATGAAATGTGGGTTCTTTAAGTGTTCAGAATGCTTTCTCCAGTTGGGGAAAGAAAGAAAAAAAAATAATCAAACTTTTCAAGGGTTAGGAAATGTTCTCTTCTCTGCTTGCATGTAACTAAGACTTCTGAATCTTTTAATGGAGATAAAATGTTGAGAAATAGGGTAGGAATTTTGCAATTAGTAGCTTGGTGTTCAGTTTAGATGCTTGGGGCATTGGGGAGAGGTTGGATTATCTCCCTTCTTTGCCGTTATCTTGTATTATGCTATAACAGTCAACCCATTTGCTAATCAGAAATGATCTCTTGCTGCTCATAGCCAAAGCTTGAAAACATCTTCCTATTAAAATGTCAAAATAAGCCTGTGGCTTTTAAGTTTTGCTTTGAAAATGTCTGTTTCTTAAAATGAGATGTGTGTTTCCTGCATTATTATTAATATCACTAAAATGCTTATGCTTTGTGCCTTAGCAAATCCTTTATGTTCTTTTTCAGCATCCTCCCAGTCCGGAGTACCAATCACATTTTATGCAGAAAATGCAGTTTGCCTTTGGCCATCCCTACTTTGGCTATTTGGGGAATGTTGTAGCGCTTGCAAATATTGTTTCTATCTGTGTAAGTAAAAGGGTGTCTATGTGGGGGAGGGGGGTTGTTTAATTGTTAGTTTTCTCCCCTGCTACAAACTTCAGTTATTCTTTAGTCTCTAGTCTAATACCACTTTTTGTATCAAATGTCCATGTTTGGCATGCTTTAGTCATGCCAAGTCTAAGAAGAGAATACCTGCAGTTAAAAAATATACAAAAAGTATGTATTAAAAAGATCTCTGGAAAGCATGAAAAACTGTTCTTGTGTTCAAAAATCTACAGCAGTAAAACAGTGGATTCATAAAATATTTCTTGTTGGTTTAGGTGGTTTTGGTGATGGATGCAGATAAGCAGCCATCCAAAAGAGACGACTTCTTCCTGGGGGTAAGATGCAACGTTTTGCTGCAGTTAGTTCTGTTTCCTGAGGTGTCAGTAATTCTAATTCTTATTTTTATTTTTATTTTTGGGGGGTGAAGGCTATCAACTGCTTCTTTATCCTATACTATCTGCTGGAAATGTTGTTAAAAATCCTAGCAATGGGCTTAAGAAGATACTTGTCCTACCCAAGCAATAGATTTGATGGACTTCTGACTGTAATTTTGCTGGTAAGTTCTTTTTGACTTCTGTATTCCTGGATTTATTGGCTAGGATGATTAGGAACTGCAAGAACTATGGGATTGCTTTTGATTCAACGCTAATATGCTAAGCTAAGCATCATAAGACAGTGTCGTGGTTTGCAATGGCTTGAACATTTGTTTCTCTTAAGGTCTCCTTTCTGGAGGTAGGCTTTTCTTACATTCATGGAAAAGGTGAGCTTTCCTATAAGCAACCTTTTAAATGTTGTTTGGCAAAATTCAGCTCTTGGAGTAATTACATAAGGAATTCTGTTACATAGCTAAAAATCACTTTACTTTTTGAATTAAAACTCCCCGAATTCTTCTCTATCTTCTTCTTCTTGTTGTTATTTTGTAGAAACCTGAAACCTGTATAGTGGAAAGCCAAAGTCATGGTGAATGTAATGCACTGTATATCCTTTAATGTGTCACTGTTGGATGATGTGTGTGTGTTGTATTAATTTGGTAAATACTTAGTAAAATATGACAATTTCAGTGCTTCAGAGTGGGTGAATTTAGTTGTTTAAAGCTCTTGAAGGTATTTCTTGTCAAGGAATTTATGTACCTTTTGAAACTCAGAATTACAAATTAAGGTTTTGCCTTTTTTTCTTCCCTAAATTAAGGTTTTGGAGGTTGCAACTTTTGCCGTGTATGGATTTCCTCATCCTGGTTGGTATGTAATCTCTGAACTGTTGCACTTTGCGCGGTGTCTGGGGTGGGTCAGGGGAATATACATACAAGTTCGTACACACTCATGTCATGACGCTACGATTGTCAGTGCAGGCAGAAATTTACCAAACCTAGGAGAATTTCTCATTATTGTAGTTGCTGGTGGCCTTGCAATATGGCTGACTCAAAGAAAATTATAAATTTTTTAAAAAGAAATTTATAGCTACTATATTATAGACTATATATTGAATATAGAATAATATATGCTATTCTGAGAAGGATGCGTTTATATTACTTGCAATCTGATGTAAAATAACGTATTAGCAAATCTATCTTACTGAAGGTGCAGGAATGGGAATTTGGTACACCATACACAACCAGCTAACCTAGTATGTTTCAGTATCGGATTGTCCATAAGATCAGTTACAAATTTGTGAACAGCTGGTGAAACCCCTTGAAGTGTGAGTTTTGTGCTGTAAAATTTAGAGAAAAATTCCCATGGACTTAAACCATTTATACTACCATAACAAGGAGTTATATTTTGATTTTTCTTAAGTTTAAACAGTTCTTGGATACCTATCCTGTATTATTTTTGTTATCACAAGCATAAAAATCATTGTTTTGTCTCTTAAAACTTGAAAACTGCCACCACAATGAAAGAGGAAAGCAAAGGGCTTCGGGAAGATTTCCTAAATCTTGGATATTAGTTGCTAACAGTCTAATGGCATTAACTATTGACCTAAGTTTTAGTTGTTTATATTTGGGTTTGATTTTTTGTCGTTTGATTCTGTTGTAGACACTAGTTTGCTCTACAATAGTATCTTGAAGCACCAGTAGTACTTGTTAGTTTTTTGTGTCAGTCGCCGCCAACAGATAACAACCCAGATGAGTCATTCCAAGTCCTAGCACTGCTTACAGTGTGTGCTGGTGGTAATTGCTTGGTCTGTAGATTAACACCTTTAGGACAGGACTAATGTGACTGTGTTCTAGAATGTGTTCTACGTAATGTTGTCTTAAATAATTTCTTCCATTATTAGGGTTGAAGATACTAATGCTACAAATCATGATTTAGTATCTGTGTTACGAAGGACTTTTTCCATTAACGTCTTCCATCCCCCCACCTTTCCAGGAAAGAAGTATCCAGCATGCCAATGTAAAAGTCTGTTAAAACTCAGGCTGACATTTGAAGTGTATATATATAACCTGTGGAATATGCATATAGGGAAGAAGGCTGTCAAGACAGCCTTCTAATTGGTACTTCTAACTCCAGACAAACATATCCTGAAGGATTAATGCACATATTTGTGCAAGCTTCTGAAGTATCTCACTATAGCAATATCTTTGTATTGCTTTGTTTTCTAAAAGGACCCCCTTTGGTCCCTGTCCCCCAAAGCGGAAGGAAGGCCACTTACTCAAGTATTTTACTACAAACATGCCCTTTAAAGAGCACTGTATGCATATTCAGGAGCCCAGGCTAAATGGACCTCTTCATCAATTATTAGAGTTTACTGTAGCTGAGATTGCTGCTGAGTAAATTAACCAAAAGTTGTGGGGAGTTTAAAGTTACTTGCATGAGTAGATTTTACTGTGTCTTTCTGTCATGAGCTGTTTTCTCTGATTTGTTACTTTCTTCTGTCTTTCCTAGGAAACCCGAGGTCATGGGCTTATTGTCCCTGTGGGATATGGTGCGATTGGTGAACATGTTAATTGTGTTCAGGTTCTTGCGGATTATTCCTAATATGAAGGTGTGTGTTTATTCCTCTGTGCTTCTCACTTCTTTGTGGGCCAAATTGTAAATTTTTAAAACCTTTTGAAATAATGTAACAATCTCTTGCATCTGAGTGGGATTATAACTCAGCTCTAACTACTGCTCCAGACTACTGCACAGCACCTCACAAACTCAGTTTTACCTGTCTTGCATATAAAATTCTGTTTTGTTTTAGTTCATGGCTTTGGTTGTTACTACATTGCTGGATCTGGTAAAAAACTTGAGAGCCTTTGCAGGAATTCTTGTGGTAAGTCATGATGCAAGGTTGTAATTTCCTTTCTTATAGTTAGCAGTGTAATAAGGGTATGTCATCACAAAAGCAAACAAAGTTCTTTGGCAATCTCTGTGAATGGTCATATTGCACCTTAACCAAATAGTTCTTCTCCAGGGCGTGTCTTGCAAAGCCCCAACAAACTACTGTTTTGTTATGGGCTACGCATAGTGGCAGTACCTCAATTATGAGTTTCCTTTAGGAATGCCTTTAAAAAATAGATCGGAACTTTCTCAGAGTGCCTCCCTCAGGCTGGATACTCTAGTTTCAAATAAAAATTCATCCAGTGTGAAAAGTAGCCTAGTTTTCCTTACTCTGGCTTGATTATGTTATATTAAATAGCAAAACAACTTTAATATTCTTTTCAGTTGAGAAGGTCCTCAAATGGCATGTTTGAACATGATTTTTAAAAGCCTCTGCCGTCCTGTTTTTGATGTAGCTGTGTAGAATATGTGTAGATGTGTGATTAAAGGGTGGATCACAACATGTCCACTACAAAAATCCTCCATTCCCCAACTCTTGAGTTTCTGGCTTTGCAACGATGTCTTCCTGGTAGAGCAAAGAAGTGCCTGGGTAGTTTTTCTGTTGCTTGTAGGGTTTTTTAGGGTATCTTAATTTGAGGTAATGGTTAGATACCAAGGATTTGCCTTGTGTTAGTATTGTCTAAAAAGTTGTTCTAGTCTGTATACTTAGCATGCAATTTACCCAGAGTAGCTGGTTTTGTCACTAGTAATCTCTGCTTTTTTTTGTAGGGGAGGGGCCCTAAGTTGCATTCTAGGAAGATGGCAGGAACCTGTAGTAATAGGCTTGATTTTATTTTTAGGAAATATGCATGTTTCAATGAGGTGTCCCTATCCATGTATGTAAGACACAATGCTTGTGAAGTGGTTTAAATGTCTGCTTCTAATTATCCTTAGTGCTGGGAGTGTGAATTATAGTTTTGCACCAATCATGAGGCAAATCTGCCACTTCCATTAATTTAAAGTAAAATTGCTTTTGCTTGAGGCTATGTGGAGGCTATTACTGAGCTTATACTGAAGTCTGACTCCATTACCAGCTGATTCAAAGCATCTTTCATAAGGTTAGCCTGGAACATGTGCTGGGAAAGTCACTGATTAGCTAGTTTCTTAAGCAGTGAGTGTGTTAAATAATTTTTTTTCAAAGAATAAAATTACCTTTATTATTGCCAAGCCAGATACACCATCTTCTGGCAGGCTGTGGAATGTCAGCTTCAACTCACTCTGATAGTGTTCAAAGTGCTGTGGTTCATAGGTCAGGGCTGTTCCTCTTCTGCTGTGCCCAGACTTCCCCCTTGGGTCTGTTTTGTAGCGAAATACAGAAATGTATTAAAGAAGTTTCTGATGTAAATTTAAATACTTAGTTTTATCCTTGGTTAAGATTAGTTGAAGCTTATTTTCACTAAATCTAGCTGGAAGCTCCTCAGATATTTAGATTCGTCCTTAGGAATACAGGTACTGGTTTTGTTTTTTAAGTCGCTATTCTGCAGTGTTAAAAGCTAATTATCATCATTCTGAGACACAGGAAATTAAAATAGATGGTAAAGTAAACTGATCTAATGTGTTTTAACAACTGAAAGTTAAATACGATATTAAAAAGAAGAACAAACAGTTTAATACTGTTTAATACAGTATTTAATACAGACATTGAGAAGTATTTTCACTTAAATAGCTTCAGGCATTGTTTGTTCATGAAGTTCCTTGGACTGTGGTGCTCATGTGAATTCCATATTAATTGCATTGTTACTTAGTGACAAAATACTCAAATCTAATACCTACTTACATTTCTTCCAGGTGGTTTTCTATGCATTTGCTATATCTGGCATAATGCTTTTTAAAGGTGCTGTTGTCCCCTTTGGAAATATCAGGTAACATCACCACTCTGAATGTGTTTTTTCCGCAGCATCTGCAACTCAGTATCTCTGAGTTGTTGCTTGTGGTTGGTTTTGTCGGTTTTTAGCTTGGAACCACCCTTCTTTTAATGTTAAATTACATAGACTTTTCAGCTGTTACTCCTTCTGTTTCTTCTTCCTGTATTGGAATTACAGGAATGCTTATCTGTAGCTTGAATTTTTACCCTTCTGTAGCTTAAATTATACTTGAACTATTTCCCTTGTTTTCCCCCCATATGAGATACTTAAATTTTATAAGGCACTCAGAAGAATCTTGGTTTTAAGGTGTAATGCATAGAAAGCTATACTCACATCGTCCTGTAATTCTCTTATAGTGCTATTAATACAACATATGATAATGGGACTCTGCACTGTGGGACCTACGAACAGCTGGAATATTGGCCAAACAACTTTGATGACTTTGCTGTGAGTCTGATCACCAATGGAATCTGTCCCTTTTCCCCTCTCTGCTTATCCCTTCCCCTCATGTTCTGAGCCTTAGGTGTGTAATGTAGCCACTCAACTCCTGTTTTACTCGTGTTATTTAGGCAGCAGTGGTGACCCTCTGGGATGTGATGGTGGTGAACAACTGGCAAGTCTTTCTGGAGGCGTTTTCGAGATACTCAAGTCCGTAAGTAGCAGTAATGATACTGAAGAAGTCCTGTATAAATCTAGCTTATAAAGTAACTGAATAAGTATTATACACATAGCGCAGTTCCTACAATCTGTGAAGAGGGGTGCTGCTTACCTTTCTTTTGTGTCAATTCAGGTATACTGGAAATGAAGTTAATACTTCATGGCTGTTCTTTAACTTGAGTAACTTGATGGTTGGCCTGGCACTTGTTGGATGCCATGAAGTGCTTTGTCATGTGCAGAAGGGATTGGAAACTTGCTTGGGAGTCATCTTGTTGCAAAAAATGATGGTGGATGACTTAAGTGGGTTATAAACTTGCAACATGTGTCGGATGGGTGGTGCTCTCTGTAAAGTCAATCTCACAGAAGTGAGATACTAGCAAATCACTGTAATTCATTTTGGGCTGATACTGTATTTTCCCTGTGGGTGAACAATCTTTTGTAGAGTTAAACCTTGGACATGTATTTCATTTGTATTTGTTTTATGGGAATGTTTGAAAGGACTGGCTAGTCTCTGGGTTGAGCTGTTCCAGTGGTCCTTGGCTGGTTAACCCAGCATATAGTGAAGTTGTGGAGTGGTCATTTACATCTTGTGTGTGATAAATGGTTAAACATGGTCTGGTGAAGACTGCACAGGTTGTGAAAGAGAAATCCATTGGGATCTGCAATTAGTGGAAGCTACTTCTAGGTCAAGAAATCTCTGAACTGTGAATGGCTTGAGGCTGGGAGAGCACTTAGGGGGTAGCATCTTAGGTATTTGGCCATGATTTTGCATTCTTTCCTGCACTTCTGCTTTGACCACTCTCAGAGGATACTAGCCTAGATGGATCTTTTGCTGTGATCCAGTACAGTTTCTACTAGAGCTGCTTTTCTGTCCCTTCAGACTTCAGATAGGTATGTTAAATGGGGGGAGTGAGTCTCTTTGGCTAACTTAATGAAAGGCTAAGACTTTTTATTTTTCTGTCCCAGACCTCCTTAGACATTAAGATTCATTATACATTATATTTCAAGGAAAAATGTGTTTTCATAGAATCATTCATGGCTCTATTTGGTTGCTTTCAGGCTGAGGTTGTTTACTGTCTACTTTACTTTATTTCAGGTGGGCAAAAATCTATTTTGTAGCCTGGTGGTTGATCTCTTCTGTCATCTGGGTTAATCTCTTTGTAGCTTTACTTCTAGAGGTAAGGTAATGTGTTTATTTGGTATTAGATACTAAAGACAGGTTCTGATTGGTGTGGGGAATGAAAAGAACTCAGACAACTTTTTGGGAAAGTACCTGTAGAGGGCACTTCACCCCACCTTTAAACCTATGCACATTTCTTTTGAAGATGCTCTTGTCTGCATTGAGAAATAAAATTTACTACTTACTACTGCAGGCAGTGGCAAATATTTAGACAGAAACTTAGGTATGAGTCTCATGTGGAGCCTTAGTCTTGCCCATGAGTGTTTCAGAAAATACTTTCAGTTCTAGCTGTCGGCTAACCCCATGAAGTCTTCTACCTGCTTGCTTCTGCAGGGCTGTGGCCTAAGTTTGCTGTGATAGCCAAGATGCAGCATTCTGTAGCAGGAGAGTAGGATGTCACTGGTTTTCTCCCTTTTTTTGCCTCAGCTGTCTGTTTACTCCCTAGGTGTTGATTTGTTAGAGTAGTTCAAAATGGAAAAGGGAACATGACAAAACTAGAAGCTGAGTTTAAGTTGTGATGTCTGGACTTAGGAGTCTGTTTATATATGATCGGATTTTTATAAGAGGAAAAAATTCCAAGCAGGTGAACTCATGTGGGTGGTTCACACAGTTTTCCTGGGGAGGCAGTCCTTGCTAGGAGTAGAAGGCAGCAGGGCTGTTTTTGCTCTGCTGTTCTTCCAGTGTGTGAAGAGAAAATGATCTCATTCTTGAACAACAGGCTTTACTAAAGCAGCCAAAAAATATGCCTGAATAAATCAGCGCTCTGACACTCTGCATTTAAAGTCAAACTTCACCCCATCCCAAGCCTTACCCATAAACATACTGACCAGATAGAACGTCTGTTCTGATGTCACCAGAAGTAGCCTTTATTTTTTTTTTTCCCTATTCCTTTTACACTTCAGAACTTTATTCACAAGTGGGACCGTCGCTGTCATCGAGAGCCTCTTTCAGACATTGAATACCAGAGGACAGTTGATCTCATGTTCAGGTGAGTTGATGTGGGCTTGATAATCAATCTAGTGCTTGATGTTCATCTGTTTTAAAGAGAGTAGGCTGGCTGCAAGAGGGTAAAAGGCTTGTCTTCTGTTTCCTCTCTCTGAAGCAAACTGTGTCATCTGTTAGTTTTGGAAAGTACAGTAAGTATTTTAGTTAGGCCTGGTTTCAGCTGATTTGGTCACCTAACCTTCATATGGTTTTTGACCATAGCATGCTGGGAGAAGAGGTATTGATGGGAGGGGAAACTGTGCTGGCAGGGAGAAGAAAAGGGAAGATGAGCAAAATGATGCACATAGTTGGCTTATTAGGAAATTACGGCTGGTGAGTTGATACTTGATGATCATGCATAAATGGAACTTCTGGTGCACACTAGATATTCAATAGTAGCATTGGGAACATGTTCTCATTTGGGAGTTTCTTCAGGAAAACTCATCTCCTGACCTTCAGTTGTATTGTACTGTGTGCAGGAAATTGCTTCCCTGCTTCTTATGGGAAAACAGCTGCTGGTTTCCATGACACATCTGTGAAGGATGGATCACAAAGGAAAGATGCAAGGAGATGCATCTTTAGGGAGCATCAACTTATTGTAACTTTAATTCCTTGTTTCATTCTTGAAACAAGCCCATGTTACATCTCAGTATGTGCATTGCAAAAATAAATGCTGAGAAGTTTGCTTTGCTGCCCCTAACAACTCGTGCGTTTTCTTGTAGAGATGTTTTGGAAGAACCTACAGAGGAAGAGCTGATGGAAAAACTGCACCAGCATCCACACCTGCAGTTGTGTAGGTGACTGCTGGGAAGGACTGACTTATTTAGACCTCTGTTTTCTTGAGGTTGTCAGCTGGAAGAAACTGAATGGATTTTCTGGGAGGTGCTGTTCGGAGAGAGGCTTGTAGGACAGCATGTGAGGTTTTGCTAGGCAATTTACTGCAGAAAGAGGGTTTTATTTCTGGTTCATCTTTTTTTTTTTTTTTTTTTAATATGAAAGATCTGAATCTTGCTGATTGGATTTGATTTTTAAGCTGTGATTTTAGCGGAGTTTTGCAGCTGTTATTTTTATAAACTGTTGATATCTGAACATTTTTTTATTTAAGGAAGAAGGGAAAGTGTGTTTAAAATGACTATGCACTTTAAAACATGAATTTTGTAACCACTGAGCCTGCTACTTCTTTAATCACAAGAAAATGGAGCTGCCTTTTCTGGTAGGCCCGCGTGGCAAGGGCTGTGCTCTGCAGTTCAGGAATGGATTAGGCAGGACCAGAGCAAAATCCGTGAGCTTTTTGCAGTGAGAGTTGAAACACTATTTTTATTGAAATAAGACACCAGCATATCTTACCACCTCCTGAAAATCTATTCATCATGTCAGAACACAATCTCTTTGTTTTTGATCGAGGGTTGCATCATGCTGGTAACTTTGTGAGCAGTTAGAACTTCAAACAAAGCAATTGCACTTGTGGTTTTCAATGTGGTAAAAATAGAGCTCTCCTTTAGAGTAAGTATTCTCATGTTGCAAATGTTTTTGTTCTACTTTCTCCCAAGTCCTGTTCTACACTGTATCATATTCTGTGAAAAAGCTGAGGGGAATGAACTTTGGCTGGAATGTAGCACTGTGAGTCTCTTGCTTCAGGGTTGGGGGGGAGAAGAAGAGGGAGAGAAAAAAAGGTTGAATGGGATAATCGAAGTGCTTAGCAGTTCAAATTTTCATATGTGTCTGTGGGAATTGGAAAGGCTCAACCACTGTTGCACGATCACATTCTTTTCTGGCTTAATGAACCACATGCTGTATTCCACTCACTTTCACCTGGGTAATGCTTTTTAGGTAAATAACTTTGTCAACAAATCTAAAGTGGAGAATGAACAGTAAGCCATGGCCATGTGCTTTTCATTATCCCTTAGTATTCCGCTAAAAAAGGTGTGTGTGCCTGAATCTTTGTCATGTAAGTAGTAAATCACTATGAAGAATAGAATCGATCCCAACTACTATTTCTGTGTGTAAAAATGAAACTGCCCTTTGGGGTGCTGCCTTCTCGTTGAGACACTGGTCACCAAAATAGACATTCTTGTGATGATCTCTGCATTGATAAAAGCACTGACACTTTTCCTCCTCGTCATTCTTCCAACCTTTCCTTCTTTTCTGCATAAGGGAGAGAAAAATGCCTGGTATGCTGGTGCATTTGATCTCAAAAGCATAGTTCTGTGTTATTGCCTCACTGTTCAGAAGTTGCATAGTGATTCTTGTCTCCTTTATCTTCAGCTTCTATTGGTGTTCTGCTGTGGAACAAAATGTATTGCAGCTTGCATTTATGTACCACAAATCTGAATGGAGCTGTATGCTACTCCTGCAATCTTTCTTTACTCTTGTAAGTTTGCCCTTAAGCCATCCTCTTGTATGTGTTTGGTCTCTGGTCTCTGTTCCAGAATAATCCACCCAGTAACTCACTTGCACTGGTTTCTGAGGCGTTACCATGCTTATTTTCAGCCATGCACTTGCAACACACATTGTTGCAAGTAGATAGAAGCACTGACCCACAATTTTTTTGCTAGATTTGAGTTTTTGTTCAGTATGGCTTTACATCAAGATGGTTTCTGCTCCTAGCATGATGTCATCACTGCCAGCAATTCATTGGCACTTATTAGCAGAGGTTAAATAGTCTATTTTACCTTTCTACTAAGAAATACTATTTTTATTGTCCATTTTTCTAAATACTTGAAGAAGTAGCTTTGTCTTGCCAAAAAGGAAGTGGCCAGTTCTTATCAGCCTGCAAGCTTAATTGTTTTTGTTTATTAAGGTTGTTTGGGTTTTTGTGTTTTTCTTGGGATTTTTTTTTTTTTTAATCATTACATTCCATTGCAATCTACCAAAGCAGTGCAAATTGGTGTGGGATTATCTTAAACATCACAAATGTCTCCATTATGCAGCCTTTCCATCTGGACAAATGTGAAGAAGGCTTTCTGAATGGAATTGTCTTAGTCTTGTTCTTGTTTCACATTTAATTGCCTGAAAGTATAACTAAAATTTAACACAGAATTGTGGTACCTGATGTCACTTGAATTGGAAGATGTAAATGACCACAAGTTTTATGCAATAATTGTATAAATCATGAAAATGAATGTATGTAACTGGGTGAACTTTGAGGTTTGCATTATTATTAAAAAAAAAAACCCAACAGTTCCTTCATAAAATATGAAAATAACTGGGGTGTTCAAATGATTCTTATGGTTTGGTTTCGCTTTTCCCCTTGTGACTGATTTCTGTGGTAATCAGCATCTGTGCTCCCATTATCTTTACTAGTTGAAAGGCTGGGGCTGTGAGAGAAGTTAAATACAAGAGGGTTGCAACTCCCTGGTTTCAAAATACAGGACCTCATGTGTGCTACTGTTAGTCCCCAGTTCTAGAAACACATAGCAGCATCTGTGAGTACTTGATATGCTTAATTATTAAGGTGAAACTTTGCTAGAACTGAGCATTCAGAGTGTTGAACAGCTTGATTTCCATTTGTGTTTCAGTCTTTGCATCTGCAAACTAGGTATTACTTTATCAGTTTTTGTTCCTGAAAAGATCAGTGCAAAAAGCATTCTCATAGCATTTCAAATGGGGCAGATTTTGCACAGAATTCAGCAGGATCCATGGCATTCTTTTGAAACAGGTTCTGGTTTAGAAGATTTTATTTTATTTATTTATTTAAGAACAGAACAAAAACAATTCTAGGTCAAGCTAAAGGCTTAAACTTGCTGTTGCCTCTGACAATGGCTGTTGCGAATGCTTAGGTGAAGCATGTGAAAGCAAAAGCAAGTAGATCATCTTGCATTACAAAATAAGGCTTCTGAAGGGTGGCCTTCATCACCAGACTGTTGGCTAACTTGAGTCCTCAGGTATTACATTTTTGCTTCCTGATTTGCTATGGATATGTATTACTTCAAGATTTAAGAGTGGAAGGAGAGGATGAACACAATTTAAGTGTTCTTGATTCTTTCAGTAGAAATCCAGAAAACCAGTGTCGGGCCTCACAAGCACACTTAAGTATGAAGAAAATTAAAGAGCTCATATTGGTCAGAGCTGCAAATAGGGCAGTTAGAATAACTTAGCAACTGTGTAGAAATGACAGGCAAAGAAAGAAATACTGCCTTGGGTGTCAGGGCTTTATGTGATAAAGTGCGTGAAGCATGCCTTCTTGGCTTCTCTTTGTTGGTGAGACTGTACATCTCTTGACACGTGTTTAGGGAACGTTGCTTTTTCATCCCTCCAACACTTCAGTATGCACAAAAGCACAGGGACATACAAAGCTTTTAGAAGAAATGGGGCCTATAGGAAACTAATGCAGGGTATAGATCAGTTATTTCTGAAATGTTAGGTTAAGGTGTCTCTTTTCTTGTTAGATGGTTTCTCTTTTTACCTGACAGTGTATTATAAGCAGTACATAGTGTTACCATGGCTTCTGCTGTTGTTCAACATGGTGCCTTAGTTAGATGAAGTCACTTCAGTGCTCCAGATGCCTTGGGTTTTTATTGAAAACAAAACAGAAATAGGTATTTGTCTGCTTTTTCGTGTAGGTTTTTATGATTTGTTTTGTTTTTCTTTTTTTTCCACTAGATTTTAGTCTATTTAAAAGCCCATTCAGCCAATAGGAATTTTCCACAAATCAGGTGGGTTTGACTTAATCTGCAGTCTTTATAACAAATGGCTCTGAATGCTGATGTGAACCTTGGGTAGAAATAATTTGGAGATGGGGAGGTGTAGGGGTGAGATTTGGTTTCTGTTCCAACTGTAAGCAGTTCATTGTATAGGACACTTTCAAAATTATCTTAATAAACTAGAGGACATGGGCAAAATTAGCAAGATAAAATTTGAGAAATAAACATGGACTGTTTACAGTTTATAATCACAAAATGTAAAAGTACATTGCAGGAACTAAGTGGTATTAGAAGACAAACATTATAGGGCTTACTAAATATACTACAATTAAATGAGCTAACAGCATCTGAAAGAAATCAAAAGAAAATTGCTTTTATGTAATTAGTAACAATACTTCCCTTTAGGCCCCACTGTTCCTGTTTTGGACCCTGCATTTCAAAATGGGTGGGGTGAGGCATTTGTTACAGGACAGTAACATAAGTCTTAATTTGGAAGGTTTGAGTTGGGAAGAACTCTGAAGGAAATAATTTCAGGGAAACAAAAGATAGGCAAAGAGTTTTTAAAATAATATTTAAGTATGTAAATGGTTGAGGGGCACAAACTCTTTGTGTTGTGTAATCTCTGTGTGCCACTTGTAGAACAAGTTGTGCTTTAGATTTCAGCAAAAAGAGTGATTAGGTGTGAGGGATGCTTCCTAACTCTGAGCACTGTACTGTGCATAATTGCTGCAGACTCCCCTTCATTGGAGTTCCCTTTTAGGAAGGGTTAGACAGTCACCTGCTGCAGCTTGGTCTGGATGTTTGTGGACCTGCTCCTGCTTGGTGGTGCCTCAGCTGGTCCCTGAGATCCTGTTCCGCCTCCCTTTCTGTGGTTTCACTGAGAAGAATTCCCATGGCTGTAACAGACCTAGCTTTTGTTGTTACAGCATGTGCTCTTGGTTCTAGCTAATGGCTTACAAATGTTTACAGCATGCACGTACTTTACAAATAGGGACAGAGAGAAAAAAGTGAAACTCTTCAGCTTCCCATTATAAACAGGAAGATGAGATTTAGTTCCATGTGCTCTGTGGCTGATATTTAACCAGCATCCCTGTGGCTGATACTTGACCTAGTCCCTGCATAGTTGTTTATGCAGTTCTTTGCTGAGTTGCCTTTAATCTCATTTCTACACCTCTTACCTTTTTGGGCAAGAGAAGGAGCATGTCCTTTTCCCAGTTTGTCTTTGCTCACTGACAAGCTGAGCACATCAGATAAGTGTTCTCACCAAGGGAAAGATGAAGTTAATTTGTGCAATCTGCTCTACTTGCTACCAATTGTTGCAAAATGTGTGACGCTTCTGTCTTTGACGCTTCAGCTTGTGTGTCAAACTTGGTTTGGTGAATGAAATTAAAAGTTGTTACTGGGGAAGTGAGGCTGTGTAATGGAGCAGCTAGAAAATCTTAGAAAAAGTAACACTTGGGAATGATGTTAGTTGAAGTTGGTCTGATATTTCACTGGATCTGAAGCCTTCCAATGAGAATTGAGCATTTAGACTCCAGTGAAGAGAAAAGGACATGGTCCAGAGACTTAAGCATGCTCAGTATCATTAGTCAATTTGTAGAAGTGTGGGCTAATATGTTTTCATAACCGTGTACTCTGCTTTCCTGCCTTGCCCACGGATACCATCTCTCTATTTGAAAGATAAAATAGATTATGGAGTATCTATGTAAAAATGTTAAAATGTAGAAGTTAAGGTCATGGGAAATCTGTTGCTAATTCAGGAATAAACACTAGATTCTCAAACTTGCTTACTGATGAAGTTATTTCACTCTGTACTTAAATCTTTTTCTGTATTTGTAGAGGTACTATTTTCCCAGCATAAAGAGAGAAAATGTTCAGGAAATGCTCGAGGCTGAGATGTCACTTTTCAAATACTAAGTACATAGTGAAATGTACAGCAAACTACTGGAGGAACTACCTATCATTTCCTCCTGAAAAGAACACAAAAACACTTCAAAACTGTGTATAAAATGGAGTCACAAGGCAGAATAAGTCTATGTGTTTTTTAAAAGGGTCTTAGTTAACTAAAATTGTAGCAATTCTGAAGGAAAAACTGGTATACAGTTACCTCCATCATATATGCACTTGTTTGCCAAAATGATGTTTTGTCATAAATTGCCCACATTACCTACTGTAAGGGAAAACCTAAATGTCTTCTCTGACTTACAATCCCAGCCCAATTATGTAGGTTTGTTTGGTTTTTTTGCATTGAGTTTCACATCTAGTCCTATACATGGAGTTTTTCCACAGTGATTGTATAAAAAATGATTTACTGGTGCTGATTTCTTTTCTTAACTTTGAACTGTAAGTTGAAGACTTGAAGTTGTCCTTTAATGCTAGAAACTGCTTGTAACAGTCCCAGTCATCTTTTTTCCATTAAGCTAGTTGAGCAGGTGTTATCTTTGTTCTGTACAGATACTTTCATGGTCCCCATCATTGCATTGTTTGAGTGCCTCCCAAGTACTTTCCTGAAAACATCCTGCTGGGATAGGAAAATATTGCTATCCTTAGTTTGTGGATGATCATCTGAGATATTTGGTGATCTGCCCAAAGCCGAGCTTGAAATCCATGGGAGAGTTAAGAAGAAAACCTGCAGTCCCTGCTCACTGCCTTTACTAACAGACAATGCTGCCTTCTTTTTTTGCAGCAGCTGTGAACTTCACTTGTGTGTTTATTAGATGATGTTGACATTTCTGCATCAATTAGTTTCAAGTTTTCCTACTGCTTATTCTTGTATGTAGCTTTTTTTTTTTTTTTTTTTTTTAAATGGCAGAAAAAGTGAAGGAAGCTCTGAACTTCTCACTCTATTTCCCACTGTATCAAAAGAAGACAGGTTTGCATCTGATTGATAAGTATTTAGGAGGGATGATCTGCAGCTGGCACATGTGCTGGAAATTGAGTAAATGTGAATAAACTAGTACCAGTAGTTAATGTACCAGTAGTTAAAGGTACTAGTGTAGCTGCACAAAAATACAGGCTGCCCATCCTAAACAGCAGTTATTTGACAGCTCCAACTTTGATTTCTGTCAGTTCTGAAACTCACTTCAAGAATGCTTGAGTTTCCCTTTAGCCTCATCTACCTTTCTACTGCATGTTTAGTTCTTTCAGGTGAGTGAACGGTCTGATTTTTCAGAGCTGGTGGGTGTTTGCCAACTCATACTGAATTTGGAAGACTGTCTAAGAGGCCAGTTGCCCTCCATGATCTTGCTGACAAAGGATCATCAGCATCTGAGAGAATGGAAATTCATGTCAAAATAGGAACTGGAATGCATTTTTATGACCAAGTCCTATTGTGTAGCAGGTGTGTGCTGGTGTAATGTGAAATACAGTCTCTAACACGGCTACAGGTTGCTGGGCTGGGTGCATAATTACAGAGTCAAATTGTAAGGATTCTGTTACGCAGCCTGTCATGGCAGGTAAGACCAGAAAGGATTTTGATTTTTATGCTTCAAATTTTGTAGAATTCTAACTCAGCTCATACTGGTGTCTGTTAGCTTCCAGAAAAGAATGACTGTCTAGTGTGTGATACAGAACTGTAACGCTATAGCATTGAACTGGCTAGTGACGGTGTAACTATGACCTTGTACAAGGATCATCCTACTGAGAGGAGTTGGAAAGCCAGTCTAGGCTGTCTTATTTTATTATATTAGGTCTCCTTCTTGCATTTAGGGATGAATAGGTTCCAGACACAATGTCCTGAACTGTTGCCGGTGCTTTTATTAAGTAATGATCTTAGAAGGTAGAACTTAAGTCTTTTAATGTGTCTTCACTTACCTGCTTAATACCAGTGAGAATAATCTTGTGTTTCACCAAAACTACAAGTTTTTAGTTTCCAGCATCCTGGATAACTGGTGTTTTCTCTGAAAAGAGTTGAACAATTACTTGGTATAGAAAAATGGCTCTAAAGCAGTTCTCTGCAAAAATCAAAGGTGAAGTTGTTAAAGCCAGACAATACTTAGATCAAAGTAGCCAGCAGCAGGGGCCAGGAAAAGAGCAGATTGTCCTTTAAGCTTCACTGTGGTGTGTAAGGTGTTACCTCTCTCTAATCAGATTTCATGAGGCAAGCAAAGCTATTCTTTCCTGATGTAATTCAATCAGGGGCCTCAGCTAGATCAGCAGGAAAGGCACCTGCTTTTCTTGCTTTAGATTTGGTTGATATACCCCAGTTTTTGATAGGAGTTGGTTAATCCATAACCCAAGCATGTGGCCACTGTAACACCTGCCATGCAGGTGAGATTTTAGTCTTGTTAATATACAAATATAGTATAGATTCTTGTGTTAACCTTGCAGACATACACACCCAATGGTGATCGTCATAAGTAGGAGATTTTAATAAAATGAGATCATAAATGTCTAATGTACTTTTTGTTGGGCAATAAAGTTGCCCACATGTTGTAATTGAGGTCTGAAGTTAACTTGCTTGCTGGGGCCTCTGTAGGGTAGATTACTTAGGCTAATAGAGCACATGAAAAAAACGCGTTTCATGCTCTGCTTTTCTGCCTGTTTTGTCCACTAGTCTGAACTCTGCCTTGGGTTGGGGCCCACTGTTAATATCTACTGCTATCAAACTCAGTACTTGAAAAATAGGCACACGTTGGAAACATCTGCTTGATTGAGACCCTCCACAGTGACTATTAAGATTTGCCTCTGACATTCTCTGAAGTCCTTGGTTCTCTTCTTGTCTTCTGAGTGATCCTGATACAGGCCTTTGGAGATCTGTACAGCAGGTTTCTGTACTTACTCATTGTGCAGATATTTGAAAGTCAAGTGTGGACTGAAGGTTTGGGTTCAGGCTTAAATTTTATGAAAATCACCAACGTTGTATAAGTGGGCACTGTGAAATTTAGATCTGGAGCACCTTATGTTCAGTTCTGCCCCAAAGTTTCATGTGTGTGGTTTCTGATGTGCACTGAGAGAGGTATTATCTGGCTTTTCACCAGAACCTCATGAGCAGGTGTTTGGGGAGGACCACATCCAATTTACTACATGAGTAAGGGTTAAATTAAATCCCATACAAGCAAGATGGTGGTACAGATAAAAAGGGTATAAAAAATATATAAATATAAATTATATATATTATATATATATAAAAATATATAAATATATAAATATATAAATAATATATAAATGGTATAAATCCCATACAGGCAAGATGGTGGTACAGATAAAAAGGGGTATAAAAATCAGTGTATGTAAGAGTCCCACTGAGAGGGAGTTTCATTGCGTAAGAAGGAATTTGACAAGATTTTGTGACAACTATGTTATGTTACAGCTATGTTTTCTGTGTCCAGGAGGATGTTGGTGAGCCTTACCAAGCAGCAGCCCAGGACAGTCTTTGCCATAAAAGCAGCACAGACATGTAGAGGACCTTAGGCTTACCCTTGTAAATTTATGCTAGGTATGTATTTGTAAGCTGAACTGCAACTGTTAACTATTACAGAAAGTCATAGAATCCCAAACTGGTTTTTGGTTGGAAGGGACCCTAAAGCTCATCCAGTTCCAGCCGCCTGCCACGGGCAGAGACATCTTTTGCTAGAGCACATTGCTCCAAGTCCCATCCAGCCTGGCCTTGAACACTGCCAGGGATGGGGTAAATAAAAAGAAAATGGGGAAGCAGGGAGACAGAAGATGTTAAAGACCAGGACAATTAAAAAAAAAAAAATCCCCAAAGAAGATATAAAGATTGTTTTTATTTTATTTTTTAAAGGTGTTTTACGTACTATTTTTCTCTCTCTCTCTTTTTTTTTTTTTTTTTTTTGGTATGGCAGGATATTTTTAATTCTCTAGTTGTGATCTTAGCCAGCAGAGGGAGTTCAAGACCCCACTTTAGACTGACCATGCAGGTTGGGCTGGATGATCAGCGCTTCTGGATGCACTTAATGGAACATTCTTAGCATAGTGAAGTGCTGGGGCCTCAGTCAAGGGATTGGAATACAGTCGGGTTTTGTTTTTTATGGCAAGATGTAAGAAGGTATGTTTTGAGGCACTGAATATTCGGTAATACACATCTGTTTGTATCAGAATATTTGTATTTGGAACAGTTCCGGTTTGTGCTTGAAGTGTGAAAATGTAAGAGTAAGAAGGTGAAACCTCTTGCAAAGTACCCAATCCAGTTTCATTGTCCTAACTGAATGGAATAAATACCAGTAACTGCTAATGAGTCTCAAAACAATCTCTGATCTTTGAGAACCCAGAGAGCAGCAGTGGACAAAACATTCTGGAAATAACCTCAGGTTTTTAACACAGTGATCAGATTTTCTTGTAGATGGGTTTTCTGTGGACAGAATTTTTCCTTTCTTTAGGTTTTTAGTGTGTATTCCAGAACCTGCATGTTCTGGTGGCTACATCTTATTGCCAAAGCAAGAATAATAATGAAATATGTGAAAACAAATCAAGCACTGCTGGGCTTCCTTTCAACCTATAACTGTGGTTCTTCTGTAACAATAAGCTCTCAACTGAGTGTTCATGCATTGAGCAGTCAGGGTCTTTTATACCATCTCAAGCTGATAACTGAAAATGTAAAACACACTTCAAAGTAATTCATTGTACGAACTGGTCTTGTAAATGTTAAATTATACTAATTTGGGCAGATGCACATGTTGCTGCCCTAGCAATCTGGGAAAATTCTTCAGAACTGAGCAGCTTGTTCTTGTCTGCAAGTACCTAGTGACAAAAACTTCTTTGCTAGTTTCTTGAATTTCTTTAAATTGGCTTTTTACAAATGTATATTTATACTGCAATGAAAGCTGAAGCATTTAAACATTTGAAGCCTTATAGGTGGGGTGAATAAGATACAAGTAATAGCATTTTGCCTTTTCACTTAAACCTGATAGGCTGGTACTTGGGTTTATATACCACTGCAAAATTAATTTAGATGTAGTAGTAAGGAATAAAACAAGTTGTGCTCTGTAGAGACCAAAGGAAGGAGCTGAACAGTCCCGGAGTGAAAACAGTAAAGGGAATCAGCATGTCTGGCATTGGCATAATTCAGTGAAATCAATGCTTTGATCAACTATAAAGCATAACAGCTGTGTGAAAGGTTTGCTGTGCTTAGCTGGCATTATCTCTTGTGTAAAGGAAAGTACATTGTAAACCAGTAAAAATTAACTGCCAGAGCACAATGATGTGTTTGTGACTTGGAATTCAGATAAAGTTTTGCTTCTGTTGGCAGAATGATAAAAAGAACTGGGGCCATTTGCATACAGGTGAAGAGAGGAAGCCATGTGCCATGTTTCACAGAGGCAAAGGCACCACAGGTATGTAAGTGCTTCAGCTCCAGGTGCTGCCTTTAATTTGACTTGATGGGTTTTTTTAACTGGTTACAGAGTAGGATGACATCGTCTAAAGAAATGGGCAATACCAGCAAAAATCATTGGGTGGCAGCAGAGCATTTACCACCTCCCATGGCATCCCAACAAAATAAAGGCATCAGGAACTGTAGTTCTGCCTAATTCTGATGCTGGTAGGTGTAAATGAGATCTTGGAATGGTATCTATGTGTTTGAGAGACAAGATTTCTCCCCAGAAGTGTGTCTGCATGTCTGTACGTATCTGTGTCTCTCTCTCTAAAAATATATATTTGTGTATAAACATATATGTACGTGTACATATAAGAACTATGTCTCTGTGGCATCTTCTGTTTTCAGCTCTGTGGTAGAGTAGTGAGGGGCTTTTCTGTCGTGGTAACACAAAGAAGGGTGGCAGCCTTGGAGGCATCAGCACTGCTTTGGTAGGTTCAAAATGAGCACATCTCTCAGTAATGATGTGATGTGCTTCCTGTAGGAAATGTAAGCCACCACTTTGCTTAGGGAGCAATTAGGAGGTAGATACTACAGCCAAGGGAGCTGCCTAGTGGAAGGCACAAAACGGAGCATGAGGAAAGATAGCAATGGTGGTGTAATGGCAGTAAAACTTTGTTCCTTATGTTTGGACCAGGTGTTATGAGGCTGTTTCAACAGACAAGATCATATAATGTATCTGTAGTGATTTAACTATAGTAAATTCAGTTAATCCCTGCCATTTTCACTTATTAGCTTAAGTAATTCCCTTGTTAATTGTTGCATCCACACAGATCTGTTCTTATTTGTGTTTGCCTGTAGAAGGGGGAAATGTCCCCACAGTAACTTTTTCTATATTTACTTCTATGCTTGAACTTTTGCAGAAGACTAAGGTGTAGACTGGGAATTATGGTACTTAAAGTCAAGGGTACAAACTCTTACTATGATACATGTGTTTGGCACTGATGTGCATACTAGGAATGCAGCCGTCAGTGAGAACATGATGGTAGAAACAACGCTGAGCTTTGCCCAGAGAAGCTGTGGCTGCCCCATCCCCGGCAGTGTTAAAGGCCAGGCTGGCCGGGGCTTGGAGCAACCTGGTCTAGTGGAAGGTGTCCCTGCCCATGGCAGGGGATTGGAACTGGGTGAACTTTAAGGTTCCCTTCAACCCAAGCCATTCTATCGGTCCTAGATCTGTAGAAAATTTATTTGAAGCCACTTTGGAAGTTGGTCAACCTGTGGAGACTAAGTGAGTTGGTGGTAGAACTTGAAGGTGACTGGGAGTGCTGCGAATAGTTTGGAGCACATGTAGCAGAATTTTCTTTGTTTTCGATGAAAACACTGGTTTAAGAAAGGCTGATAGCAGAAAAGCTTATAAAGCTATTTATTAGAAGGTCATTATAACTGTTCTAGTACTGATGTTTCATGTCCTTTTCAAGACTGAGTGGAGCTTCTGACTCTTGAGGAGTCAGCTCTCTAAATCTCAACTTTGTAACCCTCAGTTAATAGGCTTTTGGAACAAATCGCCTCTGGCTTTCATTTTCTTCACATTCAGGAGTTGGTCAACCTGATTGCAGAAAAAAAAGTGTCTATTGTCCTGTTCCGGTTTTATATGCTGACAATGTAAAACCTTTCTTTTTCCCACAAGTTTGCAATGACATTCTCATCTTCTCCAGGGGTTACTTCAAGAGGATAACCACCATTTCCTCCCAGTTCAGCTTCTCTGTGTCAAAGATATTTGATGGTTTCCAGTGGGTGGAAAAGGGCAGTTTGCAGGCTAATAATTGCATGTGTACCTCTGTTGTGAGGAATGCTAGGAGACATAAGAACATCCTGTTAACAAACTAGCATGAGGATCTAGAAGATAAGCACTGACTGGTGTGTATAGTTCCTCCAGCCTCAGTGACTGCAACCAAAGGTCAGATCTGCTAGCAACACTAGCAAGAATTCCTGAAGGCTCCCTTGGGTCTTCCTGGGATTCAGCAAAAGTGTGCCCAAACCCTCACATGTTTAAAAGGGTGATTTTTAGACTCGGCAACTTGCCTATTTTAATGGAAGTTTATTTAAGCTAAGAAGCCTGTGTAATTAGGAAATACCCTACACAAATTCTGGAGCAATGAAAGGGGAAAGAAGGTACTGTCATTTGAAGAAGGGCAACCTAAGTCATCAAAGCATTCATGTATTTTTGGGGTGAAATGCAGTTACTGTGAAGTGACAACTCAGAGTACATGTGACAATATGAGCACTGGTGACACCTGGCAGTTTGAGGTGCCTTGGCGTCCTGGTATGGGTACTGTCCTCATGGTGGAAGTGATTTCCCAGGGAAATTTGAACTGACACTGAATAGAAGCTATAATGTTGACAGGTAGTGGTACAGGTATCTCTTCATGTGGTAAATAATCTCTGTGGCTGTGTTGATATGGTGAGTTCTTCTGTAACACAGTCTTGGACATTTCAGGTAAATTCTGTTGTAGATGCCCAAAGAAGCATCTGT
This sequence comes from Psittacula echo, assembly GCF_963264785.1. NCBI lineage: Eukaryota > Metazoa > Chordata > Aves > Psittaciformes > Psittacidae > Psittacula > Psittacula echo. The sequence continues at coordinate 21,835,502 of NC_137739.1, read as the reverse complement.
GCTTCTTTCTCTTGAGCATTGTGCATGTTCTTGGTTAAGTCCTCACTCATTACCCTTGTTCAGTGGTAAACTGAACAATTGACAGTCAGGGCTTTATGCCTGTTTTCCAGTGTGCCACGGACTGTTGGCATTTCATGTGGCCTTATATAAAAGGAAGTGAATGATTATGTATTATTCATTAAATATTGTTTCCATCGTCTTGCCTGTTTCCTTTCCCTCAGTTCACCAGCAAAGGAATTATCACCAACTTAATTTAGCTTAAATTCAGGGATAAACTACTTGAACTACCTTCCTTAAAGAGCGGTTCCTGCCAAGTTTTGGCCATAGCTCTGAATCACTCTGCTTTCCGAACATGTGATGTATGCTGTTTACTATGCTAAGCTAGGAGGTATTTTCTCTCTGTATCTGAGTAACTTTCACAGCAAAAATGTCAGATGTCCCTTTTCAAGCAGGATGGCGTTTTGAAGCTTTGTTGTTCTACTTCAGAGCTGCCAAGTGGATGCCTTTGTGGAATGTGCATTTAACCTTTTTAGGTCTGCCTGACAGTTCCTGATCTGCATGAAGGAGATGATGAGATAAGGTGACTGTAATGCTCCATCTTGATCTGAAACTGATGTCTCCTTCTGTAGCACTCTTGGCTGACAGCTCAGTGCATGCTCAGGGAAGTTCTTCCACTCTCCTTATTGCATGCTCTATGAAGTTGGGTTAAAACTAGGACTTTGTAGTCTGAGAATGTAGCCAAAGGTGGAAACTCAAGCTCCATGGGAAAGAAAACAGATCCTATTGTCATCTTAGAATGGGTTAGTCCTTCCAATAGCCCAGTAAGTTTTCTGTGACTAGAAGGCTGGGATTCTGAGTTCCTACTTTCTAAAGAGTGGTAGAAGTTCATCTACTACTCAGCAGAATTTGTCGTTAAGTTGCTTTTGAGCTGTTCTGCAGAAGAGGGAATAATTTCTTTATTGCACTTAAGAGTCTGAAATATTTTCCCTGATTTCAGTGGCCTTTGGTCAGACATGTGACGTGCTATGAAAATAGCAGGGAGGGTCTGGTTTTGACCCTCAAAGCAGATAGGCAGCCATAACCTATCTTTTCAGATTTTCCAAGTGCTTTGCCACTAAGAAATGAAGTAAATCATTCCTATAAAATTGTCAGTAAAAAACCTTCGAATGCTAAACATGTTCAGAAACATTTTTCAGGGGGTCATCCTAAGTCTTTTGAAATTGTTCTTTATCGGTCTATAAATACAGTCTCTCATAGGACAATTTTTACAAGTGGAATGTGTTCCTACTTGTATTCAGGCAGCTCAAGGAAGAGAAAGGAGTGATTGTGAACAGGTATGCATTATTCCAAAGTACCCTTGAAAGCATAGCAAGACTTGAATAAAACCGAATTTTCTACCATGATTTGGTATTTCAGAGATGCCTAGAGTAAAAGTGTGGTTACTTCTCATGGCATAAAATTCGACTGAAACTGTTTTTCCAAAGAATTAGTGATTTAGATTCTAAAATGCTTGACATGTTTTTATGTGCTTTCTGGGGTTCCTTTTGCAGAGGTGGGTAACTATAATTGATATCACTCTGGAGACCATTTACCTAGGGGAAAGGCAGTTTCTTTTTATTCTCAGTTTCTTATGGTAGTGACTAGAGTCTGGGTATGGCCTAGGCTGTGTTGTATTATTAGCATTGTACTAGAATGGGGAAAGTGTGAAAGTCAGTATTGGAGAAACATCCTTTTTTTGAATGTGGCTTCCCTTAGCAGCCAGTGCCTCCTTAGTGCTTCCAGTGTTGTGGGCACAAGGTGACATATTGTCCCAATAGCAGCAATGGTGAAGCTCCAGCATGGTCAGTGGTGGAATATCATGTGGTTTGAGGGGCAATCCTGACTTGGCGTAAGCAATGGGATGTTTTATGGCAATGGTTTTGACACAAAGATTATAAAGAAAGCTCAGTTTTTCTGTATGTCATGGAGTTCAGCAACAGCTTTGGTTTCTGAGATCCCCAAATTAAGGTTGTCTTCAGAGACGCATTATTTCTTGGCCAAGGTTCAGCATTCAGAAATAGATTTGGAGTGTAAGGGTTCCTGTTTTCAGTATCTCAAAAGTGTTATAGTTTATCCTCAGAATTTTGATTAACCACCTCCTTATTTGTTGATGGAGAGAAAAGAACAGGTAAGTTGGGAACCTTCTTGAGTTTCAAAACCCCAAAGCACGCAACGGCCTATTCTCTTTGCAATAAGCATCTCTGCTCAGGAAAAAGTGAGGACATGAAACACTGGATTATTTTTTTCTGTGGATTGGAGTTATTTTTTCACTTAGGCAGGAAGGTTAATTATCGTTACTAATGCTACCTCTAATGTTTCATGTTAAGGAAATGTTTGAGCAGTAAGCATTTTTCTCACAGCAGTGAAACAATATACTTTTCCCTGCCAAAGATCATATTGACATATATCCTCCTCATTCCTGTAAGTGGAAGGTGAAGCTTAGAATTTTTCCAGCAGCTCAGCTGCCAATTTACCATCATTGATGATTATCAGGAGTCATTTGAGTGAGGTGTCTCATGTATAGCAGAGCATGTGTGAACTGTTTCTTGGGGTCTTGTACTGGTCTGTGGAAGGCTGCACTTCATAACTGATTGTAGTTTGCTGAAAGATGGCTCCTGTAGTTATAATGAAGTTGTAGAGCTCCGGTGAGTTGCTGTGGGTGTGAGATGAGGAAGCAGAGTTTGCTGGCACCCGCACTATAAACCAAATACCTAATTCAATTCTTTGGCACACAGTGTAAGTTCAGCTATTGAATTCAGTGGGAAGAAGCCCGTGCCCAGTGCTCTTTTTACTTAATATTCAGCTCTGTGTCCCCAACATGTTACATTATCTGATGAGAAAGATACTAGGAGATTGTACAAGTTACTTGCATTTGGTATAATTCTCAGTTAAGTAAAAAGAAAAAGAAAACAAAGACCATAAGGACAAGGAAGCTTTTACTTCCATTCAGAGGAAATCAGATCTTTGTCATGTAAAGATACCTCTAGTATTTAGCACTGTAGAGTTTATCAGTGAGATAGCAACGTGTCATGTCAAGATAATGCACAAGATGCTGTAAATGCTCTGAATGATGATTTGAGTTGCTTTCTAAAACCAAAATTTCATTACTAGTGAGATAATTTTTTTCCTGTGACAGCTAAGCGCTTAGCATCATGCTTTGCATCCATGCCTTGTTTCAGCAGTGGAGCTAGTAAGCTAAGGTATAAACCTAGAAAGAATTAAAATTGGTCTTAGTGTTTTATGATCTTTCTATTTTGATTTAATGATGCTTGTTTAATTTTGAGTTTTTTCAGTTCTGCATTGTTAGGATTACATATGCCATATGAGAATTTGTTTAAAGATCACTTTTATTGGAAGTAAAATAAAAACTGGAAAACTTTCCGTTATGCTAAGGCTTTATAACAGCTCGTGTATACAAAGTCTAAATTTGGAGCCAGATTTGACTCGTCCTTTAAAACAATAGTAGCCTCAGAACACTGCTAATAAATGCTGGAGGATTTGTCAGTACTCAAACAAGTTGGAAGGTATTTGGATTGTTTGCCATGCTTAGCCTTTGCACAGACTTTTGGGCTAGAATATATGGGTCTGCATTGGACTTGCCTAAATAGCTGATCATCTAGTATTAGGCGTGTAACAGCTACCCTTATCCTTTGTAGTTGAGCATACTTTTTTAACATTTTCATAATCTATTAATCATTTAACTCTGTATAAACCATTTATAAATGTACCCTGTATAAAAAAAAAAGTGTGACCATTCAGTTTTTTCCTCAAGTTTAATATTAAAGGCGAGTCCAAGGTCAAGATGGGCACCGGGAGGCTTTAGGGAACTAGTGTAGTTTATATTTTGGCCAGTCAGCTGAGGAACCACGTGGAACTAAAATTAGTAAAGTGTGTGCAGTGAAGAAAGTTCACACGATGTAATATGCTGTGGGCAGTATTAGCGTTGATTTACGAAATCTGTTAATGATGTGGTCTGTCTAGACCTTTGGAACATTCCTTAGCTCCTTATTTAATGTAAGAGGAATCATTTCTGAAATTAGCATATAAATTGTCCAGAGTCAGCAGCCCTTTAAAACAGTGTTCTAGCCTTGTCTCATGGCACAATAACTGTTCAAAGGAACCCCCCTCAAAAAAAAAAATTTCTCAGTAGAGCATATTTTAATGAAGAAGCTCTTGACTTTAGATTGCATGCTGAAAAAGTGCACAAACACTGAGAACATTTATTAAGTTTAAAATGGGGAAATGGTCAGGATTTGATTTGGGTAAGTTGTATTTATTTAGTCATGTTAATAAGGGAAGTGTATTATGATAAGGAAACATCTGGCAAAGTCTATTCATGCAGAAGGTTTACATATATGTAATTGAAACCGGAGGCTTTTTCTGACTTGGACATAAGGTTTTTTTCCTTGGTCTTTCACATAACTTGTTTACAAGCCATACTGTGTGGTGTGGTCATTCCAGGGCTCAGCCCAATTGAGACTCATGTGAGAACAAGCCTGCTCCTGGAACTGAACACCAGGTTGCTGCAGAAAGGAGGTGTGAAGAACCTGTTGGAGGCACATCATCCTCCCTGGATGTTGTTCTTTTGTTGGCTCTTTTGAAGTTCGTTCTTACTTCTTCCCACTTCAGTTGCCAATTGTAACACACAGTGTCCTGTTCCTAGGTTATCATTTTCAAGGGAAGGTAATATAACGTGAAACCAGGTTGAATGGGGCTTGGAGCAACCTGATCTAGTGGATGATGTCCCTGCCTGGGGCAGGGGATTGGAACTGGAAGAGCTTTAAGGTCCCTTCCATCCCAAACCAGTCTGTGAACCTATGCTAACATGCATTCAGCTTGTGAACGTGTGCAGGAATTGGGAACTTGATTTTCAGACACAACAGATGTGTACGCAGAGACAGAAATGACAATATGGTGTGGTAGGTTTATTTGGCATGTGAGATGACCACATTGAGCAGTGAAGCCAATAAAATCTTTGTACTCCAGAATCATGTGTTCTGAACATGCTATGAGCTTTATAGAAAAACTATGCCAGGAATGTTGCTAGAGACTTTGATATGTTGATTTGGTACTTAGTTTTATCTCCTTTGCTCCAAAAGCTGGGTGCTTTAATCACAATGGAATCAATTGCCCAGGTCACAGAGAAAAAGAAATGGAAAATAGTATAATTACAGAAACTCCTAAAACAACATTTCTATATGTTACTGAATAAAAATGTTAGGTTGGGATATTTCCTTACCTCCCAAGGGTTAAATACTGAATTTTGACCAAGAATGCCATATTAGAATGCTTTTTCCGTTGCAGAGAGGTTTGACTTGTGGCTAGGAAAGCCTCCAAGATGCTGGATCTTAATTTTGTCATGGTCTCAGTGTCCATCCATCTGTCACTCTCATGCTCTGAAGAAAGCATGTGTTTTAGAGGACAGGGGGTGAGAACTTTTTTTTTTTCCTAAGAAATGTGAAACAGTGAAGAACTGTTCAAGAAGAAAAACCAAACAACAAAACCAAACCAAATCCACCTCCCTCAAAATGAAATCAGTTGCTTAGCTGATGCTAGAGTAGGGCATGGGAAGAGTCAGTTTGTAAACACTTTAGCCTGTCTTCTGTTCACGTAACCAAAATTATATAGATGGGCAGCCCCAGTGATCTGATTGCCATGTCGTGGTTAAGCCTGTTTTAATTCTAGTATGAAGATCTCAAAGTTTGGATGTTTTTTTTTGTTTGCCTTTTTTTAAGTTTTGTTTTAGAAGATTAATACGGATGGCTAAGCATAGAGTACTGATAGATGCAGAACTATGTGCAGAGAGCAGGGTTTGCATTCCATGCTAGTGCCCTGCCTGGCACAGGGAGGTCTTGGCTGGTGTCTGTGGGATGCAAAACAAAAAATCAGGGTAACAGTGTGACAGGCAAACAGCATGGCTTGAAGTAGAACATCAGAGTCCAGGCTTTGAGTTGTACATTCCAGTTGGGGTGAAATGAGTACACAAGGCCTTCCTGCTGGAGTAAGTGATAGCAGTTATTTTGTGATGGTGAACTTAGCAATGGAAGACTTGAATTTAGTTCACAGGCCTTAGAGAGCGTCTGATCCCAAGATAACTGCTCCAAAGTGTCAGAATGTCCTGGGTGAATCAGTGCAGGCTGTTGCTCTTGCAAACATGAGGTGGGTTGTAGTGCTGTGGGACAGGAATATATTTGGAGAGGTGCTATGCGAAGGCTCAGCACACTTCCCGCTGCACCTCTGCCAAGACGGGGATGATTGTTGTGACTTTGACAAGCACCTCCAGGGGACCAGACTTGGGCTTATTTCACAAAGTTTGTGGCCTAAGAGAGACCCATTCCTGTGACATGAAAACTTGTGGCATTCATGACATCAGTGGGTGGTATCTGTGGGGCACAGGGCTCTATTTTTACAGTCTGCATGTTGTAAGAGCCACATTTTTTTGAGTAGTGGACAAATGGCTTTGACTGTTCTTATCTGTGCTCCTCTCTGATATCTTGTGGTAAACAATATATGCTTCTTTTTATGTTTTCCTTTTAACATATTTCTGCTTCAGTTGCACTTTAAACGTTTGAAGGGTTTTCCCCCTTCTCCCTTATTACTCAATTTAATTGGAATTATGGTGCCCATCAAAAGGCATTTCTGCAAGGTGACCTGGCAATAATAATTTCTTTTCATCTATACCAAACATTTGTAGATCATTAAAATGTCACAAATATAAAAGTCTTATTCACAAAGAAATGGCTTTATATGAGCACAGTAAAATATGAGATTTCATTATATACAAAAAGGCTACATTTTATATTCTTGGTTCACAGAGCAAACCTCCAACACATGTGGAATGCATGGCAGGATGTAAGATTCTCTAAGAGCTGTATGCAGATATGTGAAAGGGAAGGGAGGGGGGAGGAGGAGGGGAAAAAAAAAAAAGGCAGTTGTGCGTCTGAGGAAACGACCCCATTCAGTAACAAATGGAGCATGTGCTCTGGGTCTCCAGGAGGATTTGTGCTGGGATCTTGCTCTCCATGTGCGTGCATTCCTGGGAATCAGACAGGTGTTAAAGTGAAATGGTGCCCAGAGGACGCAGCACCCTCCTATGCTATCAGCAGCCTAACCACATGACAGATCCGAAAGCAGCCAAGCACAACTGCTGAGGGGTTTGCCAAGGGGTTAGATGCCAAATGCTCAGAGAGAGTATCCTTGCCAGCTTGGCACCTTTAGGCCATGTGGCTGCTGCTGGCATAGAGTTGTCATTGTAATGTGTTGGGGAGAACGGAACCAGAAACTGTCTTAATAGTTCCTTGTGAATGAAGATCTCTTATTGTTGTGAGTATAAAATATTAATTACCTTACAAATGCGTTTGAGAGGCTGTGCGTGGCTTTGGCATCTGTCCAGACTTGCAGTGGTGAAATCAGAGGATTGCTTCCAGGCAGTTGAATTTATTTATGTCCTATCCCCCCTGCCTGCCCTCAGCATCACACTGGAAATAAGAGGGGGGAACTATTTGGAAACAATTGATGTCTGGGGATGGATGTTCTTTGGCTTCTGTGATTTGGACCAATCCCTGAGCTGATGCCTTAGGAGTGGATTTAACCAATGCTGTAATCTTTTGGCACCTGTTGCAGTTTTTGGCAGTGGCACGGGACAGCTTTGATTGCACTGTAGCTAGAGTAGTGAGCATATGTCTAATGCCCATCCCAGAAAGAACAACCTAGTGCCCTTAATGCCTTTCCTATTGTTTTTCTTCCACTTTCTCTTCTCTTATTCATCAAGCTGCTGTTAGTAGTTATCATTGCATGCAGACAAGCACCCAACAATACCTTCAAAGCAAATAAATCAAGGATAAAGCAAGAGAACAGGAACTGGGAGAGTTCTGTATTATCAGATTCCAGCTTCTTTTTGCATTTGATTTTGAGTTGGTTTTTGGCCCTGAATCTTTTAGAAGTGTGATAAACAAAGGACTCCAGGCAAAATGAAACATGTGCAAGTGTCTGAGATTTAATCAGATGAGGCATATTTGGGTTTATAAATATGTTATCAAAATAACCAAGTATGTATCTTCAAGGAGAGGGTTCAGTGGACCCAATAAAGTCTCTGCCTACATGTCTCTGTGCTGATGGTACATCTGTAAGTGGCAGCAGTCCAGCAAAGCTCTTAAGTGCATGCTTAACTCTAAGCATAGCTTGGCTACAGCAATGTTGCTAACTTTGGCATGTGAGCTTTTATACGTTTGGGGCATTCACATGCCTAGTGTGAAGCACATGCTTGTGTACCCTTTTGGATAACTCTTTCTTGTGTCCTACAGGCCTGGAGCCAGGGCTATGAGTCCAATTTCCACCTTCAGTTTCCTGCTCCTGTAGAAGGTATTGAAGATGACTTTAGGGCCGTATGTCACCTACAGCTCTGAGGTTTTTAGCTTTCATTTGGAGATCACTGAAACACAGAGGTACAAACCCCTCTTTGTTATATTGTGAAACTGACTGAAACCGCGTTACATTATGAAGCTGACTGATGCTGTGTGTACTTTACCTTTCCTGGTGCCTTAGAAACAGTCCAAGGATGCCCAGGGATCTCTTGGACACAGTCTAAAATCTGCTAACCAAAGTGTGTTTTTTGTTTTTCTGAAGGTGTCTGTCTGTAAGCCACCAGAGCAGTTCATTAGGCTCTGATGGACAGACCCATTCTTAGAGATTGGATTAGTAGGTTTACATAATGAGATTGTCCATAAAGGCCCCTACTGTTTTAAATAACTATTTAAAATACATTAGCAGTACAGTCTGTGCAGAATTTAGTGTTTGCTGGAAATGACTCCAAGTAACCCATGCAGAACTGTGGCAAAGGCAGAGAGCATAGTGAAAAAACTGGCATCTTCAGATATTCCCACTGCTGCATCACAGTGTGTGTGTTCATAGTGCCTGACAGCCTGAGAGTTAGGTATGTTAAACTGATCATTGTGTTTGCTGGCTTGTGTAGTTAGTCTTGAGAGCTGGGGTGGTTAGATTTGAAGAGAAAGTTCTCTGGTTCTTCCGATTGTTCTTGAATTACAACTCAGTTTTGTCATCTAGAAAGTCACTAGAAGATCTTAGGCTTCCTATCTACCTACAGATTTCAAGCAAGAAGAGCATCAGTAAAGGCAGCTCAGCAGATAAAGCTCTCAAATGATAAATAAGGAGAATTTAACCAAGTATAATTTAATATATATAATATATATATAATCCTAGCTGTCACTAAGTGCCTCTGTCAATATACCTGGCTTAGGAAAGGAAAAATAAAAAGGGAAAAGAAACATTCCATCAGTTACAAACAACTGGACTTATAAGTAAAGTCCAAGCAAGCAAACTCTGGTGTGTGCAGTTCAGAGTCCACCTGGATGTTTCTTGGACTACCATCTGCATCAGAAAGTTGCTGGACAAATAACTCTGATTCTCTCCAGTAACTTCTTGGTATGCCTGAGGTGGGATTCCAAAAGAGGCATAGCTGGCAAGCTGTGTTTTGTTTTCACCTTCTCCAAAGCCTGTTTGTATTACAGGGATCATAGTCCATCTCTAGTGTTTGGTACCTGTAGTCATTTATTTTAAGCAAGTTAATTTCTTGGAGATCATAAGAAATCCAGATGGGGGAAAAATATCCTGTTGTGAGAAAGTTCTTATCTGGTGCACTGAAATAATTGAAAATGGCTTTCCAAATATTCTAAAGAAGTCCACTTATGGGCTAAGACCCAAACTTCCTGGTGGGAATGGGAGTGGAAAAGACAGCAAATGCGAGTTTGAGAAACACTGTAAAATATCTTTGTCCAGCTTTTTGCCCCTGGAGAAGGAAGCGAGGAATTTAGAAAGCAGCACATGTGACAAATGCTGATCAAGATGCATAACACATTACTTAAAGATGCTCTGTAACCATGATGTTCTGTGTAATAAAAGAATGTGAATGGAATGGAAGAGGAACAGTCCAGATTTACTGAAACCACATCTGTAGCCTCATCACTCTCACATGATGTAAAGAGGTCAACAAATTCCTGCCAGTTCCTGGAATATTCCTAAACGTATTTCTACAGTGCAAAGCAACATCAGATTAGGGAGCCCTCAGGTTATCTCTAAGTGAGTTGGCATTTCTGTAGTAGATTACCACACAGGGATACTAGTTTCAGTGCCAGAAGTGGTAAAGCTCTGTTACTGCCATCCATAGTTAATTAGCTCGGGTGTCATACCAAGCAAACATGGCTGTATTGCTTCTGGTTGTGCAGCTAAGTTAATTGAGGCTGGCTTGGGGAAATTTGCTCCAGTGTGCAGCACAGACATACCCAGGAATGCACTCCTATTGTTGACTGAATACTGTATTTTCTCATAAATGTGGCAGGAGTATAATTGCAGGGTGGAAAAAGAAGGCCAATATACATTCACTTCACTTTAGAAACGAAATTAAACCTTTGACTTAACTTACTTCTATACCAGCTCCCTGCAGGCATTTCTACAGGCTTCATTAGAGCCAACCTAGGGGCCATGGAAAAGGTCTTACAAAAGACTAGCCAGGAAGCCAGTCACAGTCCCAGATCCTGCTGCTACAGAATACAGTCTGCCTCTTGGCACCTCGGCCTTGCAGCTGCCAGGCACTCTCCTTATGTGGTCACTGGTGTTGGCTCTGGGGCTGGAGCAGATAGATGAGGAGGGCTGAGAGGGAACACATTCATCACTGCCAGCAGTGAGTGGAGGCAGTGCCAAGTCACTATGTAACTAGGCACTTGTGCCAATTTGCTCAGTAATTGGATTGCTATTTGAAAAATTAAAGTGCTGTCTAGAAAATTCAAACCTTTGCCTTTATGAGGTTTGCAGCTGAGAGGCTGAGCAGGAAGAATGGAGGGGATCAAATGTAGGTGTTTAAGGAGAGCAAATGTAGGAGGTAATTTGATTACTTTCCAAAGTGTTACACCAGCCTCAGAAGCAGCCTCTCTGTACCAGAGAGACAAAGAGCAAGGCACAGTGCAGTGGAAAGCTGCAATGTTATGAACAAACTGTAACCTGGTGCTTACTAAGGAAAATCACTGTGGACTTGTCAGCTGAAAGCCATTTGTATAAAGAAAACATGTAATTAGAGGGAAAGGCTTGATATACTTGCTGCATTTTCCTTAAGACAAAACCCTCTTAATTGGCCATTATCTTTTCAGTTTTTTTCTGAGCCTGCAAATTAGTTGCTTCTGTCTGCTTTATACATTGCTCTCAAATACCTGTGCTGAACAAATCTGATGTGCTAATATTAAGCATAAATGATCTTGAATTACCCAGCTACAGAGAGAATTTCTGATTGAGAAGTATGCCCATGCCACAAGCCATTTCTCCTTCCCCTGAAGTCAAATTCAGACCTTGCTTTGACTTTGGTACAAGCCTAATTACATCCAAAAATACAGCTACCTAAACAGTCCTTCAGGCATTTCATTATTACTTGCAGTTGAGCTCACTGGCCACCCTTATTCAGCTGAAAACTTTGAGCATATGGATATGGTGGATTATAAATTGTTCCTAACATAATATTTGTAGTTTAAAGTATAGTGCGGTTGCTAGTAGGTATATAAAAGTAGTGCCTGTGTTCTTCATCACTGTGAGCGGAAACTCAAGCTGGAAGCTCTTTATCTAAAATAATAAAAAGTAAAAATCTATAGCCTCATAACTGAGGAAGAACTATTTGGAACCTCTGTGAAATGTCTGATTATTTCTCATGGGCTCAGTCCTGGTAGAATGAGGTTAACACATGTCAAAGCAGAGGCAAAGAAAATTTGGGGTTGCATTTCTGCCCCTAGATGGAGTACTCTGCACACTGTTTTTTATTTATTTATTTTTTTTTTTTAATATATTTTGAGAGAATGAAGCTGTGTTAGAAGCCTTGAAATGCTTCTTGTTCTGAATTCCCTTTACAGTGTATCAAGTGCTGCCTATTGGGAGTAGACTAACTGGGTCCTGGAGATCATTTAGAAGAGAAAAATCAAATTAGGGATTGTTTGTATAATTGATCGGTTGCTATAAAGGCCACTGCACTTTCTGAGCGTCTCCTGTTTGCCAGTTATTAGTAGATCTATCCATAAAAAACCAAGAAGCCTGTGCTTTACAAAGTGTCACTAATTACTATGAAACATCTGATATTTGCAGCTTGCAGGGCTGAATGTTTCTGTGATTTTCATGGTATTCCCTCCTCATGGTATCCTGTGAGTACCATGGTAACCTTAACCGCTTGTAAAACATTTTAATAGTGACCACTGTAATATAGAGGTTGTGTGCAAACAGCATGCACCATTGCTTCAGAGGTGTTTGCAACACTTTGTTTTTGTCACAATCAGAGTAAAATGTTGCCAGATTTCCAGAACTGCATCCTAAACTTGCCAAACAGGGAGCTGAGAGTCAGTTCTCCTCTTCTGAAGCTTCTGTCTTTGATCACCTCTGGAGTTTCATTGATACATTCCTACCCAGCACTCACAAGTTTAGAGAACCATGGCTCCAGAGAGCAGAGAGTTGCTTGGGGAAAGCATTTGGCTGCAGATGCTGTTTGTGGGGTGGGTGTCTGATTAGAAGCCAGCTTTTGAAAAACCTAGATTGTTTTGTGTGAGTGAGTGAGAATTCAGCTGTAGGCTCTTAGCTCAGGTATGCTCACATGTGGGCTTTTGGGTTAGCCCACTGTAACAGGAGGGACCAGCTGCAGTGTTTGTCCCTGGACTAGGAGCTGAATTCCTGCAGAAGCCAGGATTTTGGTTTGGACCTTTTTAGATATGATGTAAATGTCAGCAGCTTCCTAACAACTGTTCTTGAAACTCGGAGCAGAATGTTGGAGCAGACTTAGGGAATTGCACAAGGTATCCCTTCTCAGAACCAAAAGAAAAAACCCGACAAAACCTAACCCATCTGACTAGAGTCCTGAGAAATACTTTCCAGCTCTCAAAGAAAGAAAGGGTCTTAATTCAGATTTGCCGGAATCATCTAATTAGTCTCTTTAATGCCATGCACCTTATAGTCTGTGCCACCGGATTTGTCCTATAAATGAGACGATGGGCTAATTCATCTTGGCAGCAGTAAACAGACCTTGTGATTGTCCTCCTTACAAACACCGGCCTGCTTTTAGTTAAATGCTTTGCCTAAGCCTGTGTCCTTGCTCCCTCCCCCACAAGCTCCCCCTTCCCCTTTTCTGAGTGCTGCCTGTGCTTCTTGCCCTCCTCCTTCCCCACCAACCAACCCAACCCACCCCGTCTCACACACAGTGACATACCTCACACATTTGCCACTGCTAACAACAACCTGTCAACTCTTTCTTTGCACCGTGCTAGGCGCCCTTTGTTTCTGCAGCCCAGCAAGCCTTGCAGCTGTTGTCCGAGGCCTGCTCCGACAGCCTGTGATCAGTCAGCTGCAAAATCCTCCCTGAACAACTCGGTATTCACAGCTCTAATCGGGCCAGCGGACTGTTTCCTCCTCTCTTGCAGTAAATCTTTATCGCTTGCACTCTGCTCGTCAGTTAGTGGCGCCAGCTCTTTGGGCTGCTCTATCCCTTTCCCATACTCTGTGGGGCTGTGTGCTCTGAATGATAACTCCAGCCTTGTTTAGCCTTGCTGCTTGCCTCAGTACTGCAATCTACATGTTGGGAAGGGCCAAATTCCTGCTCCCTCCCCACCTTCTAAGTTGTATGTACATCAAGTTTATATCTCTGCAAAGGTGAAGAACTTAAAGGCTCCCTCCCTTTGCCTATTTCATACTTTAACCAAACAAGTTAATTCTGTGATTTTCTTTCTGTTTCCCCCCCAGAAGGCTGTTGTGCTTCTGTTAAAGAGCTGTCTTTGGGAGGAAGATGAGGGTGAGCTGCCTGGCCTGGGGAAGCTGGTGATGACAAGGGAAGCCCTGGGGAAACTGGCACAAACCTTAATTTGATCTCATGCCCAGGGCTATTAACCTTCTTCCTAATGGTCTCCCTCACGGACGGAAACACATTTCCCTCCATCCTTTCCCTGACTTGATGCCATCTCAGTCTTTTAAAAGATTTACATCAAAGATGTTGAGTTGTAAAACAGATTTTTAGGAAAAAAAGGATCTAAGTTGGCTTTTTTAGTACCCCAGCTGAGTTGAAGAGAGTCCGTGGAGCTTTTAGGGGTGAGCTGTGGAGTTGCTGAGGATTTATACTTGTGGAGCTGAAAGCACAACCCAACCTGTGCCTGTTGCTGCTTATGATACAGCATGAAAACTCCTGCCTCCTTGGCAAAACATTGTGGGGTTTATTTCCCCATGTGCTGTGTTTGGGCCTGGGGCTGGAGATAAGCATGTAATTAAACCTCAGTTGAACAGCACATTTTGCAAAGAGACTCAACTAGCTTTTAAGCACAGTTTGCTGTAGATTAGTTTAACAAATTATTTAGGTTAGTGGGGGTTATTACAGTTTATGAAGAACCTGGAAGCTCTTGTCTGACCACTGGCCTGAGGACCAAACAAGTAATGGGTTTTGCTCTTGTCTCTGAAGCTTGCTGTGGTATGGTTATAATTCTGTGTTGCTTGAAGTAATGTTAGAAAAATGTCCTAGAGAGGCAAGTTCAGTCATTCTTCATTTTTGCCCAGACCTGCAATGAAGACTGTATTTCTCTTCTATTTAGATCCTTCTGGAAGAGGACTTGTTCACGGCTGTGGGTTGAACTGTATGAGAAGAATTTGAGAACAGCTTCTCTTTTCCCTGTTGTGAATTGAAGGTAGACTTGACTTAGATCTCCTTATGCATCTGGATGCATATATGAAGAGCAGTATATTTTATTGTTCTGCTTTTTTATTTTCAAGGAGCAGTGCCAACTTTTTTCTTAGCTCCTCCCACATTTGTCTTCTAAGAAAGTGTCAGACCCCAGCATCTTTCTATTTGAATTTTCCCCCCTGAGTTACTGATAATATGTTTACACATTAATTCCAGTTTAAAATAGTCTTTTAGTCTAGGAGTTTCCTTGTCTGATTTGCCTCAGACTTTCCAGAAAAATTCTACCTTGGCATAATGTTTGCACCTGTGAAAGTTCAAAAAAATCAGTTTAGCTATTGCTAAATGAGGAAAGGATGCTGCCAAAATTGAGCTTATGATGAAAAGCTAGTTAAAGTATGACTAAATTAATTTATTTATAATTATTCGGTAATATTAGTGTTTAATAAGTCTCATAAAGAAAAAAATATGACTAAATGAATTTTATATTGCTTCTAAAAATGGATGTTTGTTTCTTCTTTGGCTGCTTAGGAAAGCATGCTTCCTTCTAACCTATCGTGTTTAATGTTGTAAGCCACTTCTTGTGTACAAATTTCCTGTGCATCTTGAATAAGACCATGTAAAAGATGAGCAAAGACTGAGGGGAAAAACTATAAACGGATCCATGTGACTGCCTCTTCTTCAGATTTCTCCCTGCTCCTCACTTAAGAAGTTTTAGAGGGAATGCAGGGCTATGCAGTGTTTGTTAAAGCTGATGGAATATCTTTGTCCCGTGGGGTATTTCTTTAATCAATGTTTCTTTATCCCATTAGGTCATCTCCTCTTTATTTATTTAATTATTTGTCTGAAGAAAAGCCTTGTTCTGTATGTTTTCATGGATCCTGACTTCTATTCTTAGAATTATGGGCTGATCACTTCCTCTCTTTTCCTCAAATTTTCTGTCGTTTTATCTGTTTTAAGTGCCAGAGCACAAAGATAATCCCAGCTTAGTTCTCTCATTTTCCCCAGCAGTTCCCTCCTCCCCTTCCCTCCCTGCAATGAAAAAAATGAAAGGTCTCATGGTCTTACAGATTTTCTTTATGCTTATTTTGGCCTATTTGCAACCCAAATACATCATCATGCTAGAAGACGGCTCTCTAAGGCTCTTGGATCAATTAAAGGTAGCCCTATTCATTGCCAGGACAAACCTTTGCCTATTAACTCTTTCAAAGGGCATTTGTCATCGCAAATAGCTGTGAATGCCGTCTGGGTTTGTTGATTAAAAAAAGGTATTGTTTTAAGGCTGCTGAATATCTTAAGTAGTTGTAATCAGAGGGTAGCTTGTGTCTGTGAAGTGATACAGTTACCTTTCACCTACTTGCTTTATTTTCTGTGGTTTTTAAAAGAAGAAACCCCAAAATGTCCAATGCAATCCAAACATCCTGGTTTTAGGGTACAAAAGGAGTGCACTTGCTGATCAAACTATAATTTATGACATGGTTTTGGCTAGCCAAAGATTTCATGTGGTAACCCAGAACACTGTCAGCCAAGAGCGAGGAAGTGGAGCAGCACTGCTTATTGCCAGTGAGCATCATCCTTTCTTCCCTCACAAATCCAATGTCTATAGCCTGGAAATGCAGAAATCCACCCCAGTTCTCCAAGCACTTGCATGTGTGCTTATGTTGAGCGCATGAATCGTCAATTAGTACAGGTTTATACAGCACTGTTTGGCACATCAAGGTAGAACAGGGTAATGTCTTTTAGAGCATTTAAACATTTTTGTAGTTCATTTGCCTCTATTGCCATCTCCAGTGATTTGAAGCTATTTATGGATGTATACCAAAGCTCTGGTAAATTGGCTTAGCTGGAAAAACGTCTTTTCTGCTGTTCCGTGGATCAAAACATTTCTTTCAGTAGTTAATAACATGAATCTGTTTCCTATTTAAAGAGACTTTTGAAAATTAGAGTTGAACACTTTTGCTTGGGCTTCATGGAAAATTTTGTTTGTGCTTATTGCTTTCTTTTTTATTTTCCTGAGAAAACAACATAAGTTATATTTCCCCCTAAAATATTTCACTCAAATCCAGTGGTTATTTATGTGCCTATAATGGAGAGAACCCTTCCAGTCACATGCCTTGATGGTGCAGCATCATTTGACCCTCACTCTCTGAAGGTGCATTTCCAGAGAAGGTGATTTGAGGGGTATCATAGAATCATAGAATAGTTAGGGTTGGAAACGTGCTTTTCTTTCCATTTGTGCAATTATCTTCTTACAGTGAGGCAAAAACAAATCTTACACTAAGTCACACTTGGTAGAAGTGTGTACTTTTGTGCTTGAGTAAGACAGTAAATACAGTGATAAGGTACTTTTGACAAGGGCATGTAGTGACAGGACAAGGAGGGGAATGGCTTTAACCTGACAGAGGGGAGATTGAGATGAGATCTTAGACAGAAGCTCTTCACTGTGAGGGTGGTGAGGCACTGGCATGGATTGCCCAGAGAAGCTTCCCTGGCAGTGCTCAAGGCCAGGTTGGACAGAGCTTGGAGCAACCTGGTCTAGTGGAAGGCATCCCTGCTCATGGCAGGAGGCTGGAACTAGATGAGCTTTAAGGACCCTTCCAACCCAAACCATTCTATGAGTATGATGTATGATAGTAAATAATTTTTAGGTTGTTTCAGTATGGGAAAAGGAGGGGACACAAATGGTGTCTCAAGAGGAGTCCCCCTTCTCTGGGACAAAAATGTCCTTAGAAAATACCTGACAAATTAGCCATGTATATCAAATTGTTTTTGCAGTTTGGTCATCAGGAAAGCAGGGCAATGCCATGTCTGGAAACCACCAGGTAAATTAATCCTAAACACTCATGCTCAACCTGTGGTTTGCTTGATGAATTTTATTACAGGAAGTGCATGCATGCACATGCATGGATTTGCAAGGTAAGATGGCAGAGGCATGGACATGCAAGTGATTTTCAGTCTCTTCCAGTGAATAAGTGTACTAGACAATACATGGCTTGAAGTTTAGAATATGTTTATGACTTACCTGTTTGGTTTTTTGTTTTTGTTTGGGTTTTGTTTGTTTTTTTTCAGAATGTGCCTAGATTCTGCATGAAGTATTTTTTGTGAATACTTTATCTCCTTTTTTTTTTTTTTTTTTTTTTTTTCAATAGAACCATAGAATCACAGAATGGTTTGGGTTGGAAGGGACCTTTAAAGCTCATCTAGTCCAACCTTCAAATAGTTATTTTTTAGTTTTTACAAAACTGCTGCAGAAAACCTAGTTTTGTCTTCAAGTTCTTGTATAGATAAAAAGCCCATTGCCATTTCTATTTTGTCAAAAAGAAGAACCAGTCTGATAAAGATTAAAATCCCAATTCAAGGAAAAGCAAAAACTGAAGCCCATATTTCAGTGTTCTTGTGATTTTGGCACAAACCATTCTGAAATGTTTCTCTGAGATGCTGTCGGTGGCCAAAATAGAATATGCATTTGAGTTGAAGACAGTACCTTCTCTATAGTATTTCTCACTGCACTGCGTGGACATTTTTTTCTCTTGATTCTTAATAAAAAAGTGATGTGCAGGCATCATAGTTGGTGATTTAATTCAATGGTTTATATACTATGGTATCAAAGCTCATTTTGTTGTGGCGATAAATACAGTTCTAATATTTTTTCTTCAGCTTTGTGGATTTTGACACAACTGTGTAGTGTCTTTTCTTCAGTCAGGTGCCTTGGAAATAAATTTGGAGATATAAATATGCACATTTCTCATGTAGCTCTGATGTGCATATGCGTCTCTGTATAATGGTATTGTGTGTCTCGCACTATATAACATTTTTAGGTGTCTGTACAAGTAGGAGATTTATGAAGTGTGACTCATTTTTCCTTCTCCACACTGTTCCAGTGGAAGAGCTCAGTCTGCGATGAGAAAAACTAGTACACGTTATTAAGAATTCTGATAAAGTAGGCTGAATAAATTTGTTTTCTTTGTGAGCCTTAATCCTGTGTTGTATTGGCTTCTTGGACATGGCTAATTTATTTGGAATTCCATTCTGTTCCCGACAGCATTCCTGATTAGCAGTTTGATCACCCGGAGCAAAGTTACATACCAGCTTTCAACTCTTGTAATCTAGCAGTGTAATTTTTTCAAATGGACTCTTTTCTTCCCTTGTTTGACTCAGCTCCCCTTCTTTTTGTGCGCAAAGAGACTTGAAAAATAACAGGAGGACCTGTTAGGAGAATGAAAAACGTGTTCAAAACACAATATAGTTTGCTGAATGCCTGACTCTGCTCTGGCCACAAAGCCTCTGATGCAAAGTTCAGACTAGAATATGGAAACTTCCAAAATCAGAGCTAGTCAGAGCAGCCTGTGCTTATTGTAAATCTGGTGTTGGGTGGCTATCAAAAAGGAGACTTAAGAAAGCAAACGAGTAAGGAGACAAAGCCAAAGCATAAAGCCTAAGCCATGCAAAGCCACACCATTTTTTTTTTTGTTTTTATTTAGTATGATAATAGTAGGTCTGATAATTCGTTATTATTCACATGGTTTTAAATAAACTTAAGGTTGGTTTTTTTTTTTCCTAGTTACACACATACTTAATAAGGACCTTGCTGAATGCAGACATATTTTTTGATCATCTATCTTCATAGTTTCCAAAAACCTGTTAATTTCCAAGTAGACCTTTATAAGAAATATTTCAAATATACCTTTCAAGAAATGTAATTGCATTTTAAAAGAGAAAAACGAGGTTGGGAGCTGTGTCTGTGCAGCATGTGAAATGTTATCCTTGATACGTGATAGAAAGTAAACAGGTTGGGTTTTTTTTTGAGTTTTGTGGGTGGTGTGATACCATCCTCGAGTTCTTTCTGTGGTCTGTATTTTGCCAGAGCACATTTTGCCTATGACATATTGCTGAAACTTTACCCTTGAACTTGTATTTAATAGTTAAGTTTATCACATGCTGGACCTTGCGTGGAAATGGTGGTTGTGTCACTGTTCGTTTCTGTCAATAGTGGCTTAAGCTGTCAAATCAAATGACAGCTAGAAACACCAAATTTAACTGTAGACTAGAGATAGGTTTTGATCTGATCTCTTCTTAGTAGAGCATGGAAGGAGCATTGTCCAAGCGGAGCTTGAGGAGATGCAGCATGTAGCAGCCCCCTTCCATGAGAGCTTAATCTGCCAAAGACATGTCATTACAGATGAGAGGGAACTGGGTTTTCCATCCTGTGTTTGAGGCCCCAGTCTGGTTCTATACACAGTGAGGAGGAAGCAAGGTTTTTAAGTCATGAGAGATCTGGGAATAGGCCAAAAATAGGTGGCCACAGCACTCATCAAAAGACTCAAGCTGTGGTTTTCTGCTTGAGTGCCTTGCCTGGATAATATTTTGAAGAGCTGGATCTGTCTTTCTGGTTTGTTCTGATCTTGTATTTTATGGGTCTGAGAAGCAGCTCTTGGCAAATATTTCATCAGAGCTGGAGCATGTTTTCCCATATTTCTAGATTTGAAAAACTGGCATTTTGGTTGAAATGCTGTTTTGTCAAAAATAATCTTTAGTAGATTGATGTAAATTCTGTTAATTTAGTGGGAGAAAAAAAACCCAACAAAACCCATTGATGAAAGGAGAGCACTAAGAAAGGGTGGTTTAGGGCTAGATCCGTTATGTCTGATTGCATTCAGTGAGAATTCCTTAATTTCCCCAGCAAAAATCCAGAGGTTCTCTCCAACCGAAAAGTTATGCAGCTGAGTGTGAAAACTTAGCAACTTGTATTGGTCTCTGACTGCTAAAGAGAGAAATGGATATGATAATTGCCTGATAATAAGCTATTCTGAACTTGGAAACATAAATTCTAAATATTTATGCTGTTTTTTCCTGCGAGTGGCTAAATACTTTTGTATTTTTCTGTTTGTTCACCATTAGGTGGACTTTTTTTGGATATTAATACATTTCTTAATTAATCGGTATGATTAAATATAATGGCATGCACGTGGTCTATTCTGCTACTTGTAGATCATGTTCTGATCTCACTCCTAGTAAGAAATTCCTATCAATGAAAAAGAAGCAAGATCCTACTGTTGAGCACTGCAGCAGCATATGGAGGTGACAACAGAGTAACAGTGAAAGTCTCATCAAGTCTTGTTTAAAATGCAGATGTCCTCAGGTAATCACTTTTAAGACTGATAAGGTTTTGATCCGTTTCCTCCTAGTCCTTTTCTCACTTTTATTATTGTTTCTTCTATGATCTGTGCTCTTTTCTTGCCTCTAAATCTCACTTTTGACTGTCAGGCCTTTGAGGATGAGCTAGAGCTTTACAAATGCTTCTGATTTTATGCACACTAAAGTAATTCTTAAGAGAAGAAATATGTAATAAATGAAGTCTCTTATTTCTGTTCTTGTGTTTTCTTGATCATGGCAGTAGGCATATGGAACTGACTGTAGTGGGAGGAGTATGTTTGCTGGGGATTTTCCAGTAGAAAACCAGTGGGGGAGGTGTTTGCTTTCCTTTGTTTCAATGCAACGTTGAATGATCTTGATATGTGCATATTAACACAAGTTATTTGAAACAGCAATTGACTTTGTCAGATTTTGTCCTCTAAAGGTAGGAATACGTTGATTTAGCCCCTTTGAAGTGGCATTTTGTTTTCAGTGTGACTTAGAATTGCTTGTTCAGGAGCTTTCACGTATGTAAACTGTAGCAAGGTGCCTTTTTGGCTCTGATAACTATAGGAGGCACGTGATTCTGAGAGATAAGTGCTGGTCTTGGGTTTTGCTCTTTTTCTTAGCAGTGAACTGAGAACTTCGTTAGCCATTCCAACACCTGCAACTCTTTGCCTTTTTCTTTTGTAGATGTCCTGACTTCTGAATATGTGGTAAAAACAGTAAGTCAAATAGCCTATTTTTTACCTCTAATATATAATAGTGCTTTGGGTATATTTCAACTGATGATAAGAGTGGGTGTTTTGTGATTGTTGTTGTTTGCTTTGTTGCTTGTAAATTCACTTGATAATTGTAAGATTTTAGGAATGGAGTGATATTTTAGGAGATAGACTGCTTTATAGTTGGAACTAGAGAATTAGATGTGAAATCTGTTGCCTTACATTTTAAAGGTCAGCAAGAATGCATAATATCTTTTTTTACCCTTCATTGGGCACTGATTACCAAGGCAATTAATTATGTGATAATTTAAAAGCAAAATACGGAACCTAGACATAGTTTCAAATGAAAGGATTTTGATAAACTTTTATAGCAGAAGTAATAGTGATGGTTACACAATGAAAAAATACGTTAGTAATAAAATAACACCCATCAGGAATACTGTTCTATTGTGCCATTGTTCTCTAGAGGTATGATTAGCTGCAAAACGATTGTAGCAAAATAAACTCTGAACAGAGAGGATGCTTTTATGTGTGAGACAGCATTCGTTCTTCAGAAAGGCAAATCATAGAAAGTAGTGCCAGGTATTAGGAACATCTGTTGTGTGAAAAAGTAGATTTTGGGAAATCCAATTAAGTGATCATCAGCATCTAGGCTTTCATAGTGCTCTTCCTCACTCACTGTCAAGCTACTTCACAAAAGAGGGAAGAAAAACTCTCCATATTAAGCTGCATTTTTTAAACTCTAGCCACCCAGTGTTTTTATCTGACATGTAGATTCGTCTTACTTACGCTGTGCCATTCATTTTCTGTGGGAGGAAATCTTTCCTCAGAAGTGAAATTTAAGCAGGAAAGCACTCTCCTTCCATCTTCAGCAACTGAAATGCAGTATTCCTTTGTGTGAATAAATGGAGTACCTACGAAGAGTGCCAAGTTGACAGCCGTGGCATGTGGAGCCATAAACCTACTATTGAGCAGGCAGCCGTCGTGGAAGCTTACCCGGCTTTGTCAGCCTGTCCCAGGCAGAGCCAAGCACCAGGTGTGAGGGTTATGCAGTTTCTGTTCTGGCTTTGACACCTCTTGGGCAGTGCTGGAGGTGGCATAGCTGAGAACCACTTGTGAGCCAGGGAGGAGACACCTGTTCACTTGGCACTGGAGTGAACCCCCAATTCATACTTCATGTGCCCTTAAATAACCACCGGGCTTCTCACTGCCAGCAGATTTAGCTGGAGCCTGATGGCCAAGGCATAAGATATGCCGAGTTACCTGACAGTCCCATTGAACTGTCATTGGCTGTGCCAGGGGAGGTTTAGACTGGATATTAGGAATGATTTCTTCACAGAGAGGATGTTCAGGCATTGGAACAGGCTGCCCAGGGCAGTGGTGGAGTCACTGTCCCTGGAGGTGTTATCACACCGTGTAGACGAGGCCCTCAGTGACATGGGTTAGTGGGTGGCCTTGGAAGTCTTGGGGTAAAGGTTGGGCTTGATGATCTTAAAGGTCCTTTCCAACCTGGCTGATTCTATGATAATATTGAAAATGGTAAAATCCTGTTGGTGGTTGTCAGTGATGCTGCTTGAGAGTGGACAGCAGGACAGCACCAGGGTAAAGGAAGATGGTTGTCACAAAAGGTGCACTGTCAGGTATAGCAATCGCATCCATCCAGAGGAAACAGACACACAGGTGTGTGCTTTCTGGAAAAAGGCATATCTCATTGCCTCAACCAAGAAATTACAGCTACAGAATGAGACAGTTGCCCAAGTGAGTATGTACAGTAAAACCCTGGCTGTGGGCTCACAGTGGTTGTAGTGTAGCAGATAAAGCCACCAAACAATTTGTCAAACTGTTTTTCCTTCTTAAATCCCTTTCAGATGAAGTGAAGATTTCCTTTCTTCTCATCTGTGTGGATATAAGTTTCTTTAAAAAGCAGGTTAGAGAAACAGCTGTCAGGAATGGCATAGTTGATCTTGCTTCAGGGCAAGCTGATAGACCTTTGGGTCCCTTTCATGCTTTTTTCCTATAACTGGAGGTGGCCCTAGTAACATCTCTGTGTAAATGTTTGTTCTCTCTTGCCTGCTGCGTTTTTTCAGCAACATCTTTGCTAGTTGAAAGGAGTAGTCCCTGTAAACTCAGCATCTTTTGAAGTCTGTAGGTATAAAAAGACACTCATTGTTCAGTGCACCTCCACAGATTCCTTCTTAATCCTGATTGTGTGTACTTATCCCTTGGTTGAGCCTTCCCCTGCAGAAGAATTTGAGTTGATTCACATTCCTTCATAAAAGCACGTAGGGTAATTCATCACACTTTCTTTCTTTTTAAGCAATCTGATTAGTTGTGACACTTTCCAACTCCATGAAAAAAATCCCCGTAGTAGTTAAGAGCACCCATTAGTGTGAACAAACTCCTGAAACTCCTCAAAGTATTTGCTTTGCCATGCCATTTAACTGTTTACAGTGCCCGGAACTTTGCTTCTGATAGACAGTCATAAAAAGGAACAGACTTAATTTTTGTGTATAAAAATTTATCTGTGTTGCCCTTGTAGAACATGCTGTAATCTCGTGAAGTTACCCAATCAGGACAAATTTGACCAGCAAATGGTACTTTAAGAGAATACTGACACTCAATATTTAGGTATGACATTTTGGTTCAAGTCAGAGTTCTGACAACTGGGGAAGCAGTCCTGACACTGTGCTATTGCTTGGACCTTGTCCAAGTCATTTCACTTCACATTTCATCTTCACATTTTTGTCTTCACAACTCTACTTGCCGAGGTCCAGTTCATGAAGTCCAGGCAAGGTTCAAACATCTATACAAGTTCCTTGGTTTCTTCTTGAACTGGTTCCTAGAGATTGAACTTGTTCTAATAGGGGCTTGGCTTCAGCAAGGATCTCGAAGTGTTCCTGTACCTATTCCCTGATTTTAAAGGAAAAAGAATGTAAAATTCACAGAGCTTTTTCTCTGACAGAGGCTTTAAGTTCTTTTTAGATGGAAAGTGTGGTTTCTGTGGAAAGGAGCTTGCTAGTTGAGTATGTTCAAAAAGTGTTCAAAAAGATCTTAGCTGTTCCGGTAATTATTCATTTCATCAGACCATCTATATTTAAAGTGAACTACACTGAGTTCTTTCCTATAATGTCTATTTCAAATAATGCTGCTTTACACTTGGAGAGCCAAATAAGGAAATAGAACAGAATCTCACAGGAGTTTCTTTCCCTTTTATTTCATATAGCTCAGAGACTTGCTGTAACGAAAGCCTTTCTTTCTATCAAACCTGTTTAACATATTCAACCAAACAAACTATCTCCTAAAGAAAGCAGGAACATTTTTTTATGTGTGCCTTGCTCCAGCACTGGCTCTTGAGGACATTTCTGCATTTATCAATGTACTAAATGAGGGATTTTGGACAGCTTCTATGTTCTGATTTGTTTTGTTGTGCCTTTCTTTTCCTCCCCCCTCCCTCCCTTCTTCCCCTTTTAATTTGTCTAGGAAAAAAAAAGCAGCTCCTCCAGTGTTGTTTCCTGCAAAGACCATTCTTCAGAGCTTGTTGGACAGCGCAGGGCTCTTGAAGTGATAGCTAATTGGTGAAAGAAAGGCCCTAATTGTCTTGAGGGAGCTGGAAAGTGCTGCGTGTGCTGCTGAAAGGGACTAGGGAGAAGGTGCCTGGTTTCGCCAAGCAGCTGCTGCTGGAGATGTTTGGAGATTACATCAGCACTGGAAAAAAGGGGCAAAAAAAAAAAAAGGAGAAGAGAGAAGTCCAACTTCACAGAGACTGAGTTTATGGAGGGGTTTTTTCCCCTTCCAAAGGTCTTCTGACAATACTGTCATTGTCAATATAAGAGTTGTTAATTCTTTATGAATAGCACATGGGGCCTCTTGACTAAATAGTACGTTACATGTCCCAAATCTGTCAGCTGGACTCTTCTCTCACATGCTAGTGAGATCACTTTGGTTGGAATGCTACAGGAATTGCTGGGCTGGCCGCACAGAACTGAATACTGCATTTATATAATTAGACCTCCCAGATTTTTATATTTTGCATTACCTCATTATTTTAGCTTAAATATGGAATCAGCCCTTTTGATGATTTTACTGGTTGTCATTATATTAGTACGGTTCATTTTGTGGTCTTGTCTTAGTGCTTATATAGATTATAAACTGTCCCGAAGGTTTCCTGACACAAGAAAAGAGGACTAAGAGACTTCAAAAGGCTCTTTGGGATTTCAATTGACAATGTGGGGAGCTGGATAAGGTAAATAGAGCTAGAGCAGATTTTACCTTGGGATCTGATGAGAGAGAAATGACCTGTTGAGCCTGCAACAGAAGTGAAAATTCTTCAGAAAGCCTCATGCTGACAGAGGGGAGAAAAACTACAACTGATTGAGTCAAATAACTTCCTATCAAACTCAGGCATGAATTTGTTGTTGGGAACAGACTTGTGGACTTGTGCCAAGTAAATGCTCTGGACAAGCTGGAAGGAATCCTATTACTGGGCAGTCCAAGACTGCCAGTGGCCTGGTCTTGATCTGTGGCACGTGATGGTGTGCTGCCTGCTGGACTGACTGCTGGTCTGTACGTTGTCAGCTGCACAGCCTGCCTGGATGCAACAACTGACAGCTCCTGAAGGAAGCTGAAGATCACTGGCCAAACTCAGTACCCAAGTGCCACTGCGTGGACTTGCAGGAATGGCTTTTTACCTGACTGGCTGGTTCATTAAAATTCTTTGTGGTTCCTCCTGGTCAGTTGGATCTGAAGATGACTGAATGTTTTGAACTGACTCTGACCTGCTGAATAATCACATTTCTTAGCAAGCATTATATCTGAATGCCAGAAGGAGCTGGCTACCACTGGAATAGTCTCTTTCATGTAAAACTCATCTGTGCCACAGAGATTGTCTGACTCTAGCTGTGCTTCAGCAGCAAGGAGGACACATGACAGCATGGCATGCAGTGAGTTTTGATTCGAAAGTCTTGCAAGGTACCTTCACTTCTAGCCTTTAATAAGGAGCTAAGACACCGAAGGATTTGGCTGCTTTCCCAAGGCCATAATGACTTAAGATATTTTGGTTAACTTGTCTTGCAAAATGAAAGTTCCAAGTGAACTGTCTGCTCTCAAATAGATGTTATACTAAGACAAGCATCTGAAAATCTTCCTATATATACAGCTCAATTTAACATCTGCTTTTAAGAACTGTATTTTTCTACAGTAAAAGTAGGAAATCTGTATTGCCTTGCATGAGAGATGCAGTGTCCTTGTCCCAGTCACCTTTAAAACATATTAAAAAAAATAAAGAGTCGTTTTGGGGTGGATAATTTTGTGTGTCATCTAAAAGTGAAAGTTGCCACCTCAGAACCTGGCTTGTGTATTTCTTGGTATCTCACATGATGACATCAGAGTTTAGCTTGGGTAAAAGCCTATGTTTCTGGTCCATTCATGACTCACATTCCCACAGGCTTGTCTTGTTGGTAACTGTTAATCAGCCCTTATCATTTTGTCTTTTGAAGCCTCCTTAAAATTCAGCCCTGAGGACTGTTACGTATTTAGGCTGTGGAACAGGGTAAATGCCAGGTCAATTGATTTCAGCCTCAGATTTCATTTATGGTGGATGACCAATCTACAAACCAGCCTGTAATGCCTGAAGATGCACATCATTGACCTGAAATTGAGACAGATGACAATAAATTAAATGTAAATGTAACTAACCCCCTTGTCCGTTTCCATGGATCTTAATTTTAGTGATGATTCTGTCCTTTTTTTTTTTTTTTTTGTTTCCCAGCATCAGCAGACCACAAAAGAAGAGTGAAATGTTGCCTACATGATGTGCAGACGTACCTCTGATAATAAGTAGCTGGAAAAACAGGCAGAGTGATCCATTTTTCTTCTTTAAGTTAATCATTGCTATTCTTAGCTGTTGTATGCAAAACGAAGCTTGTACATAAATTGATAGTGTCTTGAAGAAGCAAGTCTTTTAATCCTTTATTTCAATAATGTTGAAATTGTATTTGACAGTGTTATATATTAAGTATTTAAAGAGGTGAAAGTAATGAGAAATGATACAGTTGTGGGTTAATGCCTTTAACATTTGGTGATACACAGAACTGACACTGGTATGGAATTCACAGCTTAGATTTCTTTATCCCTGCAGAGCAGCATCTGAAATTTTCCATGCAAATCAGAGAGCGTGGTCTTGTTATGGACCATATTCTTACAGAGGCTGAATTTTCATTGCTCTGCATGGCACGGTCAGTAAGGAATGTTTCAGAATGTTGTCATGCCTGAGATGTCTTAACCATTCCCCTTATTGACTGTGGGGGAAAAAGAGGGCTGTTACCGGGTGAACTTACTGGTTGGTAGGCTTAGTGAGTACTAGGTGTTTATTCTGTAGCTGATTCCTGTCCCAAAACTCATCCCTGGCCTGATAGAAGGAACAGTCTGTCAGAGGGCTGGTTCTGTTGGGATTTGTCTCTTTAAATAATTTGCTTCGGAGGTTAGGTGAGTTTAGGTGAATTTCACTCTGATTATTGATTTTGATTATTGATTCATTGGTTATTTTGATTATATAAGATTGGTCTGGGCAATGTTTGGCATAATATTGCTCTGCATCCTATACAGGTAAAACTGGCTGGAGCCCTAAGGAGTTTATTAGAACACTGAAGTTTTGAGGCCCATTTAATTAATTTAATAAAAAAATACATATTTTGATTAAAGAATTCCCTGGGATCTTGTTGCCTACTAAACTCCTTATGCATTCAAACTGATTTTAATACTTCTGTGGATTCAGACTGGTTTATATTCAGTGCTGCAGGACCTTTTTAACATGGGAGGCTGCCCTTACAAAATTGGGGCTATCACACCTTCAAGAGTGCAAGTATAAAGGAAGGGACGATCTTTCTCTTTATTCCCGTAGGCATTTGCCCTTTCTCTTCTCATGGAGATAATAAAAATCTAGTCTCTTTATGTGTTGGTCTGGTGTTATGTGAGTGTCTACTAATATATATATCCTGGTGTGATCTGATGGAGCACTGTGCTAAGATGCCTGAATTAAGAGAGAGAGTGGCAGCTCTAGAGCTGAAAGCAATACAGCTCTCTTCCCTCCAGTTTGTGTTAATGTGCCTTGACTAATCTTGGCCCTGAAGCTGTGTCCCTTTGGGACTGTGCCACCGTGCTAAGCCACCGCCGTGCTTCTGCTGGTATTGTCCTCTAGTCAGTACAGGTTGTACTTGTGAACTGCTGCACTGAGCACCCACATCCCCTTTCCATAGCAAAGAATAGAGGTGGTTTTAGGAGCATTCCTTGGGGCTTTGCAAACAACTGGAAATGGCTTCTCTCTGCACCACCACCCAAAAAGCACATCTGGAGTGTGGGGAGCCTCTGGCACTGATAGCATCACGGTATTTCCAGGAGCTGGGGTGCGGAGTCAGAATTCAAAGCAGAATTGGCCTGTGGATTTGGAGGGAGCTCATCTGGAGCCAGCTTCTGTTCTGCCTTCCACCTAAAGTAGCCACATTTAAGGCTGGAGTTATTTTTCACTGCAAATGGTGTGATTAGCGCTGATTTGTGCTTCCTGAAGTATCCTCAGAGAATTCTTCTGGCATCTGAAATGGTATCTTCATGATTATTAGAAATTTTGTCATAAATGGATTGGGTTTATGCTGTTATACTCTGATGTAACCATACTTTTTTTCCTTCAGGAAAATATAATAAAAAGTTATTAGTTTAAATAGCAATTATTTAATTTTTTAATGTAAAATTTAGCTTGTGCCTGTGCTTACAAGTGACTTTCTTTTTACTGGTCGGAGTGCAGCAGAATAAAACATTTTGGAGAATAATTGCTTCATGTCAAGTAATTGTAGTTTATTTACGATTCATCCTGAAGCCTGGATTTCAATGGGATTTCAATGGACTTGACTGGAAATCACCTTGGAGTCTTCTAGAATTCGTTCCATTTCATTTACTTATTATATTCATTTAGGTACCTTTAAGAAGGCACTTACATCCCACTGATTTTGTTTGCATTTAAGGATGTATTTAAAAATAAGCCTGTGTTTAATGGCACTGTGGACAGTGGGAATGCAGGTTGCAGTGTGGAGACCCCTTTCAAGACATGACACAAAGGTATGTCTAAAAAATAAAAAAGTAATAGCTAAATAGCTGTGGTGATAATAAAGTCCTTACAAATGTAAAATTAATTGCATTTCATACACATAGATTAAAATCCACTGCATATAAATATATTTTGTATGTATTTATTAATTTATATCATTAACATGCTAAATAGTAACCAAAATTACTGTGTAATTTATTGGGAAGAAACTGTACTTTTTGCTTTAAGACATTATCCCAAAGAACCTCAAAGATGGGGTTAGATTCTGTTCCCATTTATTGTTGGAAAACAAGATTTTTGTGATTCTGCCAACAGACTTAACTGCAGGTTTTGTCTCACACTGTGTTTGTTACTGCAGTACCATCGTAACCAGCAACTGACATGGACCTGTTAAGGCACTACTAAAAGCAGATATGTAATTACAGAAGCTTATGGGCCACTTGTTAAAGTGCAGTTAAAAAAGCTCTCTAATATTCCACTGTTACTCATAAGAATTTTCCTTTGTGTGAAATGATTTCTTGATTATTTTTTTTCTTGTCTTGAAATCTATATATGTATGTACAATGCATTTATATTTATACATACAAACAGAGAATAAAACTGATGTATGGATGCAGAACTGTTACTGTGATAATGTAATGATATTTATGTTTATAGGATTATGCTGTGGTTTGGTTTTAGCCAGTGTTTTAAACAGAAGTATAGGAGTCTTTATGTAAGTACTGTTTCTCATTCTACGAGTACCTTAGGAAAGTTGTCATGACTTCCATGTCTGAATTTCCTCCTCCAGAAGTTAGTTCGGCATTACAATGTGTGTCCTGGGTTCAGCAGCAGCAGACAGTTTTTCTCCTTCTTAGTAGCTGGTGCAGCGCTGTGGTTTTGACTTTCGGCCTGGGAATAATACTGATAAAGCCGATGTTTTCAGTTATTGGTCAGAATGTTTACCCTGACCAAGGACTTTGTGAGTCTCATGCTCTGCCAGGGAGGAGGAGAAGCTGGGAGGAAGCAGGGACAGGACACCTGACCCAAACTAGCCAAAGAGGTATTCCATACCACAGCACGTCATGCCCAGGGATGTAACTGGGAGCTACCCGGAAGGGCATGTTCTCTTTTCTGTCGGGCTGTTTTCCGGCGGGTGGTATCGTATTCTCTTCCCTTGTTATTTCTCGTGTCATTAT
The DNA here is from genome assembly GCF_963264785.1 of Psittacula echo. Lineage (NCBI taxonomy): Eukaryota > Metazoa > Chordata > Aves > Psittaciformes > Psittacidae > Psittacula > Psittacula echo. The sequence continues at coordinate 21,804,641 of NC_137739.1, read as the reverse complement.
TATTATTGGTGGTAGCAGTAGTGATTTGTGTTATACCTTAGTTACTGGACTGTTCTTATCTCAACCCGTGGGAGTTACATTCTTTCGATTCTCCTCCCCATCCCTCTGGGGTGGTGGTGGGGGGGAGAGTAGAAACTGCGTGGTTCTAATTTACGGCCTGGGCTTAAACCACAACAGTTCTTTTTGGCGCCCAACGTGGGGCACGAAGGGTTGAGATAACGACAGATCTGACCGGAGTGTGTCTAATCGTATTTGTGATAAGCATTCAGTGTTTTGGATTAATAGTCACTCGTCACAATGCTGATTTATTGGCTCTCAAAGTTGTTGTTTTTGACCTCACAGTTTCAATATGCCGTAGCTTACTTAGAGCCGGTATTTGCTGTGTTAGTGTTTTTCAAGTGTGGGGCTTGGGCTAAGGTTATTGTCTCATTGTATTTTATGGTAATGACTTGTAATACAATAGAAAAATTGATCATGAAACTGATCTGGCTTATGTTCCCAGTTTGGTCACCACCTTTATACTTTGGGAAGTATATAATACAGGTGCTTAGCAATTATACATCTTTTTTCTCCTTCCTGGCTGGTCAACCTATGAAGGAGACATTCTTTTACCCTCCCAGTGCCCCTCCCAGACCGTTTACAGCATCATTTGAGAGGTTTGAAGTTTTTGAATGGCCTTTTAATATTGTTGAGACCTGTTTGCTGATTGTGATGGGGATCACCATGTTGGCACGCATACAGAGTGTGTTTTGTCCACAACCATTATGTCTGATCTCAAGAGTTAAGCAGAGTTGGGTTTGGGTCTTGTCTGGGGTTAGACGACAATATAAGGAGACCGAGAGATTTTCCCCGAGGCTGGACAGCCATGAATGGCAGGGTGTGTGGGATAGTATGGGCAAGTATCTAGGTCAGTGGGCCCCTCCAGTGCTTTGGAATTTCACCACCGAACAACTGCAAAATCCAGAAGAATTAGTAAAACACTTAAATGAGGTGTGTTGTCATCCTGGTCATACCAGAGAGGGACAAATCATGTCAACGTGTTGGGGCTTGGCCTATGCTTACCGGGCCTTGTTCAACCCTATCCAGCACCTTCAAAAGGGAAAAAATGTCCCTGGATCTGAGGATGAAGCAACAGACAGCGCAGCTACTCCAGCTCCGAGCACAGCAGCTACACCACCCCTAGCGACAAGTACAGCCACTACTCAAACTTCGACTGCATCAGACAGTGCAGCTACCCCAGCGACAAGTACAGCCACTACTCAAACTTCGACTGCAACAGACAGCGAAGCTACTCCAGCTCCGAGCACAGCAGCTACACCACCCCCAGCGATAAGTACAGCCACTACTCAAACTTCGACTGCATCAGACAGTGCAGCTACCCCAGCGACAAGTACAGCCACTACTCAAACTTCGACTGCAACAGACAGCGAAGCTACTCCAGCTCCGAGCACAGCAGCTACACCGCCCCCAGCGACAAGTACTGTTGCTACTCAAACCACAGTGATAATGACTGCAGCTAAACCAGAGGACCAATTCGTACCAATATCGATTGCCCCTGTACGCAAGAGAAAAAGCAAAAAAGAGGCAAGAAGGGTGAAGCAAGATGAAGAAACAATGTATTCACCACCCGGGCCACCATCTGATCCGGAGTCATCATCACATGATGAAGAAGAAGAAGAGGTGACTTCTCGACCTTGGACCTCAACTGAGCTACGGAATATGCGAAAAGATTTTACCCGTCAACCAGGGGAGCACATCATCACCTGGTTGCTCCGATGCTGGGACAATGGGGCCGATGGTCACGAACTAGGAGGTACAGAAGCCAAGCAGCTGGGATCACTTGCTAGAGAAGGGGGAATTGACAAAGCAATTGCAAGAGAGAAAAGGTCCCTCAGTCTTTGGAGGCGGCTCTTGGCAGCTGTGAAAGAAAGATTTCCATACAAGGACGATGTTATGAGTCGTTCGGCCAAGTGGACTACTTTAGACAAAGGCATCCAGTCTCTGAGGGAATCAGCCATCGTAGAGATGATCTATCACACCAAACTGAATAACGGGGATATGCCCATAGACCCAGATGACGTTGAACGTACACGACCCATGTGGCGAAAACTTACACGGAATGCACCGTCATCATATGCCCATTCATTGGCAACAGTAACCTAGGGTGACATAGTAACACCAACAGTGGATGAAATGATTCATAAACTCCGAGAGTTCGAAGACAATCTCACCCCTTCCATCATCTCAGCTGTGGAAAAACTGTCCCAGGATGTCAAACAATTGAGGGACGATCTATCTGATTTATCCAGCTCCTCACGTGTACCAACACACGTCTCAGCTATTAACAAAAGACGTCCTATTGTTCGAGAGAGAAGATATAGGAGGCATACACCACGGGCCACCCTATGGTTTTACCTGTGGGATCATGGAGAAGACATGACGAAGTGGGATGGAAAACCTACTTCAGCTTTGGAGGAACGGGTGCATGAATTGAAAATAGGAACAAGGGTCAAGGCTGATCATCCCATGAGAGCTGTGGCTTCAGTCTCTGGTGAGCAGGTTCCCAGATGGAGCGGAAGAGCTGATTTTACTCCAGCTCCTGTGATAACGAAGAATAATCCCTTTCAACACGACTTAGGTGTCCAACGTTGTGATGACTGTTAGAGGGACCCTGCCTCCAGCCAGGTGGAGGTAGGGGACAATCGGATTTACTGGACTGTGTGGGTCAGATGGCCTGGCACATCAGTCCCACAAAAGTATAAAGCTCTCGTAGATACCGGTGCACAGTGTACCCTGATGCCATCAAGCTGTCAAGGGGTGGAACCCATTTATATTTCTGGAATGACAGGAGGATCCCAAGAGTTGACTGTACTGGAGGCTGAGGTCAGCCTGACTGGGAGGAAATGGCAAAAGCACCATATTGTGGCTGGTCCAGCGGCTCCATGCATCCTCGGCATGGACTACCTCAGGAGAGGGTACTTCAAAGACCCAAAAGGGTACCGGTGGGCTTTTGGTATTGCTGCTTTGGAGACTGAGGAAATTGATCAGCTGTCCACCTTGCCTGGTCTCTCAGAGGATCCTTCTGTTGTGGGGTTGCTGAAGGTCGAACAACAACAAGTGCCAATCGCGACCACAACGGTGCACCGACGGCAGTATCGCACCAACCGAGACTCCCTGATTCCCATCCATAAGCTGATCTGTAGACTGGAGAGTCAGGGAGTGATCAGCAGGACCTGCTCACCCTTTAATAGCCCCATATGGCCAGTGCGAAAGTCTAACGGAGAGTGGAGACTAACAGTAGACTATTGTGGCCTGAATGAAGTCACACCACCATTGAGTGCTGCCGTACCAGACATGCTAGAACTTCAGTATGAACTGGAGTCAAAGGCAGCCAAGTGGTATGCCACGATTGATATTGCCAATGCATTCTTCTCAATTCCTTTGGCAGCAGAATGCAGGCCACAGTTTGCTTTTACTTGGAGGGGCGTTCAGTACACTTGGAACCGACTGCCCCAGGGGTGGAAACACAGCCATGGACTGATCCAGACTGCACTGGAACAGGGGCAAGCTCCAGAACACCTGCAATACATTGATGACATTATTGTGTGGAGTGATACAGTGGAAGAAGTCTTTGAGAAAGGGAGGAAAATAATCCAAATCCTGCTGAAAGCCGGTTTTGCCATAAAACGGAGTGAGGTCAAGGGACCTGCACAGGAGATTCAATTTTTGGGAATAAAATGGCAAGATGGACGTCGCCAGATCCCTACAGATGTGATCAACAAAATAACAGCAATGTCTCCACCAACTAATAAGAAAGAAACACAAGCTTTCTTGGGTGCTGTGGGGTTCTGGAGAATGCACATCCCAAATTACAGTTCGATTGTAAGCCCTCTCTATCATGTGACCCGGAAGAAGAACGATTTTAAATGGGGCCCTGAGCAACAACAAGCCTTTGAGCAAATTAAACGTGAGATAGTTCATGCAGTAGCCCTTGGACCAGTCCGAACTGGGCCAGATGTAAAAAATGTACTGTACATAGCAGCCGGGGAGAATGGTCCTACCTGGAGCAGAAAGCTCCAGGGGAGACTCGAGGTCAACCCCTCGGCTTTTGGAGCCAGGGATACAAAGGATCTGAGGCCAGCTATACCCCAACTGAGAAAGAGATACTGGCAGCTTATGAAGGGGTTCGAGCTGCTTCGGAGGTGATTGGCACTGAAGCACAGCTCCTCCTGGCACCCCAGTTGCCCGTGCTGGCTGGATGTTCAAAGGCAGGGTCTCCTCTACACATCATGCAACCGATGCGACATGGAGTAAATGGGCTGCACTAATTGCACAACGAGCTCGAATAGGAAACCGCAGTCGTCCAGGCATTCTAGAAGTCATCATGGACTGGCCAGAGGGCAAAGATTTTGGAATGTCACCAGAGGAGGAGGTGATGCGTGCTGAAGAGGCCCCACCATATAATAAACTGTCAGAAAGTGAAAAGCAGTATGCCTTGTTTACTGATGGGTCCTGCCGTATTGTGGGAAAGCATCGGAGATGGAAGGCAGCCGTATGGAGTCCTCAATGACAAGTTGCAGAAACTGGTGAAGGAGAGGGTGAATCGAGTCAGTTTGCCGAGGTGAAAGCCATCCAGCTGGCCCTGGACATTGCTGAATGAGAAGAGTGGCCAGTACTTTATCTCTATACTGACTCATGGATGGTGGCAAATGCCCTGTTGGGGGTGGTTGCAGCAATGGAAGCAGAGCAACTGGCAATGCAGAGCTAAACCCATCTGGGCTGCTGCACTGTGGCAAGATATCGCTGCCCGGGTGCAGAACCTGGTGGTGAAGGTACGCCATGTAGACGCCCACGTACCCAAGAGTCGGGCCACTGAGGAACACCAGAACAACCAACAAGTGGATAAAGCTGCTAAGATTGAAGTGGCTCAGATGGACTTAGATTGGCAACATAAAGGTGAATTATTTTTGGCCCGATGGGCCCATGACACTGCAGGCCATCAGGGCAGAGATGCAACATACAGATGGGCCCGTGATCGAGGGGTGGACTTAACAATGGACACTATTGCCCAGGTTATTCATGAGTGTGAAACATGTGCTGCAATTAAACAAGCCAAACGGTTAAAGCCTCTTTGGTATGGAGGACGATGGCTGAAGTATAAATATGGGGAGGCCTGGCAGATTGATTATATCACACTCCCACCAACCCGCCAAGGCAAGCGCCATGTGCTTACCATGGTGGAAGCAACCACCGGCTGGCTGGAAACATACGCTGTGCCCCATGCCACTGCCAGGAACACTATCCTGGGCCTTGAGAAACAAACCTTGTGGCGACATGGCAACCCAGAGAGAACTGAATCAGACAATGGGACTCATTTCTGGAATAACCTTATAGACACTTGGGCCAAAGAGCATGGCATTGAGTGGGTATATCACATCCCCTACCATGCACCAGCCTCTGGGAAAATCGAACGGTACAATGGGCTGTTAAAAACTACACTGAGAGCAATGGGCGGGGGAGCTTTCAAGCATTGGGATACACACTTACCAAAGGCCACCTGGTTGGTCAACACCAGAGGATCTGCCAACAGGGCTGGCCCAGCCCAGTCAGAACTTTTACATATTGTAGAGGGGGACAAAGTTCCTGTGGTGCACATGAAGAATTTGCTGGGGAAGACAGTCTGGGTTATTCCTGCTTCAGGTAAAGGCAAACCCACTCGTGGGATTGCTTTTGCTCAGGGACCCGGATATACTTGGTGGGTAATGCGGGAAGATGGGGAAGTCCGATGCGTACCTCAAGGCGATTTGATTTTAGGGGAAAACAGCCAATGAACTCAATTGTATGCTGTTGCCTGCTTATAGCCCATCAACTAGAAGTCTGCAGGGCACCAGCGACTGGCCCTGACTTCCCCCCGACCATCATCCCAGCAGAGAATGAACTTTGATAGAACCGGATGAGTTCTACAGCAAAGGAATGATCAGCATCAGCAGGCAATGATCCAACACTGTACACAGCCTCTCTTTCCCTGAAAGACTGTTATAAGAGATGGAGCCCAACATCATGGACTGAATGGACTCAGCAGCTTTATAGGAATTGGTCCGTGCACTAAGATAACAGTACACTGAGATGAGAGTGAGGGTATATGGAAAATGTGGGATCTGAGCATGACGTGAATGGTATGGAATAAGGGGTGGATACTGTCCTGGGTTCAGCAGCAGCAGTCACTTTTTCTCTTTCTTAGTAGCTGGTGCAGCGCTGTGGTTTTGACTTTCGGCCTGGGAATAATACTGATAAAGCTGATGTTTTCAGTTATTGGTCAGAATGTTTACCCTGACCAAGGACTTTGTGAGTCTCATGCTCTGCCAGGGAGGAGGAGAAGCCGGGAGGAAGCAGGGACAGGACACCTGACCCAAACTAGCCAAAGAGGTATTCCATACCACAGCACGTCATGCCCGGGCATGTAACTGGGAGCTACCCGGAAGGGCACGTTCTCTTTTCTGTCGGGCTGTTTTCCGGCGGGTGGTATCGTATTCTCTTCCCTTGTTATTTCTCGTGTCATTATTATTATTGGTGGTAGCAGTAGTGATTTGTGTTATACCTTAGTTACTGGACTGTTCTTATCTCAACCCGTGGGAGTTACATTCTTTCGATTCTCCTCCCCATCCCTCTGGGGCGGGGTGGGGAGAGTAGAAACTGCGTGGTTCTAATTTACGGCCTGGGCTTAAACCACTACAATGTGATATTAGGCTCAGTTTATAAATGTTGTAGGGGGCTGGTGAATGTTAGCTACACACACTTAGCAGTAAGTGTGTATAGATATGTATGTTTGTATGTGTGTGTATGCACATTTATTTTCATGTAGCAGTGTTAATATTTTAATATCATAACAGCCCTTCTCTCTTCACGCTACTCAATCTTGTGTAGTGCTGAAAGAAAAATGATGGATTTAGGTGCTTAAGTAACTGAAGTCACAGGATGCCGTTTGCATTGGTGTATGTTAGAACTATTAATTTATGGTGACAGACAATCTTTGAGCTGTAAAGTCTCATTTGATTGTAAATATCCATTATCTCCATACCTGGCAGTGCTCAAGGCCAGGTTGGACAGAGCCTTGAGCGATGCGATCTAATGTGAGGCATCTCTGCCCATGGCAGAGAGGTTGGAACTAGATGATCTCAAGGTCCTTTCTAACCCAAACCATTCTGTGATTCTGTGACTATGATCTGCTAGTGTCATTTCTGTCCAGCATCCTCTAACATGCAAAAATTGGCATTATGGACTGCATTATGGTATGGAGAACTAATTGCACATAAGCTCATAGCCTGATGAGCATGTAATTATATTTATCGATTAAAATAATTCTACAAATTTGTTTTGCAGTGCCATTATAATGGCATCCACTTCAACAATTACTGTCAAACCACGTAAGCCAAGTGGCAGGAGGACTCCCTTAAATGTATCTGGCAATACAGCAGGTGGTCTCATTACTTTAGGTGGGTCCATTACAGCAAACTTCAGAGTTGAGAAGCTGAAGAAACAAGGACCTAAACAGCTGGCATCCCAATTGCGTGTCCACCAAGTGTTTGTAATGAACTACCACATCATAAATGGAGGCTCAGGTCAAATCTTGTAACCAGCACTGCTGCTCGTGTTCACGTTCAATAGCACAGCCCTAGGGAATGGGAAAGTGTTGTTAGGATCAGACTTCATGTAGGCATTGAGTTGTTGGACAGTTAAATGGTAGAAATCTTGGCTTGAGTCTGTGCACAGGAACCCAGAGTTACTCCATCAAATGCAGTTGGTTTGTGTTTGATTCTTACCAAAGTTGGTGACATTATAGGACGGCCCTTTGACTCTCACTACAGGCAGGGCTAGTAACAGCATCTATTACTGAGGCTGCCAGGCACTTCCAGCCCTAAAGGCCGATTTTGAGCTCTTTGTGACTATCAAAGTAGCTTTTCAAACTAAATTTTTCCATGTTGCATTGAGTGTCTGCCTCAGGCTGAATTCTCTTCAGAAAGTTTTAGCCAGAACAGTTTAATGTCTTCCAAGAGCAGGATTAGAGAAAAATACATTATTTTACCCATGCTAAAAAAAAAATACTGGCAATGTTTTTCTCTGAAAAGATGTAGTTGTCCCATTCTGGGAGATGATTTCCATGCCCCCCTCCTCCATGAGGGATGTGTAACTCTTGTTCACATGAAGGAAATGATGTAACTACCTCCGTCTAATTCAAGGGAGACAAGATCAGATCTGATACGAGAATATGTGGATGAGGAAATTAGTAGGGGGAAAAAAGAAAATATAATGAGGTTTTAGGTGGAGGGGGAAAGTGGGCCATGCATAGTTGATTAAAGGCAAGCTGGACTGCACCACATGGGATGACTGTGTGAGCAATAAAGAGGGTGGACAGGAGCTGCTGAGTTGGCGGTGAGAACCAAGTACTCTTGAGGCAGAAGGACTGTGGCAGAGAAATAATCATGAAATCCCAGACTGGTTGGGGTTGGAAGGGACCTTAAAGCTCATCCAGTTCCAGCCCCCTGCCATGGGCAGGGACACCTTCCACTAGACCAGGTTGCTCCAAGCTCTCTCCAACCTGGCCTCGAACACTGCCAGGGATGGGGCAGCCACAGCTTCTCTGGGCAACCTGTGCCATTACCTCATCACCTTCAAAAGAAAGATGTTCTTCCTAATGTCTAATCCAAATATCTCCCTTGATTTCCTCACTGAGATTAAGACAGAGATAGAATTATGGCTTTATGTGCAGTTTTGTTTTGCTCCCTGAATATTACAATACAGTCTTAAACTGCACTTTTCTCACAGGTTCTTTTGCTTATTTATTGCATAGGATGAAATGTGCTGGGATTGAAGCTTGCAGGAACAATGCTTTGTATAGTCCAGAAATGGAATGATGGGAGTATGAAAGACAGAGCTTTAGGAAGACTGAAGTTTTGAGTGCAGTGATGAGAAAATGAATTTTGTCTTTGCCTGTCATTGAGTTCTAAGTGAAAATACCTAGAAATACATTTTCTTTGCTTTTTTGGTTGCTTACCTGGAAATCCTGGGTCTAATTTGCTTATGTGCCAAGCAGTAGCAGCTGCAGATTGTTGGTTTAAAAAATAAACTTTTACCAGTTTAACAAATAAACTGGTACACCAAGAATTCAAATTCTGAGAATCTGAAGTGAAACATCAAAAATAAATAAATGCAAAAGGAATAGTTCCTTTGTACTTTAGCTTCTTACTGCAAAATGAGATGATGCAGATATAACAAAAATGTTTATCAACATCTGCAAAACACATAAGCATAAAATTACTTTGAGGAGGAAATTATTCTTGCACAGGGGATCAAGCCCTGATAATGAAGAAAGCATAAGAACTCATTAAACAAGCACTGTCCATCCTGTCCACTGAATGTGGCAGGAATACCTTGGGAAAAATAATCTACTGGGCAAATGAGTATGACAAAATGGAGGGAAAATAACTTTTCCTTCCCATGTGTCATAGAAGAAATCAATAGGTGCTTCTCTGCTAGCTGCTTGTGGGCTCTTAACATGTCTGCTCACAGGATATGAGAGGCCAGATATGTCTAGTAGTACCACTTAGTTTCTAAATCCCATTCATGCTTGGCTGTGTGATAGATGTGGAGCTTCCAGCACCGAGATACAGGTGCTCTGGGTGTGTGCAGAAGGACAATTTATGTACAGTTTCCTTTTTGGAAAGGCCCAGCTGAGTTTGGAGCCTGTGTTCTGTGCTTAAAGGGATGCTTGAATTTAGGATTGGCCTAATGTGACTTAAGAGACTGTTTTCCTGACTACCTCCCCTTTGAGAACTGGCAGCCTTAAACCTCTTCATCAGAGTTTCTAATTGATACTGATGAGGTGGATACTCTCTCTTTTGTTCTTTCAAGAATAATGTTTTCCTTGCCACTAGGTTATAAGAAATGCCAAATAATTCCTGCTGTATTCTGGGAATGATTCTCCTCCCTAGTCTTTGTATTAAAATTCATGGAAGGATTCATCAAGGTCTATTAAAAGTAGGAAATCCTTGTGCTCCACAATGTTGAAAGCTGAGGTGGATATTAAGGAGGCATCACTATATGCTTGTCCTATTCTTAGTTTCTTCTTAGACATCCTCTGTCGATCATGATTGGGAATGGTGCAGAGTTAGCTGATTCTGCAGGGTTCTTCTCTACTGGTGGAGAACATCTGAAAAATAAGAATCCCTTATATTGTTTAGAATTTATCAATGGGACAAATGCTTTCTGAGGGTTGGAAAAAACAGCTTTACTGTCTGTGTCCTTAACAAAGCAAGGTCATGCTCGAACGATGAGAAGGAACATAGCAGTGAGAATTATGAGGTACCTGAAGATGCATGACTTGAATTGAACACTTTCTATACCGATCCCAGAGCAGGCACTTCCAGTAGCATACCTCTGTGGCTCTGGTAGTTGAAGACCTGACTTTATGTCTGTGCTGACTCTTTACTCATGCTTTCTTTGGCACACACCTCAGACTGAGTATAGTGACTTCCAGATTTTTAGTCCCTGCAAAATCTCTCCCACCACACCTACATTTAAAAAAGGATGCAGGATCCACTTAGCTAATTTGTTTCTAGGTGGCTAAAATACTTGACACGAGCTCCAGACCATGGTGTAGATTTAACATCACTATTTTACAACTATGTGAACAGTTTTGTGTAGTGGGACATACCTATCTCAGAGTAAAAATCTAATTGGAGGTCGTCCTTTGTGTAGCCCTCTTAACATTTTAGATTATTCTGGGAAACCCTGTGGCCCAAGTACTATGGAATGTAGCTAGGAAAAACAGTGTTTTTTCAGATATTTCAGATGTGGAATATTTATTTTGTAGCCAAAGAAACTTGTTGCCAAGCAACTGACCATGAGTAGGATCCACTGCCAACTGTACTTGGAAAAAAAGGGAAGAAACCTACTTACCTCTCCTCAGGCTGCATGGGAGTGTTTGCAATGCAGTGAAGAGGAATCTTAAAGTAAAATCTGTGTGACAGAAGATTTATTGTATCATTGTATTGTGTTTATTTTACCATTCTATCATTGTTAGTAGACTTTGGTCAGTTAGGCCTTTGAGTCATGTACGATGGACAGAAGAACTAGTGAAGACATTGGTGCAGGAAATCCAGTCATTTTCAAAAGCCTTGCAGTTTGAAGTCTGCTTCATCTCAGCCCTAGATGATGGAGTTTGGTCACTTGCTCTTCACTGGGCTTCTGATCCAAAAACGAACGAGGACGTTAGATGCAATTCTGCTCAGATTTTTTTATTGGTTTGGTACTTTTGGTTGATCCAGGTGTTCAAATCCTATTTGTTTCACAATTCAGATACCCAAACTCCTCTGGTTTTCAGAGGAGCTAAAGATGCTCAGCTTGCACTCAATGGATGATGGTTAAAATAAGACATAAATTGCTTTGAAGGAAGCTTATAGCAGTGTGGTTGTAACTGTTTCAGCACAAGCTAAGCAATCCCTACTGCATAAATTTGTTGAATGAAAAATATCTAATTTGGGAGTTGTGTGTTGGTGAACAAATGGGCTCGTTTCACTGGACGTAGCTTGAGAAGAATAAACATTCACTCCGGATTAACCTTGATTTTGTTAAGATTCAGTGGGTGTGTAATGAATGCTTCCAACTCTTCTTCTGGACTGAGGCGTTTATCAGCCATACTAATGGGGAAGAGTGTTCATTAACTGCTCTCTTAAAATGGCCTGTTTGGCCCTAGGTGGACACAAGGAAATGCTACCTGCCTGGATAAATGGGAGGTGCTTATAGATACATCTTATGTAGCTAAGTCTTATGGAGAAGTGGATCAAGAAACTATAGGAACGCACAAGAGAGAGCTGTGAAATTGAAGGGTTTAGGAGCAGTCTCAGTGATATTTCAGAACTTTCATGAGAGATAGGAGGATTATTTCTCATAGTATGAATCTTCTGGGGTTTCCCAAACATGTTCAGGAAGCATCTGTTTATCTGTGTTTCCAGAGTGAATTAGTTCATCTGTTCTTTGTTGTCTGTGTAGCACAGTTCCATGCTTCACTGCCTGCTTTGGAGATGTTGCTTGGGTTTCTCCTAGGAGAGGTCAAGATGTCAAATTCTTTATGTTTTCAAGCACAAAAGAAGCTTGCCCATGATGCTGCTGTTCAGCTTCCTAAAGCTTCTTCTCCAACCTTGGCTGTTCTTTCCATTTTGTCCTCTTGCTTCAGTATAATGCCTGTCCGTTGACCTTGTTTAGCAGTCAAAGCTCCACATGGTGGCATCACCTGTTCTGGCACTTGATCTTCAACTGCTGGTGGGGTTTGTGTGCACACGTTAGTTTGGTTCGCTTCTATGGCCACAGGTTATTTAAAAATGTTAACTTTATGTGAGGCATCTTGATGGCTCTTATGCATTAACTAGAAACCTCAAGTACTGGATTACTTAAAAAAATGCTATTTCACATTTATTTCAATCATGCAAGAATGATTGTTGTTCTTCAGTAAGACGGAAAAAGATTTACTGAACATGAAGATAAAGATGCTTGCCATGTTTTTGGTGTGTTTTGGGAATTAATCTCCTTGAATTCTACTCATTATGTTTTTCTCTGAGAGTATGTGTAACTTCTGTGCTGATGAGCTTGAGATTTTTATTAACATAATCTCATTTGGTAAAAGTCTTGAGGTTTCAGGCTGGATTCCAAAAATGTAGTTATTCAAAGTGTAGTTCTCTACCATGAAAACAGCTAAATTTACTTTTGATGCAAAATTGTGCATGAGTATCATTGATGAATTTAGTTTCTGTCATGTAAGTGTTACTGTAATATTAACAACAAGAAAATAAATTTGCAGTACATAGTGGCTCTAAAATGTAAAACCTTTTGCTCTAATTATATGTATAAATACATATTTGCCATTTGAAGGCTGTGGCATAGTTTGGACTGCCTGTGGTGATATTTCTTTCCATTACTTCAACAAAGGAACCTCCCTTGAATAGTTTCCTTGCCTGCAGATTACACTCTTGTAGTTTAGAGGAGAGCTGGAGATCCTGTCATTTCTTATGCAAGTAATAACTCATTGCATTCCTTATGTGAGCAAAATCACTGACAAAGATATCTTCTGAATTGTCAGTTACTTCCCAATATTTGCTTCCATCATAATATACCACAGGCAGTATTTTAGACAGTTCATGAGTCAGATGAATAACCTCTCACAACAGTGTTGTGTTGATGATGGTAGTGGGATTATTTTTCACCCAGAACAGGAAACATACCTAGGAGGGATGAGAGATTCCTTCTTGTTATGAATAATTTTGGTAGTATATGGAGTATTATTTCCCAGATGAAATCAGGTGTTGGCATACCTATGGTTTGTACTAAATATCAGAATTCTGGGTTAGCCATTTAGCATCTTGACCTCACCAGCATGGGTATGTGAAGAATTGTACTTGGTATCTAATAATGAATGAACTTGTTTTCTCCATTTGCATAAACGTTGAAGTGAAGTGAATGCTCAAGAACAGAAATATATTTTTTTTAATGACACAGCATTTTAATTTATATCCTGCAAACATTGTTTAACCACCAAAAAAAGCGCATAAATCTTAAAAATAATCTGCAGACTGTGGCTGCCTAAAGATACAGCCTGGAAATAGTGTTTAGCCATCTTGAAACCTTTCCTGTTTGTGTCACAGAAGGGAATGGAGGAAATACTATCTGATTCTGCTATCCACTCATAAACAAGAATAACAGCTGATAGAAGTCTGATCCAGTTACATTGTCAGAAATATGTTTTTCAACAGATAATTTTGAATAACAGGTTTTGTAAGATGGGGAGCTGCGTACTCCCTCATTTGATGGCAACAGCTATTGAAAACATTGCCAGATAAAGCTTGCTTTCCCAGCTGTAATATGGGCACAATGTAGTGGCTGTGCTATATTGTGTATTATTGTGTTTGTACTTTGTGCTCTTCATACGTGCTCTGGCTGCTTGGAAGGTCATTAATACTCATCCTGGCCCTGATTCTTGGCTGTGCTGTAGTTAGTCTGCAATGGTCTACTGGATCTATACCATGAAAGGCAGTCTGTGAGCAAGGTAATCCTTTGTGGCCACTCTGTTGCCTTACAGCTCCTATGCTGCATAGGGTGCAAAGCTGTAAGCAAAGGGACTATGGTCAAAACATCTCAACAATGCCTGAAACCTGCACTAGCTTGAAGTCACTGACAGGTGATGAAAAGCAGAACAGCTCTGAAGACGCTTCACTTCACACTAGGATTTGACCTGGAGGGTAGCCAGCCTCATGCTCTGGGCAGCCCTCAGTACTTTGTACTTGCCTTGGCTTCACTCTGGGTTCTTCATGTGCAGTTTGAATGTTGCTGAGAGCCTGGCTCAGTGAGGGTGTGCTGGCTCCAGTCAGGCTCTCCTTTTCTGAGTGCTTGGATGCGTTGCATGCACACTGCTTGTGGCTGGGGCTGCAATGAATATATGTGTAAGTCACAGCTGGCAAGCACACAGCTGGTAAATAGAAGGAATAGAAGACAACTGGGTAGTAGAAATGTGCTTTCACAGTCCTCATGGTTTGTAGGTATTACCACATTTGACAATCACATTTACCAGCGCACCTAATGCAAAAGCAGTATTAAATCATGTATCTGCTGAAACACTGCTTCTGGCTGATCCAGGATTGGAAGATGCTGAAGTATTTTTATTTTCCATAAAAGATAGTGTTCAAGGGCAATGATAGTTCATTGCTAGACATTTTTGTCTTCTTTTTTGTCCCGTTTTCCCTTTTTCTGCCTGCCTTCTACTGAGTCAAAAAAGCAGGGTATGCAGCCTTGACAGTCACCTGTGGAATAGTTAGAGCAAAGGGTAATATTCAGAGGCTCCACTTTCCCAAGGTTTCCTGAAGGAGTCTCTGTTTATCATTCAGCCTGCAGTGCCTGTATTGGGTTACACTAGGAATGTGGAAAGCTATATGGGAAAATCTGTCAGGCTGTGAAAAGATCTTAGGCTTTGAAATTTTATGGACCATGCTTGCTAATGCACATTCCATATTCCAGGATGTCTGGCTGGCCTTGCTTCTCGTAAGGATGTGATGGACATTGTAGACTATATGTACATGTTCTGTTACATTCTGAACTGATAAACTAGGGCATTGAGCTAAGGAAGCCACAGAGAGGAAATCCTATTAGGGGATAAATTATAGTGACACCTACTAGTGTTGGTATAGTCCCCATTTAAAACACATAATCTCTACTATAGTAAGGAGTACTGGTGTAACTCTTTTTTCACAACAGCATTCCAGTAAAATCCCAGTTTAAGAGTGGGGCCCATGTTTTTCTTACATAAAAATAATTATGAGAGACTCATCTACAGGTTAGATCTTCAGCTGCTAGATTTGCTTTTACAGCTATTTCAGCAGGACCTAAATTTGCAAGTTGCTAAGTGCAGTTGATAGGACTTGATCAGATGTCTTGAGTTGTGTGTGTATTAAGTACAGTATATGTTACATGTGCTTTGTAAAATAAAAAAAATCCATTAGCTTTGGACTTGATGATCTTAAAGGTCTTTTCCAACCTAGCTGATTCTATGATTCTATGAAATTAGCCTTTGTGCTGACAGGTTACAGTGTAAACAGTGCCAAAGGTATGAAACTGGGGGCTGTATTGAAATTTTTCCTTATTTTTAACTTTAATTTGTCTTGTAAGGTTACCTACTGCCCTGATAATATCATTAAAAAAAGGAAAGACAATAAAAACCTAGGAAATGGAAGGAACTTCCTGATTAAAAAACTGCAGCGACATGTAAGCATTAAAATGTTTTCCTCTTTTTTTTTTTTCCCTCTCTGTTGAATGTACTCACTAAGCTAGTCAGCTTTCCCAACTGAAAAGGTGAGATATTAACAGCAAATCTGTTGACGAGGGGTTCACAGCTTGAGTTATCTATATGTGTGTGCTTGTAGAAAATAAGGAATTAATTCCAAAGCTTCAGGAGTTTGTCTACACAATCACATCAATTAGTTTCTGTAAAGCAAGACTTTAGGTTTATGAATGCAACACAGAATTTAAGTCAGTCAGAAAAAGCCATTTTAGGATTTTATGCATCTAAACAAAGATGGAAACTTTGCTCAGATAGCAGTAGGCACCCACCTCAGATATAAAAAATGTGGGTTAGGGAGAGACTAAGCCTTTAAGGAGAGGCTCTACTAATAAGGATTCTTCTGTATATGTTGCAAAAGAGCAGTTTGTTGGATGAAAGTGTTACCTGATTTATACAAATCAGACCATATTCTTGTAATTTGACTGTAAAATGACTTGATATATTTCTTGGGTAACTCTGTTGTCTTCATTTGGTAACTCCCTGTTTTAAACAGGAGTTGTTTAGAAGTTACTAGGGATTTGTTCACCAGAATACAGAAATGCTGGTCTCTGGAAGCCGCTGCTCCCTTGAGCAGACCACTGTTAAGAAGACATGGCCTAGAGTAAACTTCAGGCCCTAATGAATGACCATGGATGAGGGACCATGGATTTCACCTGTGATTCCTGTCTGTAGCACATGGATAGGTGTTGGCCAGATTGAATCCCTAGCAACACATAAGCTTATGCTTGCTTAGAGGTTCATGGATGTATTGAAGGTGATGGATTATAGACACCTTTCCTTAATGTTTGTGGTTTTTTGTTGGGCTTGTATCCAGATCTTAGTGTAATTCAAACATCCTACTTTTTGTTTAAAATATGAAACAAATGCATTGTGAAACTGATATATTTCCAAATAATTTTGTCATCAGGCAATTAAAATATCATGTGCTATAAACATCTCTAAGATGCTATGGATGGGAAGGTTGCCAGTTTCACAAGTCACATTGCTTTCAAAAGTACAATGAACGTACAGTACTCTGAGCAGTCTGGAAAGAAAAGTCATTTTCCAGCTCTTAGAAATCTTTTTTTAGCTTTTTGCAGTGCTCTGAAGTCAAATTATGATGATTTTAAAGACAGAACCATTAACTGCCAATGAATTGTCAGTTCTGGCACGCTTAAATTATGAACAGCATGGTTTGGCCCATGCTTAGTATCTTAATTGTGTATATGAAATGCTTTGAAAGTAAAGCTAGCCAGAAAATCTGTGCTGCTTATATGAAAAAATAATTTGCTTTATCATGTCAGAAAAAAGATAAATAAATTACATCTACTTACTCCTGTGTTGATGTTTCTGGCTAAGAATATGACTGTAGATGGGGAATTTAAAGTGGTGTCTGTTAGGTTTGACTCTTTTGACATGGGTAGACACCAAATTATTTGCCTTGACTTTGAAAATTGCGTCTCTCATGGTCTCTCATGATCATAGCATCATAGAATCCCAGACAGGTTTGGGTTGGAAGGGACCTTAAGGCTCATCCAGTTCCAATCCCCTGCCATGGGCAGGGACGCCTTCCACTAGACCAGGTTGCTCCAAGCCCTGTCCAACCTGGCCTTGAATACTGCCAGGGTTGGCGCAGCCACAATATATATAAATCAATATACACATATATAATATAAATCAACCTACATGTTCTGCTATGTTTTACCTAGTACTGCCCATTGCTTATCAAATGGATTTCAATTTCTAACAAGCTGAAAAGCAGCTCTTGAAGCAATTTGTTAGCTTTAACAGAAAGTGTTTTGAACCTGATGCCTTAGAAATGTAGTTAGAAGTGTGAATGTAATATGATTTACTTCTAACGTACTGACTTACTGTTGATCTGTGTCTGTTGACTGAATTGCAGGATGAAGATGGGAGTGTTGTGCCTGGGTGTGTCTCTTGTGAGCATTCAGAGGAGCAAAGTCTCCATGTGGGAGAGCCAGGTCCTGTTCCCTGCGCTGCCAGGGCCTTCTGGGGTGCTTTCAGAGGTATTATTCAACAAGGTGCACTCAGGGAAAGATCCTAAGCTAATTAAAATGAATGTTGCATACTCAGTGTAATATACTTAAAAGAAATAACA
Organism: Psittacula echo; assembly: GCF_963264785.1. NCBI lineage: Eukaryota > Metazoa > Chordata > Aves > Psittaciformes > Psittacidae > Psittacula > Psittacula echo. Next base: position 21,786,663 of record NC_137739.1, on the reverse strand, counting down.
TTTTAGAGCCTGTACTTGTTATCTGAAAACAAGAAAAACAATGTGACAATGTTAATGAGCAATCCCAAAGTAATAAAAGTTCCTTTAGTCCATTGTTGCTCTTTAGGAACAAGAATTCTGATGAGGAAACCCCAGAGGACTGGGAACAATTGGGAAATTTTGTCTAAACAATTAAGATTAGCTTGAGTGATATAATTATTTAGGAAGTAGTGGGCCATGTGTGCTAAGTGCTGATGTGCTAAACACACATGTTGGATCATGTGCTCTTGTCCAGTTGACTGGAAGATGTCTGAGTGTAGAAAAGTTGTGTTAACTAACGTCTTGTGTTACACTCCTTCAGCAGTGGGAAAGGACCACTGTTGTGAGGAGGTATTCAACACTGGTGCCATGTTGCACATCAGGAGCGGTGTTGGGAGAAGTGGTGTATGCTGAAGGTGTTACTGCATTCTGACCTGCAATACTTCGGAAACTCCATACGTAATTTTGTTTTTGGAAATTGTATCTGGAAAAAGAAGGCAATTAGTTCTTTTCTGATGCTTAGTAATGTGATATATAAATATGACTGAAGGAATGGCATGAGATTTCACTGCAAGTGCTGAGGAAGTCATAGATGGACGTTAGCAGAAGAATAGGCGGAATGAATGGGGATATGCACTGAGTGTTTATTCTCTTTAAAAGACGATCTCCCTGCCCGGAGATTTAGAGTTACTAAATAGCTAATGTTTGCAGATAGGATAGATGGCCTCAAGATTGATGGCTGACTGTTCTTCTAGGGTTTTAATCCAGGCTTCTGCTGGAATGCAAAATTCCGAGCTCGAGATCAATTACACGAGGACAGCAAGAGGAAAGAGACAGTTGCAGTATTTGTCTGCTTCTCAATCTACCCAAGATATGAAACTGTTTTTGCTTGCAGTGACACGCTTGTTGATGCCAGGCCATGTAACACTTTCTTATTACAACCCTTTGCTTGCAGTTAAAAGTAAAAATCTTCGCTGATGCACCGCTCATTTCTTGCACTGAATTATGGTTGTGTTGTCTACACAGATAACTGCTGGGGACTTGGGAGGTCACTGTGACAAAGCGGAAGGTGCCTGAGTCACTTAGGGTGGGCAGCATGCCAGTAGCTGTGCTCTTAACCTAAATTCATTTCATCCCTCTGCAGAAATACCAGAATACACCCAGCATACAACAGGAGACAAAAGAGTTATACAATAAGCAGAGATGGGCCTGAATCAGTCTGAGCTAGGAGGTACTTTCCTGTGAGTGCATGCCTGAAACATCCAGCTTGTCTTCACTGGTGTTAATAGAGCAGAGGCTGGCACAGCGAATGGAGCACGGGGTCAGGTAATGAATCTAAACTTTCAAGTGTGGCTCCAAACTGCAAGACATACATAGATAATGACTATGAAGCAGTTGTCTCAAGTGTAAAGGGTTCTTTACAATAACACCTGCTAAACTTCCTTTGATTTTCCATTAACAAAATACCAGCAGAGAGGCATATGAGTATGGAAGGCTGAGAAAAAGAGAGCTCTATAACATTTTAAGGATAGTTTTTAAAAATGGTAACTCTAAAAGAATGTGTGCTATTGTTTTGATTTGCTTTTAGCTTCTGATCATTCCTGTAATACACAGAGCATGAAGATGGGATAAATATTCTGTGCCCAACTGCATACATTAGACTTTGAAAGTGTTGCTTAAAGTGCTCCTTTGCTCATTGGATGTCATTCTGTGAAGGAGAAGCAAGAACTGCTCAGGTCAAGGGTGACACAGCAGACTGCAGACAGTTGATGCTGATTACATTAATTAAGATGATCTGTTTGGCAATAGGTAAAAGTAGGATTGAGTTTCTGTATGCAAAGTAAACATATGAATGAATGGCTTCCTGCCAATACTAGAAGATAATCGATAATTGAATTAGAAATGGGAACTAGATTAACTGATTACTAGATTAGCTATAAATTCTTAAATAATGGGTCAGTTTTGGTTAAAATGCATGAGAATGCTGGATATAGAATCATGGAATATTTTGGGTTAGAAGGAATCCCAAAGATCATCCAGCCCAAATTTTAAATCAAAGTTTCCATCCAAATATCATGTGCTGTGACTTTCTACACCAGCTATGGTGAAAATTCTGTACAAGCGGAGAACTGAACTTTTAAAGGTGAAAATTGAAGAAATATTTAAATCTTTGTTACTTATTTCTGGTTCCTGAAGAATTCTCTAATACACCAGGTAGTCTTCATACTTTTCTCCCCACCCCCCCAATTATGCCTCTATAAATCACCAGAATATGTGCTGTGGAGCATGTAGCAATTGCAGCTGTGATGTGCGCAGCTTTGGGAGCTATCCCTGCCTCCTTTTGGAAACAAATACCACAGCCTGCTTTCCCTGCCCTCTCTGCCCCACAGAGGTTCCTTAACTCCTGAATTTTAGCAATGAGATAGGACATCCTGTGTCATTTCACTAAGTCGATGTGGTTCTCAAGTGCTTTTCCCAAGGTGAGGATTAGAGAACATCAGATGCTGCTTGATGGAGAGAAATCTTGTGTAATGCTTTTGTTCTGCTAACATCAATGTGAAGAGCTGCCTGGGAGTTTTGGAATGGAATCTGTCATCGTTGTAATCCTGTTCTGGAAAATCGTGATGGAGACAGCACAGGGCTGTCTGACACAGTCATTGCCCACAGCAAACTCATCTCCTTACCAAACTTCCCTTTGTCTCTGACATTTATATGCCCAATTGGCAAGCTTATTGGTGGTGTTTTTTATGTTTGTTTGTTTCTTTTTGCCTTTCCCAGCTGTGTTAAAATTCAAAACACAGATATGTGAGAGAGGCTTATGCAGAGGAGGGTCTGTTCAATGCTCTCTGCAGACTTCAGAGGAATTTTTTGTGTACTCTGCCTTCAGCGTCATATGCAGGAAATTCTTCTTCATGTCCATACAATGCAATAAACAAACCTTCTGTATGTTAGCTTTAGATCTTAGCAATTTTGTCACAGTCTATGGCAAGTGGTAAAACTATAAGAAAGATGTGAGAAGGAAGCCTTGGACTGTAATCCTGTGTTAAGAGGTGGATTGCCTTTTATCGTGTGTAAGTCATCTCCTGTGTAGTGGGCACCCTTGTTTGTAAGGCAGTGTTGCAGGTAAATCATGTTTGTATTTAAATACCCTTAGATAAATTCTTCCCTGTGAGGGTGGTGAGGCACTGGCACAGGTTGCCCAGAGAAGCTGTGGCTGCCCCATTCCTGGAAGTGTTCAAGGCCAGGTTGGACAGGGCTTGGAGCAACCTGGTCTAGTGGAAGGTGTCTGTGCCCATGGCAGGGGGTTGGGACTGGATGAGCTTTAAGGTCTCTTCCAGCCCTAAACCATTCTGTGATTTGATGGTAACTGGAAAGTCAGCTCAGCTTTAAGTGGTGGTAAGTGCAGGAAACTTTTGAGACTTGTAGATGAAAAATGCTACGTCATTGTTCCCTGTGGGACAAACCTTGGTTATCTACTGAGATTAAAACCAGCCCATCGCATGCTGGCACTCTATAAGTGCTGGAGTTTTTCCTGTCCTCTGTGTTTCGGTTTGCTGCAAGCTGGAAGGAAGTTCTACTGAAACAGCTTGTGGCTGAAAACTCAAGTGAATCTCATAGCAGGGATCTATTAAAAGCAAGACTGTTTTTAAAAGCACCAAGCAGAGAACAGCAGAAAGCCATGTAGCCTGTTGGAAATGCCATACTAGGTTTCCAGTCTAACTTTATAACATTTGCATAATTCCTAAACTCTTTGATGGTATCACTAATTATTTGCTGAAAATGCCTGTCACTAATTGATAGTTTTCTTAGACAGTGTTAATTCTGCTTCCACATGGAGAACATGTTTTCCTGCTTTGGTTTTGATGCTCTTGGATAATGCTTCATGGTGGGGGTGAAGGCAAGCTGAGCTCCCAACTGGGAATCTTCAACACAAAAACTATTAAGTGGTGATAAATCATTGGAGGCTCAGCATGTGATTAAAAGCCGTGGCCACCAGCAGTGACCCATGGGGACAGAGGTATCGGTGACAGAGAGCAGGGGGAGGTGTTTGGCATTCCTGTTGGGAGGCCTAACCAGGACACCAGGGTTTGTTTATGTTTCTGTTCCAGCAACTCCTGTGAAATGCCTTCTGTCTGTACAGAGAACACACAGGGAGTTAGGGAAAGGATCTTTGGTATTTCTTGAAATGTCAAGGCACAGAGCCTTGAAGGTAATGTGTGAGTAGAATTCTCTGGAATTGTGGAGTAAAAACCGAATGGTTAGTTCAGGGCTCTGTGATTCAACAGTCAGCATCACATAGGTATTGTAATTTTAGGTGAGCTTCACACAGATGCACAGGATGTTGTAAATATGGCTCTTTTCCCTTTAAGTCCATCTAAAAATATCATTTTTATTGGACCAGGCATGGGGAACATTCAATCTCGAGTTCTGCTTTGGTTTTGGCATAACAGAAATCTTGATTAGATGAGTCAACAAAGAACCTGGGAAAAAGCATTATGATTTGGAATATTTTCTTTTATGTTTGGAGCAATAACAGTATGTTTTGTTGCTGTGCGGAGAGAGGGGAGACATAATTTCTATGTGTTATTTTACATATCAGCTAATTGCCAGCAGACATTGTGCTAGGTGTTTATCAGGATGTCCAGAAGTACCGTTCCAGTTGCAAAATGCTGGCAAGATGGGGCAGCAATGAAGGAAAAGAAGGGTTTGGAAGGCAGCAAGGAGCAGGATGGATGAGAGCTCCAAGCCCTTATGCGGTGGTAGTCTCCAAGTTATGATGGCAGAGAACTTTAAGGCCAGGAGGGGGGAAGCTTGGTTTGATAAGTGGAAAAGGTCACAGGAAAGGACTTGAACAGAGGAAAAGTCACAACAACTTAGCGAATGAGGTGCCTTTGATGACCAAAGCAATTTACATTGGTAAAAGGGCTGCAGAAACTTTGTTTTTTTTGAATGCCTCATTGTTCTGGTAGACTCTGTAACTGTTTAGAGGCATCCTGTCTTTCCCCATGAATTTATTCTACCATGTGTGAGAGATGGTCTTGTCATGCTTAAAAGTATCGTAGGGATTCCTTTATGGACATGTTGTGTTATGTTTGACAGCAGCAAGCCCAGAATGCTCCAGAGAAACAGGCAAGAAACCTTATGTCAAGTACATCTGAATATACATGAGGGCGTCTTCCTATCCTCTGTAGGCAGAGATTGGCTTAAGGCCTGAATCATAGGATTTTTGTGTTCTTTTCTATGCTCTTTTTATTAGCTTGGACTGGATATTTTCAACAGCCATATAATTCTGAACAACTAAGAAACAACTTGCTGTAAACTTCTTGCCTTTTCACCAGCACCAGGAATATCTTGCTAAGTTTCACTGTGCTATGGATAAACAGGTGATTACTATAGAACTGATTTTGCTCAATGGGATAAATGTGACTAATCCAGGCACCCCTTGTAAAGAAAGAACATGAGATTGGTAATAATTTGGCTTAAAAAAGGCTGACAAGGACTCTTAGCGATTTTGGAAACACTATGGTTGCCAGGTGTGCTCTTTCAGATGTCAGGATTTCCTATTATATGCTTCTTCTGGTCAGAAGAAGCAGCTCCTGTGATAATGTTTTAAAGCCCTTAAGACATGAGGGTTACTCGACCCTGAAGATGAGTTTGGGGACTTTGTTGCAAATTATGCTTATTATTAAGACTTCAATCCCTCACGTGTGCATGAGGGGATAGCAAGATGCCGTGGTAGGTGAAAGATGGAAGAAGCTGACTAAACCAAGTCTTTGTCATGACCTTGTAAGTTCTTCAGATTCTAGGCACAGAATTGCTTCCTAAACTTCAGTTTCTTTCCAAGTTACCTTAAGCCATGTGGCTTTGAAAATCACTGCTTCTCTCCATTGCTGCAAATAGCACTATTGCTCTGCCTTGCCCCATCCTCTTTGACATTGGTCTCTTCTGAACCCCTGGAGACATTTTTCTCTTGGCCACTCCCATCCATTCCTGTATGCAGGCCTCAGATCCACAAATCCTTTATGGCAAGGAAGGTCTGACAGGCCTTTAAGATAAAGTCACCTACACCTGATAGACAACCCTAACAGGCAAATTAAATGACTGTAGGAAGTCCTAGGCATAAGCAGGAGCCACATACAGATCTCCTGTGTCTCAGCTGAGTGTTTTAATCTGAATGACACATGAAATACTTGTTCAATATCTAATTTCCATCCATAATTGCAAATCGTGTAATGATTGTTATTGAATGATTTACTTAGTAACTAATCCATATTCATTTGTAGTTTATATTCCAGTACCCTCTCATTTTCTCCAGTAATTTTCTACTTAAAAAGATAGAGAAACAGGTCTGTAAAGGTCAACAGATAATCACATAAACAGACCAGTACTTCCAGGAGCATCAGCCGTACTGATCTGTTCCTAAAAGGTGCTTGTTCTCCGAAGAATACGTGCTGGGCTAGAGAATCTTCCATGATTGTGTTGGGCTGGGTGCCCAGGAAAATGGCAAAGTGGGTATGGGAATGTTCCAAATCCAGTTGCTCTCTATTCTGGCTAATGGCGAGATCAGTTTTAAAGGGCAACAGAACTGTGGAACACTCCTCCCTGGAGATGCCACTACCCAGGAAAAGCCCTGGTAGTATTTCCGCAGTTTTGCAGACAACCGGGCTTCATTCAAACAAGCAAGTTTCCAGCTGCATTGCCAAAGGCAAGGTGTTTTCAATGTGAGGGGCACCGAAGTCTGGATGTCTGACTGAGTCTGCACAGAGTCTGAAATTGTAATTCTGAGCTGAAGACAAGTTAAATGGCAAAAGTTCATGGAAGGAGTTAGGAAAGGGAGAAGAAGGGATTTATACCTGCATTCAGAAAATGTGTGGTATGGTGGTATGAACCATTATCCATGTAGGAAGCATGAAGGATCAGCAAATTAGGAAAACATTATTTTCCTGGATGTGGATCATGCTTGCAAAAGTTTGGGAAAATGGGTCAGTCTTGAAGATTTCCCTACAGGTATAGGCTGTCCTAAAGCTGAACTTTCTGGGGCATATATTTCATATTATATTTTTGCTTCTTGACCAGATGAGCATAAGCCTCAAGTAAGTTAGTGCACATCTTAGCTTATAGTTGTGGGAGATGCTGTGATTTGTGTGTGTGTGTGGACCATGTCCCGTGGGAGAGCCTCATGTTGTTCTATGGAGCTATGTATGAGCAGAGGCTCACATTCAAGTGGTTAATAAGCCTCCCTGACAACTTGTGGCTGCTTTAGCAAGTTTTGGGGGAAGTGGGGAAGTGATTATGGATTGAATATAATATTATTAGGAAAGATATAGCTAATATACTCTCAGCAGCAATCCAGTATTTCACATTTCAGCCCAGGCTACTGGTGGGAGCACACAGTGCTATCTCTTTTTAGATAGCTATCTGTGGCCACTTCAGAATTAGTGGGTTGGATTATTTATATATGCTCTTCTTAAAACTCATCTGTTTTAAGAGGCAGCCTGTGCTTATGGCAAAGGGTCCTCTGGCTTTCTGTGCTCCCTCTAGCAAAATGACTCAGCCTGGTTATGGGTAAAAAGGCACCAGTGCTGTGAAAACCAGCTTTTTGCAGACGCAGAGGGTCAAAGCAGTAGCCTGGAAATGCATTGGGGTCACCATGCAGACAGGAGAGACCTTTTACAATTATGTTTAATTTGACTTGAAGTCAAACAGAAGTAGATGGCAAAGCAGGAAACGGTATCTTTAGGCATGACATGAAATAATATTGCTGTCAACTTGAATAAGAAAATCTGACCTTTTTAAACAACTACATATTAAAATAGCCTGTAGGGTCAAACAGCCTTTCCTACAGCTCTTTGATAGCTGGCCTGATAACAGCATATCCACTATAAATATCCTAAATCAATAAGGCTGTATGACTGCTGAAAGCAGGCGTGTTCACATATCACAGCAAATGGGAAGAAAGTAAATAATATTTGTCTTCCCTTTCAGATTGATTTCCTGTTTTTAGTAAGCCAGAGTGTGTCTATATGTTAATCATATTGCTAAGGAAGATAGCTCAGGGCAGCAGACTTCTACTTGACCTGCTGGGAGCAGGGGGGCAAGGAAGGGAGGAGGAAGTCCTCCCTGGCCCTCAAATATCTGTGGCAGAAGCAGTTTGTACAAATATTATGCAAATGCCTGTGCTTCCCTGACTTTCCCTGGGAAGTGCTGAGCTCTTGCCTTTCCTGCCTAGGCACACTTCACAGTACTCAGTAAGCTGCAAGATTGGACCTGTTCACTGAAGATTTCTTAATCCACCTTTTCTTTCCTCTTGGAGATTATTACTGTGAGGAAAATTTCAGTGTCCTGATGTTGGGCAGAAAGACCCAAAGTCCTTGGGAAGAGCAAAGACTGCAGCCCTTCTCCTCTGCCTTCCCTTGCCTTTTCAGAGTCATATTTTTCTCTTCTTCCACGCTTGCATCAACACGTGGCAACTTTAGCTGCAATGTGCCCTACACAGAGCACAAACACCTTCCATAATGGCTTCCAAATGCACTCCCAGGTCCTGTAAGTTTTCTCTTCAGACAGGAGATTTTAACTTCCATGACAAGTAGTTCAAAGATCATTTGCATGCACATAAACTTTAATGATGTTTATGGGCACTAGAGTTGCCTGTGAGGAAATGATGGTACACTTGATGTTCTGAGTGTATTTTCTGTGGAAGACATTTATGTACATTCTCTATGGTTTTCTCCTATTTTAAAAATCCCAAACTTATAAAATGTTTGTTACGTGAAGAAAAGCGAAGAAGATGATATCAGTGGACATTTAGTTCATACCCATGGTCTGCTAGAAAGCTCACATGGCAGCTGTAATTCCTGCAGAAGTTGTGTTCATGCCAATGTGGCACACTTTGCATAAATATGAAAATCAACCAAACATATATAGCATATTTTACATTAAATAGACAGCAAATACCAAAAGTAATTGAGAATGTCCAAAAAATATATATATGTATGTTTGGTGTTTTATGCTTGCTGGATATGATGAGTTAATATAAGATAGATGATCCTGGCATCCACATCAAGTCCCAGTTACCTCCTGCAGCCTTTTGAGATGAAGGTGGATCCAACAGGCAAAGCACCAGCCTTGATTTAGGAAACTGCTTTCAAAAGCCTACCTTCATGCCTGGTTTTTAGCAAGTTGCTAGTTTATACCTTTGTTCCCCACCTCTTGAAGCAGAGCAGGACTTCCTGCCTTGTAGATTGGAAAAATATACCGAATAGTGAGATGTGGTCGGATTCCACGAAGGTACCTAAGAGAAAAGTGGGCATGCCAAGGATTAGTTTGATTCAAATCCTAGTTTGTCGCTTGCAGTTTTGGACCTTGAAGGGAAAGGAATGAGAATGATGCTGTTAACTTCTTTCATGCATTCAATGTGCCTTGGCTGTCTTCAGGCAGCATCTAGGAGGTCCAAATGCAGGGAGGACTGGAGCTGAGAATTCTTTATATTTCTGAAGTTGAAAGACAAAACCAGAGGACCACCCCTTCCTGGAGTGGCTTTTATTATTAGAAAAGCAATTTTTCTTTTTTTTTTTTTTTTTTTTTTTGCAGAGGAAGTATGGCTTTATGGAGCTGGAAGCCAGATGATCGCCCTTCTAATCCTGGTGTTGACACAGATTTTCCTGTGTGACCTCACAAAACCATCTTGCTGCATTCCAGTTTCCAGTCAATAAAATGCAGCAATCATTCTTCGTTATCTCTGAGGAGCACTCTGCAGTTAATAATGCGTGGTTGCTAGACACATTTTGATACACACATCAGTGCTCAAAGATCATGTTTTGGTTTCCAGAGTTTTTTTGGTCGTATTCTTTTAAAAGCATTTAAATAAATTAGGTCTTCACTCCTGTGGCAGTTTCAGGAGCTCTATTCCTGTCTCCATCAGTGTATGAAGCTTAATCCCTTTCAGAGGTTTGCCATGGACCAGTGTGGTGGCATAATAGAAAAGCTCTAGGAAGAAATTGAGATCTTAAACAGTATTTTAGTAACTTCAGTAAGAGGAATAAGTAGATATAATCACGTGAACCTGTTAAAATATTTTAAGGTCACTTTTCTAAAAGATGCAATTAACTGAGCTTTTGGTGAAGAACCAAGCTATATTTCCAACCTTGTGCTGCCTACTTCCATGCTGCTGGTGCTACTACTACTATTACTCAGGTAAGGGACGCATTTTCTTTACCCATAATTTCTGCCATTATCCTTTTATATATGCCTTCATGGCATCACTACCATGTTTTCCAACACTTCCCTCCTGTTACCTGACATTTCCAGTTCAGCTGTTCCATGGTAACCTCTAGAAATCCTGCAGATCCTCTGGCTCACTGCTACTTTAGGTTGGCCATGGTGTCCTCTGGAGTACTTGGGGTGTACTGTTTTCCAAAAGATGAATTTGTACCTATTTCATACCTGCCACTTGCCTTTATCATGTAAGGGAAATGTTCCTAGTGGGACTGAAGACCGGTGAAAGTCTCTGCTCTGAGCCTTTGTTTTGGCATCTCTTGTGTTGAATTAATGAGTATAGCCTTGACAAAGATCAGATCATTCTGCAAAAGCCACTGCAGAAAGAGTAAGAGAGAAGCCACAGCCAAAGCGATGTGGCTGAGATTATGGAGCACTTGAACTGAGAGCAAGTTACAGACCTCCTCACACTTAGTGCTTCAGCCACCAGTTCATGTCAGCTGCCAAATATCCAAAGTCTCTATCCAGATCCTTGCTGTGTGTAAAGCTGGGGTGAAGGGTCGTTTCCTCCTTCCTTTTTCAAATAATCACCATTTAAAAATGAGTGCCAGCATGTTTTTTATTCCTTTCATTTACTTGGAATCTTCTTTGCTGCACATCTGATTCTTGATGAGACAGGGACTGTAATTTCCATGCTGTTATCTGATCCATTTTCATGTGTAGCTGGTTTTGAAAGTAATCCAGTTAGTTAGACTTTATTTAAATCCATTCAGAACAATTATCTCTAATTCTCCAGCATTTGAGACATTCATCACGCTAGAAAACACAAAGATGTATATAAAAATATGACCGTTCACCTTGAGCGGTGCTCTAAGGACATAAGAATAGAATCATTCTGTTGCAATAAATAATATTACATGTTTAGAATGTGACCAACAGGTCTTGATTGTAGCCATTAAAGTTTCTGTTTCATAAAGAGGGTCTAATAAAGGCACTCTAAAAAGGTTACCATATATATTACAAAGAATTGCTTTGCTATTTACATCAGCAAATATTTTAGGTAGAGGGAGAAAATCGTTAAGTGTTGGCTGTTAATCCCAGGAGAATGTAACAGATTCAATTATGTAATGTGACAATGAGTTAGTTCTGCTTTGCTTTGGATTAGAATTTAATCTTTTCCTCTTCAGATTTATTCGGATTGTTAAGTGGCTGCTGAGAAGCTGCAACCTTGTCAAACAAACGTGGCTTTAAATTTTAAATTATTTTTAATCAATATGTGAAGAGGCCAAGCTCTGCCATATGTTCCTCACCATCCATTAGTTGGTTGCTGGTCATTAAACTCTCACTAAGGTTTCCTAACTGTGACCATTGTGATTTTCTTTTTCTCCTCCCTCTCTGTAGAGTATGGGCAAAGGGGAGCAATCGTGGCAGATTGCCTTGAGGACAATAAAAACTCTCATGTAGTATGGTTGTTTGTTCAAACACAAACAATAGAGACATTTTGCTCTTACCATTTGCCAGCTATCAAGGGGTTTCAGGCTCCCTCCCCCTTGGTGCCTACAACTCAAAACAGATGCAAAATCTTTCTTTTCAGTCCCCTTGAAATGACCTGTGGTGGGGCAGTGTCATTTAGAGGAGAAATGATTGGAGTGAGAGTGGCTGGTAACAATAGGGGCCTTGTGCCAGGCACATGATGGAACAGTGAGGGGGCTGTTGGTGACTTTACTGGGGAGGAGAGCAGCGATCTGGCAGGTGCTGCCATTGTTCAAGGTCTCTGCTCCTACACAGTGGCCGCAGATGAGTTCATGTCACTTTGTCCGAGCTCTTTATGCCGGGTTCAGGGATGTGACACTGGTCAAGTAGCCGATCCAGCTTTTCTGATCTCCTCGACATGGTCCCTTCTGTGACATAACCCTTTCTTGCTGTGATATGTCAACATGCTTCTAGGCCATATGGCTTCAAGCTAGAGTAACTTTTGTGCTCTCTGAAAGGGACATAATAACTTCATGTTTACTCTGCTAACACAGCTCCGGTACTCACCACTGATCCTGGCATTATTCTGTGGAGATGTCATCCAGACAACCAATTAAAGCGTATTGATACAAAATAGATCCATTGGTTTAATGCTGGATTTGACAACAGGGGTGATGGTTGCTTACAAACTGAAAGCTCCCACTGGCTCTATTTAGCAATGTACTCCCTCAGCATTCTCCTTATACACATCATGGTGCTGGGTTCTGGTGATGGGATTGCAGGCTGGCAGACTAGGGTGAAGAAGTTGAAGTTTTTTACACTCAAAAGAATACCATGAGTGATGTTAAGTAGAAAAGGTTAAACAGCTTGAAGTAAATGTATTAATGCATTACTTTTTCTCATGCTGCCCTTTTCTCAAAGCACCAGGCCACGCTATAATAGCTACATCTGCTTCTGTTGTACATATTGTTTAGTACTAGTTTTTTTGGCTCAGAGAATAGAAACTGGTCTTTCTGTGGGGAAACAAAGAATTTGTTTTTATAAATTGCCTCTTTTTTTTTTTTTTCCTGAATAAATCATGAAAAACCTGGCAGATTGAACAGATCAGCCATATGGAAACTGGCAAATTTTAGTCTGCTAAGGATAATTAAACATGGATGTTATGTAGGCTAATGAGATACATGTTTGTGGTACAGGGGAGGACCAAAGAGAGACAAAATGAGGTGATGGTGATAAACCACGACACTCAGAAAGACGAACTGTATATTTAGAATGTGAACTGCTGACATACAAGATATCCGAAGTGTTCTCAGAGCTGCTTAATAGGCCTGGGGTAGGCAGGTCTCATCCCGACTGTGGCTGTCCATCCAAATACTGACAGACAACTTATAAAATTCCACATTAAAGGATGTTTTTTTTCTTCAAGAAGCACCATAGAGCAGTGTTGGTACGTTAAGTGACAGAACAAAGACTTGGTCTTAATATGTGGAGGAACTCTGACCATATAAAACCATTTGCATTGCAGATAGATGTTCTTATTAGTCAAGTTTTACTATCTTTTGATTGTTAAAATATAACATAAAAGATAAATCAATTTGCAAGCAGGGGTCTTGAAATTTTGATACTCAAATGGACCTATAAATGTGTCTCATTAAAAAAAGCAGGTCTTCAGTTAGGATAAGCAGGTAGCATAGAAAGGGAGTAGTTTCTAGAGTAAAACCTGGAGTAAGTGAGCTAGAAACATAATGGGAAAAGGCGTTGGGGTTTATAGAAATGTTTAATATCAGTGTAATGGGAAATGACTCAAGTATGCAACCAACCTAGCCAAACACTTCACGAACAAACAGGCATGTCCCACTTCATTCCCAAAAAATAACAAGCAGACAAGCAAACTGAAAACAAATCTAAGGGGAGCAGAGAAGGCTGTGGGAGAATGTCGTCTGCTGAAAGAGTATCACTAAACCTTCCAAATTTCTCTATCTCCAATTCTAAGGTGAAAGGAGTCCTACCTCTGGGTGTGCTAATCACTTTGTGGCCTTTACATGGAGTAAACCTCTTGGTTTTCTATCTGTATAGAAGCAGAGCAAGGAAAGAGATTACTTCCCAGATGTGGGGAGGTTTTCATTAGATTTAGTAATGCACTCTGACCTTTTTGATGGCAGAGCCAAAACTGCAAAGGGGAATGAGGGCACACACGCAAACACTTTGCGGAACTCGGCCAAGCACTCCATACTACCCCTGCTGTGTGACAGGAGCTTGTGTGGTCGAGGAATCCTCTCCCTCCAAAAGGATGCCTTACAGCTTGACAGAACCTTGGAATATGCATTTATGCTACTATACACACAAACCAGTGTTACTTCTAAAATGCCAGGCTTTTAGGCTTTAGGGAATGCCAGGCTTGAGCTTGGTTGCCTATTGAATTGACTGGGTAGGATTAATAACCATCAGGAGGCATAGGTGAAAACGGCCCCCAGAGATTCTTCCATCTCAGGATCCTCTAAATGTTCTCAGTACTATCTGTAAGTTTCATAATGAATAATATATATCATTATGGTATTAATAAATAAAATAAAATTCATAATAATATTACCAGACCCACATAAAAGCATGTTTGGAAACATGTCTTGTGTGTTGTTTTTTTTTTATCAACAGGCTCATGTATCTTAGAGATAATGGTGACAGATTAATGTCCATTTTACCAGTCTGAGTGCACAGGAATCATCCCCAGGGCTTGTGAAGCTGTGAGCATTTTGATCATACTCAATAATTACCCCTTCTTGTTTTAAAGTAGAAAGCAGTAATGAAGCAGAAGGATGACACAGTTGAAGGAATTCCATTTACAAGTTGATTTTTTTTGTTGTTATTAATTACATTCCATAAATTTCCCTAAAAATACGGATTATATTCATTAGATGGGTTCACCTGTGATTTCCTCTTTGTCATTCAGTAGACCTGGTTACTGTGGGGAGATAATGTAGTGTATAAGGAATGTTTGTGCACCGATAAAATTACCTCTGTCTATTTTTGTAGTATAAATCTCCCATGATAGATTTTATACTACAAATCTATATAAATATATCAAATATAGTGTGATTGGTTTATAGTCATAGGTACTTTTTTGTCAGTTTGGCTGTAGAGTTTATTGAGCTGGTAACACCACTTAAGTAACATACTACTTGGTGTGATACTCTAGTGTGATCTGGCTAGGTTTTAACTGTTGTGTTTGACACAGCAAAAAGCTAGACTTACCACATCTCGTGAACTGGTACCATAACTATTAACTTTAAATTCTGGTTGTCATATAAATAGTATGAATTCCTTAGTATCTTTCCAGAGTTCTTCCTAGGTGTTTGGAAGAAACCAATCATATTCTTCTAATGCGTGTGTGTAGAATAGCTCAGTTCTCTGCAGAATTGAGTTTCTGCCCTCAGATACCCCAGCAGGAGAGTTCAGTGTGGATGCAGCACTGTGGCTGCTCTCAAGCAATTTACTTAAGAATTTGTTTTCACAGACAAGCAATTTACTTAAGTCTGCATTGATAATCTATTCTTAGGTACATTATCCTGGGTTTTTTTGCCTCACCTACCTCTGGAACTAAATTTGGAAGTTCTACACATAGTGTGTATTTTGTTCAAGCTTGTGTTTGAAAATACTGTAGAGGCATGTTTGGGTGGGGTATAGTTGATTCAGAACACTGAAGTTTGCTTATCTGAAATTCTCATGCAATAGAATAAACAAAATGAGGAATTAAATTTAAATCTCTAATTTTTCACTTAAAAATACCTAGCCTGGAAATGACTGTCCTGAGAAGTTATCTTCTAGGAGCACGACACAAGAAGTCTGAGAATCATCACGGTATTTAACCTTATCTTTAGGATAAGACGGTTGTGACCAAAACCAAACTTGTAAACAGTCTGCATAGTATGGTATGAGATACTGGGCGCATATTCAAAGAAGGCTTTGCATAGCAAGGAACATCAGGCTTGTCATCTGATCTGCAGGAATATATATTGAAAAGTAAAAAATTATCTTCTCTTTTGCAGACATTGTCTTTGTTTTGTATAGACCCTTCAAAGTAGAAAATAGAATTCGACATTTCTGAGGTAGAAATGGTCAGTGCCAGCAGACTTTCTTGTGTTAAAAAATCAGAGCTGCAGTATTCCCCAGTAAGAAAGTCTTCTTTGTGTTTGATAAAAATACTGATATGTGACTAGGTATGATGGGTAAATATCAGGAGTCATAGGCGAGAACAGCCCCCAGAGACATCCTTTCACCACTGATACCTTGCTGAAGAGAGAATCAGGTAACTGACTTCCAACATACTGCTTGCAATATGTTTCTTCAAAAGGAGAATTAGAAATACAGAATGACTATTCTGTATATATGAAAGCAATACATTGAAAATGGAAAGTAAATGCTGAAGAATAGTCTTGCAGGAATTGTAAGAATGTGGTGCTGTGACAGCTAAGGAAAAAGGGAGAAGCATGTGGATGAGCTAGAGTCATCTTGTGCTTTCCAAGAATTTTCTAGTGAAGAGACTAGATGCTGCAGTGTGGTGCTGGTTGATGATGGCAGCCCCTGATCCCACAAAAAGGTGCAGAAGCTTTGACCTTATCACAAGCTGGAGTCCTCTGTACCTAGCAGAGGCAGGGTACTGCCAGCCAGGCAGAAGATGCTACTTTCTACAGGGGAAGAGATCTCTGTGAGGTGCAAGGCACCTAGTGGAGTCAAAGACTTTGGTCTTGCAGGATTTGTCATGGGAACTTTAAGCACCCACTGGGCGCAGGGCATGGTGTCAGCACGGTGTTAAAATCTACTCTTACCACCTTATACCAAACTCCCTCAGGCACTGGGAAGTCTCAGTTTTTATTCTTAGTAACAGCAGTGTAAACCATTAGTGAGGTCATCAAGGCTTGCTGATGAGAAAACTGAATGTATCCTACCAATTTTTTGGTGTTTTAGCAATGTCAGTGTAGGTTCTCCATCTTCTATTGGCAAGGATGGGGGGGGGTAACTGGTTCCCTGTCTATGAAATCAAATGCTCGTGGTATATTTTCCCCTGCAGTTGCATCTTGTTGAGGAATAAGTGTGAGTAAATGGAACTGAGGGAACAAAGAAAGCAGGCCACAGCTAAAGCTCAAGGAAAAGTATACTGGGAGTAAATTAAAACCAGCGTTGGGATGTAAGGCAGATACTTAAAATTATTTGATTTATAAAAAGTATACCCGAAGGAATTACTATTAATACAACTGACTATTTTTAAAGATTGCTTTTGTAGCTGGAGGGGAAGAACAGTGGCTGTTTTGTCATGACAGGCTAGCAGAAGTGGGAATATCCTATTCCTCTTCTACTTGGTACAAATTACATTGGAAAAGATGGTAACAGCAAGGAGCGTATCATAGTGTTATGATCACTCCTCAGCTTTGAGGAGCCTGTGAAATGAAAGGCCCCAGACTGGCCAAGTTTGAAAGGTTGAGGCTCTAACCAGACTTTTTGTTCCCCAGCTGGCCAGGGCCATTACTGAACAACAGACAACCATGAATAGATGATGGGCATCTTTGCTTTGTTGATGCTCCCTGGTTTAAGGATACTCTTGTCCTCCTTCTGCCCCTTCTATATTTGACAAGTTTGCTTTCAGCAAATATGACAGGCACTGGTGGGGGTCACTGGCCCAGTTCCACATTTCCACACTTGGCTTGCTCCAAGTTCACTGGCCTGAACTAATGTATCCAATGGAGGTCGAACTACTGAACATGATGAGTTTTTCTATATTAAACATGCATTGGCGGGTTTACCCTGCTTATCTGACAGCTATAGAAAACTAAAGAAAATTCAGTTTGAACTTTAAAGAGCAGGGCTTAATTTATGGCCACTACTTTTGTTCCTCACTTTTTTTTTTTTTTTGTTTTTCTCCTTTGCCAATTGCAAAGCTCAAGGGAGATAATAAAATGGAGGAGCTGCTACTTTATACTTCCATGTGCTTCCTAGTGCCTGTGCCTTACTGGGTGAGCTCAATCTAAAACTAGGAAAAGAGTTTTCAAATGGAAATTTGATTAAACAATGCAATCATCTGTCTCACAATCTGCTTTTTTACAAGGAAAGTATTTTTTGTTTCCAGGGGGAATTTTCTTTCAGAGGGTTTTGTATGAAAAGGCAGACGTCATGAATACTGATGGGAAGGGCTCAGTGTTTTGTTATTTCTGTATAACAAAGACAAAATGCTTTAATAAAATCAGAAAACACAGATGTTACTTTGAGTATATTTTGCATCTTCTGCTTTTTTTCTTGTTTTTTAAAGTCGGGAACAATCCCTCCCTCAGCCTGACAATAGCAGCTCATGACAGACAAAATTAGCAGCTGGAAACGTAGCCAAAAGTTTAGGCTTTTTAGTTTGTTGTCATTGTTTGGGATTTTCTTAGATGGTGAAAGGCAAACTTGAAGGAAGAGGCACGGATGAATGGAAAGCCCTTGTTTCTCTCAGTATAGTTTAACTGGATTTTAGTTTTTATAAACAGTTTTAAATGGGAAAAAGCAAAACTCTTTGTTTAGAAATCATTGTGGTTTTTCTCTTTTTTGTATGTGAGGACTTCAGAGGGAAGTTGATGTGGTTTGATAATATATACTTTTCATACTCATTAAAGAGATTGCATTTTTATATAAATACAAAAACCAGTTTCTCTATGTCAGTGAAAAAGCAACATCTACCAATTTTTCATGAGTAATCTTTGTTTCTAAGGAGGAAGCAAGAGATATCTTATCACCTAGACTCATGGCTGAATAATCACAGAATCCCAGACTGGTTTGGGTTGGAAGGGACCTTAAAGCTCATCCGGTTCCAGCCCCTTGCCATGGACAGGGACACCTTCCACTAGACCAGGTTACTGCAAGCCCTGTCCAACCTGGCCTTGAGCAAAGTGAATTAATTTCGTCACTGCTTGCTCAGCAATTTTGCATTGTTGTGCTGGTTTCTATTATGTGAATTTTATAGTGGCAGACATGGCTACTAAGATCTTTTCAGGGTCCAAAAGAAACCTTCTGGTATGACTGAGTCACTTACCTGCTGTGCTTACTGCTTTACTGCCTGCTCATAAAGTTGGACACCAGCAGGGTTGCCCTTAGGGTGCTTGGAGCCTGGAGGGACCATGATTGGAGATTACCTCCAAGGCCACCTGATCATAGGAGCCCCAGGCCCAGAAAAGCACATATGAGTTTACACTTTGTATGATGCTTAAATGGTTGTGAACGCAGCAGAAGGAGGAGCAAATGTGCAGAACAGACCTTTCTATGAGATCTAGCAGATATATATTCAGTGTTACTCTCAGGAGGAAGTGTTATGTGATTGGTTTTCAGGTGCTTTTGACACATCTTGGATCTCTGTGCTGATGGTGCTATACTTTAGAACTTCAGAGTGGTCTCTAGGTACTTCACTACTGAGATACGTTTTACTCTAAAAAATAAAGAAATTAGGTATTTTCTGTCCAAGAAACAATGGGGTTAGAGGCATGATTTTACACTTTTTCTGGTTTTGCCACAGGGATATTCTCCTTTTTTCAAGGTACCTGGGAATTCTCTAATGCAACACGTATTTGCAGGATAGCTGGGTGGTCAGTCATTGCCTGCCCAGCGTGTTTGTAAATGGATCTTTGGCTTATGCTGTCTTTTGTTCTTTCAGGGTATAAGCTCTTTAGAGAACATACCTCTGGATTCATACTGCTTTTAAGAAATTGAGTGGAATATTGCGAAAATCCACCTGCCAACATGAAAGGTAATCCTATGATCAAAACAAAGAATTAGGATTTGAGATATTTGGCTTCTATGTTGTTTTATTTTTAATCAACTATGTGTCATGTGGGATAAAATGTTCTCTAGGTATATGGTAATGGAAAGGAAAACCTTTTAATGATTGTAGCTTCATTGCAGGACTGTAATAACACCAGTTGAATGCATATAGACACAAAATATGCGTGAGAAATATGTTGCAATGAGAAGAGATCACGGAGTAGAAGAGGGAACCCTACTCTCTTCATTCCATTTTAAAGGTAAACCAATGTTATATTCTTATGTCAGACAGCCTAGCATAGAAACATGACTTCGTGGAGGAGATGTGTTAACTGAGATAGATGCAAATCAACAAAAAATACTGGATCTGAATTCAAAGAATGACCCCTCAATTGCTGCATCGTCTCTAGTGTGCTACTACTGGCGTAACAGGGAGTTGCTTGCAGTGGTAGAAAATACTATATTCTCTGGGTCTACCCTGAACATTCTATTTAATGAAGAATCACTTTAATAGGGAAAAGGGATTTCTAATTCTGATACTAGGGACACTTCTGTATTTCAGCATAATTTTCTTTTTGGACTTTCTGGAAGCTTGTTCCCAAACTAATCATGTAGCATTGCTTCATATTTTTGCCTAACTGTATTAGTGCTTCTGTTGCAGGAGAATCTAGCTGATGAAACCTTTGTTTGTCAGGGTATTAATCCGACAATTGATATGCAATAGGGTAGCATTAGAAACCTCAGACTTAACTGTGAAAATGAAGGGAGTAATGAGCTGCAGAGCGGCCCATCTCCATGGCTGGAAAACTGAATTTTCAAGGAATGGCCTTTTCTCCTGAGCCTCTGAGTGTATTGGAGTTTGATTGTTCCCTGAATAGGAGAGTTCAGGGGTGCTAGAGGGAAAGTAGGGGGCTTTGGTGGAAATGCAAGATAAAGAAGATATTATTTTTAATAGGAAAACATCTTGTATGCAGGAAGTATAGCATGAGGTACTATGAGAAACTTGGTGTTGAGGTTTCGAGCCTTTCACACAGCTTGGTTATAATAAAGACCATTCCCTATGATTTCCATGTGGAAGCATTAGTTCACACTTGCACAAGAGCAAACGAAGCAGAAGAGCCTAATTAAAATTACAGGGGCTTCTTTACAACAGAGCAAATGTTAGTGTAATGATACTGTAACAAGTCACAAAGAAGTTGGAGCAGACGCCCCAAGTTTTATATATTTTTGGCAAAGTAGGTGGGAAACTATGTGCTAAAGTGAGGTCAACAGATGGAAGAGAAGAGGTACAGGAGGCGAAGAAAGCTACACACCCAAAGCAGCCCCCCAAACCTCAGTCAAACAAACAAAAAGAACTAAAGAGACAAACCTTGGAAGAAACAGATTTTTAACAAAGTTTGCCAAATAAGCAAACTTTTTTTATTATTTCCCTGTGAGCAGATGCAAAGTGCCTTTTCAGTTCATTTTGGATAGAAATAAGTGAACACATGCTGTGCTTTAATAAATCTTGGCGCAACCACAATAGGGAAACTCAGACCTTGAACAATTGTGCGTTGGGGTTTGGTGATACTCACCAAGCCTCTTCGCATTCTTCCTTCTCTTTTTCTGCTTTGGAAAAAATAAATAGAATTATCAGTGATATGCAGAATCATAGAATCTCAGCATAGTTTGCGTTGAAAAGGACCTTAAAGCTCATCAAGTTCCAGCCCCTTGCCATGGGCAGGGACACCTTCCACTAGACCAGGTTGCTTCAAGCCCTGTCCAACCTGGCTTTGAACACTGCCAGGGATGGGGCAGCCACAGCTTCTCCGGGCAACCTGTGCCAGTGCCTCACCACCCTCACAGGGAAGAACTTCTTCCCAATATCTAACGTGAACTTCCCCTGTGTCAAGTTTAAACTTAAACTTTGTCTATTTCCTCCGTCCTACGTAAGGACACAACCAGGGTAGGTGGATGGTCTTTATAACCTGAGGAGTACCTTGTATTTTGAAATCTACTGTTCTGAATGTGGGACCAGGAATCAGAACTCAACAGTGCAAAACTGTAAGCTTCTCTTGGTGAAGGGCCCCGCTAACTGCCCTTGGGCACAAGTTCATTAAGTTTATGTGTTCAAAATGCTTACCTAACCTGTCTTATATCCCTTCTTGGGAATCCACGTTCTAAATTTCCTTCTGAAATTCCTTCTTCAGCTGTAAAGTAATCTGGTTTTCATAAGCATTGATGCAAACCTCTGTGAATCTTTGTGTTTCCTTTTACAAAATGAGGCAATACAGTCACTGACACTTTATTCCACTCCTTCTATTTTGTGTCATTATTTTATTTGCTTTGAAAAAACATGGTGATGTTTCATGCTACGTTTGCAGAACCATGTAGCTCAGTCTCTGGATTTGCTATCATCACTTTTCAACCTCCTGGTGTTGTGCTGACTATTGTTTATGTTGATTGATTTATTATTTCTTTTTCAAGACAGGGATCAGGAGTGAAATCTCAGCTCTGTCAAAACCAGTGGAAACAATCCCAGTCTTCAAGAGTTAGGATTTTTTCTCCAACCTTTTTATTTGCTCTTGGGTAATTCATCATAACAACCGTTAACAGGTATGATGCTCTGATCCCTGCCAAGCATTCTGGTTAAAGACTTAATATTTGATAAATCTGGGGTATGCTTATTATCAGGCTATTGTAACTGTAGCTAACACAGAGTGCACAGGGGAATATTATCCTGCAGGCAGATGTGTTGAGATTTGTGAACCTTCCGACACACCACACAGTTGTACAAAGCCCTAAAAGATACAGTTGGCAAATTCCTGTGAGCCTATTTTTCTGGGCTGCCATAGCCTCTTTGGAGAACAGTTTTAGTACATAGAATAGGCTTAATGTTTAAATTTCATTGTGCTTCCAACTGCTGGCTTTGTTACAAATCCTGTGATACATGAATCAAAGCTCTCAAGATCACAGACGGTGCAAACAGGGAATGTCTGATTCATGAATCTTCCAGGTGCACTACTGTAGTTTCCAGAAGAGGCTTGGTGAATTCTGACTGTTGTATGTCCTTTGCAACTGACTGAAGCTGACCTGATAGTTAATACTGAAAGAGGAGTTGGCTTGCTTGAAGGGAGGATTTTTTTTGAAGCTAAATGTTCTCCTTTGTTGTATAGTCATGCCTTAAATTTTCTTAATGCTGTTTTTGTATGAGAGCATAGTTTACTCTGTTCAAATACCTATGGAAAATGCTCAGGCACCTCTTCTTTTGGAGTAACTTGGACACCTCTGTTGATGGCAATGGTCACGCTTGTTGGAGATGAATGCTTTGATCTAGTTGGAGATATATGAAAGTACTGGCTATGGCAGGCACTGTGACGCAGACAGAATATATTCCAAATTGGAACATACTTTTCCGCCCCCAGGATCCTTGGAAAGCTCCATGAAATTTGTGTCTCTGGAAACTATTTGGTTAATATGTATTATAAAGTTACCCACATGAACTTGTGTCACGGAAAGACTGATCTTAGTGCAGGTAACTGAACCCTCTTAATTTTCATACCCTAGATTCAACTGGTCTTGCACCTTTGTCTCCACATGGTACACAACAGCACCTAACCATGTGTGTGATGTCAGGCTTAAAATAAAGCATTTCATTGAATACCAGGACCTGGATGAGAACTGAGGGAAAAAATTGCCTCTTGGTTTCTCCTGGTTTTGAAGCTGCCACAGTGCACAAATGATTTATGAGTCTTTATGTGTGAAATGATTATTAGGTTGTGACAAAAATCAAATAATCTGAAGGCTGGTTAGGATTAGAGACAGTGCCAGATATAATTTTAGTGGCCTGAATTCTTTCCATTCCTTTTTAGTTGGAAAAGGGTAATAATTGTAAATTGCTCTTCGCAAGCAGAAAAAAACCTCTAAGACAGTCTCAGATATTCACATTAGACCATGTGTTTCCAAAGTGGCCTTTGCCCCTCAGAAATTTCCTACAGAGATTAGTCACAAACAAGATAATTGCTCATTTCTAGGCCAAAAATAGATTAATTGACTGGGACTTAAAATATTTGCATTTACTTTCATTTACAGATTTAGTCAACAGAGGTGGAAAGTTCTTTCTCTGACTGTGATCTGCTTCTGTTGGTGAAAACCCTAGAGTATCTACCTATGTGGACCACTTGTAGGCTGTAGTCAGTTTTCTGTATTCAGGCATTATCTGTTTAATGCAGGTAATTGCTTGTTTGGTTTTCATTAGATGGGTTCATTTAAGACTAGTTTTCAGGCTCTATTTTAGGCATCCTGACATACAGGTCAGATGTTCATTACTATGAAATATTGGCAGCTGATGGAGTTAAATACAAATTTGATTTGCCAATGACAGAAAAGTAGGACCAGGTACACCCTGTTTGTCAGAGTGTTTAATCAATACATCAGATTATCTCTGAGAAAACTCAGGTATTTCGCCAAATGTTCTGAACAAGGATTCAACATGATATTGAACCTTTCCCAAAAGCTTTTACGTTGTACTGAACCTCCTTGCTTTCACCTCAAGATGATCTGAACACATGCCTGTTGTTTTTTACTTTGAGTGTGGTGGAAATACCTTTCAAACAGTGATCACAAAGATAGCTCTTGCACCATTGTGGTACATTAGTTATGATAATCCAGAAATCCCAGTACATTCCTCAGCTTGTCATTGTCTTTATGTTATTTTATGTTACAGGTCATAATTGTAGGAAATCATTTTAGGAACAACTATTTGAGAACTCTTTTGGGTCTCCAAAACCTGCATGTTTCCAGTCACTGCACTTGTCAAGCTAGCTGATGCTGTGTCAAGAGCCTGGTTCAATAGACTCTGAAGACCAACTACAGCAAATGCTGACTCTAAGGCATTTTGAGTCTGTGAAGTCTACTATGCAGATGAAGTCAGGGGCTATGTACCAGTGCAAACCTCATGAAGTTCAACAAGGCCAAGTGCAAGATCCTGCACCTGAATCATAGAATAGTTAGGGCAGGAAGGGACCTTAAGATCATCCAGTTCCAACCCCCCTGCCATGGGCAGGGATGCCGTACCCTACACCATGTCACCCAGAGCTCTGTCCAACCTGGCCTTGAACACTGCCAGGAATAGAGCATTTACCACTTCTCTGGGCAACCAGTTCCAGTGCCTCACTGCCCTCACAGTAAAGAGCTTCTTCCTTATTTCTAACCTGAACTTCTCTTTTTTAAGTTTAAACCCATTTCCCCTTGTCCTGTTGCTACAGTCCCTAATGAAGAGTCCATTCCCAGCATCCTTATAGGCCCCCTTCAGACACTGGAAGGTTGCTATGGCAATCTCAAGCACAACTGCAGACTGGCTGGACACTGGATGGAGCAGCCCTGAGGAGAAGGACCTGAGGGTGTTGGGTGATAAGAAGCTCAGCATGAGCTGGCCAGAAACTCCCCTTGTGCTGGGCTGCATCCCCAGAGCATGAGCAGCAGGTCAAAGAAGGGGATTCTGCCCCTTTACTGCACTCTGAGGAGACCCCCCTGCTGTCCTGTGTCCAGCTCTGAGGCAGCAACACAAGAGGAACGTGGAGCTGTTGGAGGTAGTCCAGAGGAGGCCACGGAGATGCGAGGGCTGGAGCAGCTCTGCTCTGGAGCCAGGCTGAGAGAGCTGGGCTTGTTCAGCCTGGAGAAGAGAAGGCTCCGGGGAGAGACCTTAGAGCAGCTTCCAGTGCCTGAAGGGGCTAAAATTTGGAAATCTGGAGCGGGGCTTTGGACAAGGACCTGTAGGGATAGGACAAGGAGGAATGGCTTTAACCTGACACAGGGGAGACTGAGATGAGATTTTAGGCAGAAGTTCTTCCCTGTGAGGGTGCTGAGGCACTAGCACAGGTTGCCCAGAGAAGCTGTGGCTGCCCCATCCCTGGCAGTGTTCAAGGCCAGGTTGGAGAGGGCTTGGAGCAACCTGGTCTGGTGGAAGGTGTCCCTGCCCATGGCAGGGGGTTGGAACTGGATGAGCTTTAAGGTCCCTTCCAACCCAAACCAGTCTGGGATTCTCTGATTGGAATCAACTAGAAGTTTGGTTTTCTATTGTGAAGTCTGTGTGCTGTACCAGACTACTGAACCACCATTGAACCTGAAATGCTTATCGCTGCTTTGCACTGATAACACCCCATTTTGATGGGAAGTGGGAAGTAGTGGATGGAAACTTGTAAAGGAAGGAAAAGGAAAGACTTTAATCTCTTTCAGCTGCTACTTTGGGAAGTGTAAACTTAATTTTCCTTATGGGATGTTACTGTATCACAGAAGATGATGCTATTTCCTATGTGTTCCTGTGGCTCCTCTTTCACCGTCTGGTTCTGACCGGCAAACTGAGGGACTTGCAATTCTGTATTTAGTTGAGCCAGGCTTAAACGGATTTAAAAAGCCCTGAGGCTGTGGCAGTGCTCTATGTAAGTTATGTTTTTATTTACATGCTCATGACAGTTATGTCTGGGAACACTTGTATGTCTTGCCAGACACTCTGGTACCCAGTAGCTATTCTGTCTTTTCCACCAATAGTTCACCGCCTTCTGCCAAGTTGTTTCTCTTTTGTTACGAAAGAGATAAAAATAAAATGGGCTGGAGCTTGATCAAGAAATGATTTTAGATACAGCTTGGCAACAGAAGCAGACCCTCAGCAACATTTTCCATTGTAGAGTTTCTCTTTTTTTCTTAACTGGGCAGTATGATAAATTGCTAGTTTCAGGTCAGGCAGCTTAAAGCATGGAACAAAAACAATGACACCATGGAAAATAAAAAGGATGTCCTGCATATTGAGTTTAAATTTAAATCTGTCTCTCTCAGAGAGCAGGCTTTAGCAACAAAGATGGAAACACACCGCAGAGGAATATGGCCGAAGTCTAATGAGCAGGGATATCTTTTAAATTCACCAAGAAATGTGGATTAAAGCCTTTCTTTTGAAAAAATGGATTAACAAAACCTGATTTTTCTTCACTCATCCCCTTCATCTGATTCCCTCATTCTTTTTTCCTTTCAGTTTCACCACGGGTTTTTTAGAGGTTAACATGACAGCAGTAAAAAAATAGTTGCCTCTTTATATGGATCTTGGTCTCACAAAATAAAATGTGTTAGAAAAGGTCTCAAAATGGGAGGTCTTCTGGGCTGTGTATGCAAGTCTGTACCAATATTATGATATATTTCAGAAATGCTTGTTGGGCATTTTCCAGTTTCTTCAGAAATATATTAACAAGTCAGGTGCTTAGATCCCATTGAATTTAATAGGGCTTAGGACTGTCTCCATAACTTTAGATATCCAAATACATAGAATCATTGAACTGATAGTTTTTAACTCACTAAAATCAATGAGAGCTAAGTACCCAGCATTGCAAAATCTTTATAAACATGGTTCTGGGCTTTTTGGTCTCTCTTGAAACTGAGACTGGGCTGTTTAATCATGAACGTGGTTTGGAAAAGTTTGTCTTAAAATTTGCTCTGTCTTCTTCCTGAGGGAGATATCAGCCCTGTTCCAAATATCTTGTTGTCACAGACACATGAATGCTGTTCGTCTGCATTCAATATACTGAATTATTTATCCTCAGTGATTTTACTTTTTGAATATTAGGAGATAACGCTTCAGCACTGTTTTAAAGCCTGGTCTAGTGGAAGGTGTCCCTGCGTGTGGCAGGGGGCTGGAACTGGATGGCCTTAGTGTCCATTCCAACCCAAACCTTTAGCTTCTGTGATAATGTAAATATGTAAATAATTAGGCATTTACTGAATGAAAGTATGTGCATTTAGTTATTGAGATCTTTCCTGTCAAACCAGCTTCATTATAAGTATTACTGCACTTCTCTGAACAGTTTCCTGTAAGACAAGGTTTTATTGGAAGTGAAATGTATAAATGTGAATACAAAATTCAGATGTTGCTGCATGACAGCCTTGTGCTTGCTGCTAAAACCCTGCTCTGTGGTGTGATAAAATGCCTTCTTCCTGCCTGGGTGAGTATCAAAAAGTCTTTTTTTTCCTACACTTTTTTGCATGGCAAATTCATGTCTAATTTACTGTTCACACAGAGATTTTCTGGAGTTTTAGTTCTAATTGAATAACAGTTTCCTGGAGTTATTAGTTAGAGTGACCATCTGTGGGTCACTCTAACTGAAAGGGTCATTAGCTTTCCTTGGTCATTTCCACCCATTGTCTTCCTTTTAGAGTACCCATAAGGATTCCAGTTAGCACCCCAGTGTAACGATGGGTTGGCTTTTTGTGTCAAGGGAACACCTGTCCATTAGGGAGAAAACAGAGGCTTTCAAGTTGTTTTTCAAGTAGATCAGTTGGGAACAACATTTGGTCACTAGCAATCTGGTCCAGGCTGCCTCAAATCCATGACCCTGATCAACCTGCTTCTTCAGCGAGCAACACAGGGCTACAACATGATTTTCTTCATTGGGCTGTGAAATAGCACTTGTGTAGCTTGATGCTTGGCAGTAGTTTTAATTGTCTCTTTCTACAGAATTCTCACCTGCATATAACTGAGCTTTTTTTTTATTGAGTGCACATACCTGGTGTGGAATTAGGGTGTCATCAAGCATAATATGGACCCAAGTTAATGATAGAATCATTAGGTTGGAAGGGACCTTCAAAGTTCATCTAGTCCAACCCCACTGAGCAAGGACATATTTGCCTAGATCAAGTTGCTGCTACAGAGAGCGTCTACCTTCTGTTTTATTAATCAACTTCATCGTTAACCAGCAAATTCAGAGGGGAAGAGAACTTTATTTTTTGTATGTTTTTGCATTTGGGTTTCCTATTAAAAAGGAATTTCTGTTTCAGCTTTAGGGTCAAACACTTTGCATTCAGTACCT
The DNA here is from genome assembly GCF_963264785.1 of Psittacula echo. NCBI lineage: Eukaryota > Metazoa > Chordata > Aves > Psittaciformes > Psittacidae > Psittacula > Psittacula echo. The sequence goes on along the minus strand of NC_137739.1, from coordinate 21,758,347 downwards.
GTATTGCTGATCTCTCCTCAGGAGCTGGTGCAACCCTTGTGGATTTCAGCTTTATTCATTAATTCTTCTTACCAATTAATCCTCCTGTATATTCTACTTGATTGTTCTAATCTTTACTTTTGTCCTAAAATGTTGTTCAGTGTCCTGTGTTTATAGAAGCTGTATTCTACCACTGTGACATCTGCATTTCAGGAACAGGATTTCCTGTTCTTTCTGGTGTATAATTTCCAAAGTGGGCTTCAAATAAGGGAAATGCAATTGTCTTTTCTACAGCACCTACATGATGACAAGCTTTCTGTGGAAATGATGCAAAGCCTTTTGATGCAGCCTATATGCCTAGTTTTTAGATGTTTGACTAAATTAATGAACTTTGGGACTTCCAGAAAGTTACACCTGTGTTGAAAAGACTTGGTGAAAATGTGATCCCCTGTACTGAAGGAGGAATAAGGTACTTCAGTTCATTATTAACACATCCTGCACAGAGAAAAGAGAAGGAAAAGTTGAAGGCTAACTGGTTTCATTTGATTAGCAATTGGTCTGGTTTTCATGACAGACTGCCTCTCTTTTGTGTTAAAATAGCATGAAAGTGGTGCTTTTTAGAACTATCAACTTCTCAAAGTGGCTGCAGTAGTTTTGCAGCAAGTGCTTTGAAATATTTTCCGGCTGTGATTGGAAGAAATGAGACTTAGAAATTCAGAAGAACTGGAACCGAGATTTGTTCCAGCTTTTTGGTTTTGGAACCAAAAGCAACTGCCCATGTTGTAATAATTTTCTCCCCTTTTCCACCTGTAACTTGGTGTAATCAGCCTCTGAACTAACTGAATTACTACGGTGCATGGTATTTGCCAGCATAAGGTGGACGGAGGAAGGCTTTCTAGTGTCTTCAGCCTTGTGTTATTACAAGACATCGATTCCTTTACATTTGATAATTTTCTGTCTTTTGACAGAAAATTGTGTTTTGATTCATATTCACTGTCTTTTGGCAAACAGCTTTGCATTTTCTTCTCTTGTTGAATTTGTGGCCACATAAGTTATCAGCTGTGGAGAGGCAAGAGCAGGAAAGCTTGTCCTTGACATACCCAGTGGAATAAAAAAAAAAAACAAAACAAAAGGCAAACCATTTCCTATTACTTTGTTCTGCTGGTAATTGCTATAGGAGGCTGCCGGAAGGAACAGTGTCTGTCCTCAGGTCAAGATGGTAATCTGTGGTGTCCTGCCATCCTACAGAAAAAACAGTTTTTGTTTCCTGCAGAGCAAGGTAGAGTGGATGTGGCTTCTGACAGCTAACCTTGTGAGCAGGGTGCACTGCAGGAGGGGTGCAAGGGCTGTGTTGGATGTTGAGGAGAGCAGCAGGGTGAAGAGTCACCCATTGTGTTCAAAAGAGGCTCTGTAGCTTGTGGTGCTTTTTCACAACTGAGAGATTTGCAGCTTAAAGCTTTTGGTTTGGACTAGTTGTCTAATACTGTGCCACTGTGAATGGTGAAGAAGTGACAGAATCACTGTCAGTGGATCAATAATAACATATAGCAACTTATGAATACTTTATCCCACAAGAAAGGACTAATGTGGGTCATTCTTTAGAAACACTTCTTCCTTTCCATGTCTATAGAGAAAACCTACCTCGTAACTCTGAGCTTTCTGGCTAATGCGTGCAGTAGTTAAAATTTATCATAGAATCACGAACTGGTTTGGATTGGAAGGGACCTTAAAGCTCATCCAGTTCCAGCCCCCTGCCATGGCCAGGGACACCTTCCACTAGAGCAGGTTGCTCCAAGCCCTGTCCAACCTGGCCTTGAACAGTGCCAGAGATGGGGCAGCCACAGCTTCTCTGGGCAATCTGTGCCAGCGCCTCACCACCCTCACGGGGAAGACCTTCTTTGTTATCTCTAACTTAAGTCTCCTAACTTGGTCAGACACATATCATTCTCCCCCTTTTTCCTACTCTGTGAAACATGGCAAACTGACATTTAGCCGTGAGTAAAATGCTTTCTTAATTACACAGAACAGCACCTTGCTGTGTTACAGTTTTTGATGTAGCATTGCAGTTCTTCAGATCGTAGACATGGCTGGGATTATGTTGTATTAACAAACATAGAGCCATTCACATATTGTGAATCATGTTTCTGGGTTTAAACTCTTTACAAGCTGTGAAACTTGTGAGGGGTAATTGCATGACGAAAGACTACCATCAGGAACTATCAGAAAATACCAATCACCTCCAGCAGAGCTGTGAACATCAATAGCAGTTACAGTACTGAATCCCTTGTGCAGAAGCAGGATACCTGTGAAGAGACACTTGGATGACTGGGCTCACAAGAGGGAAAGGGGCATAGAGTTTTGCCGTGATTGCCGGCTCTGCAAACTCAGTCCAGCTTGAAGGATGGGCAAAGCCCCTGAAATGTGGCTGGTTCTACTTCCAGACAACAGGATCAAGCCATATACACCAGGAAAGCACTAAGCAAAATAAGTTTATCTTTATGCTTGGATAATAATATTAGTAACCTATGGTGGGTTAAAGCAAGGAGTGGGGAGGGGAGATAGCAATCTTCTCTCCTGTGTGATTTATATAAGAAGCACTTCCTTCTGTGGTTCCCCAATTTCTTGGCTAGCGAACTCAAGGCACTTTGTTTCAGTCTTCTTTAATCACTGCTAATGAGGAAATTGCGCTCAATTCTCCCCCCACTTACACTGAATTTACACTCGGGATACAGAGTGTCCAGCTAATATTCCGTGGTTGATTAGCCCTGTGGTGACGAGGAAAAGTCTGAACTTGTTCCGTTACGTTTTTTCCCTCACCTGTAGAAGATCTGACCTGCGGAGTCACTGACTGTGTAAAACAGTGTCTCATTTTGCACCTAGAAAGTGAACAGCAGCAAACTTCAGATCTCTAGGTCCTTTTCTGGATGCCTGCCTGAGATGCCTACAATGCATGGTGTGCTTCTGATGGTTCAGAAGGATACTGTTGTTTTTCTATGCCAGCCATCCCTAGCAGAAGGCCACACTTGCAGTCAGCCACTTGGGCTTGCTGGGGCTGTGCTGCCATAGAGACATAGCCATTTTGGTATTTCCTACCCTGTCTACATCTAATAACAGCAACAATAGTACCAGCAGTATTAGTATTAATCTGTCCATGATAATAATAACTTCTACATAATTAAAATCAGGTCAGTCAGAAAAACCTGAGTACCTTTAATAAAATCTTGTGCTGCTTTCTGTTAATTGGTAGAGCGTTTGAAAATTTCAGGTGTTTTGAGGCTTCCACTGGGTGCTTAAAGAAAATGAGGACTTGACTGAGGAGTTCTAAAGGGGTTTTCTACCATCTTTAGAAACAATGGCACTGCTCCTTAGGCTGCCTTTCTCCTGACACACAGCTGCCTCATGGTAAAATCTCTTTTTAAGATAATTCTCAGCAGAGATTATGATTTTTTTTTTTTTTCACCTTTTTTTTTTTTTTTTTGGTTGTTGTTTTGTTGGTTTGGTTTGTTTTTCAATTACCCTTATGGTTAAAAGAGCATTTTTCTGTTTCAGTTCAGAAATGAGCAGAAAGATCTAGAGGTTTGGATGAGTGTTTTGGCTCTGAGTTTAAATGTGAGCTTAACTTTAAGGAGGGCACTAGTCTCAACGCTGTCAGTAGGGTTACTGATGTGCCTGTATTTAAGCAGGGCTCAGATGATGCAATGGATCTGAACACTGGGTCTGAGATCTTGCATATTAGAAAAGAAATAGGAATTCCCTGGTGGAGGTTCCAGAAATTCACACTAAAATCCTGCCATCTTCCATTTTAATAACTCATTATTAACAAGTAAAGGGGTTTAATCTGTTATATATTTTTTATTTTGCTGGCCATATTTGACTAATATGAAGTCCAAGGCTGAAGCCCTAAAAGATCAATTCTGCTTCCACTGCCTGCTGCTGTTCACGTAGGCTCTGCTCTCTGTGGGTGTTTTGGTAGTACAAGTATGGCATCACTGTGGGTCGACAGTGGCTCCCCTGTGCTGGATCAAGTCTCTCTTTTTTTTTTTTTCCCTTTTCTTTTACAATGGGTTAGATGTGTTTAATTTATTGTAGGAAACCCTTAAAAGATGCAAGATCCTTTTTAGAGGCTGCTACAATAGCCGTGAAGCACTTATTTAATCCCATTGAATGGAGGCTAGATTTACTAGCTGGGCTAGACATGATTTTTGTTCAGGAGTCATCTCGGAGTACATCGAAGTTTAAAGATCTTTGCAGAAAACCCAAGGAGAAACAAAAGGAGTAAATTTTAAAAGGAACTTTGTCAAGGACTTTTAGATGTTCAACAGATAGAAAACCCGTGGTGGCTTGACTGAAACGAGTGTTGGGTTAGCAGAATCGTTACTGATCCGGTGAGACATGCTAATGAGGCACTTTAAATGCAAGCTTGATGGAAAAAGGGGCAATTTCATACCAAAGTGCAGCAAGGTTACAGAATCAAAGAAGGTACACTTCAGTTCTGCAAAAGGGGACAATGCTCCATTGTCAGATCCTTTTTCTTTTGACTTTAAACATGTTTTAACTACACTATTTACCAAACTGTACAATGTGGCTTGCCCACTGATTGAGAATTTATGACCAGAAACAAACCTGTTAGGGAAAAAAGGAAAACTGAGCGTGATCCATACTGTAGCTGCATGAAATAGTTTGAATGAACTTAACCTGAGCACAGTGGGGGGTGCACAATATGGTTTCTAGTCCCAGGGGCCTAGGACTCAAGTTCAAATAGAATTTAGTCTTTCAATAACCATTAGAAAAAAAAAAGGAGAGCGTTTGGAGACATCTGTGACCTCTCAACCTGCCTTAATATAGATGTCTCAGTTTTGTCTTAAAAAGCCTACTTCAGAGTCATGCCTTGTCAACCCATCCTGCCTGCAAAATTTCTTGGATTGCATCATGCCTGCAGGTCACAAACATCTCGTTTTGCTTTCGGGCATTACAGCTTTTTTGGTAAAACTGAAGAGTAACAACATCAGTACTTGCTTTTGCTGCCATGAAAAATCATCAAATCACAAATCTTTCACTTCCATGAGGGAGAATGCAGGCTCCTATATGTGCTTTTTGAGCAGCTTTTGGGTGTGGTTACTACACACCAACACAATGAACTGGCCTAGTTTTTGCCATGCCATTTGGTAGAAGAATGAACAAAATTCAGTTGCAGTGAAGAATAGATTTTTTCTCATTTAGTTTAATAGAATTACACTGGATAAATTATAAACCATGTTAAACATTTGAGAAATTTAATTTATGATATTTTGTTTCATTTCAAACTGGAACCTGCCCCTGGCAATATATTTGTTATTTCACATCTCATGAACGGTTGCTCAGCTGGGTCTGAATTTACCCTCCAACTTCCATGGGTTTCCCCAGGCACTCCTCATCAGAGTCTGAAACCACAGAACCACCATGAAAGCAAAAAGGTCACCAGGATGAAGAATCTTAACAGTTCCACTCACAGACCTACAAGTGGAGTTTATATGTGGTTTCAAAATGGCTTTAAATGTTCTTCGCATTCCTCTATGTTTTATTGCTAAGCTTTTAATTCCTATCTTGGCCTAAGCAAGATTATCCCAATATAAAAGTTCTCTTTGTACATCTCAATGTCAAAAATACCTGGTATCTCACTGAGGAGTTTTATATTGCAAGGCCTTTCTGCAAGATATTGGTACAGCACATATGTTAAATAGGGAAGTTTTATTTGCCGATTGCAATGAGAAGGTCCATAATGAAAGTTCTTAGGTTCAGCATCAGCAAAGATCAACTGTAGATCTACAAAAATCCATGGTGCTGCCAACGCGAGTCTTCTTTTGACCCTACAGAGCAAACAGGAGTTGGCTTTTCACAGCATGTTTATATTTGGGATTGGTAATTATGTCTCCTCAATGTGTCATGAGGATTTGATCTAGATGCATAGATTTGTTCAGTAAGAGTTTATCATTAGAGTTTGGCATGTTTCAATGCACCACAGAATATGTATAATACATGACTAGAAGGAAAATTTTCAGGGCTAATGCCAGTACTTTTTTGGCACAGAGAATGCAAAAATCAAAGTAATAATGATAGAAATTGAAAACTAGATGGCAGTAATAACCAGCCAGAGAGCTGTGCTATGAGTTATGATGGGATGATTCACAGTTTTCCTAGGAATTCTGGGGTTGCTGCAGCCCCATACTGAAGGCTCAGATATTAACAAACAAAAAGTACAGGACCAAGTGTTCATATGGATTTATTCAGTTAAAACACGGAGTTAGTTACAGCCAATCCTGTTCATGTTTTGTTTGAAACTGGGTCATCTAAATATTCTTGGAACTGTCTGAGCTGCCACAGATTCCTCTTCTTTCAGCAGATTGTATAGAGATTGGTTCTGTATTTGACTTGAATTTGTGGAGCTCAGTCTATGACAAAGATCTTAAGACACCTGCTCTTTTCCAACCAATGGTTCTGTACTTCACGTGATCTTGCTGTCCAGTCTTAAACTCAAAATAAGTCAGTGACATTCCTTCCTGCCTGTAACATAAAGTTGATGTGCTTCCTCTTGTTCTTCAATCAGAAATATTAAATAAAAATCCTTCTTCTGTGCCACTTTTGGGATCTAACTAAGATATAACAACAAGCTCCACGTCAACACTTGTGGGGTTTTTTTGGAGGAGGCCTGTTTCTATTGTTACTTCTGAAACATGTGCAAGTAGAATATGAGGACATCAGAACTGTTGGTGACTGAAAAAAAAGGTCTCTTTCCCAAGTTATACAGAGTATTCACAAAATCCCTTGTCCCAAACCCAGCAATACTAGAAAGGCAATCCATTTTAGCTGTAGGACTACTGAATAGGTGGTGGGTAGCAGGGAATAATAGGGAAGTTTTCCCTTAAAACTGAGAATTCATTTTGTTTTCTAAATAACTCTTGTTTTCCACAGCCTCTGTTTTCATTCTTCCTGACCCATTCTTTATTTGCACAATAGTGATGCTGATAAACCCATTTTTTCCAGTGCTTTATGAAAAGTGCAATAAGATTATTTTGTGTATTTTTTGCATAGGTTCAGGTGTTCTCTCATTCTATTAGGAAACAAGTCTTTACACCTAAGCCAAACTGACTCTAAACTCTTCCTAACTAGATAATCTGCAGGGGCAATAGGATCTGCTGCTGGGGTAACTTACTAATTCTGAGAGTCATATATAAACCTCTGCCTGTCTGGAATACAGGCTCTCTCAAGTGGTTATCCTCACTCTTACAGGTCTGCTCCTCACCCCTGTAGCTGGGAGCTTGCTTACAGGCACCAAAGCCATGCCTGTGAATTTTATGTATATATTTTATAGGCTTAGAGTGCTATTGATGGTAGATTATATGCTTGTTCTTGTTCTTCTGGACACTTAGAGGAAAAACTTTTCCATGCTGCTGGTAGCATAAAGTCAAACGTAATGCATACGTAACCTAATGCATACATTTGTGGACTTTTGCCCCAGCAAGATTACTGTTGTCTTTTGATGAACAGAGCTAAGGGCCTGTTGGATATGTTCCAGTGGTTTAAACTTAAAAAAAAAAAAACTCTACAGAATTATATTATCAAGCATTCCTGTTGCTTGTAAGAATGCTATTTAAAACAAACAAACCAAACTGTGACAGATATAGTTATCAGCAATAGAGAAAAGATCTTAGCAATTACTTTTATAACATCAGAGATCTGCTGAGGGTAATTAACATGGATTGCTTGAAGATTGTAGCACACTTTACAATCACATCATAAATAGTGGGGTATCTGTGATCTCTTTCATGTCTGTGATTCTGCTTTTGCGTTTGCTTGAGAGTGTTAACCAGATGACACTTCTGTCCATTTATTCTAACAGCCTCTCAATGCCAAAGCTTCCATTAATGGAAACCTTGTCTAAGGAAGGAGAAAAAGGGCAAATGTGATTTCTGGGTGAGTTTACTGGATTGAGTTCTCTTCCACACTCTATGCAATTAGGCCTTGTAGAAGGTGACGTTCTGTTTTCCTGCAGAGGGGGGATGGCAGAATCTTGCGTAACAAAAGGCAACTGAAGAGAAATTTTTGTCCTTTATGGGAACGGCAGCAGTATCTTCCATATTTACAGGAAACCAAGAGTAGATCATTAACTTGGAAATCTTGGAAGTGAAAATAGTATTTGGATCTGTATATGCTGAGGGGCAAGAATCAGTAGAAGTATGTAGGAAGGAAGATATTTTTCTGTGCACTCTTTTCCCTGCATAAATTAGTGAAGAAAGGTGTCTCTGTTTCAGGTAGTTGTACATGACTGGAGAAAATTAATATGCTTGCATTAAACTGCAACATATATCTTCAGTTTTTGACTCTTACCATGAGTTCAGGAAAATAACTGACATGTCTGCAAGTCAAAGGCTATTTTGCCTTTTATCTCAGTAGGATCAGGACTGAACCCCAGCGTTACATTTACATAGCTGTCGCTTGTGCATTATATGAAAAAGAGAAATGGAAGTTTTCCAGCCAGAAAAATATTTGCTTCTAAACAAGTCTTTCTTTGGCCTTGCTTCTGCGAACACATGTAGCCATTTTTCATGGGAGCACGAATCTTTAAGGTCAAGGACAATAGCCCTTAAAAATCTTTTTTTTCCATATGGTGCAATACTGAGGTAATAAACCAGTCACTACTGTGAATGCTACATTAATGGTGATGAATGCCTTCAGTATTCCAGGCAGGAAGGTGGCAATTCCCATTTCAATTTACAGAAACATTAACTGACAAACTTTCAAGCCCTTTTTCACATGCAGAAAAATAGGCAGATATTTACCATGGTGAACTACATGTAGGTATGGTTTTAAGAGAGTAGCATTTACAGGATTGAAAGCTTTAATCTAAATCATAGAATCATTGTGTGGTTTGGGTTGGAAGGGACCTTAAAGCTCATCCAGTTCCAACCCCTGCCATGGGCAGGGACACCTTCCACTAGACCAGGTTGCTCCAAGCCATGTCCAACCTGGCCTTGAACAGTGCCAGAGATGGGGCAGGCACAACTTCTCTGGGCAACCTGTGCCAGGGCCTCATTGCCATTGCCTTTATGGCAGCTTTTATCTACAGAACTTGTCTCTAAGCTATTTGTCTAAAGTAGCATATTGATAATGATGCACATCTATGCTTTTATACAGTTGTATAAGTCTTTAATCATAAATGATCCAAAACACTTGTACACATAAGACTGTCTTTACACAATAAGATGTCAGAATGTGTGGGGAGCACCTCTGAAGGCACCATATCAGAGCTATTTCCCAGCAGAGAATCTGGCCAGGATCCTTAGGTTACCCTCCCCATCTCCTATGCTCACTGTGAAAGTGTCAGCTCTGAGGGATGCTGTGTGGATAGGACGTAGGGTCGTTTTTCAATCTGAATAGTTCAGTTTTTCAAATGGAAAATATTTCATGTGCCACTATGAACCAGATACTGCAGAGTTACAGAGCTCTTGAAAGCTGTCATGAAATAAGTACATGTATGAGGTTATAAAAGTGGGGTTTGTATAAACTGTCCTCTTTCAGCAAACATTTCACTTCCTATAATTGTGTGTGGTTTTGTTTGAACTTATCAAATATGTGATTGTTGTCCTTCTCCTTCAGGGAGATAAGAAATCCATGCTCCAGATATGCAGAATGATGATGTTGTAATTGCTCTTCAAAAAGAGGTCCACAGTAAACAAATTTTGTGAGCCTGTTGCCTCCGCAGCTTCTTTCAGTGAGCTGCAGCACTTCGAGAAGACAGCTGGGACTGTGAGGTGAGGAGAAATTCAGCTTAAGCACAAGTAGATAATTTTCCTTTCTTCAGTCCCAGGAAAGACCAGAATTTATAGGTCTGTGTAAAACAACTCAAAAATACTTTTATTTAATCTTTTTTCTAAGCAGCAACATGTTTTGCCTCAGAATAGGTTGGCTCTTTTGCCAGCTGTGCTATAAACCATTAAGACTGGGAAACAAAATTATATCTTTAAGGAAAAGCACCAGATAATGCCATATAAGAGCAACAGGGTTTTAGTGCACAAGGTACGTAAGACTTTTATTGGTGGAATTACACCTACCAAAATCACAAATCTTGGAAATACAAGTGGAACAGGACAGGCAGGGCTAGTGCTGCTCCTTACTCTGTCAAGGTTTTGACCCCTCTGATGCAGCATATTTGGTAAGCATGATGTCGAACATGGTGAAGAGGCTCCTAAGGTCCCTGTATTCTTTCATATGAGCAGTGGCAGCAGGTGCCAATTTTCATCCAGTGTGTCAGTGCCTGATTCATTTCTGTGTTGTGCATACAGCTAGATTTGTGTTAGTCTGCAAGAGATTTCTGCTCACGGCTGCTTAATACTGAAGGAATTGAAAAGAGCAAAGCTCAAAAACTGTGTATGGTTCAAAGTGTGGCCATAAAACTGTGAGTAGCTAGAGCAAGTACACATGGCAGCCCCTTTGAACGATGACAGTAGAGTAAGAGCCTTCTGTATTGTTACGATGCTTTACTGAAAAGACGAATGATGAAACAGTCTCTGAAAGACACTTCGTATCTTCTCTATTTTCTTGTCTTCCTCCTGAGAAGTGTTGGTGCCATTGAACATACTTACATTTAAAGTAAGATCTAACCTAGCAAAGTGTTTAAGCAAAGCTACACATAGCCTTAGAGTTAAGCATATACATGTGTATTTTGCGTATGGATTACTTTGCACTTTATTACTTATGCTGTACTCTTGGTTACAAATCTTACCTATGACTAAAAGCTGTTGGCTAATATGAACAAGACCTTTAAATGTCTGAGTGACTGTCACTGCCCCTGCACTCAGATCAAACCAACCCATTCAAAAAATGTAAATCCAAGTTGATTTTTCTTGCTTTGAAAACAAAGGATCAATTGTTGAAATTGTCTATTATCTAAGCGGTTTTGCAGAACATACTTGGATTCATGTCCCTCAGCATAGTGTATCCTTTGTTTGGTTTGCTTTCAATATTTTTTTTATGTAGGTGATTTTTTTCTTCCCTGTGCTAAGAAAGGTAGTTTCATTTTTCATCACTTCTTTTCCAAAGAATAAAATGTTTGTCTTTACAAAGTTTGCATTGAATGATAATCTCTAGCCTATTAACTGTTAATTCATTGGCAGGATACTGGGTGGCTACAACAGTGAAATACAAGCCTTGTCTCAGTGGAGTCTGGGTTTTCTCTCTTTACATTGGTTCAGTTATCTAAAGATCAACAAATACGAGTTTTGTAAACACTTTTAAAATGAGATCAACACCTGAGCACCCTCATCAAATTTGCTTTTGAAGTGTCTGGCTGATCAAAATCCTGCCAAAGTCAGTGGAGATGCAGGGTCTCAGCAATTTAAAAATCAGGCTATTGCTTTTTAAGTGCTTAAAGATGGATTAAGGAGGCTAAATATAAACACCTAGATTGAAAATGATGGGGTTTAATTCCTTTGAGCCAAACTTTCATATCACTGTCCCTGATAAAATGAGGCTGTGCGATTTACAGCTGCTATTGTGCCACAAGCATATGAATATTATAATCTTCTCTTTTCCATGAACACTGAAGTTTTGTAATGTTTGATAGCTTGCTGAGGCTCTCCTGGACTCAAAAAGTCCATAAAAGTTCCATTATTTCTCTTTCCAAAAAGTACTTCTAGACAAAGAATGCCTTCAAGTAACTGCATTTTCTACTTGAGCCTCCTTTATGAAGGAGCATACAGGTACAAATACCCATTCATAAAGAAATTCCATTGTACATGTACAACCTCAGCTGTTGCATTTAAAATTTTCCTGAGAATCCCTTTGTTTCTTGTTCTCAGTTTCTTCAAACAGTTCACGTCTATTTTTGCAAAATGAGCTTGGACAGACATTTTGTTCAATGTGGTGGTCTTGTCCTGCTTGTATGTCATTCTTAAGAAACAGTCAGTTGAAAGAATGCAAGTAAACTTTGCACAGTGACACAGGTTCAGTTCCAGGGATCCAACATGATAATATTTATGACACTGTTTCACACTGACGTCCATATTTTTTTTGCTATTCTCTGACGTACTCAAAGGAGTTTCTGGATGCTTCCACCTACGTAAGAGAAAGCTACTATACGAAAGTACAGCCAGAAATAACTGTGTGGCAGCTTGAAATCCATGATCTGGTTACAGTACCTGGTTAGACCTGCTGCAGCTATATTCCCACATGTATAGGTTACATGCCAAAATGTTCTGTGAATTCTGCCATCTTCACAGTCATTTAACTAAGTGAAAGTATTTATTTATACCCTTGAGAAATAGGGTTCAGTTTATTTAAGACTTAACCAAGTGCTGCAGTAGCAAGGATGGACAGTACATTGTTAAGCACAGAAACCACAATCACCAGAAAGACCTTCTGTTTTATTTACTGACCCAAACCACAGGAATTCTTTCCTCCTTTCTGTTCATGGGGTTACCATACCAGGAGGGTGAGTTCTCTCCAGCTAAGGAAATGAACCTACAGGGAACAGAACTAAATGCAAGTTAACAGGTTTCTGATTTTTGACTGTTTTCAATGATCTTCAGACGTGAGGTTGTGATCTATGTAAATTAAATATAACCCCTCAGTATCAGAAGGTTAGTCCACTTGGGCCACTTAAGAACAAAAACAAGGGTAAAAAACGTGCTGAGGGTCCATGCTACAGCACCAGATTAAGGTACCTATTTATGTGAGAAATTAATAATAATAATAATAATAATTTTGCAAGCTTCTCTGTCTACCATGTGTTACTTGAAATTAGAAGAAACAAAGATTCTAGTTCAATGGTTTCTCTCTTTCACAGTGCTAGCTTGGAGCTGCCTTTTGCTACTGAAGTTTATTGCTTTCTTGGACCTTAAATTGATTTCTTCTGAGTGAACCAAAGATTGTACTGACCTCAAAGTCACTTGAATTAATGTATTCTTGTTTCACTCTTTCTTTTTCTCTTGGAGCCACTTCTAGCTTAAATTGCCTTGTATTTCAGGGCTTGACGACAAGGTCACAGTCATGCAAAGAATTAGAAGTATGGGACGTTTCAAGTTTGCTTTCAATATTTTAAGAGAAACAGGTTTGAACAAGTTATTCCTGAGCTTATAAAATAAAATAACTCTATCAGTGCTAGCAGCCTTTATTATTACATAAAGCCACTTGCTCAGTGATGTATTCTTCAGCAAAAGTGAAGGGAGTGACAAGCCAAGCCATATAAAGAGCAGCTGGAGCAGGAGAACTCCTCGGCCACAAGTTAATTCTGCTGCTTACTTTAATCTTCTTTCTTCTGATGAACGTTGCTTTCTCTTTGCAGAGACCACAGCCATCCTGAGCCCAATTGCATGGCCACATAGGCTGCATACTTAATAATGGGTCTGTCAGCTGCTCATGAGTGATACATTGCAACAACCCAGTGCACAGTTTTGCTGGTTAGAATTGTGGTTCTCCTGGCATGGTTCTGAACTGTCAGTACAAAAGCAAAATATTAGCATCTAGCATCCAGAAATACTCTTCAGGGAGAACAAGCATCAGTATTGAAGCTCACTTTCTATGAGAATAACCGATGGACTGCATTTTCCTGATTATGTGGCTGTGCCAATTTTCCTGCAAGACAAAGGCTAAAGGCACTATTCTAGCACAAGCTAAGATTTTCTAACAAGTGGACTCTGTTATTTTGTAGATTTTTTTTAATCCTGTAATAGTATTCTGTGCACTCTCTGCTTTTTCAAAGTACATTGCTATTTCTTGCCTTCTTCAGAGCAATATCAAGGTTTTCTGATGTTATGGAGAAATACTTGTCTGCATGAACTCTCAGTCACTTGTGTATATCCCAAGTAACCAAGAAAGTAGGGAAACTGGGAGTAGGAAAGGGTGTATAGCACAGGATGACCATGATGGGGGATAAATTAACTGAGCCGCTTGCTATGATGGAGAAGATCAGAGTTCTAAACAGACAATGAGCAATCTGCAGATGTTAGAGAAAAGAACAGTAGAAAGTAAGGGCAGACTTTTCAAGAGCGCCCAGCTTCCTCAGACCACAAAAAAATCTTGAAGTTTGGGATTTTGACAGTGGTGAATGAAGTCCTCTTCCACAGTTTTCATCAGCAGATGCAGCAAGGTGGGAACTTCAGAAGGAAACTTAATTTCTGGATACTTTATATTTCACTGTTGCCAAATGTAATGTGCAAAGAGAAACCGAGCCCCACAACTCATGTTTTAAATAAGATTATCTTCCTTAAAAATTTCTTATATTAATATTTGGCATAAATCAATTACGTGATGTCATGCTTCCTGATCGTTAAACTTCCAAAAAGCACTGTGTACAGCCTCAGGAATGCAGAAATGTACTATAATAATGAGGCAGGTGCTATCATTCCACAGGTCTCTCAGCTTTTTCTTTTGTCCTTCCACAGACCAGACAAGTTCACCTATTATACAATCTTTCTGTGAAAGAAATTGATAAAATGAGTAGAAACAGCTAAGGAAAAAAAAAACCCTGATGCATATAAACAGAAGAATAGGAGAAGTTTTTGCTTTTTTGTGTTTTCTGTATGTATTCGGTTTGTATTTGTCCACTATTTGTTCAGGCCTCTCTCTTGTCTCTTGAAAGATAATTTGCTTTTATCTGCTGTCTTGGTCTTCTGATGCTCCTTATGGAGACAGTTTCATGTGCTAAATACTTTTTATATTAACTGAGATGCCTGAATTCACTCTCTGCTCTCAACTTCCACCACTTAAAAATGACAAACTTTGTTTCCTGTGTTTTCCTGAAGCTGCTGTTTCTCCAGCAGCTGGGACAAAGAATCAACCTACCTCCAGTTTGATTCATAACCTATTCCCCTGTATGTTACTCTGTGTTCTTTCACCTAACATAAATGTAGGGTACAGACTCCAATGATTTGCTTCAAATTGTAACTCCTAAGTGGTTTTCCCTCTTAGAATATGCACGTCTTTAAGAGGCTTTTAAAGTAGAACGTTACATGGAAAATCTGAAGTGAAGATGCACCCACTTTTATATTAATGATTTCCTCATTAGGTGCTTGTAAACATTAGGAAATGGTTTGAAAAATTACCATTTGCATGAGGCAATAGAAAATTATTTGCATCAGCTGTTCTGAACAGAAAATGCTGTAATGCTGATCATTCTCTATACCTTAGGAGAATTGGCTATATCTGTGCTTATTTTAAGTTGCGTATTTTGCTCTGTTTAGGGTCAGAAGGAAGCTGGAGGAAAGCTCCCTTCAAATGTCCTGTTCTTTAAGGAGCTGGGTGGGTCCAACACCTACCCATCTAAGCTGTGAAGGAAAACTCTCTGATGTAATTTGCAGCAAAACCTGAGCTTCATCTAAAAGCTGTGGCTCACCAAACTTGTGAGAATGGTATTCAGGAAAGTGTGATGTCGCAATGCACATTACATCAGTATTGCAGATCCAGTACATTTGGTACTGCTGTGGCTTGAAATTGCTGACTTGTAATTTTTCTTCTGGATCAACTGAGTCAGCAGGTTGAGTGTATTTGGAGTTGTTTTATTTCCACATCAATTCTGCTTTCAAGTGGTTGCAGTGAAAATACATCACAACATTTCCTGCATTCTTTAGAAAAGTCATTGTTTTTAATTTTACGTTTTACTTTGTGCACAGCTGCAACCCCTGGAGAAAGAGAAATTCTCTTTATTCATATTTGACAAGAACTCAAACCTAAATGTTAACAAACACCAAGGCAGTACATGACTGCACTAAATATGATAAACAGGGATCTTCCTATCCATTCTTCTTGGATGAGAGATTTTGCATGGGATCAACATCCTGCAACTGAGAAATACCTTGTCTTCTTCTCCTTTCAGACCTGAGCTGTATTATCACATGCTGTTTCCTAAAGCCAGAGAAGAGGGCTTGCATTTCACCTGACCCAGTCCTTTATAACATAAAGGATGAGGAGTAATGAGGTGAGGGCCTGAAAAAAGACCAAAAGAACATGAGGAATTATGCACTGCTGACAGAGTTGCTCTCTTTATTGAGGCACTTGCAGATTCAAGCTGGTTGCATGCCCTTGCCATGTCATCAGGTTACTGGGGCCTAGTACCACCTTTCTGCTCGGACAGCAGGAGCCGCAGCAGTGTGCAGCACACACTTGATATGTGGTCTAGGCATGGCCTGGAGTGGCTTGGATTGCTAGAGCATATGAACATTTGTATTTGGGGTATAGAACTGAAGCCTGGAGGAATAACCACAGCTAGGAAAGAATGGACTGCAAGAGAGTGCTTGCAGATAATGAGATGTCTTGCAAGACCTAGGAAAATGTAAAGGAATGATGTATAACATTAGATGGGTTACAGCAAAGAGAACAGGCTGCGCTTATGAAAATCACTACTGTTGAAGACACAAAGAGTGGCAGCTGTGTAGGAGGAGAAGGAATCACACTGGACATGGACTAGGAGCAGAGGAGAACAGAGAAACAACTAATTGCAGAGAAACACAGTAGAGAATAGTCTGCCCATAGAATCATAGAATAGTTAGGGTTGGAAAGGACCTTAAGATCATCATCTAGTTCCAACCTCCTTGCCATGGGCAGGGATGCCTCACACTAAACCATGTTGCCCAAGGCTCTGTCCAACTTGGCCTTGATCACTGACAGGAATGGAGCATTTACCACTTCTTTGAGCAACCTGTTCCATTACCTCACCACCTGAACCTAGGACACCCTCACAGTAAAGAACTTTTTCCTTATATCTAACCTGAACTTCCACTGTTTATGTTTAAACCCATCACCCCTTGTCCTATCACTATTATCACTGATAAAGAGTCCCTCTCCAGCATCCTTTTAGGCCCCCTTCAGATACTGGAAGGTTGCTATGAGGTCTTCATGCAGCCCTCTCTTCTCCAGGCTGAACAGCCCCAACTTTCTCACGCTGTCTTCATACAGGAGGTGCTCCAGCTCCTGATCATCCTTGTGGCCTCCTCTGGACTTGCTCCAGCAGCTCCGTATCATTCTTATGTTGAAGACACAAGAACTGCACACAACACTCTAAGTGGGGTCTCAAGACAGCAGAGAAGAGGGACAGGATCACCTCCTTCGACCTGCTGGTCACACTTCTTTAATATATCATTGAAGCATTTTTAAGCAATTCTCTTGGTCTTGGTGTAAAGCATCTGTGCAAAGTAAGTATGCAAACAATACTTGGGGTTTTTTTTGTGTAAATAACAAAACATGTAAGTCTGGTGGACATCACAAAAATATTAGAGACTATTATACAAGAGTAATTGCAGCCTCAGACATGAAATTGGTATTTACAGTTGTTCTTACTAATGTGAGAGGAAAAAGACTGTACATTCCCTTGGCAAAAGATGGGAACATATTTGTAAAGATGGTTTAAAAGCTTCTGGCATACAGCAGACATAGAGCAAATATATTCCATACGTCACTGGAGCCTAACTTGCAGGTTGGCAAATGTTCTGCAGGCTTGAGTTGGAGTTTTAAATTTGATCTTCCTCTTCATATTACCTGTGACTACACAGTTGTCATCTCACTGCTTTCAAGCATTTCCTGCCATGTGTGATTTCAGCCTGTGTTCTCTTTGCTTTGGGCCTACTAGCAGATCCCCATGTCTTATGGTTTTTAGTGAAAGCTATGGTCTTTCTATATAACAGACTCAAAGGCTGAGAGCCTGGTGAGTGAAGGATATTCAGACAGAATAAATAGGCAAACCTTCAGACTTTGCTTCCTTATGAGAGTCTGAATTCTCATAGATCTAAAATCAATTATTTTTAATATTCTAGATGGAAAATGCTTGGCTTAACCATGGTGGATATCACTAGAAAAAAAAAAAAAAAGATTACATATGCACCATGTATTGTATGTAACTAGTGGAAATCAGAGCTCTGTTGCAATGATTTTTGTCTTTGCTTTCATAGAGTCAGCTTCCTTGCACATTCCTCTGAAACAGCTGGTGCTGGCATTTGCCCTCTGCATAACGGTGGCCTAGAGCTGCGATGCAGGCTGTGGAGACAGGGATGAGAGATACTTGGAGAAGAGAGGGCTGGAGAGAGCTTATGGACCCAGAATGGTTTTCTGCCAACGTTTGGGTCAATCCACTTGCTGGAGTAACACAAGATCCACCAAGAGGTAGAGGAGGGACTGCCATACTCCCGTTCTCTTGGTCATTTGGAACGACATTTATTTTTCCTCATTATCTTCTGTATTTCTGTGCAGAATATTAGATAAGGTTTGAGTCATAATTATGTGGGAAAAGAGCTATTGAAAATATTCCTTTTGTGGGTGCTAGATGGCGCCGTGGATTAATGCTCAGGCCTTTTATCTGGGGGGTGTTCTGGGGCAAACCCAGCTTGGTCAGGTAACAGCTTGGCAGTTAGTTTGTCTGTGGGAATTTAAGCCTGGATCAACGGAAGTATTTGTATTCTTAGATCCTCCTGAGTGCCCAGCCCTTCCTGGACATCAGCAAGGACTCATAGCTGGAATCATACCACTACAAAAGGGGCCATGGTACTCGGTGGACACCAGTGTCTCCTGCAGCAAGAGCCACTTGCTCACCCCAATGGTGGGCTCTAAAGTGACAGGTGATGGAGATAACAGAAATTCAGCATGTTCATTAATATACACAGGTGGAGAAAAGTACAGCTGCTGCTGCTGCACCTGAGGTTAGTCTCAGCTTATTAACCATAAAAGTCCCTTTAGATCATTTACATTAAAAAAAGCAAAAGTAAGAAACCAACAACCCATAACTTCTTTGGCAACACTGAGATGTATTTCTAGTTTTTCAGGCTATTTCTGTGGTGATGTTGTTAAAGGATACTCGCCTGGAATCATCCAAACTTTCCACTGAACTATTGAAATAAAAAAAGTAAAGCACAATAGAATAAACTGGAAAGCTCATCTCTGCACAAATGTCAGCACACTGTTGGGCATGGGATTTATATTCAGACAAAGTCTTGTTCTTTCTTTTGTGGGAAAGAAGAGCCTTACTTAAAAACAAAAGGCTTATAAAACAATGCAAAAAGACTGGGGAAGACCACTTTATTGTGAAAAACTGAAAATTCAAAGAGCACCATGTGAGAACTTATACAACGGTCAGCAATGGAAGCAGCCACAATTTGGAGGATGATCAGTGGGGACTGGGAACTGTTTAAAATGGGTTAAATATCCTGCTCAAGCAGATACAGTGAATGTTGCTCTGTGGAAGGGTATGAAGCAAATTCAGAGATAACCAGCTTCAAACTCTCCAGCCCTTCATCATCATCATCACTGGCTGTAGCTGTTAGCAGAAAGACAGCTGAATACCTGGCCTGGGAAGTGAGCCATGCTTTGGAGAGCCTGAAACACTGTGATCACCAGCCTCAGCTGTGTGGATAGGTGACAGGCCTCCATATTCAGTTGAAATGGCAGGCATGGGGTGTTCAGATCAGAGGTTTTTCTCTCTGAGTTCTATTTGTGATTAGAAGAACGCAAAGGGGATGAGGTAGGAGACCTGGGCACAGGCTGTGCCTCCATTGAGGGTCCTTTCCCACCATTTCTCCTCAGCCCATTCCAATGCAGGCTCTGTGGCTCAGCAGCCACTGGACAATGCTCTCCTCTACTGAGTGCTGCCCTGACACAAACAACTGTCTTCAAGCTTTTAAAGAAAGAAAAAAGATGGAAAAATAACTTATCTTACATAAAGCATCTTGAGAAGAAGCTCCAAAGGTTTGTTCCAGCAGAAGAAGGTGGATATGTCTCTTTACTCATGGTGTGAGGGGCAGTGCTGAGGGGACAGGCATTTATTATGGGGCACATTCTTAAAGCTTTACTTCTTCTTTCTATTTTTTTCCTGACATTTGCTGTCTTATACTCTCTGGCAAGCAGCAGAGCTCCACCGATGCTGACTTGCATAGCCCATAGAGATACTAAGGAAATATTTTTCCTAGCAACAAGTGGCACATGAAAACACCAAGAAAGGCTTCCCCTGCTGATATTTCACTTCAGCTTTTTCAGTCATCTGGTGCTGAGATAAGAGCTGTGTAGTGAAACTTGCTGCTAATGGGTATGTCACAGGGCAGTCTGGAAAAGGGGGACGTGTAAAAACTTTGTGCCTGTTGTTAGCGCAGGGGACTGAAATCAGTGTGTGGTGTGGTGACCACCATGCCACCTGCGTCAGTGCTGCTAGGTTGCTCCCATGCTGAGGTACCCTCAAGGGGTTCCTAGCTCACTGAGGTGAATGGCATTGCCTTAAGATGGCAGCCATGTCCAGGCTTGGAAATGCAGTGGATAAACAAAATGGTGCCATCTGAAGCAGCTGTCTTGGGAGTGCTTTCTGGGGCACCTGTTCCCACAGACCCCAGCACAGGTGATTGGCTCTTGGATGTTGATCTAATGAAAATGCAACAGTTAATGAGAGCTGAAGGACTGGGGGGATATGAGTTGGAGCCCTCACTGCTGTGAGGTTGGATAGGTGGGAAATCTGCCATTGCCTTTCTGAGGTAAATGGAGGAGAAGTAATGGCAGCCTGTGCCCACAGTGCTCCCAAGGAGGTTCCTGCTTGGAGTCAATGGGCAGGCGTCTGCTACATGCTGTGGTCTGGGGAGCCCTGGCTGCAGCAGGTGCCCAGCACACAGGCATGTGCCATGGCCATTTCCTTCCCATTTATGTCTTTGAAACCTGAGGAGGAAAATGGGGATGGTGTTTTGTCCTAATATGGCAGTATTTTCTATTTTCTGCCTGCTAGCGGGGTAGAGCTAAACTGTTAATGTTATTTTAGCTAAAGTGCAGTTTTCTGGGATTGAATTATTAGTGAGATGGGAGCAATGGCTGGTACTTGTGTCTACTTATGAGTAACTCCCCCTTCTTTTCTGTCCTTGCTCAGCTGTGCTGAAGTAGTGTTTACAGATGGCGAAAGGCTTTGCAACACCGGCAGATCACTACTTCTGCCTCTGCAAGGTCAGTTTTTGAAGGCAACATGTCTGAGACCACAGCTCGGCAACCTGTGAGGAACATAAATTGTCAGGAAGCGTTTAGGAGTTGCACAGTATTAGTGGGTAAAGCAAAACATTCTCATGGTAGAGCCAACCTCTGAATTTAAGACCAGCCTTGCACCCATAGGGTGAATATTTTGTGAGTAACTTCAGTGGGGTTAGGATGAAGCCCAGGATGTTCCTACTCATCCCTTGATGGGTTACTTACAAGAAGAACATCTGCAAAACATGTTTGTGTGTCATCAGTGTGTTTCCTGAATTTGTCCTTTAGCATCTTAGAAGTTAGTAGCTTAGAAGCTTTTTCTGCAGTGGAACACATACTTCTGTAGTTGCTTAGAAATAGTTCACATACAGATAGAAGCAGATTTGTAGAACTGGTTTGAAAGCTGCATAGTAGGTGACTCAAGGAAGACATACATGTCCCAAGGTAAGAAACCATCCTGCAGGCTTAAACTGGAGGTCAAAATCTTACATTTTATGTGAATGAGTATCTGTGTTATAATAAGATTCATGCAAACTCTGCTTAGTAGTTATGTGGTTTCTGTGTGTGGAGCTGGAGTTGTTTTGTTTGGGGTTTGTTGTTGTTTTTTTTCAGTGAAACTGCAAATAGTCCCCAGTTACAATGATTCAGCAAACTTTAGAAGAAAACTGAACTGTGAAGGATACAGTTTTAAAAATAATCTCTTGGGGTGTTTTTTTAGCTGAACTTGAACTTTTAACGGGTTTCAGATTTCCCAGTCACTCGTTATAATTTATCCGGGAATTGTATTGCAGTGAACACCCTAACATGTAGGGACCAGATAGAAGGTCTAAAGACTCTATTGTGTGAGGAAGGCCGTATTTTCTGTTTTATCCTTCACTTTTGAGATGAAAACAATGTGAGGAAATGGTGTGTTGATCAGTGTGTTGTACACATCTTGTTCTATAGAATGAGAAAGAGACAGGGCAATTGCTTTCAATCAATGCACATATTGTACTATGAGGCTGGTAAGGTCCGAACCCTGCTCCATACATTGCTTAATGGCTTTTTATTATTTATTTTCTGAGCTGTTACTGAAAGATTCTAAATAAGTCAGAGTAAATTCAAAAGCATATATTTATTTTGCTACAGAAGTGGAAACATCCCTCTCCTTGCAGCTAATAATAGAGTTGGCATTGTTAAACAATTAAATTGGAAAATATTAATAATAAGTGCTTCATGCATATTAAACAAAACTTCAATAAGTGCTTTGTTTTATTGTTTAACTGTACGTATGAGTCATAAGGAAAGTGTTAATGTTCAGGATCGGATATGAATCATGTATTTGTGAACAATCTTCCAACGCCAGCACTGGAACCCCAAACACATTTATTCTTTGTAGTTAGTAAGCTCTGTGCTTGGAAACTGAAAGTGTAATCAAAGTGAGAGTTTATTTATTAACTAACTGATGCTGTGCATCTTATTTACACAGATTGATAATGAGAGGTGAAAAATAAGGAAAAAAGCTGGTAATGCATGGAGATCTGTGTCGCTGGGGTACAAACCACAAAAGGAACCTGAGCAGCAGTAGCACTAGCCATTAAACGCTGCATTCTGTGATTTTAAAAGTCAATCCTATATTCATGAAGGAAATTTATATGGCACCTTGTTTGTGAGGAGAGGTGCCCTATTCTCTTAAAAGCTGACTTGAAGCATTTATTGTTTTGACTGCTTTAGCATTAGGGTGAGAGAATTCACTTCAAGGTAACAAACAAAACAAGTAAAATACACAGGAGTAACTTGGGTGTTGTTATATATTGTATTGATTTGCATTACAGATAAAAAAAATTTAATTACTGAATGACAAGCTCTTTGTACTGGCTGTATTTGGGCATGCTCAGGAAATCAGGTTCTTTGTAGAAAGTACTCTCACCTGGTAATTATTTGCAGTCATTGGTAATAAGTGTGTTCTTAATTGCTTCCTCTCTGGAAAGGCAGAAGGTGAAAGAAGGGCTTGAGTTGTCTGTTCTGCAGGAGGGACAGAGGTAGCTCATGCCCAGTATCATTGGCTAAGAAAAGTTTCTGAGTGCTAGGTGTGGTTTAGGGAAGACCTCTGGACATCTAGTTCAGCCTCTCATATTGCCTGACCTTGAACAAACTGTTTTTATTGTTTGTTTTCCCAGCTGTGAAATGGATCCTGAAAAGCATTTAGTCAAGCTGCCTAGAATCCAATGCACAGTCCCGCCTTTACTCAAGTAATTGCTATTGAATTTTAGTTGTACTGGGAGTGTAAGATTTATGGAACTGCTTTGGGATATGGTTGTTTATCTAGCTCTCTATTGTCATTCTCAGAAATAAAGAGTATATTTCTAGCAATAACAAATGTTTTCATGTTTCTATGTATCTGAGGCTAATGTAGAGTTACCATTCTAACCTTGCAAGATCATAGTATTAACAATAATATTACAAAAGAGTGGGAAGTAATTTAAATAATTTGGAAAGGCTTTGACTGACCCACATCTGAAGGGAGAATTCCTGGCCCTATGCTCCTACTACTGAACCTCACAGACAAAAAATTACATATATTTGCAAAGTGTGTCCATACACAAACTGTTTTTCTTGAGAGCTTGAAGAACTGGTTTTGCCATGCACTGAAATATGACTTGTGCTCTCAGGTGACAGGATGCTTGGTGTCACAGTTGGCACACTCCTGGGTTTGTTTGGAGGCTACTGCCGTCAGCTTCATGTTGCCCCGTGGCATGGGATTTGTCTTTGAAATTTTGTGGAGATAAGTGTGAGTTGTTTTAACTTTTGATTTTTAAAGGACATAATGGTTAGTGGACTAATCAAAGCGAGTTAATTGAAGGATATTTGGTGGTGGGTGACCAAGCAGGAACACATCTAGAGTAAGAATCGGCAGTGATTTTACATGTAAATTTCATCTCCAAGAAATTTCCTAGTCCAGTTCTTCAGATAGAAAGTTTTCTTTCTAACGTGTTAACATTCACATGTTTAAAGCCAGGCAGTTGCACAGGGCTTACAATAACAGAAACAAATATATAAAGAAAAAAGGCAGTTCAGTTTGGTCTTTCCGTCTGTATTAATGTCCTGATTAAACAGCAGTTTTGAATGGGGCCAGGCCTGACTACCACTGCCACTTTCTTCTGTTGCAGAAACGTAAATTGAGTTTTGTTGAGGAGTGCTTCCTCCCTCAGCCTGTGTTGATTTCTTTGTGTTTCTAAGTGGCATGCCCCATCTGCTCTGTTTAAGCAGAAGGAGGGAACTTCTAGTTTTGAAATAAAAGCAAATAAAACCTTCGCATATTGTGGAGTTTGGCATTTTTAATTTTGTAAAGCCCTATAGGTCTCATCTTCCTTGTGTAATTTCAGTTAGTGTACGTATGCAGCTGTACAAACCAATGGCCTGGTGTTGCTTTGTAGGAAAGTACTTTCTGGAGGCCGAAATAAAAAATTGCTCATCAGCATGTAATGGAATTTAAACATCCTATTGCAGACACTTGGGTCAGTCTGTGTTGCTGTTCTGACAACATTTATTGCTTGGTACCAAATAGTGTCACTGAATGACAGTATCTGTGGATGTATCTGTAGTTAGGTATCCAACTAAAACCTTGCAGAAGTCAGGAAGGTGTGTTTGAAGAGCACTTACATTTCAGCCTAGTGTGAGCTCAGACCTCTTTCTCGCTTTTATATCTAGCGTGAGAACTACCCCAAATAAAAGAGACATCCCTGCAGTGCAGGGCTGTTTAAGTTCCTCTTAATGCCTCTCCTTGTTACTGATGGTGAAGCATGCCTAGAAATACAGATGGAGTTGATGCACTATTGCTCTGTTGCTGTTGCAGTTTAACTCTGTTAGTGTGAAGGAGTTTAAAGGTATCTTACAACCTTTCTTGTTATCTCTTCTGTGTAATGCTCTGCAGTGCACATCCATAAATTAAGATGCAGTCAAGTAGTTTTCCTTAGTTTTGGCTTTAGCAGTAAGTTAGATTCACTGAATTTTTTTCTCATTAGAAGATGAAGTTTGTCTGCCATTTCTTGTCTTTCTGACTCTTGCCTGCCTTCAACAGGGTCAGCTTGCTGCTTTTTCAAAGTTGAGAACTTAAACTTTGCTGCCATACCTTGTCTGCGGGTTAAGTAATGAATGTGCTGAGCTGATTAATGGAGAACATTCAGTTTCCTTGTTGCTAGTGAAAGGGATGGAATACATATTCATATCCCATTAGTGGAAATTTAGTCCCTGCTGAACTATGCAAGATTTTCAGAACTCGTGTAATAAAAATGTGCAAATATGAGGTATGAAAGAGGAAAAGAGAACTGATTTTATGAGCTCTTTCTGCACTATTGCAGTGTATTTAAAAAAAAAATAAATAAATAAAAGTCCTTACTCTTTTGTCAGTACATGGTCAATAATTTTTACTCAATGCTTTGTAGTTTGAAGGCACATGGAGTATCTATATAACATCAGAGTTACACATTTTACCCTAACAGTCTACACACTCTTACAACCAACATACCTGCAACCCACTACAACAGCCTCCAAGCTCTTGGTGATGGGACTGTGAATGGAGGTAAACTAAAAATGGTCCCCTCAGAGTTGTGCTTTTTGGATACTTGTGTTTAGTGGTGCCCAGCTGCATACAGGAGTTGTTGAGTGCCTGACTTTTATCAGACCCTGTGCTGTTCAGAGAGCAGAAAAGCTGCTCTTTTTTTGTCCTGTACCTATTGAAAGATCCCATGTGAATAATTCATTCAGTCTCAAAGGAGGGCTGAACTCTTGCGTTTCACAGTGGTTATGTGGGGGGGGGAGGAGGAGGAAGGATTATGCTGTTTTTACAAGGGTGTGTAATGACAAGACAAGGGGGAATGGCTTTAAACTGAAAGAGGGGAGATACAGATTGGATATTAGGAAGATGTTCTTCCCTGTGAGAGTGGTGAGAAGCTGTGGCTGCCCCATCCCTGGTGGTGTTTAAGGCCAGGTTGAACGGGGCTTGGAGCAACCTGGTCTAGTGGAAGGTGTCCCTGCCTGTGGCAGGGGCTTGGAACTGTGTGAGCTTTAAGGTCCCTTCCAACCCAGACCAGTCTGGGATTCTTAAGGCTGCCACGGCCAATTTATACCAACTTTGTTGCTGTATGAAGACCTCAGGTTTGGGGCCCTACTTTAGAGATGTATGCGTTATTTCCCCCCAAATGCAAACATCACTGTTAAATTCAATTATTGGCGTATATTTAATATTCAGGTTCAAAGCTAAATTTCCTTAGTCTGATAAAAAGGCCAGAATTAAGTAGAAATTAGCAGCAATGGAGAAGATATTTGCTTGAGTTTAAGCTTTTATATGCTGTTCTCAGAATACAGTAAAGAAAAATTTCTCGTCAGAGGCATTTATACTTTAGCCGAGTTAAAAGCTGTCCACAACGTGCTGATTACAAAGTCCACTTTACTGAGCAAGTATTGACAATGGCTTAGTATATTAATAACTCCATATTCTATTTTTTTCACAGGAACTTTGCTCTGATGGTAACCTTTTATGGGTCACATTAATCTGCTAAGTAAATTTCTTCCTAGAAATAAGAGTAACTCTACAGTTGTATGACTAAATTGCTCCTGTGTCCTAATATGACAGCTTTGATTTGTGTATTATAGACTGTCTCTTTCAGAAAGCATTTTACTCTGCAGGAAGAGAAGTACAATAGCGGAAGATGACTCATCCACCAAAAGTTGTGGTGCTCCCTATCAAATTTGGGAGTGTGGGGCTAAAGACAGACCAGGATGGAGATTTTTGTACAGCTCCTGTGCTCCATGAGGAGTCTTCCTCAACAGTGGGAGTTTTTCAGTCAGCCACTAGACAGTGGCAATGTTAAGAAATATGATTAGAATGAAAGATAGTTGTATTTTTTTTATTCCCTCCACCTCTCCAGTGCCCATTTTGCTAGCAACAACAGAAAAACCTAACTGGAATTCAGCCCAAGTATTTTAAATACTGGAATTAGCACAATGAGTTCACATTCCCATAGTTTCTGCAGTTAATACCTTTCACTGGGCTATTGATAATCACTGGTTTTTGTTTGCTTCTTCCACTTCAGCAGCTTTGTGGTTTAGTGGCTGTTTGTATGCTATTATTAACACATATACCGCTAGCCTGTCATTGTGGACAATTATTTCATATTCCTGTATGTTTATTACCACTCCTTTACAGCCTGCTTGTCAATTTTTATGTGGGTGAATGTGCTGTGCTGAACTGCAGGGAGAGGTACTGATACTAGATGGCTCACGGAAACTTAAAGGCTTAGAATAGTTTATAGAGGCAGGTGTAAGAGATAAGTGTCATATTTACTGGTATATGAGATTCTAGTGAGTGCCATAAAATCTGACCTAGGGCATCAGAACAGAAAGTAAGTTATTTTATAGTTATTTTATTTAAGCTTGTTACACCTAGCACTGTAATATTTTGAAATACGCTGCCTGCCTTCTGCTTTTATTGTCTTCAGACTTGCCCAGTCATAACGTTCTTTCAATTAAAACTAGAAGCACAAAATGCTGATTACTTGGAGTAGGCATTAGGAAAAAAAAGTATGCGTGTTTTGAGAACAGTTTAAAATACATTTGCATACAACCAGCACTGAAATATCTCTGGGTAAGGCTTATGATAAATTAAGAGATTCAAAACCTTTCCAGGTAGGGGGTTGAGTTCCAAATTGGAGAACTGGAAATCTCTGACGGTGTTCTTGTTAGAGCTGGGGAATTTGATATGCTCACAAAAACCTTAGGTAGTCAAATTCAGGACAACTGTATTGCCTTTGACTAAAATTAGGGCCTGCATTAGGGCCTTTTAATGTTTATAAATAATGTTTATAAACAATGTTTATAAATCCAGTTTCTGAATGGAAATTCCGTTTGTGCGTTCCCAAAATTGAAAGGGATTTTTTAAGAAATACTTTGGTTTTGACTCATTTCTGTTAGAAAGGACCCTTTACAAGATTTGTTGTCTTTAGGTCCTGTCTGGATGCACTGGTAAATGTTTACAGGCCATGCTTCTTCATACTAGTACTTGCAAATGCAATGGCAGGAATTTTACTGTGGAAATACTATATGTCCAGTCCCTCCTTCTGCAGGCTGGATGGATGTTATTTGTCATGATTCTTCAGAAATTCTTGGGCAGCCTGGCACCTGTGCATTTGAAAGGAACAGAGCAGATGCCTCTACTTTTGTGGCTGTTCCATTCAGGTTATTTCCTCATTACACCAAGTGCTGGCTCAAACCTCCCATTGTGCTAAACAAAACATGTAATAATCCATTTAAAATATAACACATTTATCACTTGGCACATTTATCAAAGGTGCACGGCTTCAAAGGCTCCAATTAAATTGTGATGATGTAGAACACTGACTTTATCTATATGGGTTACAGACTAATGGTTGGGTGGTTTGGTTTGGTTTTTTTTAAACTTATTGAGTTAAATATTGCAAAACTCTTGCAAGATGTTTCCCGTTGTTGCTGTTGATCAAAGTGTTAAAATAAATTCAGATTTTCCTATTAGATTCTTTCCTTTTTTTCTAGCTAGAACACATTGTATATAAATTGTTCTGTTTAGCTATTTCATGGTATTACTCTTTCCTTGGTGTCTCAGTCTTCCATCTCCTTTGTTTGCTGTCCAAGTTCTCATAGCTTCCTTTCTCTGGCTTTATTAGTGCTGCTGTTTGTGAACCCTTTAGGAAGGTGCCACAGATGAGAAATATGTGTATTTCTAGGTCAGTTTTGGATGTAGAATTCAGCCACACTTAAAAGTTTATAAACAATTTGGGTAACTGGATATCTGGATAATTGCATAGGATAGCTGGAGCATTACTTTGAACTATGGCTTCCTCAAGGATTTGGGCTGAAATTAAACCTACTTTAATGGTTTGCAAGGCTTCAATCAGTGATTTTTAGAGATGGTTAGGAAGAGTGTGAGCTGGACCAACATCCCATAACACTTGAATAGTGACAAAACTCTGAATAGAACCTGTTTTTCATGATTTATGATTGTATGATTTTTGTATAGCTCTTTAAATGCAACTAAAACCACTTTGTTCAGGAAAGCACATATAATTATAATGTAACATAATGGGTCTTTATAAATTGTCTATGAACTATATTTAGAGAGATTAATGGTAAGGTAATTTAATAGATTGGCAGATAGCATTGAAATGCTGGATAAAAGTAAGAAAAAAGATTAAGAAGTGTAAGGTGTGAAAAAGTCTTGGGCTGCAGTTAAAACAAGTTAAGTGCTAAACCGTGAAGTAAAAATGTAAGTAAGAGAAGTTAGGGTTGTGAAGTAAAGGGGGTAAGACTGTGTGTAGCCAAACTTGGCCAGTGTAGCTTCTCTGAAGCCCATGGAGTGGCCCCCAAGTAAGGCAGGTGTAGCCTTTATTTTATAACAGAAATGTTAGAAAAGCAGAAGAATTGGTTGCAGTGAGATCCAGGGCAAACTCCTTTGCTATAAATGACCCTACTTAATTGAAAAGAAAATGCTGAAGAATGAAGTTATTTGTGGCATTTTGAGTCAGGCCACAGACAATGGTTCTGGAACAAGTTAGAGATGTTTCTAGAAAGTAAGGTTCCCAGGACTTCACCTCTATAGTCTGAAAAAAATTGATAATAATTTTTTAATGGTTTTTATGGTCTGCAGTATAGAAATAGAGGGGAGGATAAAGTGGGGATGGAAATGCACGTTTCTGTAAATAAGATGACATTTTCTACTTGATTGCATACTTTGTTTTTCTTCATGTCGGTGAAACTCTCATGAATATAAAGGGATAAGCACTCTTTCTTTTAATCTTCTTTCCTTACTAGTAGCCAGAACCATATGTTCTATTTATGTATGATCAATAAACTACCGTTTGATTCAGATTCCTTGTAAAGTGACATATTAATTTTGGTCTTGTGCATAAAAACTTAGAAGTCCAGTAGTGCAAGCTGGCATGAGCAAGCAGTCAAGTGAACAATGATGCTTAATTCAGTGGAAATGCTCACATGCATTTTTTTGTCAGATTAGACACATGAGATGATAAACTGTGTTTTATTGCAGTATGCCCTATGCTTTGGCCAATAGTGATGTGGTATTCAGAAATCTGGAAAGCAGATACTGCATAAGTAATTCACTATTTTAGTATAAAAGGGGGAAGCACATTTTTTATCGTTTTTCTTACAACACACTTAAATTTGGTAGGGAGAGTCTTAAAAAGTGCAAAAGTGAGAGCCAACTACCTACAGAGAACTCTTTTTTTTTTTCCACTCAATCTTTTCATTCAGTGCAGCCAAGTCATCTCTCCCAGTAAACTGCTGAGTCAACACATTTAAAACCACAACAACTGTTTCTTATTTCTATATAGTTAACTGATAAGGACCTGTTTAAGGGTTACACCCTTCCGTATTTACAGTGTTAAAGCAAACATGGTTATAGGAAGCAATTACATTTAAAATTCACTGTGTATTATATGGCATCACAGTATTCTATTGGCACATTTAATTTGTGTGTGTATGCAAATGTAGCGCTGGAAGCTGGAGAGTTGCATTCATGGTGATGGATATGGCATGCTGCTGCCAAGCAGCTTCCTTGCAGGACCTTCTTCTCAGCCTTTCAGCTGACCTAATCCTTGATGCTCCTAGAAATAGGCAAGTCCTTCAGTCGCCTTTGCTATTTCAAATTCTGGCAGCAGCAACAAGTTGCTGTTTATTGAAATTAAGAGAGAAATCATACCAGAAGTGGCACTCTGACACATAGGAAATAATTCCTTTTCTCCCTTTATGTAATAGTGTCCCCTTTATCTCTCTGTGGGAGGTTAGATGATCCTTAAATGACTGTAGAAGAATAGTAAGGGGTGCTGAAAGTTCCAGGTACAGTGTGAGCTCTGTGCAGTCATGGGGGAGTTCTGCTGAAGTAGCAAGCAGGAGAATCTGTAAAGTTTATAAAAATTGCTCTGTAAGTGTATGTGATGGAATGAAAATGGTGTTTCTTCCAATAGTTTGTAAAACATTCTGCAGAGTTCAGTAGGTTTTTAGGTAGAACCATCAGCACAAATACATTTGCAGTAAGGTAATTTTTCTTAGATCAAAACTATAAACCATAATTCAATGACATATAAAAGGGTCTTTGAAAGCTCTACTTTGGATTCCTAAAATTTCCATGTCAAAGATGAAATATAGTTAGAAACTATACTTAACTACAGAACTATAGTTAGAAATGTTTTGGGTATTTTTCCAACAGATAAAAGACAGCAGGAGACCTGAATTCCAGTTTTCTATCTTCTCATTTTTTTCTGTCTGATTTCTTCTATCTTCTTACCATTAAGATAAATTAGACTAGAAATTAGGCAGATGTTCTTCCCTGTGAGGGTGGTGAGGCACTGGCACAGGTTGCCCAGAGAAGCTGTGGCTGCCCCATCCCTGTCAGTATTCAAGGCCAGGTTGGACGGGGCTTGGAGCAACCTGGTCTAGTGGAAGGTGTCCCTGCCCATGGCAGGGGGTTGGAACTGGATGAGCTTTAAGGTCACTTCCAACTCAAACCAGTCTGGGATTCTATAAAATATTGCAGCAAATAAACTCATTTATAAAATATATCCAGGTCGTTGGTTCTGCAGTTTCTCTTCCTCTGGTTTTAAAACTAAATGCTAACCAGTGCAAATGAATTTTATGAGACATGATCTTGCAGTATGCCTAAAGAACAATCTGAAGGAGCCTATAAAATGAAAGCTTCTCAATCCAGATGCGTAAAATCTCACATAATGTCTAGACTCAAGCTAGGCTTGGCCATGATACATGGACTGGATTCAGTCCTGTCATGACTGAGGTCTTCGGGTGTTGGTGCCAAACATGATTTTGGATGATAGCATGTGTTGTATTCAAAGCTGATGTGTGAGGGACATTCAGGTACCAGCAGTAAGGTGACAACTGAGGTAAAGGTTTCCAAGATTCCCAGTCTGATCTCATAAATTTGCTCAAGGTCTGCTTGCAGTATGTGCTCTTTCCTGTGCATGACTACCTTCTTTCCACTGGATTTCATGGGGAGCCAGTTACTCTGATAACCTCTATGCCTTTGAAAATCTCCCCCAACAGTATCTACCTGATGTATGATCCATTCCAAAAGCATTATGTTCCAAGAGCATAACTTGACTGTCTTCAGGAATTTGAAGATCTTGGATTCTAGAAAAGCTAGTAATTATCATTTGTTTTATTGTTAGGTCATTTGCTTGGGCAAAGAGCAGTACGGTTTTGTGTTGCCTGTGGTTTCTGTTTGGAGTAGTAACCTTAGGCTGATTTTTCATATGTCTCAGTAAAAATTCAGATGTTTCACAAAATGCGAATAAAATTACATTTGGTTGCCCATGTGAAAAATACTCTGATCATCATCTTTTGGTTCAGTAAGTATGCTAATGTTTGAAGCTTGGATTGAATTTAATACCTAAAATATGGTAACATTGTGGACTTCCTATGAAGGATTTCTTTTATTATCTTTCCCCCCTGTTATTCCTATGAATGGAGCATGTTATTAAGTCTTGGGCAAAAAAACCCAAGTTATACTTTGGATGTGGTTATTAGTGATTTGTGATACTGCCATTAGTTCATTCCTTGAAGTATGCAAAATGTACTTGGACTCAAGTCCAGAGCTGAATGGGATCTTCCTAGATGTAATTGCAATCCTGAATTGCTGTGTTCCATGTTAAACACGGCCAAGTGTCCAGGGAGGTTTTATTTTCTTTCCTTTGTTCTTAAAGAGTTGTTGCTGCACAATATAAAGGAACAAACTGACTGGACTACAAATGGGACATAGAGACTGGGAATACAAGTGCAAACTAGAATCTGAATGCTAGTTTAATGCTTTAGAGTTGCAACTAAGAAAACCGAGTAATGTTTAGTGACAGTGTGTTGAAGGCTAAAACAGTTTTGGCAAGAACAATACTATGAGAAACCAATGGGATAGATGATAAGAAAGGTCTGGGGAAGGATTTGGGCTTGAAAGAGTAGGAGGATTGCAATAAGGAGCCTGGTATCTGGGAACACTCGGATACGAAGGTGAAAGAGGAGCTAGAAAATGGCACAAGAGGAAACAAGAAAGGGTATTGTGACTGCAAAAAGAATTGGAATTTTACCAGTGTGAGGCTTGTGTGTTCCTAACCATAAAGAATGGGACATGGGTACTGAAGAGAGGCAGAATGGGAACTGGGGTACAATGCCATTAGATGTGCTGATAATTTTTGCATTGAGCAATGCTCAGCAGTTATTCATTTGATCAAGGAGCATCAAGGTTTTGTTTTCATGTCCTCAGTTAGTACTGGGTGCAGTTCTGCAGCAGGATCAAATCCAGCTTCCCACAAGCAGCAGCAAGCAGAAGATTGAGTCAGGGACAGCCCTATTGCTACTGGAACTGTGCTTATCTTTTTATAACCAGAAGCCTCCCATTCAGCTGCAAATTGCATCTCTCTTCAGAAACTTACTTTGGCAAGAGAAGGTGATGATTTACGTAAATGCTTGAGTTTGAAATTCGTGAAGGGGGATCTTTCCATTTGGTTAACAATTGCAGGGGATACTCCCAGCATCTCTGACCACTGCTTGCAAATGCAGAATGAAGCTCCAGTGAGCCTGGTTGTTTGTGTGCCACTTCTGAGCTGAATCATCAGCATTAAAAACCACATTCAATGCTCTACTCACGGCACCCGTGGTATTTCTATAAGGGAAGTTACAGTCACACTGGGTGGAGGAACCTCCCTGTCTAGCTATGGGGATAGTGAATACAAGGAAATGCTTGCGGTTCTGGTCGCGATGGCATCTTTTGGCATTTCTCTGCTATTTTTTGCACTGGTGCATTTCATTTGCCAGTTGAGGATTTCATAGCAAACACTTGGTAAGATGCAAACACTCTGTTCCAATGTTTTATGTTTTGGAACATTAATGGATTTTTTTCCCCCCCTTCTGTGCTGAATGTTTCTTTTTCTTGTGAAGGTAAAGCTGTATGTGAACTGTATACTGAGGGGGGATGCTGCCCAGCTGAGGCAGGCACACAGATGCTTTTCTTATTCCTGAACATCATGAGTGGGCTTTGGGAGCCACTCACAACCTCTCCTGTACAAGACTGGACTTTGTGCTTTCCTTTTCCCTTTCTCTCAATGTTGTGTAACATGCATGTGAACCCCAAAGTGTTTCCTAAGATTCAGATGAGGAAAGCCTTTATTTATTCTGGTCAGCAGCCACATAGCACTGGAGAATGGACAGTGCTCTGCTTTACATTCTGCTACAATTGCCATCTCCTTTTTTCCCTGTCCCAGCAGTTTCAGCCAATGGTGGGAAATACTTGATGCCTGCAGCCTCTGTTCATGATCTCTCTTTGATGAGACTTCTGGGATCTCTGAGGAATATTTTGTGGGACACGGTAAGTGTTCCCATGTATTGTGATGAGAAGTGCATATTACTCAAATTTTTGTGGGCTTCATTGTATTGGCCTAAACTTTGACTGTGTACCACTGTGACCTAGCTTCCTGGCAACTTCTGAATCAAGGCACTTTCATCCCAGTTGTGTGATAGATCCTAAGCAGGAGCAAGGAGTAAATGTGGTTTCTTATTCATGAATTAAGCCTTAAATGAATTGAGCAACACTGGTATATTGTAAAAGGCAAGGAAAGATTGAAAAGGTCTTTTAGAGGACCAGTGCTGAAGGTGTTTGGATTGAGACAGGATAACTTGGAGGAGTTATAGCTGGGCAGATCAGTTTATTATTTCTTCAGACTTTTGAGGCCTCCTTTCACTTATTAATAAATCCTGATCCACTGTCTTTACCTATCTGATTTTGAAGAAAAATAAAAATGATCCGTGGCATAATTCTCCTTTCTTTAGTCTTTGTTGATGAAAGGAGTGCTTGCATGCAACTTAAATAATGAAGGCTTCCAAAGCACACTCTTAATATTCCTTCTTGTCTATACTTATTCTTTCATGAAAATGGATCTTGATTGAATATACTTTTCATTTCCTCTTCAATATTTCGTTAATGCACAGCCACAGTTCACTGAATTTTGCACAGAACAAAATGCAGCTCTATAATGCAATTAGTCTCTTTTGAATGTGGAATATTAAGATATAATTTCTTTTGCTTTCTCTGTCACAGACTCTGAGAACAGACAGTAAATTTGAATTTTAAAATATTTCCATGAAGCTTGAGAAGCCCTCAATTTCTCTTTCAGAAATAGTGAACAGCCTCCATTGTTCTGCTCACTTCAGTTGGAGTTTTGGACCATCTGTTGCTTAGAAAAGCCTGGCCTCTCTCAGAAGAAAGACATTTATCTAAGATAGAGTGGTATTCTGTAGTCCATGCATAAGCTGGAGAAAGCTGTGATAGTTGACAGACCAGTGGAAGCAGAAGAGCAAATGAACATTCCTAGCCATCCATGTGCCTGTTGCTGGTTGTAAGCACCGCATGTCACTGCATGACTGGAACACCTTCAAACACGGCTTCATTTCCAGCATTTTTTGTTGTTCTTGGTTACTGCTCAACTGCTAAGAGCCGTTAAAATGTTAGTCAATGTTTGAATTAAACCCAGCCTCTCTGTTCCACATAACTAATGTTCTCATCAGAGATTTACTGTCACATTTTCAACTGATTTTAAGGTACATCTGTGTGCTTAATAATCAGGACTTCCTTCCCACCTCCCAGTGAACTTCTGTGGTGTGGAATCATAGAATCACAGAATAAGGTTGCAAAGGACCTTAAGATCTTATAATTCCAATCTCCCAGCCATGGGCGGGGATGCCTCCCACTAAACCATGTCACCCAAGACCCCATCCAACCTGGCCTTGAACACTGGCCAGGGATGGAGCATTCACAACTTCCTTGGGAAACCCATTCCAGTGCCTCACCACCCTCTCAGTAAAGAACTTCTTCCTTATATCCAATCTAAACTTCCCCTGTTTCAGTTTTAACCCGTTACCCCTTGTCCTATCACTACAGTCCCTGATGACGAGTCCCTCCCCAACATCCTTATAGGCCCTGTTCAGATACTGGAAGGCTGCTATGAGGTCTCCACGCAGCCTTCTCTTCTCCAGGCTGACCAACCCCAACTTTCACAGCCTGTCTTCATACAGGAGGTATTCCAGTCTGTGATCATCGTCGTGGCCTCCTCTGAACTTATTCCAACAGTTCCATGTCCTTTCTATGTTGAGGACACCAGAACTGTACACAGTACTTCAAGTGGGGTCTCACAAGAGCGGAGTAGAGGGGCAGGATCACCTCATTTGACCTGCTGGTCACGCTTCTTTTGATGTGGCCCAGGATACGATTGGCTTTCTGGGCTGTGAGTGCACACTGAAGCTGGCTCATGTTAAGTTTCTCATTGACCAACACCCCCAAGTCCTTCTCCTCAGGGTTTCTCTGAATCTCTTCTCTACCCGACCTGCAAGTGTCTGGGATTGGCCTGACCCAGGTGTAGGACCTTGCACTTGGTTTGGTTGAACTTCATGAGGTTGGCATTGGCCCACCTAATTTTTAATTCATGTTTGGTTTTAAATGTGTTTATTTAAACTGCTGTAGAAAAGACATGTACTTAGGTGTTCAAGAAGGTTGTGGATGTGTTGTTGTTTCAGCACTGGCAAATGGGTACCTTTTAAAAATATAAGGCATATAATAGGTACCTTTTAAAAATAATTGGTAAGGCGCTGGCACAGGTTGCTCAGAGAACAATGATGTGGCTTCCCCATCCCTGTCAGTGATGAAGGCCAAGTTGGATGGGGCTTGGAGCTACCTGGTCTAGTGGAAGGTATCCCTACCTCTGTCAGCGATTTGAAACTGGATGAACTTTAAGATCCCTTCCACCTTCCAACACAAACCAGTCCTGATATATACCACACATCCCCCACCAACCGCCACCCCCAGCTTGTAGGTATTGTTTCTATGTGGTTGTGGTCCTGTATGCGTGGGTCTGTGGTACTTCCATGGGGAAGGTGAATGAAGCAGACACAGGGGTAAGGTTAGATGATCTCAACAGGTTCCCTTCCAACCTAAATGATCATGGGATCTGGTGACAGCAGGAGTTGCTGAAATATATATATGCACAGCGCTACTGGGACACAAGCTGTTTCTAAAGTGGTACAGGGAGCTTTCCCTCTTGCCTTTTTCCAAGCTAAGATGGAAAAGAACGGTTTGGAGAGCAAATGACATCCCAACAACTAACCACCGCCTCCTGTGCATTGCCCACAGAGAGCTTGCAGCTGCCATGGCTGTGTCTGGACAGGGGTGGCAGGGTTGGGGATCTGCCCTGCATCTGAGGGCCCTGAAGCTCTGGAGGGGCTGGCTGCTGTGCTGTTGGGACAGGATAGTTGTTTTTCTCTGACAGGACTGCCTGTGCTGGCCCCTCTGCCTCCACTGATCCCCCTGACTTCTCTCCCCTCTGCCTGCATTAGCACCTACAGATCAAATTGTGAGGTCAGTGGGCTCATACAGGGAGCTTTTGGCTTTAGAGTCTAACTGCTGATGAGCTTTAATCAAAATGTTTTCTCCCCTGTCAACTATTTGCTGTTTTGTAACAAATAGTTAAATAGTGTGAAAATTCCTCGTGATTCAGTGTTTCAGATGAGTTACTGATGTAATACCCTGGGGAACCTTGGGTTTAAAATATGCTGTTGCTGTCATTAGAGCCTTATATTCTCTGTACTTTCATGCTGTTCTCAATCTGTGCCTTTCCTTCCAGCTCTTAATGCCACACAAAGCTTTCCCTTGAGAAAGTGACTGGAAGTAGCCTGTAGCTGACATGAGGACCTCTGGGAAGAAAAATAGAAACTGACTGCAGCCTTAACAACTTCTTGATGAAATAGATATCTTGTGGAAAGTGGATTTTTATTTTTTCCCAAGCAAACTTCCCCTGCTCTTGGTACTGCTGTAGCAGATCTATTTGCTAGTAGTAAAAAGAAGAAAATTTGGTTTGATTCACGCAGCCCTGACTCTCACAGCTTCACAGGCCTTATTGTGGCTTCTGTTTTTGCCATGTAAAGACATAAACATATTAAGATTTGACTCTGTGAAAACGTATGATGGTAATAAACCAATCAAATTCCTTATATTGACAGCAATAGCTCTTCTAAGTGGACTTTGAAGGGACTGTTGTTCTATCAGGAATTAATCCCACCCTCACCACCTTTACTTTTATTAAGCAAAGTATCTTTGCCTGCACGTACACTGCTCACTTGGTGGTAATCATACATACAGGGCAGCAATGTTTCCTCTGCAGTTTTTTTCAATAAACTATTGCGTATCAGAATAGATGCCTGCATTCCATTGCATAATTTGGTTTTCAGCAGTTTGTACTAAGAAAAATAGAAGATGAAATAGTGGAAATATCCAACTTCTATGTATCAAGAAATCATATGTAAAAGTGTTGTTATTGCTGGTTTAGCCCAATCTGCTGTTAGCCCTGAGTCCTTGTTAGTGACCTGATGAGACCAGATTTCATCCTGTCTACCTGCTGGGTGGAAATGCATGTCACAGCAGCAAAAGCATTTGCTTCCTTTAGTTCAAAGCTTTGGCAGTGGTGTGTTTGATTCTTAAATTGGTCTTAGAAGTTGTTTGGCAAGTGTGTGTTTAGTCATCTGTATTTTTATTTTTGGTTCATATCAGCAGCAGCTGTTGGTTACATTCTGCTGTTAAAAATGCACAGGTTTGTGTTTTGTTATAGTTTTGAATGTCTCTGAGTTTGAATACTTATTACCCTGAACAACTGGGTGGCAATAAGAAGTGAAGAAGCTTTTAAGTCATGAAGCTGGAATGATTGATATGTGCATCAATAGCTCCCCTGCCTTCTCAAAGAAAAGAAAGTTTATGAATGGGTGAGTCATTGGTGCAGATGGTGATATGAAAAATGATACCTAATTGAGAACAAATATGTGAAGTGACTTTCACCTGTGTACAAATATACCAGGTGCCTTTCAGCAAACCTGAAACCTGCCTGTGGCAGCCAGAAAGATGTGCAACCTGCAGGTTATTTGATTGAGTGATATCTGGTGCATAAAGTGCTGTCTCAGTCTCGAAGTTTGAGCAGTGTGAAAGCAAAATACCTCATTATCCTTCTGCTCATGTTGATGATGCTTTAATATCTTTATATCTTTAATATTTGGGCTCTACATTCTAGCTAATAAATAAGCCTCCCTCTAGTTGTGTATCTGTGACTAGAAGCAGCTCTTTCCATTACGTCTATTTAAGTTAGACTCTCTTGCATACAAATCTTGCAAGAGTGTTATTGGTAAAAGACAAAGTTTTTTCTATACTTCAAGAGAATGTGATAAGGTTTTGAACCAGCACAGCTGAGCCAAAAAATATTTTCTTACTTGGGAAAGAAGAATGAATGCCACTGAGGTTTTACCTGAACTTAAAACATTGTATGTGAACTTGACTTCAGCCAAAATTTAGTAGGGAAAGAAGGATGCTCATTTCTTTGCCCAGCCAAAATGTACCAGTCCTTTCACAGAGCTTCAGAGTGGGGATTTGACCTAATGCCAAATCCATTCTAGACTTTTACAGTACAGCTTGACAAGGAGAATACTCCTTGGTATCTATCATGGCATTTATATATATATACCTCTGATCAGAAGTGAATGCATTAGGTATTTGTCCTGGCCACTGGGGAGTAAGTTATGTCCTTCTATCCAAGTGAAATTTCATAACCTGGGCAGTGTTGGATGGAGGAGCCAATTTTTCCAGGTACTTCTGAGAGGAAGAAGGATTCTATAATTATGCCTAGTGTAAATGGCTTTGAAACTACACATGGCTATAGAAATTTGTATGAATATTAAAGTATATCTGGTAAACAGAAGAATGCACTAATGGGTTGTGGTGTTTTGCTTGCAGATAGAAAACTCTTCAGGGTAAAGACCTTTTGTTTGTATAGAGCAAAACGGAACAGGAACCTTACTTCTCTGAAGATGTTGAGTGCTGTAGCAGTGCTGGTAAACATACCTGTAAACTTTATTTTGCTTCTTCTATAGCTTTGTAATAAACAGTCTTCGTATTCCTGCTTAAACAGATATTCATGCTGTCAGGAACTAAAAGACTTGAAAGGACCCTGAAATGTAATTTATTTTGCTCATCATGTAGTGGGAAAGTAAACACAAAACCATTAAGTTATAAAATCTTTAAGTTGCAAAATCTTTAAATTGCAAGCAAGCAATGCCTAAAAAGAGTCTTTTTCTTCTGGTTTCAAGGTTTATGGCAGTTGTTTTGCCCCCAGTGCCTAGTACACCAATAACAATTTATGGGTAACTTCGTTTTACAAAATAATATATGATCATTCTGAAGAAAGACATGAAAGCTTACTAAGTCAGTAATGGAAAAGACTTCACTGATCACCTAGTCTAAATTGGTCACCTAAAGTACTCTTCTGTGGACACGGGTAAAATTAAGAATTCAGTGGGAGAGCTGCTTCTGAAATTTGGTCTTCTGTACCTGAGCAGCACAGGGCAGTGATGTGGCTGGTGTGACTGTCCACTGCAGAAATATTTGTGGTAGTTCAGAAGGTCTGATACCTTTTGTGGCAAGATTATTTGCCTTTTCTTTTACCTCTCTAATCACCCCATTCCTCTGACCTACCCTCAGAAAAAACCCAACTGACCTCCTTTTGATTCTGCTGTCATATCATTCACATGGTTAATCATGAGAAGTTTCATCTTGCTTTCAGATATAATAAGGGCCATTGAACTCTAAAAACGTAATGTCACAAAAAAAGAATGTGTTTGTGCTAATTCCTTTTTGCTGTGATGCAGGCACTGTAGAAGCTTCTGTACATGTTGCGCTGTTTTATGTTTTAGTTGCGAACACAAGATGCTGCTCATTAGGGAAATGGGAATATCAAACCAGCATTTTGAAATAATTTGGGTGAAAACATTCATGGAATGTATTATCCACATATAAATAACACTAGCAGCATTATGCATTCTGGCCTTATTTCTTAGTGAAAAATTAGCGGAGCTCTGCAACTAGGCAGGACTAAAAGGCAAAAGGGTAGAAATGGCTAAGCTGCAGAAGAAAAGAAAATTCTTTAAAAATATACTGTGAGAAATAGTAACAGTTTACAGTGACCCTGAGTGTAACACATGAATTGGTAACTTACATATAAATCTTCTGAAGCATTTTACAATGGCTTGTAACTAGGCACAGCTGTTAGTGCTGAGGTCCTCTTAGCTCTCGTGTTAACCTCGCTCCATTCTAACACAATAAATTGTTGAAGGACAACACACCAGTTCTTCAGTAAAATCATACAGACTGAGGTTTCCTTACAGATTTTGGTGGCTTTTGTGTTATTGGGATCCCTGGCTCTGAATAGGATTTAAAATAGAAGTCCTAAGCATTTTTTGACCGTACTGCAAGGCTGGGGGAGAGATCCTGCTGCCCTCCTCTGGGGTGACAAGCATATCACCCTCTCTGATTTTGATAGTTTGGAGCTGTCTGGGAAGACCCAGCAGGTCAGGTCTTTGGTATGCACTCCATAGAAAGAGGTACCTGATAGCTAGACCTGGTTGCTAAATCAGGTTTCTAAGAACTCTTCGGTATGTAGGATAAAAAAGTAGCAGGGTACGTATGGGAGGAGGAAAATAAAATCAGTGCGACATTCACAAATACAATTTATAAAACTAAGTCAATATATGAACTTCACTCTCTTACCCACAAAAGGCTTTGTTGTTTGTGTGTTAGGGCTATGATTTCTATATTGTTTTCCATTACTGGAGTACCTTCTTTTTGTGACCCCTAGGATTTCCTTAAAGTTCTGCTTATTATGACTCCAGCAACCTGGTTTCATTCTGACATGTTGCTAGCCCTGTTTCAGTTTGTCACTTTTGATCTGACTAACTGGTAGTGGCAGTTGTCAGGGAGCAGCTGACAGCTTAGAAGAAATGAATCACCTTTTCTTACTATCCAGGTAATTCCCTGAATAGTATTTTCTTACTATTCAGCTAATCAAGTCCATTTCCATGAGTTGAAAAAAGAGGGAAATAAGGCAAATTACAGCTCTTTTAATTCTATTTGCTTTAGCTGAGTAAATTTTCAGGGAGTAACAGGTGCTGAAATAGCCAGTCATCAAGAAACAAAGTACCAAAAAGGGTATTTTTTAAGTTATCCCACTGCTACATAACTTACAAATTAATAAATGTTTCTGAGTTCAAAAGAAAGGAAGGTCATCATGGGTTCTGATAAAGTTTATCTCGCATCAGTAAGTTCAGAGGCTAGAGAGGGGAGATAGATTGGACACTTTTAATTGTATAGTAATTTCCAAAACCAGTTATGGTGATGCAGATAATCTGGACCCATGCCTAAGAACAGGCAGAGGGTTACTTTGAGCAGAGGTCTACAGGGCTGTAGTACAGACAGTATCTTTTTAGAGTTCCTTGTTTACATTTTCAGTGCACCTACCTTCTTGGTTCTTGTGGGTGGGCTCCAAAAGGTAAAGCATGCATGGCTGCACGCACAGTTCTGTGACAAGTGTGAAAGCAAAGCTTGTGAGTTAAATATTCAAAACTCTTGATTACTTCTGAAGTTAAGTGGCTTGTTTAATTCACATGAACTAAGCTCTATGCTAGAAACAAAACCTGTTGAAATTCAGTGCCTATTAAAGCCAGAGAAATTTTCCCAGGCTTTTGCTGAAGGCCTTCTCCACTTGCAAATAGTCTATCTTACTTGATTTATGGTATATTTCTGATTTGCTCTTGGTTCTGAGTGTGGTACTCAGCAGGCCAAAAAGATTATATTCTAGCAGAGAAGCAAAGCCTGTTTCAGCATCAGGAAAGAGCATGGCTGAGACCAGTATTTTAGATGCAGTAGGAAATGGATAACTGTGCATTGCACCATTTTGCAAAGAGATGCATCTGGAGATGCTGCAAGCAACCCCTTCTATTGCTTAAAAAAAGACAACCTTGGAAAAATCTGATCTTTTGCAGTTTGAGCATTCAATAATGAAAGTTCTCTTGACAACAGATTTATTTTCCAAATGATTATTTTTTTTTTTCCCTAGCAGGAAATACAGTTGATACAAAAGTCAGAATGATGTCAAAAAATGTGGAATGACTGCTAGTTAAGCCAGAGTTCAGAGATTTACTTAGGCAAATAGTAGAGACCTGCTTGAGCTGGAGGTAGGAGGGGATGATTTTAGGAGTCTGATTTTTGGGACATAAACAGGTTTGAATGTTTTGGGTTTTTTCCTTTACCATATGTGGAAATACATGGGGAAAATGCAGTTCATTATGACTAGCGATGTTGACATGTAATGCTGGAGGTGCTGGAAAGTCTTTGTAATTATACTGTACATCTCCAGCTTTCTCCTTGTATTTTTTTAGAGCTGTATATTTTCCTGCTAAATATGACATGATCAGCTAGTTGCTGTAATAAAGTGAAGCAGATCTGCTAAGGCAAATGCATTAGTTAGGAATTAAAATGCATTTGCTTATTAGTAAATAACTGTCTCATACAAAAACATAGACATTAATAACTAGAGATGGATTTATTTAAAGCTGGAATCCCTGTTGTTCATCTTGCTGTTCTGGGGATGTAATGATAACAAAAAAAAAAAAAAAAATTAAAAGAACATTTTTGAATGTGTAGTGGAAAATTTGTTGACTTTTCATTATAATGAGAGAAAATTGTCTAACTCTAGTTGAACTCACTCTTTGCAGATCTTTGGAAATCTGTTTAAATTTGAAAAAGAACTTTCTCAACTATGGATTTCAGGATGCTGGGGATGGACTACTCATCAGGGACTGTAGTGACAGGACAAGGGGTAACGGGTTCAAACTTAAACAGGGGAAGTTTAGGTTGGATTATAAGGCAGAAATTCTTTACTGAGAGGGTGGTGAGGCACTGGAATGGGTTGCCCAGGGAGGTTGTGAATGCTCCATCCTTGGCGGTGTTCAAGGCCAGGTTGGATGGGGCCTTGGGTGGCATGGTTTAGTGTGGGGTGTCCCTGCCCATGGAAGGGGGGTTGGAACTAGATGATCTTAAGGTCCTTTCCAACCCTAACTATTCTATGATTCTATGATTATAGCTAACATTTGCTTCGAAGCTTGTTTTAGCTGCTGTAATGTGAAATCACTGGACTGCATTTGTACAAGTGCCTTCAGGAGATGCTGTCTCCAAATCTGCGTGTGTTGTCCATTTGCGTAGCAGAGGGACATT
The DNA here is from genome assembly GCF_963264785.1 of Psittacula echo. Classification (NCBI taxonomy): domain Eukaryota; kingdom Metazoa; phylum Chordata; class Aves; order Psittaciformes; family Psittacidae; genus Psittacula; species Psittacula echo. Next base: position 21,714,258 of record NC_137739.1, on the reverse strand, counting down.
CATATGTTCAGGAGTTTAATGCTGATCTCCTTCCATATAGCATTGTGAAGCAGATGGATTTCAGACCAATTTATTTGGCATACTTTCCTACAGAATTCCTTAAAGAACTGTACTTCCTGACAAGAAGCAATCCTTGCATTTTAAGCCAGAAGGACTTGTTAAGATGCTTCAGGTTTCTCCCTGGCGTCCACTTGCAAAGGGCTCTCCCCATATGGAGTATCACTGCTTCAGCCGGGGAGTGGGTGATGAAGCAGTGTGAGACAAGTGCCAGGGCCCCCCTGCCTGTTCTCTTGGGTAGCTGCTGGGCTGGGCTGAACCAGGGCAGAGGCTGTGCTCCATTTTCTGTGGTCCTCTGCTCTGGGGGAGGATCGGGCTGTGACCATACTTATAACACTGCATGTGCCAGAACCTCTTCTGCAGCAGGATGAAGTTCCTTGAGCTGTGTGTCAGACAGCTGAATTTGTCCTATCACTTTTTTCCTTGGGAGCAGAGACCAGCCACCTCTTGGCTCCATTCTCCTTTCAGGTAGTTGTAGAGTGCAATAAGGTCCCCCCGAGCCTTTTCTTCTCCAAACTAAACCCCTGCCAATTCCCTCCACCATTTCTTATCACACTTGTGCTTCAGGCACTTCACCAGCTCCATTGCCCTTCTCTGGACACACTCCAGTACCTCAGTGTCTCTCTTGTAATGAGGCGCCCGGAACTGAACACAGGATTTGAGGTGCAGCCTCACCAGTGCCAATCTGTCTGATCAGGAGGATCTAAAAAGGTTTAAAAGAGGATCACAATTTCAAAATAGCTTACTGGCTTCTCTCCTGTACAGCTTCAGCCTACTATAGTCTCCAGAGAAGTCTTTTCTACCTGAGAAACATTTTAGGCCTGGTTTTCAAATTCCTTACACCTTCCTTTTGGCATTCCTAAAGCCATAAAGTGTATTTCCCCTCTATCTCCTTCTGCACGCAGAAATCAAGGGGCCAACCCTGCCAGTAGAGGTCAGGTAATGCCTGAACTAATCCTGCCTGCCTGAAGGAGCGGTGATATAACAAAACTGACATGGCTAAGCCTGTAACCAGTTTTCCACTGAAACTGACTTTGTTAAACCATCATATAAATGGACACTTATACAGGCTAAGTAGAAAATATTGAAATTCCTTCCTGACTGTACTACAGGTGGCTAAACCCCACAGAACTCCCAGATCTGAACCTGCTGTAAGTTTTCTTTAAGAGCCAATAAAAAGAAAGACTATATCTAGGCTAATTCCCCATGTTGCACGGCTGTGGAAGACTAGAGATATATGTCATGTCACTGACCTAAAGGGCCTTTTGTTGAATGTTAATTTTTTTCATGTCTCCCCAGTAAAGAAACAGATTTTTCTCCATCCCTCTCGTTTTTAAGAGAGAATTTAAATTCTACAAACATGTTCCCCTTTCAAAATCAGTCTTGAAACTCAGACTACTTCCCTGTTTGATGTTGAGAAGTATTCTTAGGACATGCAGCAACCACATTCCGTGGCTGCCACGTCATCAGCTTGTGTTCCCTCCCAGACTAGGAGCTTTGCTGTGTACAGATCCATCTCCATAACCTGCACTAGAGTCTCCGGTAGATACAGATCTCCTGTGAGTTACACAGTCCTGTGCAGAAGAACAATAAATCTTTAAACATCATTAACTTGAATGGATGTGCACACACATACAAGTTTATACAGTATAACTGGCTATCAATCACCATCTCTCTCTGCTGGGCTGGTTTTTTCTATTTTCGTTGGTTTTTTTTCTTTTTTCCTTTTTTCTTTTTTTTTTTTTTTTTTTCCCCTCCTCAGTCTTCCCTTAGGAATTGCTTTTGAAGGTATTTTGATTAGTTATGTAATTAGCCACTTGTACAGTTAAAAAGCAGACTTTCAGGTCACATACTGTATGTTTACTCTTTGGCTTTAGGAGGGCTTCATTCAGAAGAAATTGCTATTGTTTCTTTGCCTTCCCATGGGAAAGCTTTAGTTTTGGAAGCCATTCAACAAATGTAAGGTATGCAAAGAATACTGTAAAGACAGTTTGTGAGTTTGCCAATTTTTTTTATAGTCAGTAGTTACCAATTGCTTTCTTCTGTCTAAAGGCAGGTTTTCCTTATGCATGGTGCTGTGGGCTGAGAGTTCATTTCTTGATGACCGATGAAACCGATAAACTGCCAGTGTCACAGAATCACAGAATCCCAAAGGTTGGAAGGGATCTCAAAAGATCATCTAGTCCAACCCCCCTGCAAGAGCAGGGTAACCTAGAGTACATCACAAGGGAACTTGTCCAGCCTGGCCTTGAATATCTCCAATGTAGGAGACTCCACAGCCCCCCTGGGCAACCTGTTCCAGTGCTCTGTCACTCTCACAGTAAAGAAGTTTTTCCTCTCCTTCCAACTCTCCCTGCCTGACTGCAGCAGCTTTTGAGAAGCATAAAGTGCCTTACCTTAGCTGATTCCAAGTGATTACCACAATCAGTCTTGGGGAAAAAGGCAACATCCGGAAATACAGTGATATAATTGTCTGAGCTGTTTAATTTTTACTCTCAAGTCTGTCATCTCTCTTAATTGCAATGAAATGATGTGTATTTCAAGCATAGAGAACTTTCGAAGTTATCTAATTCGCTAGAGAGCTGAAGATGCTCACAAAGGGCTTAAAATTGTTTCTCATCACAAAAATGCTCTTTAGATGGCTTGCTCCCAGTGCAAGTACATTCAGTTCTCCAGGAATCCTTTTCCTGAATCTCTGTGATGCTATAACATCATAATGATCCCATCCCTTTTTGATTATAGATTTAATACACTGCTACACTGAGTCCAAGATATGTTGAATTCATCACCATCCTAAACTAGACTCGAGATCTGGCCTGGAATTGGTGGCTTCAAAAAGGATTTGGAAGGCCTAAAGGCCTGGGGATGGATTGTTTTCACAGACCCAGTTCTTTACAGCTCTGTCCTCACAGAATAAGCAAGATAACTTGTGATACAAAGTCAAAACCAGTAGTTTAAGGCAACCTGAGGATTATGCTGTCTATGGGCAACCTTCAACCAGCTGCTTAAAGCAGCCTTCCTGTTATTTTTGGTGCATCTGAAATAGGTTATCATATTTGGCAAATAATTACTTGTGTTCAGTTTTTATCAAGTGATGTTTGTAGTCGTATGGATGGAATGTTCTCTACAAGGACTATAAAATACATAGTATGGTTTACATCTAGAATAGCAATGGTTGCACACATAGTAGGTGTGACTTAGAGCAACATGCTCAGGGTGGGTAATAGACATCAGGTGTGCATTGATATTTTTACTGGAGCATGTGAGTAGCAGGTATGTGAATAGCTCTGAGAAAAGAGCTGTTGTATTAAACCCACTTGTCAGTGTAAGGCCTGTCTGGTAATTGACTTGCACAGTCATGAGGTCTTTTAATGGTGACTGAATCATTAATCTCGTTTGTGAAATACATTATTTCAGTTCAAGTGGATATGTAAACTCTCTGGTTTGCTCTGGTTCTAGGGCAAATTTCTCAATTATTTAATCTCATGTTGTTGTAGTCATGAGGCTCTTTCTAATGAAAATTCTGAACCATACCTCCTAAAGATGATTTTTGAACACTTAAACCATGGAGATATTCACTTCTCTGAATGTGGTAGATATTTTTTTAGACATTTGTTATGTTAGGTTCATGGGGAGGAGAGCTTGATTTTAACTGACAAAAAGCAGAATTCCTTGCAAAATACTATGAATTATTATACAGTTATATGAAATGAATGATTTGGTGCTGTCACCTTTTAGGTAAATCTCAATCTTGTTAAATCCAATGCTGTCTTCTATATGGCAGAAACTTCCAGTTGCTGTCTTGGTAAAGTGGAAACTTCTCAGAATTATACTGCTATAGTGTAAACTGTAGCATGAAAATGAATGTGGTGATTATATCTCCTGTTGTAAAGCATTCTGTCAAAGGCTGCACCTTATTCCTTGCCTATGGTTGTAATTGCAATGTGAATAAACCCTTTAAATGTAACAGTAACATTTCCTGACTGCACCATGATGCTTTGGCTGTTAGAGGCTGTCATGGGGAAGCACTTGGGCACCAGAGTTACATAAAATCTTTTCTATTTAAAGTCTTGAAGCTCTGCATAACTGTCATACACGTGATGACCTTTCTTTCTATTGCTGGATAACAGCAACTGAACTTTAACAGTCTGTGTGGAACACCTCTGTTTGCTTGTTCATTCACCTTTCTGTGCACTAAAAAATACCTCTCTGAGTTCAACTGCACAAATTATCTGGAAGAAAATTTGTTCCTGGGTGACCACAGTTCATGTCTTCTGTATCTGAGTGGCTGTAAGTGACTGGAATACAGCATCTAGCCTGAGCTGTGAGTCATGTTCTCTTGGGCTTATTGTCACTATGAACACATGCTTTTCATGGCCTGTCATGCCATATATCTTTTTATTCTGTGCTTAAAATTAACAGCACTTTGAAGTTTGCAGGGAAAATTTTTGGCAGTATTGAAAGTAGTGTTCTTGACTTATGCTACTCTGACCTGATTTAGCACAGAAGGAAATCTAATAGCTGCTGATTTTCTCCTGGGGATGCATGACCTCTGTGTCTGTTTTGTCTTGAAGCTTTGACTATGTTGAGTGAAAGGCTTAATAGCACTTTGGTTAACAGGCTTGGAAAGAGCAAGAGTGGGTTAGCTGGGTGGCAGCTGATCACCTGAGTTGGGTAAAGACTTCCCCGTATGACTCAAGAAGAACGTTCCTGGCTAGGATGAGTGTTACCAGGGGGCTGGGTGACTTTGCTAATGATGGGATTCTGCATTGCTCCTGGTTTAATTACTGTAGTTGCACTGAAGCACTTTATACCTTGTCTTTACCCCTAGGACAGAATGAACTGCAAGCCTAGGAGGAAAATAAAGCAAAAGTATAATGAAGGTGTGGGTGTTCATATATATAAAGCAGGGACTCCATATCAAATAACCCTGAGGGAAAGCTAACCATTCCCAGGCAGAGGTGTGGTGGGAACTCAGATAAAGGTTTGTACATAGCCTGCAGGAAGAAAAGATTCAGACTAAAATCTATTCTGTTTAAATTAATTGCAGTCTTGCACCCTGCAGTGCTGTGGCAGGCTCCTGGCTCCATACGCCAGGACAGAGACCTACTTCTAGGTAGACCCCAGTGGAACTGTCAGGGAAGGAGTGCTCCATGCAACAGAGCATAGCATCATGTCAGCATTTATGTGTCATCTTTTCAAGAATACCAAGTTGTGCTTGTTCCCTTACACTAGTCTTTCCTCAGCCTGTGTGTGCATTTCAGTGAGACCAGAGGAATTGCATCTCCTTATGTTTAAAGCCCATGCTCTGGGATTTGCTTGCAATATATTGATCTTCCCTATCAAAGACTGTGCCTAAAAAGAGGGGAATAGAAAATGAAGCCTTGCAATAAATTTCTGTGAATGTCCGTTTTATGCATTGATTAAGACTATTCAGCTATTCTGAGAATATCCATACCCTGAGGAAAAGAGAACAGGCTGCCTCCTCTCACCCATTCCTACAGTTTCGTAGAACGCTTTCCTTTAATCATGTCTTAAATAAATAAACAATATATCTATGAAACACTCCAGATACTGAGAACCGCATTGTAATGCAGTAATTTAGGACGTGGAGCAATAGCAGTTGTTTCTCCTGCTTCCTATTAAACTAATTGTTACCAGTCCTCACAGGATCTTATTATCTTCAGGTGGGGCAGGGAAAGAAGTATCTGAAAGAGCTTCTTTGGGTATTACATTTCCATTTTTTTGAGTGTAGACACTGCTCACTCAGATCTGACCAGAGTTCTTTTAATCAGTATCTTATCATCAGGCCTCAAGTTATTGACCAGTATGAAATACAGAAGGGTTTTATGAATGGAGAGAGCCACATAATGATTTAGTTGTTCAAGTTGAGAAATTACGTGAAGCTGCTGAACTGGAATTGCAATAATCCAGGACATGCAGAATTTCCTGGTCTCATTAACACTGAGGTTCATTGTATTAGGACGCACAAAGCTTGGGTCAACAGTTTTTATCTCTAACAGAGGAGAAAGAGATTCAGTGATCTGTTTGTCTAACAAAAAATCATTTAAAAATTAAATCAAATGCCAGTGGTTAGTGTTTAGGAAATGTTTTTGGCAAATGAGAGGTCATGGTTCAATTCATGGGAATCAAGCAGAGAGAGGGGGAAATGAGTTTGATCTTCAGCAGTTCAGGCGACCACCAACTAAGGGGGTATTTGGGGTTGAGGCACATGTGCTCCTTCCTTTTAAGTCTGTTTCATTGTCAATAATAAATTATCAAGGCAACTGTGGATTTTTAACAAAGAATATGTGCCTTTTTACAGTGATGTATTTAATGCTGTTTAAGAAGTTGCAAATTCTAACTTTATTCCATAACCTAAGCATTTAAAATAGATCAGTATCAACATGAAAAAGTGGGATTTCCTTCCTTCTCACTGTCCATCATCTTCATTCTTCCAGAACGCTATAGAGCAGCAGTTCCTAACCTATTGTCACCAGTGGAGTAATTATTGTTCTGAAGTTTAAAAAATACAACCAGTGAAAATTCATTTGGGGTTGGGTATTCAGTTGCTGCAGGACAGATGTAGAACACCTACTGCAGTTGCTGCTGGTAGAGTTGCAATGGCAAAAACCCCATAGGAAGTGAAGGTATTTCACTGGGATACAGGTCCCCTAAGTTTAGGATTTGATGGGTTAGAGGAGAGACTTGAAAGTGCATTTCTTCATACCTGTGTCAGTGTTTTCATCACAGAATTGATAAATGAAGTGAGCAGTTCTTGTTTTTAATAGCTTTGCCAACTAAACCTTCAATTTTCTTTACCTTTTTACAATGGACTGAAAAGAATGTCTTTTATGGAATGTGGCATTTGAAGCACAAACATTTTGGTCTTTGTTTTATCAGAAGAAAATAACAAATGTAAAATTTCCTTTGAATGGGACTAATTTTGTTTGTTTATTGGGTCATCAGCCATACCAAAATACCAACATTTCATGAAACCCCATTCATATTAGTGTGGTGTAAAAATATAACACATTCCCGTAATACCTTCTAGAAAGACCTTGATGCATTAGTTGAAACTTAAAGGAGTTAAAGAAGCTCCAAGCTTTTGTTTTAATCTATTCAAATGCTCCAGCATGTATTTAAAGTGTTGAAATTCGAATGCCTATACATTGTGACATACAAGCGGATGTGCGGAGTTGGTGCACCTAGTGAGCTCCACTGCATTTGATGGTGCTCAGGAAAGAGAAAAAGAACATAGTAATAGTGATACTATTTCAGAATGCTCTTCTGAGCCAGAGAAACAAGAAGGATTTGAATTTCTCTTTTGCAGATGTTTCCACTCATTATTTTTGAGCACATGCAAACCCTTAGCTTCAGCTCTGCCCTATGGTAAGGAATTCCCCAGCTTAAACACACTGTGAAGAAATATCTCCTTTTGTTCACCTTAAATTTGTCACCTGCAAGTTTTATTTGTTGTTCTTAGTTCCTGCATTCCTACAGGGAGTCATTGTTTGCTGTTTACCTTTTCCATGCCAGTCATGATTTTAGAGATCTTAACCACATGTCCCTCATAACTACCTGTTTTCCAAGCTGAAGATTCCTAAGCCATTATGTTGTTCACTGTGAGGAAGCCATTCTGTACCCTTGATTGTGATTGTTACTTTAATTTTTCCATTCTACATTTTATAAGATGGGGAAATCAAAACTGAAGAATTTGACCTGTGGGCACATCATAGACTACTTAGATGGGAACGTTTTTCCCTAGTATCTGCCATCTGTTTGTTCTCTGACTATACTGGTAGACTTCTAGTGCCTGCATTATGGCTGATGTTCTGGAACGAATTCACTACCATTTGGTGAGTTACTCAGTAGGTTCTTCCTATTGTTTACCCTAAATAGCCTTGTTCATCTCTGTTTCCTACTCCAGTTTCCTCTGGTAATAATCTACACACATGCACTTGGCCAGGCTACCTAAAAAAAGAACTAGTCCCCCTGTGAACTTCGGTGTTTGCTGTACGGAGGCATTTATCTACAACTAAAAAAATGCCTAAACCTGTGGGACTAACCTATCATGTATCAAACATTATACTGCTTTCTTCACTTTTTCCCTTCATAAAACCTCTTCTAGCTATGCTATTTGTGCATGTTCCCTACAGCAGGCATCTTGCCTCCTTCTTTAGCCCTGCAGCTGCAAAACAATCAAATAATATGTAAACTAAAAGGATAATTAAGATGGGCTAATGCAATTCTGATATATGGTACTAAATAAATTAACATTTTCTAACTAAAAATGATGGCATGAACACCATTTCTGTTCTGTGCCCTTTGCTTGCCAGCACTGGTATTAGTTTTTGCACTTGGAATCATAGAATCTCACAGAATGGTTTGGGTTGGAAGGGACCCTAAAGCTCATCCAGTTCCAACCCCTTGCCACAGGCAGGAACACCTTTCACTAGACCAGGTTGCTCCAAGCCCCACCCAACCTGGCCTTGAACACAATGTGAGTAGAATAATGATCAATCGGTATCACCTTGGTCATCTTGCTCGGATTCATATCAAAAGCTGCTTTCACTGTTAATGTGGATGATTGCCAATGGGAACTGTCTTAAACCCTCAAGCTTGCTTTACATAACTCATTGAGTGTCCGTGCCATCTACCAAGATCCTGACATCAATTTAGAGATTAAAGGATCTATTGTCCATTCAAATCTCATGGTGAAAAACTATTTCTTAATATCATATCTGGCAATTGCTCTTGCAAGCTATATGAGATGTACTTATTTGTTGCTCTTTAAGAAATGTGTCTTGCAAGCAGCTTCCTTGCTCTTACATATGAACTTACAAATGTGCCTTGCAGAAACAATTCTGCTATATAATTGTATTATATTAGTAACTCTATTAAATTTACATCTCTTTGAGGGCAGACTTAGCCTAAAATGAAAAACAACATGACATTCAAATCTGTGCATTCAGACAGCAAGAGCATTTTAAGACCACAAGGAGGAGGGAGAGTGTTACCTTAGCACAAAGTTGCTCACTTGCTCTTTCCTCACCTCCATCTCTCTCTCCCCCTCTCTTCTCCTATAAACCCAGATTGTTCTCTGAAATGTAGTTATGGGATTTTGCTGCAGGCAGCTGGTTGAGTTACAGGTAAATTGCTGCTTTCTTCCATACCTGTCTTTCAGATGAGTTCACATATTACAGTAGATTAAGATAAACAATGGAGGCTATTAATGAGAGACAGGAAGGATGGTGAGAGGAAATCACACATGAAAGCTTTGCTACCTCTTTTTTTCCCACCCTTATCCCTCTTATATTTTGCTGTGGCACAAAGAGCCTAGCAGTAGGTAAGTGGTGAGAATCTTTACTTGATATCAAGCGGACAGTAGATAACTTATTAAAAGTACTCACCACAATGAATAATAATCTCCCCACATAAAAGGTTATCCATTTGACCAACTTCCTAGTAGAGATCTCTATGAACTTGTATGCTTTTCAAATTAAAGTCTTTTGGGAGGAGACTTGTTTGGAATAATTGGGAGGGGCGGGAGAAGGGGAGTAAAAAACGCTAGCCTATTTCAGACACTAGTCTGAAGCATTCTTTAATATTTTTTCACCATTTCTCTGGATAAACATCACGTGAATATTGGTGTATTTGACTTTCTTATAACAGTAACTTAGCCCTCCCCCAATGAAAAGAATTCCTTTGTTTTCATTCTTCATCATGTAGTTGAGTTAGTCTGAATTAAGAATTTAATGAAGGTAACAATTTGAATTGATCTAGGAGTTGTCATTAAAATAGAATCTGACACCTTGCATTGCTCTTCTCCAGTGTGAGAAAACAATTCATCTCATGGTGCATCTAAAAAGATATTTAAGATATTGTCGTGGTTTAAGCCCAGGCTGTAAGTCAGCCACACACCCCTCTGGCTCACTACCCCCCTTTCTTTCCCCCCCTGCTCCCAGAGGGGCGGGGAGGAGAATTGAAAGAATGTAACTCCCACAGGTTGAGATAAGAACAGTCCAGTAACTAAGGTATAACACAAATCACTACTGCTGCCACCAATAACAATAATGATAAGGGAAGAAAGTACAATACCACCCGCTGATACCGAGCCCGACCCAAGCAGAGAACCAGCCCCTCCGGGTAACTCTCAGTTACATCCTGGGCATGACGTGCTGTGGTATGGAATACCTTTTTGGCTAGTTTGGTTCAGGTGTCCTGTCTCTGCTTCCTCCCGGCTTCCCCTCCTCTCTGGCAGAGCATGAGGCTTGGAAAGTCCTTGGTCAGACTAAACATTTGAGCAGTAACTAAAAACATCAGTGTTATCAGCGCTGTTCCCAGGCTGAAAGTCAAAAACACAGTGCTGCACTAGCTACTAAGAAGGAGAAAAAATTACTGCTACTGCTGAACCCAGGACAGATATTTAAGTCAACTGGTTTATAGCAGCTTCCTACTTCATAGAATCATATAATAGGGTCGAAAAGGACCTTAAGATCATCCAGTTCTAACCCCCTACCATGGACAGGAACACCCTACCCTAGATCATGTCGCCCAAAGCTCTGTCCAACCTGACCTTGAACACTGCCAGGGATGGAGCATTTACTACTTCTTTGGGCCACCTATGCCAGCGCCTCACCACCCTCACAGTAAAGAACTTCTTCCTTATATCTAACCTGAACTTCCCTGTTTAAGTTTAAACCCATTACCCCTTATCCTATCGCTACAGTTCCTGATGAAGAGTCCATCCCCAGCATCCTTGTCGTTCCCCTTCAGGTACTGAAAGGCTGCTATGAGATCTCCAAGCAGCTTCTCTTCTCCAGGCTGACCAACCCCAACTTTCTCTACCTGTCTTTATATGGGAGGTGCTTCAGCCCCTGATCATCCTCATGGCCTCCTCTGGACTTACTCCAACAGCTCCATGTCCTTCTTATGTTGAGGACACCAAAAGGTTGTTTTTCAAACATTACTGAATTCTCACAATGGTTTTTTAGGAAGGAAGTTATGAGAGTTATTGATGATGACACAGGAAATCTCTGACAAACTGGGAACATTCTCTAACTCCCATTTTTTTGCAGTGGCCATAAGATATTCTTTCACCCTGCAGTTCCTTTACTAATTGAGGTAATGAAAAATTACTTAGGTGAGAAGTAGATAAGCAAATACTAATAATATACTGTAAATTAAGGCAGAATTCACTCTGAATTCAGAGTGAATAATGTAATCTGCTTTATTAAAAGAACACAACTGAAATCCTGTGGTGATGTTGCAGAGCACCTTACTGATACTCTCTTGAGCAAAGCTGCTTGCAGGACTGAATTGCAGTGGACCCACTGGTAGCTTTTGCTTGATAAGCAAAAATGTTTGTGCTGGTATCTCAGCTTCAGAGTACTACCTTGGAAAATGTGTGTTTGTCAGGGTGAACAGTTGTCACTGGCAAATAAGTTATGTGCTCTGAGTTTGAGAGGATTATCACTTCTCACTTAAAGGGCTGCTTTGAATTTTGAAACATTCTGTGAAGGAGGAAAGTAGATGAATTAAATGCTATAGCCTAAACCCAGCCAAATTTAACATTCATCCAAATCATCCTACTGACCTAAAAGTGCTAGTTGTCAAAAGAATTGCTGTATTATTTTAGTAGGTATTGTGTTAATGAAATCTCCAGAACCAAGACTTGACTGTGTCTAAATTGATGCTATTTGTAGTTTCCCTCCTACCTGTCTGGTCAGCATTTGCATTGCAGGGTGTAACAGTAGGGTTCATGAACTTAGATTTGCACATGAACTCTCCTATGCTCATAGTCCTGTTTTTTTTAGTTTCTTTTTCTCAAAGCAGCATGAAAGCGTTGACAATGTATCTGCTTAGAAATGTCTGTGGGAGAGAGGAGGGGTGCCTAGCAAAATCAGCTGCAACTTCAGAATCCTGCCACAAGCCGGTGGCAAACTGGCAAATGGCCCTTCTCCCCAGTATCCAGGAAGAAGTACTTTGTCATGTGTGGCAGGCTTCGCTAAGTGGTCAGACCAATTAGCTTTTGTCCAAAAAAGCCTATACATATGGAAACAGTGTCGTGCTTGCCTTTAGGGACCTGTTGAAATGAAACCAAGAGGTAATAGTTTCCAGTCATAAAGGAGCCTTACATTCAACTTCATTTTTCTACCCTATGTTACAGTAGCTGAAGTTTATTCACGCTGTTCTTTGGGCACTCAGAGGAAGGAGATCTACATAGCCAGTATTTTAGTGCAGTTATATCTTTTATTCATACTTTTTTTTTTTTGTAATGTTATTATCTATTAATATAGCAAAAAAAATCCTGAAGCAATGTTGTTTTCCTGTTGTGAAGTCTTCTTGTCCTGGCTTAATGAATAAAATCCATACAAACAGGAAAACCAACTTCTATACTTTGGTGCTAGCTTTTGAAAGATGAGGCTAATTTTGGTATTTATGCTCCAAACACAAAAAATTAGGAAAGCTTCATTTTCAGCTATAAGAAAAAAAAAAAAGAAAGAAAAAAGGAGATGTGGGTTAAGAAGTGTAAATGAAAAATAAACCCAAATATTTTTACATCCAGCAAGGGCAACAGTGATAATCAGCTAGTTGTGACTAAAACCATGTGCATTGTGATAATAATTGCAGAGAATATATAATGTAAGCTATAAAAGTAGCATTACACAAATATCCCTAAATTTATAATTGTTTTTGAATGATTGTTTGCTCTTTGGATTTCTCAGTTCTAAGTCTCAAAATTATGAGTCCAAATATTGTATTGCTGTTTGTGGGCAGATTTGAATACTCTGAACAACATGCTTCTTACTTCAAGAGTTTGCAATTTAGAAGACCAAGAGTCAGCAGCTGAGAAGGGCATAGCAGAAAGAATTCACTCCCATTTTGAACAGTGAAGCCAATCGTGTCCTGAGCTGCCTCAAAAATGAGCAGGTGCCCTCTACTCCACTCCGGGGAGATTCCCCCCCCTCCCTGCCAGTCCTATGTCCAGCTCTGGGGACAACAATGCAAAAGGGACATGGAGCTGTTGGAGTGAGTCCGGAGGAGGCCATGGAGATGCTGCGAGGGCTGGAGCAGCTCTGCTCTGGAGACAGGCTGAGAGAGCTGGGCTCGTTCAGCCTGGAGAAGAGAAGGCTCCTTAAGGGAAGACCTTAGAGCAGCTTCCAGTGCCTGAAGGGGCTACTAGGGACAGGACAAGGGGCAATGGCTTTAACTTGACAGAGGGGAGATTGAGATGAGATCTTAGGAATAAGTTCTTTTCTCTGAGGGTGCTGAGGTGCTGGCACAGGTTGCCCAGAGAAGCTGTGTCTGCCCCATCCCTGGCAGTGTTCAAGGCCAGGTTGGACGGAGCTTGAAGCAACTTGGTCTAGTGGAAGTTGTCCCTGCATGTGGCAGGGGATTGGAACTGGATGAGCTTTAAGATCACCTCTTCCAACCCAAACCTTTCTGTGATTCTCTGATTCTATGAGTAGCACACCAGTTACGTTCCTTGCTGACAAATTGCATAAAACTTATGTGATTGACAGTATATCTTAAAGGAAATGTAGATGCTTGGTTGGTTCTTCAGTGTAAATTCGGAGATAATAATACCATTAATAAGAATTCAGCATTCTGAAAGGTTTTTTTCCTAAGATGAGCATTTTATATATATCCTTTTTCCTCTCAGACTAGTGAATGTCTTTTAAAGTTGTGTGATACAATGTGCTAGGTCTTGAGTTCACTATCAGTAGTTCTAGTAGCTCAGGCAGCCAGTAGTTCTTTCTGAAAAACACAAGTGTAGAGCTTATGTCTCACCCTAATTTACAGTGGTGAAAAAGAAAATGATGACAAAACTCAAGAAGATGCCTATTAGAGACTTGCATGAAAATTTAATTATCTGAGCCTAAGCCTGTAAACCTGTACAAAGATGTGTTCTGGAGGAGGAATTGAAGCATAGAGATTGTTGGCTGGCTTTTCAAGCTGTCAACCACTTCTCTGCATTTCAGGCCTGGGATGCTTGGGGAAGAAAGCCATGCAGATGTGCTGTTAAGCATCTTTTGTGGCTGGTTGTCTGCAGTTGCATTTACCTGAAAGTGTTGCATAGCCAAAGTGTTCTTCTTATCTAAGGAAAACAAGTTAGAAAAAGCCTGTCACTGTTAACGTCATTCTCATTCACTAGTGGTTTATATTTTTATACATACAATGAATCCCATTTGGCTTTCTGGTTATTAGGAATATGGTAAAAAGTTTGAATCTGTGGTATATTTGTATTCCTTGGATAAGGAATATCTCCAATAGATCTTAAAGAAAGCATAAAGCCTATTTTGGGTTCTCAGTCAGGAACTAAGTCGACCTTAAATGGAGCATAGGCCACAGATTGGCATATAGTTATTAACTGTATACTTAGTAGTAACTAGTACTGGTAGTATTTTACACTCCAAGTACAATTGGAGATGCTAATGGCAGTGATGACTATGGTACATTTACCTGAAGGTCATGGTGGGGTGTGTATGATATAATGAGCTGCGTGAAGGGCATAAGGACCTGCATCCCAGGGAGCATTCTACAAAATCCTGAACACCCAAAATATTCTTCAGTGATTTTATTGATAAGTGGTCTTTAAGGTCCCTTCCAACTCAAACCAGTCTATGATTCTATAATTTCACTATTAAAAAAAGTAGAGCCCACATATTCTATGCGAAGTATGCGAAGCACAAAGATACAAGCCAATAATTAAAAGAAAAGGTCACACCCTTTTAAGGTTTTTTTAGCTACAACCTCTTTCCATAGTAAATGTAAGCATTGTAAAGAGTGAAAATGGTTGTCCTCTCTCTTGAAACTCCTTCCTACAGAGACAAAAGCACGAGTGTCTTACAAGGGCCTCTTCCTTCCCTGCATCTCTGGTTACTTGACAAAGGAGAAATTCATCCTTGTTGGAGACGATTTAGAAGTATAGCAAGCCTTGTGGTGTTAGTGTGCATCAGGCTGAAATCACCTCAGGTACCTCTTCAACATGAGGGACAGAGCTACGAGCATTGCTGGCCAATATGACATAAGCCAGTGCTATGTAGAAAAAGGAGACCACAGTGGCAAAGCTCTCTGAAACTGTTTTTGAGCTTCCCTCTTTCCAATGGAATGAGTCAGTAGTTACCATGAGGTTACTGCAAAAGTCTGTGAGATATTTTTTTGTGGCCAAGTCTCTGGCACCAGTGTAGAATTCAGCTGTTTTTCAAAATGACAGTTCATGTTACCGTGGAACTGAGTATAAAATACCTGTTGGTGCTTGCTCTTATTTTACAAACCCTAAGCTATTTCCGTCACTCAGGCATTGTGGTCCAAATCGTGTGTTTTGGGTTGTCTAAAGGTACCTTATTTATACAATTTAGGATGCTTAGTGTCATGCATACTAATCTTAAAAAAATCCATCAGATATTACCCAGTGGACTAGACAAACTCCTTCAGGGCTGTTCTGGTCCATCAGGTAAATACATTCTTTGGACACATACTAGTGTAAAACGTAAGTTATTTACCCAAGAGATGCTGTTCCAGTATACTAAGCTAATGTGTATTTAGGATTGGGGGTTTTAACAGTTGATTTCTAATTTTTTCAAGCTCTGAAGGCTATAACAATTTTGAAAGACCTGCCATGACCATTTTTTTGAAAAATATACACATTTTCAAAGGTAACGTGTGCCAAACTGCTAACCAGTGTGCTGTTAGTAATATGCATTTATTACTGTGTAGCAACCTCTGGAACCAGGTTCCTAATAAGCCCATATTTTACTCTACGTAATGCTGGCTTTGTTTTGCTGGTAATTGAACAGATGGATTGTTGTTGGTCACTCCCAAGCACTTTGGGTAGTCAGACTAGTGCCAAGTCCCCATGTTAACTCCTCAGTGTTGCTGAAGTCCTTGTGAGAGATCAGAAACTATATAATTGCATGGCGTGCATGATATAAATAGCGTGTTTTCTGCACATAAACCACTTCATCTCTGCATCTGAGGTAGCTGTGTGTTCTTAACTCTGTAGTATTGAGATTTAAGAACTTGTCCAGGTTTAACCAGCTGGTCCTGATGTGGGGATGCAACAAGTTGTTTTCTCAAAGTAAAACTTTCTGGGTTTTCTGTACAATTTTGTCTCACCCCCTCCTATTTTTTAAACAATCTTGAATGCAAGCAAACAACAGACAGCTATCTGTTCATGTCACTGAGCAGGGGCTTTAAAAATCATTTTCTGAAGGCTCCTGAAAACCAATGCAATGGAATATGCCCTCTGAATTTTGATGTCTTTTATTTGAACACTTTCCGTCTGTCTTTACACACCAGATCTGTGCTGATGAACTCACTGAGGTATTTTCAAATGTGGCACCGCAATAGTTTTTCCTGTTTGATTTTGTTGTTGTCTCAACTGCCATCCCTTCCTCTGATTTCTCAACAAAATGAATCCGAACTTATCCCCTCAGCATGCAGCTACATTTGAATGGATAAGCTGCATGGTGCAAGAAGGGGAAGAGGGGCTGTTGTGAGTGTGCTGATGAAGTTTCCCCATAGGAGTGATCACAGAATGGCTATATGATATTATATAGTGCTTAAGCCAGAAGGCCATTAAAATGGGTTGAAAATTCCTCTGTTACATGGTTATCTTTATAACCTAGGCCTATCTGTGGCGGAACCATGGCTTTCATTCACATGCCAACCTTAGACTACAAAAATGACAATACTACACTCATAAAACCCGATTGCTGTGTGCACATGGGGCTCAGCTAAAGCTCAGCACATGGGTCTGGGATTATAGCCTCAGCAGGAAAAAAAAAGTGTGATATTTGCAGAAAACCTGCGGCTGATGAGGGTGTTATGCTGCATGTTCAAAATGTCATTCCAAGCTGGTGATTTATGTTTTGCACACTAACTGAGCGGTCTTTCTCGTGTGTGTTAGTTTGAACCACAATGCATTTTTTCATATGGGAGGAAGCAACAAACTAATAGAGTGAAATTAACCAATCCAAATCATGGTAAATAAAAGTCTCTCTTTCTCTCTTTCTTTCTTTTTAAGACTCAAGAGGCAGCTGGCACTTTCAGGCTTTGTTATATTGAGGAAAGAGAACAGCAAACTGCATGCAGTATAGAGTCAGTGTCATTGAAACTAATGGCATGAATGATCTTACGCTATTGTAGTACGACGGAGATTTACTGTGCTTAGTAGAGAACCCATATTATGGAGAAAAGCATCGATCTACTTCCACATTTTATTCACATCAACGACAAACAAGTTATTCACTACTATGCAGTCACATTCAGTCCCTTAGTGTGTAAGTCACAATGCCTTCCAAGTCCCTCACACTTTACAGCTGTGCAGAGCACCTAGCCAATAGCTACTTGTATCCACTTTATAACCAACAGAAAAGGTTTATTATTAGCCCCTCTTACTTAACCAGTTTGCAGTTTGGACTTGTGTTTGCTGTAGAATTTTAGCCACAGCCTTCGATTCCTTCAATAATATATCCATTAATACAATGTCCTCTCTCTCCCCTATTTTTTCCTGCTAAGCATTAGGTAGGTGGAGGGAAAAGCTGCGACTACATTGCCAGTTTCACTTTTTGCGTCAGATTCTGAAATTTCCATGGCCTAGGCATTCTGCTTCCAAAATCCCAGAACCTGTTTCCTATACAGACAGACAGCATGTAAAAACAGCAGGGTCAGGCTAAAATAAATGGAGATAGAAAAGGCAAGGAGAGATGTTCAGTGCAGTGTGGCTGCTTTGTTCTTGGCTTTATTCTGGATTTTTTGACTACTGCCACCTGCTAGAGTTAAAAAGTAAAGAAAAATCTGTACCTTTGCTATCATAGTGGAGGTGTCATAGTCTCTAAATGTGACACACAAAAAGATTGTAGAAAACATTGTGCTTTAACATGTCATACCAAATCTATAGCTACTTGTTGTCATACAGTTTATACTTACTCTTTGCTTTTCACTTTCTGGTAGGTTGTACTTGTTAGGGAGTACAAGCAAACGGTTTTTTAAATGTTAGTGTTTCATAATATTACATGATTTGTCCCAAAGGAACTGGTGGCCCAGTCAGGAGTGGAATCTGTCTTCTAAACTCCTATTTTCATTCTTAAAGGGCATTCTGTTGAATTCCTGTATCCCCTTGATACAAACTCTGAATGTAGTATGGAATAGATAGAAAAAATATCTCAACGTCCCCATTGCTCTAGGGTAACACTTTATATGCCACATTTCTGAGTTTGTCTTTTTAATGTATAGTTTTGGTTTGTTCTTACAACCCTCTTCTCAAAATGGCATCAAATAACTTCAAGATATTGATTATAAGAATAAGAAAGTTTTTATTTTAGAGCTGGCTCTGTGCTGGGAGCTGAGTGCTGTAATCTCAGCATAAAAAAGACAGGCTGTTGAATTTCTTACACTTAAAAAAAACTATGAATTTGGCTGCTTTGTATTACAAGCAGCAGAATTTCATGATTTGGAAACCCTTGAGGTACATTGGGACTGCAAATGGAGATAGAGGAAAAGAATTTCCAGTCACAGGAAGTAAAGACTGATTACACAATGAACTTACCAAATCATTTAGTAAAGGAAATTAAACCAAGAGAATTCCTGGGAAGTTAGCTCTGGACACATGAAGTGCTTCATGCTTGCTCTTCCTGAGGGAAAGGAGGCTTTGTCCTTTTTGCTCTGCAGGAAGGCAATAGTGTTGGAGCAGAATAAGGTTAAGAATCCGATTTTCCAAAGGATGCCTTCATACCTTTCTTCTCTGATGGAGGCATAAATTGCTGTCAGAGGAGCTGATCCGTGCATGGTATATCCCCAGTTTTCATGGACATGGCTTTTATGCTTAGGCCTGTACTTGAATATAAGCTGGGATTCTGCACACTTTGAAGGTTTGTCTATAAAATGCGAGTATTGTTTTTCTTTTTCCTGAGGCTGGATGTGTTAAACACAATCCAAGCTGATTTTTCAAAACAAAGTTAAGCTCTACGCAGGCTTCTGGGAGGAGACACATGGCACACAAACAGTTGCCTTCAGTTCCGCAACTGGTTTCTGAATCCTGGTTTCCCTTGCTTTTTTATCTTGTCCTTGTCTCAGTTATTCTGTACTATTATATAGTATTAATTCTAATCCAAGTGTTACATGGAAATTGTAATCGGTTAACAGTTTACTCTTGATTACACAATTACTTTTCCTCTTGTTCAGACATTTTCTGTGAATCTTTGTTTTCCCATCTTCACACCTTGGAATTGCAGAAAAACAGGATGGGGAAAAACCTCGAAAGATCTTCTGATTCATCTCTCTTCCCCAAGGCATTATACCTCCATCATTCCTGGCAGATGTTTGCCTCTTTTGCCTTTAAAATCTTCCAGTGAGGGTTGTTCAACCATTTTTTCAAAGCATTGCGTTAACGCTATCAGTTAAAATGAAAAGTCCTTGTGTGTCTGGTTTACTTTAAACCCAGTACTGCAAAGGACTGGTTGTAAATGTGCTGAGGGTTATGACTTAAATGGGACATAAATTGCCTGTAACCTTTGGGCATATAACTGACATTAATCTTTGGAGGGGAGCTCTATGTTGGACTTTAATGAACTCTGCTGTCATGAATCTTTCACAGCTTTTGCTGTCCTTTTAAACATGATAGTTCTTGTCACTTGATTGCAGAAATTAGTTTAATTATAGATTGATGCCAAATGAAACTCAAATACACATTCACAGAGTTTAAATACTAATTCTTACCCACTCAACACAGATTCCTATTTGATAAATGCTTGCTTACAGGAACTGCCAATTTTATAATTCTAGTCTTACTGAGAAACGAGCATATTCTTAGCTTGTGTGTACTTTGTTTTCCATTAATGTGCAATTTGTCGTTAGAAGTGTCCTGTTGCTATTGCGCTCGTAAGATACCTAGCATAAAGAAAACAGGTTTAGTATTTTAAGAACTGTGGGGTGGACTGTCAATCTTCTGCAGCCAACATGTGATACTTATGGTGCTGTGAGTCTTGGGTGTAAATTGACTATTCTGTTAATTTCTGAAAAAGGTAAAATTTGATTGATAGAATCAACCAGGTTGGAAATGACCTTTAAGATCATCAAATTCAACTATTAGCCTAGCACTACCAAGGCCACGACTAAACCATGTCACTAAGGACCTCATCTACATGGTTTGTAAACACTTCCAGGGATGGTGACTCCACCACTGCCCCGGGTAGCCTGTTACAATGCCTGAACACCCTCTCTGTGAAGGAACTGTTCCTAATATCCTGTCTAAACCTCCCCTGCGCAGCTTGAGGCTGTTTCCTCTTGTCCTATCACTTGTTCCTTGAGAGAAGAGAGCAGCCACCTCCTGGCTCCATCCTCTTTTCAGGTAGTTGTAGAGAGCAGTAAGATCATCCCTGAGCTTTCTCTTCTCCAGACTAAACCCGCCCAGGCCCTTCAGCTGTTCCTCATCACACTTGTGCTCCAGGCCCTTCATCAGCTCTGTTGCCCTTCTCTGGACCCACTCCAGCACCTCAATGTCTCTCTTGTAGTGAGTGGCCCAGAACTGAACACAAGATTCAAGACACAGCAAAATTACAATACACACAAAGTGTATTACAATTGCAGCAGATCAGAAATCAGTCACCATTTAAATAGGAAGTTCCTGGGTTTTGTTGATGCTGGGAAATTAAAGAAAATCCATGTTCTGTGAAGCTCTCAGACTTGGTAAGGAAGATAACTAGAGTTTAGGTCTTTATTTTACGGCTTATTGTCATTCAAGATTCCTTTAATGAAATGCTCAAATACTTAAGATTTGTACATATTGTTAAAATTCTACAAAGGCATTTATTTGCTATCAGTTACAAAAGGTGAAAAAATGAGTAACAACTTCATCCTGTGAACTGGCATATTTGAGTATTGGTTTTCTTTTGTAGGTTGCTACAGGTAGATGGTTCCAAATGTTCCATACTCATTTCTCTTACATTTGCTTTCTTTTATGGGGTGCTTTCTGCTTTCCTAAAACTATATTCCTGCTTACTAATTTATTTTCAGAAACTGTTTATTCTTATTCTGTACTTGGAAATGATTGTACATGCGTGCCCCAGAGCTGCCTGTTGTTCACAGTCTTGCTCACACTGCATTTACCTAAGCTGGGTGAAGAATAGAAAATCATGGTTAACAAGATAGGTTTACTCTAGTGTCTGCTAATCCTCGGCTGAGAGAGTCCAGGAGGTCACCTGAAATCCATGCACAATTTTGCTTCTGTTCTCCCTCTGAAAGCTCTGGGTGTGTTCCTGCTTCCTCAGCAGTAGATGAAAGGAGGAGGAGCAGTAAGAGTAGCACATGGGTATTACTCGGCAGTACACATGCTACTTATTTTCTCAGGCTGACACTTAGCAATCTCATGCTATGACACAGCTCAGGAGGGTTCTTTGGATAGAAAGTAACCAAGCAGCAGATCCCTCACTGCTCTTGCATTTTTTATTTTTTTTTTTTGGTTCATGAACCAAAACAGGCTCCTTTGGCTACATAGGGAAAATGGCCCCTCAAAGCATGACTTTGCAGTCATCCTTCTCTCGTGATACAGTCCTGTATTTAACACTGCTTCCAGCTAACCTTCATAAAAATGTATCTATGTTTGTAGAGAAGTAGAGATTTTGCTAAGATATAAAATGCATTTGATGTGCTAAAAGAGTGAAAAATTCTGCAAGCAGCGTGTTGACATATCTTATCTCAGTTGTCAGAAGTGGCTTGTGAAATACAGTGAGATGAAATCCATGCTCTACATATGGACAGTACAGGTGTTTCTTGAACTTATTCTAGCTTCATTAGGCAGCCTTTAGACTCACAGAAGGTACTTGCCATGA
The DNA here is from genome assembly GCF_963264785.1 of Psittacula echo. NCBI lineage: Eukaryota > Metazoa > Chordata > Aves > Psittaciformes > Psittacidae > Psittacula > Psittacula echo. The sequence continues at coordinate 21,692,362 of NC_137739.1, read as the reverse complement.
CAAATGTAAGTAGGTTCTTCCTCATCTTTCAACTTTTTTACTTTATATTTCTCTCAACCATCCAATTCCCCTGTTCTACCCTACTTTGATGGCCTCATTCTGTTGCCTTTCCACACCTGTGGTGGTTATAAACTAACAGGGAAATGAAGTGGTATCTTACAATATCCATGTTTTGTTGTTGTTTCTGACATATTCCCTTAGAGAGTTAGGGAGTATCTGCACACAGAGCATAATACCCTTTCCAAATACTATTGAAGGATGGAAAGCAGTCAGCAGGATAGTGAGTTGAATGGAAGCAACAGAGAAACTAACTGTTAGGCACACAAGTATAAAGCTGAAGTTCCACCAGTGCCAGTTAATGAATTTCTAATACAGGATGCAGAAGATATCCAGGAGAGCCATGCCTGCAGGGAGTGTAGGCCCTAATATACATCAGCAACTTCATCAAAGAAGATGCAGAAACATTTGTGTGTCAAATGAATTGTTAAACCTGGTGGTACCGGTGGAGAAAGAGCTCCTTTACCTTCATCATTTAATTAAAAATGTTCTACTTGAGTAGTTTTTTCTACATAGGAAGTTTGTTCTGCATAGGTAGTTTTTGCTGTGGGCTTTAAGACGTAAAATACTGGCCTCAGTGCATGCGATAACATTGCATCAACAGCGAGCCTGTTCTCCAGTGTGCCCAGGCAGATCTTTCATTCAGGACAAAGGAAATGTGGTTTGTGTTAAAGATATAGTTCAACTTTCATAATAAAGCAAGTTGTGAATGATGAATGAAAGCACTTATTGAGCTGAAAGTACACGCACCAGATTGAGCAATGTTGATCTTTGTGCAACAATCAGCTGAGTAAGAGAAGTAGGGACTGCATTTTTCACTGTCTCGGGTTGACCTTCATTTTGTACTTTTTTTAGCTGCGCATTAACACATCCCATTGTTAGGCAAATGACTGCTGCAATTCTGCCTGTTACTTATGGTGCAAAATTGCATTCACAAAAGGGGAGATGGGGTCCTCTGACAAGATAAGCAGTGGAGTCTGGCTGTATAAATGGTTATGCAATCAACATATGCAATTCTTCATATTTTAATTTAGAGGAACAGATTCCACACTCCCTGGCTGACTCTGAGCCACTTCTCCCTCTTCCCCCCCCCCCCCTTAAATTTTTCAGTTTTTATTACAAAATCAAACACTGTCTTTTTAGTAGATTATTTACCATGAAGAAATATCTTGATTGGAATTGCAGCTGAATCAGATTTTAATTTACAAGGAGTGTTTGAAACAGATTTTCAAATGGCATAGCAACACAAAGGTAATTCACAGAGACGTGTGTTTAAAATAAGGGGCTAGTTTATAAGAAAATCTGGAATGTGGGCTGGAACATGTTCCAGAATTCCACCCTCTTGTCCTGGCTACACAAACAATGTGACCAAGGCCTGCCAAGAGTTGTCATGTTTAAATAGAGAGCGAGAAGGAAAGTGGCAAGAATTCCCTCTGCACCATAATCCCTGCAGCCTTGCTGTTTAGCACTTTGAAGAGAAAGGCGGATACAGGAAGCAAGAATGAGAAGTAGCACACTCCATCTCTGCAATAAACACTGCCTGGGATTCCATCTAATCTGGGAGAATAAACATTTTCAAGGCTTCTCTCTTAACTTTTGATCTCTGTGACTACAGCAGTTAATTTTATTATTTATTTTAGCTATGCCTCACTACTTTCCCAGTGAGTGCTGCCGTGTCAGCTTTGCACATCTTTCACCCCAAGACATAACCTGAAAACCAAATCCTGGGGTCTTTACTCAGCCAAAATCCTATAAACTTTACCAGGATATTGGCTTTAGAAGAACTACTGGGCTTGGCATTGTAACTGCTGCTGAGCTGACAACTAGGGAGAGTTCAAGAGCTTATCACTAAGGTGATGACTGTTGCATAAGGGAGTCTTAACCTATGTTGAGCTAAATTCCTCACAAGGCAGTTTGAATTGATGGGCTTTTATAACCACTCAGTCAGAAATGAATACATAATACCTTGGCATAAGAACGTCCATCCCACCCAGAGGCTGGCAGGTATTCCTCTCTTCTGAGGTAACCAATTTTTTATGAACTGTCTGCCTCATTTCTCACTGAAATGAAGGGTATGGTTTTATGGTCCCCTTTCAAAGTGTTTGTAAGTCCATTGGCTGCCCTTTAGCATTACAAAACCCTGTTTGGGGGATGTAGCAGGAATTCTTTTTGTGGGCTGTGGTAGTGAACATCTCAGTTTTTAGAAAGTTTGATGTTTTCCTGTTCATGCTTTCCAGAAAGATGCACACCACACCACAACTACCCCTTGTCTTCCCGTATGGTAGGTTTGTGATCCACCATGTCCTTCATTGTGTTTTCTATTAGTGTCAAATTCCTTTACAGACAGGGGTGTACTGAAGGGTCGGAAGAGTTACATAGGCAGAAATTGTTAATACAGAGTCTCTCTTGTGAATCAGCAGGGAGCTTCAAGTTTATGTAGGGAATGGTAGGTCTTTCTGTCTTTATATGTACCTCAATTACATGTGTCTTTAGCCTTGCCAGGGGCCTTGAGGTTGTTGCTGTCTTCTAAATATTCACCTTCCTACCACTACTTTTTAATGGAAATACAGGAGACTGAGGAAATCTGAGTCTGTGATAGCTTTTACGCGACTTGTTGTTAGAACAGGTACTTTTGCCTTTGTATTTTCATCTATCTGATGGGCAAACTAGTGGTCAGCTTCTCAAAAGCTATTGCCAGACTGAAGCAACTGATGCTGTAAATTACGAGGCACTGTGTAAAAGGCACTCAGTGTGCTGAGCACAACAGAGCTATTAATCTCCAGGCCAGGTTTTTCAAGGAGCTCAGTTGTTGTCGACTTCCAGTTCAACTGCTGAAGGAAATGCCAAAATAATCAAAACTTCTGCTGGAGGCCGAGTGCCTCAGGAAACCTAGTCATCTGATTTGGAGATACACGTGGGCAATTCAGTTCTTCTGAATATCTGGCCCCATAATGGCTGTATTTAACACTGGCACATCTTTCTTAGACAACTGACTATTTCAAAATTAAATATTTTGAAAGGCTCTGCTTTCATTTTATCCTGAAAAACAATGTTTAAAATACAAGCCTGGAACTATATTTCCTTTTCCTTTTGCTCTCTGTGAGACCATAGTCTCTTATTTATGAGCTGAACAGGCAATTACAGCCTGCAGTTCCCCGCCCAGTCCTACCACTATGCCTGCATCCTGACCTGGGGCGTAGGAAGTAGCTTGTTCTTTATGCCAGATCAGTCCTTGGCCTCTTTCCCCAGCTATCAAGAAACAGTTTTTCTCATGCAATACTGCCAAATAGTAACCAAATTGAAGCAATTAAATGGCTTTGCACACGGATGGTGTGGTAATGACTTTAGATTGTCAAGTGAAAGTCTCCAGAACCCATTAGCAGCATTTTGAAGTAGTTGATACCCCTCCAAAGATTTTTGAAGTGTTTTCTTAGGCAATTGGTTTTGTCTTAGTCTTTCTCTTTTCAGACCAAAGCACAGAACAGTGTTATATGGCCACTGCCATAAGCATTTGAAAATCAGTTGCCATGCAGAACTCCCTCTTTCTCTCCAGTACACGTATATACAAATGCTGTTTCAAAGGAGCTGTTTTTTTTTTCCTCCCAGCTTTGCCATTATAAATGGAGCGATCCAGATGAAACCATTATGTGGAATTGTAACCACCAGTAGACTTTAGCTTGGATTAGCTTTGAAGCTGTTTGCATTTGGTTTGTTTTGGAAAAATATACATTCCAGGTGATCAAACCCTCAAATATTTGTAAGGAAGAGCTTTTGTTAGACCTGTCCTCAGTTGTGAAAGCACTTCATGCTTTCACAGAAATGACCTGAAAGAATAAACCATGAAAGCTATGACTGATGCTGAGAAGGGAGAACAAGTTATACTTGTTCTTAAAATCTCCCCCATCCTTCTTGGAATGTAGGACCGTTGCATAACATATAGGAAGATGTACATATGCTGCTGTATTGCCTAGATACAATGGAATGAAAGGATCTCCTATCCCTTTTTTTCTGTCAATGTCTTGTATTCTAGCACACATTTTTTAGTGAGAGATTTATAGGACTATATGAACTTGCCATTCTGCTGGCAAGAGTGTTTCTTCCTATATTTAATCTTCCTTAAACCTGCTGAAATTGTTCTGTTAGGCATGCCTCTTTCATGAATTTTGAGTGCAAAGAAAAGGGCAGCTGCTTTAACAGTTGTCTCTTCTGTTACAGGCTCATCAGAAGGGCTATAAAAATATGGATGGCTTTTTCTGTATTCATGATTTTATAATCATGAATAAGCTTTGTGCTGTACTGATTCCTGAGGAAATGAAAATTGCCACCGTGGGGCTCAGTGTTGTCCAAAGAACCTGTGGTACGTGCGCACACAGGCACATGGCAGACCAGAGAGGTGCTGCAAATGCAGCTGTCTTTCTATATGCAGAATGTGTCCTTTAGGTGGTGCCATTGTGTTTTTTTAAGGTAAGACTGCACGCTCAAGAAAGGGGATGACTACCAGAAAGGATGCAGTGCACAATGCATCCTTATACCCCAAGCGACTTGGAAACATCTGAGCATACAGAGACATCCCCATGTGCAGGATGGAATGCTGTTTGGTGTCGACAATGGAGAAAGCAACAGCTAAAAAAAAAAAAAGGCAACTTGAAATAGCTAAGAATCCCCTTTTTGGAAAAGCTTTCTGAGACACGGTTCAGTTTTTACGTGTTAATGTCAGTGAGGAAGGACAAGTGAAGAAGTAGAGGGACATCTGTAGTTATTAGCAACGGATGGGATCGGTGGAGGTTGATTGGAACTGCCAGGCAATGCTAAACCTATCCAAAAAGTGAAGCCTTTGGATATGTCAACTGGGATCATGTGGCTCTTGGGTGATGATGAATCATGAGGAATTGTAGGAAACATGCACAGAAAAATGTCTTGGGTGGGTCTCAAAGCACAACTGAAATGTATTTTGGCCATGTTTCGACGCTAAGCAGGCAGGCAGTGTTTCTTCATGGCAGGGGAAGGGCTGAGGAGTGTAGGAGATGGAATGCCTGGTTTGGTGGCCCTGGCTGGCCACTTGTGCTTTGTTTAATACATATTCTAAACTGTCTGTTCTGCAGTTTGAGGCAGTGTTGTCGAGTTTAAAGATTTCACATATTTTAGGTGCCTTGTGAATATTGGGTTAATGGGATCACAGACACACAAAGCGTTGCTGTTGTTGTTTGCATATTGTTTAGATGATGTTTTCTTAAAAATCAAGGCACCCTCTGTCCCATGTTTTCTCACTACATACAGGTCAGAAAAGCACAAAAGTGCTGTATGTCTGAAACATTTCCAGCAGCTTCCCTGGACCTGCTTCCAAAGCTTATTGAAATCTTGTTAACAGAACACTCTACCTCCCTCTGATACCTCACACTGCAAAACAGCTTTGAAGGCCTAGACTGAATAATGAAGGAAACAAGGGCATCTGGGGTCCATTATTTACCCCATTTCATAAGGCGCTTCTACAAAGTCTGCTGCCTGCCTTTTCAGATCCATGACAGAAATAAATACAAAGCCTGGAAAGAGCGAGCAAGTCAGAGTTGTCTGCTGCCCTCTCCACTGCCCCCCCTCCCCTTTTCTTCCTGTTTCACAGGCCACATTTGTTTCATCTCAGCTAAATGTAGTTCTCTTTCTGCCCAAGACACTTGTTCTTTCCCTTTCACAGCTTGTTTATTCTAAAGAACTTCTTTTTGCTTGAGAAGGCATCTCCAACACCTTTGGGTGTTTCGAAAGGACACTGGTGTGAAGCTATACAAAGATTTTTTTATTATTACTTATTTTTCCTCTTGTCAAACTGACAAGGATTTGAAGACTTGAATTGTGACTATGGCTGCATTAGGAAAACACATGTGAAATGTCAGTAAAATGCTTCCCTACTCAATGTGCTAATTCACAGGGAGAGTATCCTAATGGATAAGGAGTCATCTGAAATGTTAATGACTCCAAAAGGCTGCAGCAAGTTGTGGAAATCTTACTAAACTCTAGAGTTCCTGGGCATTTTTAAAAGGGCTGACCCAAAGTGCCTTGACATTGCTTGTGAAAATAAACCCTCTGCAAGGCTTCCTTTCCAGTGAAAACCTTTTGGAATGCTCAGTCAACACTCGAGCACTTTCTCTCAGCACTCAGCATGGCTAGTATAGGGCAAGTATCTGGGTGGCTACACAGTCACAGAGGCATTGTAAGTTGTCACCAATTTCACAATTTTTTTTCTATTTTTTTTTTCTAGATGATAATTTATCCTTATTTGTTAGTTGTCTGTATAAATGTTTGTACCTATGGCTTCAATCCACAGAGGGTTATTGAGGGGGGAGGATTATTCGTGAGCTAAACCTTGCGTTGATTAAAGTTCTTTGCAAGAATTGTCACTGAAGCCTCACAGATTTTGTTTTAATATGCCCAGATAGGACATCGCTTTTGAATTAGTTGAACTGACAGCTCCAAATTAAGTTCATTTCTTAAGTAACTGACTGTTTGCAGTCTGGAATGGACTTCCCTTTTGCAGCAATTTGGAAATGCAATGATGCTATTAATGTGTCAAAAGAGGGCTAGACAAGATGGAAAGAATAGGACAGCTTTGCGTAACTAGTTATTTAGTAAGCTCCTAAAACTAGCCCTAATAATAATTTCTTGGTCCCAAATGGGAGTTAAGGTTTAAAAAAGAATCCCAGACTGTGCACATTCTGAATTTTAGGGCTGCTACAGCCTCCACTGTTTAGTACCAGCCATTCAAAGCACTTTCAAAATGACAAGGTTTGTGTTTCAGTCTCCCTGCCTATTGTTCAAGGAGTAAATGATCTTGTATTCTTTAGGTTGGGATCAACTTTAATGGACCTTATGTGCCTGAAACATCATCCAGAATTAATCTCTGAGGTGCAGAGGCTGTTGCTGATTTCTTTGAAGTGCACAAATCTGCTTCCTAGTTATATTTATAAAACTAATGGGTGACTTTTTTTCCTCACAGAGAAAATGATAAATCTCAGTGTTTACCAGCACGTGTTTCACAGGCAGTTACCAACCTGTGATCATATGCATATCATCTAAATAAGAGAGAGAAAAATCTCCCCAAAACAGTGAGAGTACCATTTCTCTTCCTCCCATAATCGTTTTAGGTTTAGCCAACAAAGTATCTCACAGGATATTTAGCTGACAGCCCACATCACCAGCCTCTGCTGAATGTTACATGTGCCTGTCGTTTTTGTTTACCATTAGGGATTATGGTGTTTTGCCACTGAAGTAAATACCTGAGAAAATAATGAGCAATTAATAATAATAATAATAATAATAAAGGCAAACTGAAAATTGATGTTTAATTCAACCATCAGTTGCTGTGTCTTTATAACAGCAAGCCCCAAAGAGTACCCCCAAAAAGGTAACACTTTCTGCTGAACAGGGCTTCACACTGATGTCTGGATTTCTTGCACAGACAAGAGAGGAGTATTTACCCAATGCCTGTTCTTAATCACAAGCTTTTTGTTGTCCTTTTGCTCCTGTTTTGGAGGTATGTTTGAAGGTGATTCATGTGAGCAATGTGAGGTCGATTTAAGACACTTTTAATCCATTTTTTTCACAGAATTTAGAAGAATGCCACAGGCTGCACAGGCAAAAAATGAGCTCTTGCAGGTTCACTTGGATGGGGTACAGAGACTCCAATATTCCATGTTCTGATTGCAGCCTCCTTTTGTGTTTGCAGGGAATTTTGCCTTATTTTCACCATGCTTCTATAGAGTGAGAAAGGTATATGAAACCCAGTGGTTGTAGTGTTAGAAACTGATTATAGGAAAAGCTCTGTGGAATTGTCAGGCATCATCCCCTAGATAAAAACCTGGACAGAACCATCAAGAACATGGTTGCAGTCTTGCTGTAATTACCTATTTCTTGCTGATCTGACTTTTCCACAAACCTCCTTGGGTACAGCACTTGTTTGTTAGGCTGAAACTATGTGGTGGTGAGTACTACATCCTACTATGTGCTTTGCACATGTTGTTGTGTTATTGCCTGGTAACTGCAGTTGCTAGACTTTGAAACCAGTGGGTTAACTGACTCTGAAGGGAGCTAAGGCTATGTGGTATACTGACATCTCACAGTCTTGGAGCTGTTAAGCCTACATGTGCTATGTTCTGTATTAGCTTGGATTTGCCTGCAGCTCACAGCCTTGGTTTGCTCCTCACTGGGTGGCTTCTCTCACATTAGTTCCCTACACTTTTGGTCCATTTAATCTCAGTTGCTGAAATAAATTGTTTTTTTCTCCCTGGATTTCAGGATGATCCTTGCTTCTTTCTTCATATTTGCTATTAAGCTTCTTGTCCTCTATTCATTTCTTTCTTTTTGCTCTATTCACTTTAAATTAACTTTGTAGTTTTGCAGTTTGAGCCTGCCTTTCTGAAAAACAGAGTAACACTAACACTCTGTGAGTTATAGCTTTCAGTTAGAATCATAGAATTTTAGAATGGTTTGAGTTGGAAAGGACCTTAATGCTTATCCAATTCCAACCCCCTGCCATGGGCAGGGACACCTTCCACTAGACCAGGTTGCTGCAAGCCCTGTCCAACCTGGCCTTGAACAGTGCCAGGGATGGGGCAGCCACAGCTTCTCTGGGCAACCTGTGCCAGGGCCTCACTACTATTGAAACAAGTGAGAAGTTGTTTCAATAATTCACGCTGATTAACTATAGGATGTAAAATGAATGAAGAATAGGTGTAGCTCTAAAATGTTATGACAGTTATCTGTCTTGCTTTGAGGTATTCTGGTAGGAACAGCAGTACTCTTGAAATGGAAAGTTGTTTAAGCACCACAGGGACCAAGAGAGAAACCAGCTAAATTGGCTGGATTCATCCCAGAAGTGATGGCTCCTTCACATTTACCTCCATGGTTTTCTGTGCTCTTTCATCTAGAGAAACACTTGACGTGACAGCTTGCTTGCAAATCTCAGAACACACCAATACAGGTGAGTGGATGGTGGAGGAAGAACTGTGGGAGAACTTAGTGGAGTGGGCAGGAGAAGAAAGGAAGAGTTTAGTCAGCTGTCAAATTAGTAATACCCAGTGTGGCCTGAACCATTATACATTCTCCTTTCACAGCACACCTGAGTGGGTCCTGCCGTGGTGATGTGTTTAAATAATAGCAATGTAGCAATGACACAAGCTCTTACTGGAGCTGTTTTTAACCTTTCTGTTGTCTTTTTCCTTGATGATGTGCTCAGCCTTCTTTGTCTTTCCTAACTCCATGTACATTACTCCATCCTTACAGTTTCCTTATCCTCTTGCCCACGTCCTATTATTCATCCCTCGTCTAGTATTGCCCACCTCCAAGTTACAGGTTTGTCTTGTGATTCCAATCATCCTGCATGGCCTTATTGTCTCTGTTTCCCCTTTTCCTTGCAGAGGTATATAGTGTGATGTATTCATCATGTACTGTTTGCCCAGTGGTTCAGGCTTGCCAAGATAGTGCCTGATTCTTGCAGACTTTGAGACATTGGAGGCAGGATTAGCTAGATGGCTGAATGATTAATAAGCCAGGCTCACAACCGCATCTTGTTAAGACTGAGATAATCAAATCCATAAGGAAGTTGCTCAAATCCACTATTGTGGATATTTTTTTCTTCCTTAAATAACAACCCCAAACCAACTCTCTGTTGCCAAAATATTTATTACCTGGTCTTATCCTACCTGATCTCCTGAGCTTCTTGGTCTTTAATGGCCAATTTCCTCACCATGGCTGTGAGTCCATTTGAATTATTGCGGGGTTTTTTGGCTCATCTTTACTACAGAAAGACCTACAGTATCTTGGTCTAACTATGGTCATTTCTAGTACCCCTTCAGATCTTTCCAGGCCTGATTCTTTGCCTTTCCTTTTGCTGTAGTCTCCCTCTCTTCTTTCCACTTTCCCTCTAGTTCCGGTCATGGCTCAGAGCTGCCTTGTCCCTTCTCTGTAAAATTTCTCTTTCTCTTAGCATTACCTTGTAACCAATACCTTTTCCAATTTTGTCCTCCCATTTCATTACTCACCAGTAATCTCCACAGGTTGCTTTCTCCAGATTCCTGTGGTGTGATCTGTCTTTTATGGAGCAATAAACTACTGCTCATGTAAGTGGTTCTAGTAAACGTCATCTCCACAGCCTGCAAAATCCTGATGCAAAGAACTGATTTTGCAACCTGTGTGCACATATGAAGAGACTGTGTACATCATTTGCAGGTCCTGGCCTGTATCATTGTTAAATAATGGGCTAGCATAGCCTAGCTCTTGCCCATCAGCTAGGATTCCTGAGAGCATTTAGGAATGATTTGAATTATCACATGTGAAAGTGCCCTTTAGTTCCAAGTTCTCCATCCTGGTTGTCTATGCTTCAGGTAATAATAGTCAAATGTGTGTGAAAGGAACCATAAATTCAACTGTTACCAGCATAAAGCTTTTCTCTTCCTCAGTATATTTGTATAAAGGTGGTGTGCACACTAAGGAGAGGCTATAGGATAATTATGGACCAGAAATATAAGAGCACCAACTTGCACAGATCAGAGTGTTTGTGAATCTGTGGGGGTGATCATGTAGATGCTCAGCAGTGTGAGGAAGATGGTGCAATGCAACCCAGTATCACCCTGTGAAACAACACCTGTATGTGCAAGCTGCAAAGTGTTACACTAATTGTATTACAGCTAACAGCAGTTACCTGCAGCGAGCAGGAATCCTGTGTCCATAAGGAGTTTAAGCAGGTATGTGTAGTAAGCAGGTGTTTTCCTATAGGCCCATCTCACATACAAGCATGTGTTACTAGATGTACCGCAGATCTGACATTCTTCTTAGTGAACTTGGGAAAAGAACGAGGTGGAAAAGGAAGGGGGAGTAGAAACCAATCAAAGAAAGCAATACTTTTTATCAATCATATTTGATGCTATTCTTTCTCTCTCTTTCATCACTTTGATCTCTCAAATAAAACTGATACTATGGCCATTTTCCAGACTCTTAACTTTGCAATCTGAGAGGGCTCTGGGTTAGCTGCTGAGGGTATGTGTTTGCAATTATGCATTTGAAAGTATTTTCCCCTCCACTGAGATAACATTCTTTTTGTGTTACCACACACTTCTGCTGTCTCGTTTTTCTTCTCCCATGGCACTGCAGGCTGAAAGGCCTCATTGCCTTCCCCCTCCTCCCCCGATCTTTGCAACTGATATCTGAATAAAATACTTTACTCTGCTGGTATTTAACCTGCTGAGCCTTTCACTTTCTAGCTGTGAAACACACAAAAAGGGTATCGTGCAGAAACATCCTGGAAGCTTCATTTCTTAATATGCCTTCAAGGCAAGGCAAGATTGAACAGAGGTGGGAAAATTTATCCTGATGTTAAGGATCTTTAGGGGTTTATTTATAGATTAGCATTCACTGAGAACAGCTTTACATTTAATTTTCCAACCAGTATTTCTCTATACAAGAGAACAAAATGGAAAGCTCTTTATTGTTTATCTGACTGTAGTTCAGTGCATCAAGTTTGTAGGAATAGCGATCTGTCTTTTATAGGATAGATACATTTATTTCTTTTAGCTAATAAATTTGCTCTTCATAGTAAGGACTATATGGAATGATGTCAATTATTAGCATAAGAAGGTAGACTCTTTCGTATTCTCTGACAAACAGCCAAGTTTCTGGAGTTGAATAACAAAATTTTGTGTGACCCTATGAGCCCTTTGCACACATGTTCTACCACACTTGATTTGTCTGACCTCAGACTTGCTCATCGGGCTCCAAGAAGGAAATACTATTTCTTAAAAAACTCTTACATTAAGTATCAACAAGAAACATTCTGCACCTGTAATTTAAACCTTCTATATGGAGTACAGCATGTGATAGGCTTAAAGTGCTTGGGGTCAATCAGAATTTGAACACTGCTGTCTTAGGTCTGATGGAGTGTGTTTCAGTCTAAGTCTCTGACAATGAAACATGTGGGGTCCAAACCCATGGTAATCCTTCGCTTCCCCTGACTTCGAAAGCTGGTTATACGCAACCTCTCTCTTTCGTACATGTGTGCTTGCAGCCACGTGCACCCACATGTGGGGTTTTAAAAGGAGAAGCTGCTGCAGTGAGAGACATGTTCTGTTTGTTTCTGTCTCACAAAAAGGAATGCTGTAGGATGGTGCTCAGAGACTGGAATCCTTCAGGATGCTTTGCACTGAAACACCTGAGCATTCCCTGCTTAGGCTAAAGCTGAAACCTTTTGAAAAGCTCTGTAGTTTTTAATAGGAAGCAACAAAGGGTTTTGCAGGCCTGCAGGTACCTTGGACAGGATAGAGATATCTCCATTCCTTCATTTTGTAAAGAACTGGCAAGGGGGGGTTAAAGTAAAATAAAACTACTGGTCCAAATGAAGTTCTCATTTAAATATCCCTGATGCTAATGGAAATGTATGTCCTAAGTGAGGGCAGGATTCTGTAAAACTAAGATCTAATGTCAGAACCTTTTTGCTAATGATTCCCAAGTTTGGTTTTTGATCATGAACAACTCTTAATGTTTTTCAGAGATCCACATATACCCTCACATCAACTTCACACTGTGATGTTATAAACGAAACATGAATCTTGTTGGTTTAATGCAGGTCTGCAGACCAGCTTGGCACAGGGTTGTTTATGTAATAGTCTTCATGATTTGGACTCAAAGCCAGTAATTTAAGGTGGAAAATTCCAAAAATAAAATCCTAAACAAATGACAAAGTTAAGTCTGAAATCTTTGTAGGACATGGAAATGGCAGTTAAGTAAAGCATGAGCTTTTTCTTGGTCATCTCTCTTCTACTGTTTTTATCTGAGTGGTGACATAGAATCATAGAATAGTTAGGGTTGGAAAGGACCTTAAGATCATGTAGTTCCAACCCGCCTGCCATGGGCAAGGGATACCTCACACTAAACCATGTCATCCAAGGCTCTGTCCAACCTGGCCCTGAACCCTGCCAGGGATGGAGCATTCACAGCTTCCCTGGGCAACCCATTCTAGTGCCTCACCACCCTTACAGTAAAGAACTTCTTCCTTATATCCAATCTAAACTTCCCCTTTTTAAGTTTTAACCGGTTACTCCTTGTCCTATCACTACAGTCCCTAACAAAGAGTCCATCCCCAGCATCTTTATAGGTCCCCTTCAGATACTGGAAGGCTGCTCCAACTTTCTCAGCCTGTCTTCATACAGGAGGTGCTCCAGTCCCCTGATCATCCTCGTGGCCCTCCTCTGGACTTGTTACAACAGTTCCATGTCTTTTCTATGTTGAGGACACCAGAACTGTACACAATCACAGAATCATAGAATAGTTAGGGTTGGAAAGGACCTTAAGATCATCTAGTTCCAACCCCCCTGCCATACTCCAAGTGAGGTCTCACGAGAGCAGAGTAGAGACATGCTTCATTATTACTAACACTTTGCAATTCTTATCTAGCTGAGTGAGCTGAATCTCGCCCTAGTCAAAAGGCAGTTCAGAGAACTAAGGGCAAGCTGACTAGGGCCTTAGTGCCTGATCTTTGAGTTGCAGAATGCATTCAGCAGCCACTAACACTCACAGGAATGTATCCTGTTTCTGCTGAAGTCCAGAGCTGGTCTTAACAGCCTTAAGAAAAGCAATAGTGGCTGAAAGGGAACGAACAATGCTGAGTATTTGGCAGCATCTGATCTTCAAAGGTAAGTTTTTTGTGGAGGAGGATCTCTTGTTTTCCATGTCACTCAGTCTTGGGTGAAAATGCAATATGGATGAATAAACAGCCGTGCAAGTACCAGCAATTTTGAACTCCTATTTCACAGGGCTGGTTTAGTCACATTTGCTAGAAGGCCGAGACTTACTTTGCTGTATGTTGGTACAGTCAGAGGAGTTAGGCTGACTTACACGAGTGAAGGATCAGTCCTCCTGCACCAACCTGCAGCCTATTTCCACTTGATCCTAGCACTGCTGCAGTCATATTACAGTGTGCCCCATAGTACAGGACATGATGTTGGGTATCGCTGAACCTCCCCTCCCCCTGTTTCTGACTAACGGCTTTTCAGTGTGGGAGCAGAATCCTGATACGCGTGACACAAGCAGAGTATGTGGGAATTAGTTCCATTAAAGCCATGCCATATGGCTTGCAGGGTGCTCTGTGATACCACTATGCTGCTTGACAGTCCTTCCCTATGGATGGGATCAGTGCATATTCCCTGATTTGCACTCTTTAGCGTATCAAACAGGGACAGACTTTTAATTAAAAATGACATCATCAGACTGCTGCTAGCTCCTTGCAGGCAGTCCACATATTAATGCTGCTTGTTTCAGTTTTCAATGATCCTATTATGAATTGTAACCTCATTACACAAACCTTGCTATACAGTGGAATTTCAAATAGGGTTTTGTGGTTTTTAGAACTTAAACAGCTAGAATAAGCACAAAGGCAGTTGCGGTCAGGCAGCTTCCTCTCTTACCACAGCAGTTGTGGAGATGCCATTCCAGTGACCACTGTTTCTACAGTGAGTCAGTTTCATTTTTAACAATCTGACTCAGTTCTCTTCAAAGGGGCAGCCTGTTATTTCTGCATGATTTTTGTGTGCATGACTCTGTACAAAGAGGTGAGTGCCAACTTAACCCTTAGGGATCCAGCCTCCGGGATCAGCCTCCTGAATTCTCCTGCTTGTGGGGATGTGTGCTCCTTGCACACTGCAGGATTTGGCCTGCTGGGTGTACATCTGTTGTGCCAAACATGCCCTGTGTTTCCAGCCATCAGAAAATGTGGTGTGAAGCACGACGACTTCCACCGGTGAGCCAAGACTCTAGGTGAATGCCACTGCAGTCTTTGCCAAAAGCTCTTGCAAGGAAACTGAGGTTAAACAGTTGCTTTTCTGAAATGAAAAAATGAAATCAAAGTGCATAGATCCTTCAAAAAGTAAAAAAGAAGGGGGGGAAAGAAAGTTTAAATAGCCAGTGGCAAGAAGGAGTCCAGTTGTTTCTGTGCATGGTGTGTTCTGAATCTGCAAACCCCTGCAAATAACTGCCAGTCACCTCCCAGAGTCACTGGTGAAGTAAATAGAAGTTTATGGAAGCTTTACCCACCATTCAGCTGCAAGCTCTTAAAGCTCATTCATGTAAATTTTACAAACAAGGAATGTAGCAGTTTTCAACCTCAGTGAAATATAAGAATGTCTTTTAGTTCCGTATGACTCAGAGTTTCATTTTGAAGTTTCTGACCTTGTCTTAAGGTTATGGAGTGGTCAAGCGAAGCGAAACAGGGGTTTTGAAATCAGGAAGCCTGGGTGCTGTTTCATTCAGAAAGAAAAAGGAGAGAGAGAGGGAGGGAGGAAGGAAAAAAGCCCTATTCCTGTGTTTGATTGAAAAATAAAACTGCTGCTCTCAGTGAACCTTTGAAGTCCCCCAGCCCAGTAATTGTTTCACGACATTTGCAGCTTGAGGCAACAAGAATGTTTGTGGTTGTTTTAAAGGCATCTGAGTGTGGATTCCATATGGTTTATTTTTGTTTTGTTTTTTTTTTCTAAGTTTTTTTTTTTTCTTCCCCACTTGGAGCCTCAAGTTCTTACGCGTTGCCTGAGACCTGGTCCCAGCCTACTCTATTTCTTCTTGAGCTGCCTGTGAGAGAACTGAGGGAATGCATTATGGCCCAAAGATTCAAGTGTGCTTAATTCAGACAAAATCTGTAAATGTCTGTTGAGGCAATATTTGATTTTAGCCGTGCTTTATCAATACTATATTTGGAGTGTGGCCCACGAAACAGTGTACAGTTTGCTTTCCTGAACAAAAGACCTCTTCATATGGCCTATACTTAGAGCGTGATACTCCAAATGCTTACTATAGAGCATAGTGCTTGCTGTCATGCTTTCAATAGGTAGTTTGCAGTAGGCCTGATAGTAAGCCACTGGAATCAAATAAAGGGCCTGATTCACCACTGTGTTCCTCTGGTCTTAGAGCAGTGAAACCATTTTGTTCGGTGGAACAAGCTGAATCAGATCCAGAAATACTGAAAATATATGCTATAGAAACCAAAGATATCTAAAGTCAATTTAAGACATATAAACTTGGAAGTGTCAAGCATACTTGCAACCCCCCGTTGCTTTCCCCCGGCAAAAGACTGCCCATTATACACAATATATTAGGTGACACTATATGCATTGGTTATGTGTATTGACAGCATCCTGTCCTGAGCTTCTTTATAAATGGGTGCTTGCAAGTTGTCATTTTTGTACAAGACAAAATGCAGGAGTAAGTTACAGTCAGCCAAACGCAGAGACTGTAGCTTGGTGGCAGTTGTCCATGACAACAGTGGAACGCATTCACTTACGATCAGGAGAAGTTATGCTGAAGACCAGCATTAACCTTTCAGTCTAGTGCAAAACCAGTTGTAGCAACAGAGGACTCGAACCTAGTCTGTTCTGAAGAGGGAGTCAAATTAGAGGGCACTACAGGCCTCATCCAAAGTGGTCCTTTGCTTCCTTGAAGTGACTAAATGACTTTCAGCTCCTAGAGTATGACCTGTTTATCTGTGCAGTTGGACTGTTCTCTCTGGGGTGATACCAGACCATGAGACTGTTAGTGCCCAGACTTTAGTGTGAGACACCTGCAGGTGAAGGTTGTGTCCATGTTAGCATGTGATGCAATGTGATAGGACCAGGCTGCAGGAATTTGGCTTTGCACTGGCTGTGGGTGGAGCCTGTTTTGTGGGTTGACTGTCCGCTGTTGGTTGCCCTTCCAGTTTTTGTCTGAAGCGATGCAAGTCTTTGCTCTTAGTCTGATGTCTGACAGAAATTGAAATGTGGTAGATGCTCAGGGAGCTGGAGCAGCTCTGCTCTGGAAACAGGCTGAGAGAGCTGGGCTTGTTCAGCCTGGAGAAGAGAAGGCTCCTTAAGGGGAGACCTTAGAGCAGCTTCCAGTGCCTAAAGGGGCTACAAGAAACCTGGAGAGGGGCTTTCGACAAGGGCCTGACAGGGACAGAACAACGGGGAATGGCTTTAGCCTGACAGAGAGGAGACTGAGATGAGATCTTAGGCAGAAGTTCTTCCCTGTGAGGGTGGTGAGGCACTGGCACAGGTTGCTCAGAGAAGCTGTGGCTGCCCCATCCCTGGCAGTGTTCAAGGCCAGCTTGGATGGGGCCTGGTCTAGTGGAAGGTGTCCCTGCCCATGGCAGGGGGTTAGAACTGGAGGAGCTTTGAGGTGCTTCCAGCCCAACCAGTCTGGGGTTCTGTGATTAGAAGGGGGAAGTTCCTTCAAAAGCATACTTTCTACTTAAACACTAATGTACATATACACTTGAAAAAACTGGTGTGAGTAGTTTTTACTAAAAAAGTTTTTTACTCTATGTTTTCCTTAATGGAACCATTTGGGTGAATAAAGGAAGAGGGGGAAGGTGCAACAGAGCTCATGTCTCCTAGGAAATAGCACAGCACTGGTCATTATTCCTCTTCTCCTGTGATGTTAGATTATTGGAATGTCTTACGGCAAGGTTTGGGCCAACTTGTCCTCTAAATAATTCCTGAGTAAGCCAGACAACTAAGAAGCACTGTGGGCTATTCCTAGTAGGCAACTGGAAGTGGCCAGCCTAATTTGGAGAGGAAAAAGGTTTAATGGTGTAGGAGTAGCCAAACTGTGCTAGTGGATGTAAAGGCCAGGGAAGAAGTCCTGGTACTGTTTAGTGTGCAACTGTAGATGTAGCCTGAGTGACCTTAAGTACAGTAAGAATGATAGCCTACCATAATGAATATCAGATGAATACAGTAGTCAGATATGTGTTAACCAGAGAGAAGTGAGCATGAAAGCTTCTCAAACAAAAATGCTGTAAAAGCAAATTAATGTTTAATATGATCAATGTCCTTTATTCATGGCTACCTGTTAGAGGGAACTCTGCTATTGTTTTATGCTTTCATAACACACTTGCAGTGTATTACCTTCATTGTGGTTGTGCTGTCCTGTTTCGCAAGGCCTGGGAAATTTAATTACAAAATAGTGGAGGAGCCTCTTAGGGGGAATCAGATGATCCTCAGAATCAATAGCAATGACTGGTCTCAAACGACAAACCTCCATTGCAGTTGATGGTGCTTGGATGACTTGGGTGGTCAGTGACCTAATTTCTAAGTGCAACTATGTCACCTGCAGGCCTGAACTGAAAAGAAAGGAAACTTCTAAGGGATATCTTCCCCCACTGCCACCTCTTAGTTCTGTTTTTGCCAAAATTGAAATCTACCCTAGGTAAAGTATGACAGTGTTTCCAGTACCAAGCATGATCCTCTCCATCAATACAACTCAGAATGCTCAATAAGAATCAGTTAATTATATTTCACCTCCTCTCTGAGTGGACAAATTGGCTACTGAGCATTAACTTACCTGCACAACTAGGCAGAGTAGATGTCAAGAGATTTACCGAAGGTTACATGGGAAAATTCTGATTGTCTGGAAATACCCCTGGCTCTAGGGACAGGCTGAGCACAAACAGTGGGGCTGCATTATGAGAAGAGCTACACAGCTGGCTAACAGCATAGCCCTGGAACCAATGTCCTTTATGCCATTGCACCTGATTGGGGTGAATTTGCTGAGTAAGTGCTTAACAGCTCTAAGCCCTTCTATGCCACTTGAGCAGGGAGTGGTTTTATTCTATGTCCTATCTGCATGAAGCATGTCATCCCTTCACATAGAACTAGTTATTTAGTCAGCTAACCAGGGAGTTATCAGTGGGAAAGTAGAATGCAAATTCGTTGCCACTTTGGCTGGAGGTTCCGTGTTTTGGTAATCCATAATGTACGAGTGCTTAACAAGCATGAGGGTAGCTCTGCATCACATTGAGTACTGGAAAAGGAAGTGTAATGCCCTAATGTACTATGGTTAAGATAAAGCCAGGCAGATGTAACTTCTATATAATATGTGTGTGGTCCATGCACACTGAAGGCAGACTGATGGTGCACTAGGACCTTTCATAAATAAAGGTGGCACTCTGAAGCCCAGTTGTGCTTCAATTTGCAGAAAAGAAATTGTACCTGTGTTGCTCAGATGATGAGTTTGTAAGATTGAAAGCTGTCTGGGTTAGATGTAAATACGTATCTGACAAATGAAAAGAATGGTAGAGATACTGATCTCAATCTAATTTCTACCTTTCTCTTAACTCTCAGAATTAGAGGGTGATTAGTCTGTGTAATCCTAGAACTGAAGCTGTAGCTCTGACACATCTTTAAATGTACATGGTAGAGGTGAAATGGCACTTCATATGGGAATTAAAGAAAAACCATTAACATAAAAGTTCAGGGCTTTGAGGGCAGTCTGTTGTACATGATGAGAACATTGGATATTTTTGGAGTGGTGGAGAGTTATTATGAGTATCAGTTCAGCAAGCTATTGTGAGATTAATATGCTAGAAAGTGACATTCATGGAAGCACTTACACACTAGTAATTGCATTGAAATTCCAATATAATACAGAATTTGTGATATTTGCATCAGGGATTATATTTGCAGATTTGAAAACAAACCAGCATGTTATTGAAATTTGAGAAACTTAAGTTTATAAGAAAGAAAGAAAAAAAAGAACAAAATGCCAGTTTTATACATAATATGTAAAAGTGCCCAGGAAGGCTGTCAGCATCAAAGAACTTACCAGTGGGGGTCAAAAATACTTGTCTGCAGTTTTTATTTGCAAACCCCAATTCACTGAAGCTCTCCAACCTGCCTTCTGAAACTAAGCCCAAATCTAGTCTACATATATACACCAGTCATCCACTGATGAGGTGGGTATAAGGAGATAAAGTCCAAGCTATGGCCACTGGAGCATGTGAAACACAACAGCAGCTGAAAATAATCCCTGAGAAGTAGAAATACATGGAGGGGCCATTCTGAGCTCAGCTTCTACCACACTACTAAACAGTGACCAAGGTAGCTCATTCAGCAGAGATAGACACACAGGGTAAGAAATTGATTAACATAGCCACAAATTGTGATCCGAGCACAATTAATGAGACTAAATCATCATCAGAAAGCAAGCACTGGAGTTTTAACTCAGATTATAACAATATTTGTCCCAATGGAAATAGAATATTTGTAATTTTGTTATTTGCTGAATGTGGAATATGCTAGGAAAGAATGGTCCCTATTTTAAGGGGTTTTATTCTACTAATGCCAATGATACACTTACTGTAAATTATAAATTGCACTAGCTGGATGGGTGTCCCCAGGAGCTGAAGGGAATAGTTGGTTGCAGCCACTGGGCAAGCAAATGGCCAGTGTCAACCCATGGTAGCACTGCTGAAGAGGCACTAATTCAGTGGGCTGGAGACTTCTGCTAATTATAGGGCAACAGTCTCATAATTGTAGGTCTGACCTTATGTCCAAAAGAAAACCACACATCTGTCCTATTGAGATGGGGTTTGGCAGTGGAACGATCTTTCAGATACGATCACATCCTGAAGTCCTCTTCCTCCTTGCTTTTTTTATTCTTGAGATGTAATGTTACTTTTATGTTCTGGATAGCTTGGAGTGAGGCAATTGATAGAGAGCAAAGCTTTAGAAAAAGAGCCCTTTAAGTTACATTCATTTTAGTTGGTGTGGTTTAATTATTCTGCTGTACTCTAATATAATCTAACTACCCTGGAGAGTAGATCTGAAAAAGCTGTGGGGGCTCCATTGTGGTTGGGCAAGCTAGGAAATGTCTTATAAAAGGCACACTGTATCTGACAAGACTAGACTGCATTTGCTTGGTATTTTAAATTCCACTAATTTTTGCATGTCTTTGAATTAATTATTCTTCTTTCAACTTCAAAGGGAAATAGAGGCCATTCTTACTTTTAACAGTTGTTTGCTAGAATCCTATTTCTCCAATAACAAGATTGCTTCTTTGGGGTTTGAGATTATAAAAGGAAATGCAGCTAATTATAGTTTAATAGAAATGACAGCTTTGGCTCTTTATTTTCTCAGTGGCATTTGCTCAAGGTAGGTCAAATCCTGCAAGGTGCGAAGTTTCTAATTGATTCCATCTGAAATTGATGGGGAGCTGAAGACACCTCGCAGAATCTGTGTTTGGAAATGCTTCTTGCTGTTATTTTGTCATGTGGGTATGAATGTGCATCTACAGAAATAGGTTCCAAAGAAGGCCTTGGATTAGAGAATACTCTGATGAGTTTTGATTCTACATCCCAATGTGGTAGCTGCCTTTTCTCTCTCAAACTGTCCGGACAGGGTGTAAGCATTTTCTTCAGTGTGGGAAAGTTCATTTCAGTTCCAGTCCACCTTTTCATAGTTTAGACCCAATTCTACTGAATGAAGATATTTCACCCTTCAGAAACCAGGATGATGCATTTTTGTGAAATCTTTTGATGAGCACTTAGGTTTAAGATGATTCTTTTGAATCTCATACAGCAATCCATGCCTCAGTCTCTCTGCAGTCAGCATAGCAGCATTAACCTTTTCCTCCAAATCCGTGCATAAAATGTCCTTCTTCAGTTAGCATTTCAGCATCAGTTTCTCCTAGTCTTATGAAAGGGTTCCAAAATTTAACCTTTAAAAACTTGATGGAAAACACCAACAACCATGATTTAATTTTTTTCTCATCTGCATAGTAACAGAATGAGTGAGAAGTCTCATAATATCATCTTCTTTAAGTTTGCTGTGGCACTTGTGATAGTCATTCTCCAGTCCTCTATTCCAACTTGAAGGAAAATGGATTAAGGAAAATAAAAATCTAGTTAGTAATCTAAGGATGTATCTGCAAATCTTTGGAAATCAGGAGTGCTGAACACGTATATATGATGTAGATAAGTTACTTCTTACCTAATCTCATTTTTAATCAATTATTTGAAATAATACAACAACTGCAATATTCAGGTATATACATTTTATCCCTTAAAGCCTTTTTATACAAGAAAGCTCACCCCCATCATTCCTCCATGCAGTATTTACAGGCTAAGGATGGTCACTTGAGTTTCTCCTGCCTATTCCTCAGCCTTCTGCCATCTCTGAGGGTGCCATACCTGATGTCCTTGACAGATGGGTTTTACCTTGCCACACCAACTGCTTCCTGGGTTTCTGCATTGGAAAGCCCACTGGGCTATCTGGAGACTCCCTTGTTTTGATGTAAAAGGTTTGGGAGGCAGGGTAGGAGGCAGCAGGTACCGGCTACCCTTTTCCTGACCTTGATCAGTCTGTATGAGCAGGAGTCTGGGGCTTCCTGTCCCTGACAGCTGCACCCTGGACTGTAGCAAGAATGATAGAGCTAGTGAAGTCCAGGGAAGGAAGTTTATGTAGCATGGAAGAGTCATATCCTGAGGAAATTGAGTGGAATACGGGTGCATAACTATATAGATAAATATAAACTTTTCTTTTTAAGGAGCTAGGAGTGTTAAGTAGAGACAAGAATAGCTCTATATTAAGCTCTATATAGCTCTATAGAAAGAGGGGGAAGATGCAAGCAGCAATGGCAGTAAGCCTAGAGTCTCGCCTTCTGAAGACAAGGAGATGGATATTAAAGGAATTGTGAAAAAGCATATTTTCTATGAAGTTTTTCTTTTTTTTCTTTTAATCTAATTTACAGCCCTGAAGTTAAGCATACTACTGGTCTGCATCAACACTGGGTTTAATCAGGGTTCTTTCTTTTCTTCCACTCCCCACTTTTGGTGTGTCTGTAATCTCTCATTAACCCTCAGACCTGCAGCTCAGTTCCATGTAGAGCTCTCTGAACTTCATGGAGCATAGCTTGTCCTCACCTCGATCAGTGTTAGCTGCCTGAACTCTCTTACATTCTCCTTCCAAAGTACAGCATGAAGTGATCTTCTGTGCCTCTTCCTACATGCACAGTACACACCTGCAGCTTGTGTTCTGCAGCCCAGAAATGTAGTTAATGGTGTAAGCATTTGCTGGCACAGGGTGTTATAGCATATGGGGTGAGATGATGTAGGAGCTCAATAGGCCAAACCTGGATCTAGGGCAATCACAGGAAACATCAAACAGAAAATTACTGCATGTTTGTGGCATGTAAAATTAAGGCATATGCATACATGAAAAAGAGTGGGATAGAGACTGGTGAAGCATGGGTTTGAACTGTGAAGGAAGGCATTGTCAGAAAATCTGTTTTGGCCTTAATCATTGCAACTGTAATTTGCTGTTTCTTTCGTTACTTGCAAATTTTTGAGTGTGTTGCATAAGTCCAAAACTTCTTGAAGGCTTCTGTGTGAAGAGTCCCCAAGAAATTCGAGCTTGTATTAGTCAGGAGTCAGCATTAGGTGGGTTTGTACATTCCAGCTTTTACCTTTAGCAGTTGTGACAGATAAAGAACAAAGCTAAAATCACAGTCGCATCTAGCTAGCAGTAGGAGTTTTATTCCTAATTTGAAGGAAAGTTTTTATTGTTACTCTGACAAGGTTAGAGAGGTTTTCATAATGCTTGACCTGGGCTGGTATCCTGTATGTTGTTGTTTCAGTATTGCCTTACTGTCACCAATAAGAATTTTAGTATTCTTTCTGAATAACTAGGAGTAACAGGTTGTCTTAAGAATCAATGAAAATTCCTCAGTGACAATACTGGGGGAATTATCTTTTCATGAGAAGCTTTTAAGCCTGTCTCATCTGAACCAGTGTAAATTGCAAGTAAATGTGTTGAAGCCACTAGTTTATTTGATGTAAAGCCGTAAGGTATGGTCATTGTCTCTGAGTGGCTGTGTACATGCCAAAAGACAATGTGATCTCAGCCTCTCCTGCATTTGTTCAAGAACATTTGAAACTGTAAAAGTTCTCAGAGAGAACTGCTGAATGAAAATAATTTGAGGAAGGAAATCTGCAGTTATAAATTACAGAGCAATTTTACTCCTCATGGTCCCTCTTCAATTAGAAACACTTTTGACTATCTGGGGTATTCATTTCCAAGGAGGCATTTTTCTCTGTCTGATGGAGGGTTCTGAAATCTTAAAAGTAGAATATTACAAGTGGGTAGGTGTGGGAAGGCAGTGAAATGTTTTTTTAAGTGTGGAGGAACTGAAAAGGTTTTCAATAATTTTCTAGCATTCAGCAATGTTCTCTCTCAGGATGTCTAGGAATTAAATAAAGGAAATATTTACATTTTAATGATATTTCTGTTTATTTAATGAAGTTATTTTGCAGATCTGGCATACAGAAGCAGCTCCCTTTAATCCTAATTATTTCTCCTAATGTTGCAATTACAGCATTATTGCTGCCATCTCCATCGGAATGCAGCAGGAAGGCTGGGGGGAATTTGTTCCATGGGAAAGAGAGGCAGTGAAATGGATTGCTCAGCTGCCCTCTCTGAACCAGCACAGCAAAACAGTTTCACAACATGAGGTGCAAGTCTGCAAAGGGGGGGTTGAGGAAGACAGCTTCTACCCGAAAACTCTCTCCCTAGTTATTAAGCAGTTTACATAGGTCTGCATATGAGAAGCCTTTTTCCAATCCTTCCACAAAGCCTTCTAGAATAGCAATTTTGATGTCAGGGATATTTATATTAAGAAGCCCACAAAGCCACAGTCTGCTTTCCATATACGTAACTTGCATGGACCCATATAGAAAGTTTCCATTGAAAAGAGCACTGAGGGTTATATTTGCTGTTTGGGCTTTCATTTCTATTTATTGATTTTTCATTTATTTTTCTGCTAGCTTTTTTCTTGAGATCCTTTTCCCATTCAGGAAATCATAGTAAAGAAGAGTGTGAGGATGAAGAGTAAAGGGAATATACAATTATGGGTGCCACAGTATCTGCACACGTTTGTGCAGCATTTCACTTTTTTAAAAGTCAATTTGATTTGCTTAAATGGAAAGCTATTTTATATATATACATATGGAATTTTGTTTTTTTCATTGCTTTTGTGAATTCTGTAGAATCAGAAGAATGGGCTGCCCATTCTTCTTAGTGGCTTAAGATCTCTGAAACCTAATGATACACACCTACCTATCTGTCTTATTACATAAAATCAATGTTCTTCATGATGATACCAAAGCTTCAAATTCAGTTATTAAGGCAACTGGTTTAATATTTTTCCCAACTTACTCTAAGGCACTGAAGAATTTCTGTTTACCTCTGTGAAAGTTTTCAACTGATGGTATTTACCAAGTAGAAAAGATGCTTTTGAAAAGATCCTTTTTTTAGGAGGAAAGTGAAAAGATTAAAAATCTCAAGAAAGTCTGGATGCAAAGGGTAAGACTTATGAACCCTTTTAAAAACTCTTTTGGTGGTTGACATGGCGATGAGGTTGGCACCAAGATATATCCACAAAAGTAGGTGAAGGATTCAGAAATAGGAAAACTGCAAAACTGAATAGATTGGCATATAAACATTTTCCAAGAGGCAGTGTTTTACTTCAGATAAGAAATTACAAGTTTGTAAAGGTTCACTGAAGATGTCTTGGAAAATATTTGTCAGTAGTTCTTATGCCTTTTGAATCAAATGTAATTCAGTAACCTCACAAATTAATATCTCTAGTGTGAGGTGGGTGTTCCACAGAAAATGGAGTTGTGTTCAGGGGTTCTATGGAGAGTTCATTTCAAGAGCTGGAGAGCCTTGTTCACTGTCATATTTATCCTATTCGCCAAAAGGGAGCAGTGGGAAAAGCAGCATGGCACTGAGTGTCCAGGTCGTCTGTGCTGCACTTCACTGTGGTGCCTTGAACCAGTGAGTCCTGCTTCTGTCCCCCAGTGGGGAGCAGGGGGCCATGGCGTGCCATGGGCTTTAAAACAGGAAGCCACCAGGAAGCCCCTGGTGGAATTTGAATATCATCAGAGGCATGTTTTTTTTTTTCATACTGATTTTGCTATTCACATACTGGGGTGAAGGATAAGTGAAGTAAATTTAAACAGGGGAGGTTTAGGTTAGGTATAAGGAAGAAGTTCTTCCCTGTGAGGGTGGTGAGGCACTGGCACAGGCTGCCCAGAGAAGCTGTGGCTGCCCCATCCCTGGCAGTGTTCAAGGCCAGGTAGGATGGGGCGTGGAGCAACCTGGTCTAGTGGAAGGTGTCCCTGCCTGTGGCAGGGGGTTGGAACTGGAAGAACTTTAGGGCCCCTTCCAAATCTGTCTGTGATTCTATGAAGCAGGGACCCACAAAGGATTGTTAAACTGTTTTCCTGATGCTCAGCCAAGTGGCCAAAGCCATAGTCAGTGGAAAGGCTTGGTGGCGCGCAGCAAAGCCACACCAGGGAGGACAGAGGATTAGACCCACCTTTGCCAAAACAGAATGCCTGTTTCACTTCTCTGATACCCACTTCCCAGCTATAGTACACAGTGCTGTGGGTATCAGGAGCAAATGCATATTCAGTTATATTTGGACATTATATACAGCCTCAAGGTGCGGATGATACCTCCATAGCCCGGGCTCAGGAGATCCCCCAGGAAGGCAGAGAGCTTCTGGCTCAGCTTTCCTTCACTGTCTCATGGCTTGGGGAAACTGGGTTGGGGCAGGCTATTTTCTGTCAACCCCACACAGTGGGAGATGATCCACATTCCCCCTTTGACTCATCTGGATCATCTGAGGGTGGTGGAGCCAGCCACTGTGCCCATCCCCACCCTTCCCAGTTGAGTGCCTAGCATCTGTTTATTAAAACATCTTGGGATCTCTAATCATATGCAGATTAAAAGTCATGTAAGATTTAAAACCAGCAGTGAAAATCATCATAAACCCATTGTTAAGTGCCAAACACTGTTCAGACTTGAAGAGGTCTTTTGCTTCTCTTTCACTGACATTGAAACCACAGCCCTTCTCACGTCAAAAGAGGGGCCAGCATAGCCTTTGGGGCTCCATCTCCTATGGTCTGTAAGGAATGCAGGGAATTGGAAACTCAGAGACAAGTGCAGTTGTGTTCTCCTGAGAGTGAGCTTTGCTCACTTTTCCTGGTGTGGGACTTTTCAACTGCTTCAGGGTGAACATAAGGGACTGGATCTGAGGGTTTCCCATCTATGCAGCTTTGCCGCCACCCAAGCTGACAGCTGCCCGCTTGGCTAGAAGTGTGGCATCTAGTAGTAGGAGAAACTTCTTGTTCCAGCTGGCACTTTCTTATCTAACAGTCAGCGCTTTGTAAGTGTGGACAGCTGCAGTTTCAGAAATTGGCTCTATCTGTATCAATTGGATTTGTGAAGTCAGTGAAAGGGCATGAGGCAAATTCATGGGATTTCCTGTTAGTATTAGTAAATGGAATCTGCTGCAGAAAAGGAGATTCAGGCGATGGCACTTAAATGAGGCTTGTAGTTAGAGAAGGCTACCAAGAAGAAAAATCACTGGTCAGTGAATGTGCAGGGTCTGATGGGCACCATTTCCAGAAACCTTAAATCATCTTGAAACAAAGGCAAGAAATAGCTACAGTGTCTGTCTGCACACCCTGACCTGCTCCCTAAGGGTCACACCCTGGCTGGCCTAGCGATCCGTAGGGAGCAGGTGGTGTATGGAGTGGGATGGTCAGCCTATGATGCAGCAACATTTCAGGTTTGAGAACATATGTGCAAGGAATGGCAGGAATGTGGAGCCTCACCAGAGTTCAGCGCCGGCTCTGTCGGGACCTGCAGGTTCTCCTCCCACCTCCGCCACTGCTTTGCTGTGTAGCCCTGAGCAAGGCACATACCTTTTCCTTGTCTCAGTTTCCCAGCCTAGAAATGGATTTGATCATGCTGAAAGCAGGAGGAACTCTACAAAGGCGCGGTGTAACAGCACAGAAAGAAAAGTGTACGCCGAACTTCCCCTCCCTGTTCTGCCCTGGTGAGATGGGGGCAGGGAGAAAGCACTCTGCTCTGGTTTGCTCCTCAAGTATTTCTGTGGGTACTAGGCAGGATTTCCCCAGGCTGTACCAGGCTATAAGGGAAATCACTGATAATGCATTTAACCTAGCGGGGGTTTCCTAAGTTTCAAACTTAGCATAATGTTTGCAGTTTCTGTTCTTATTTACTTAGGTGGGCTTAAACTCCTGTAAACCCAGTACTTCAATACCAGGTGCTGTTCATAGCAGCACAGATACTTTCCTGGTAATGAATGGATTTGTTATTTGTTTGTCTGGCTGTGAGTAAGAAAGTTGTTTCGCCTCCCATGAAATAGGTGAAAATTTGCAGACAAGAGAGAGATTGCCTGTACCAAGAAAGTCCTGTGTGAATTCCACTGGGATATTTAAAGTGTCAGTTTTTTGTACCTTCCATTATGGCTAAACCAGGGTTCATCCTCCCTGTCCAGGACAGCAGACCGGATGTGCATCTGCATCTGCTCCCCCTTAGCAACAGTTTGAGCTCTGAATGGCAGTGGCTGAAGTGCTGGTGGAGGTTCAGTTCTGGCTCTGCCAAGGGGTGGGAACATGGCACACATGGAGACCCAACACCAGAGGGGAGCAGGGTCTCCAAACTCTGGGGCTGACATCTGTCAGAGCCCTTGCTTTAGAAATCAGTGCTGATGACCAACACTTGGGAGGGAAGATCTGGTCCTTTTAAGTTTTATTCCCTGGTTCTGATGTAAGGATAAGATCCATTTTTGAACTATAAGATTTGAAGCCCCTGAATGTTAGTAAGGGCAAATGCCTCTTGTATCTGCAAGCCTGCTGCCAACAGTAATCATAGAGGGTTTTGAAAATTGAATGATGGAATTCTCCTTCTTTCTATCACTTGATGAACTTTCCAATACCACAACTTCTTCTGAAACCACATTATATAGCATGTGATTTTGCCTGACTTCTTAATTCCTAACAGAACAACACAATTGCTTCTATAGGAAATCACAACGCATGGTGGCTGCCCGCAAGGCAGGCAGTGTGGCTCCTGTGTACCGTGTCACCTCAACAATGTTGCTGATGCTTTTCTAAATGCAGTGGTGTGACTTCTTATGCACCAATATTATAAAGGCCATTGTTTGTAAGGCAAGTCTGCCTTTTTGTCTTCACACAGCAACAGAAATGAGATTCTTTTTATCACAGAGCTGAGAATTCTGAAGAATATTAATCAGCAAAGAAGTTTGCATATATTTTTGTCTTTCAGGAACTGGATAGTTTCATAGGACCATATTCTCTTTGTGCACCAGGCTGCTGAGTGCAAAGTTAGGATCTGCAAAAAGCAAGCTTAGAAAATTGCTGCACAAATTCCTGGAGCTAGTGAGAGATTATATGCAAGGAGTAGCTGTAAAACCTGTGGGG
Organism: Psittacula echo; assembly: GCF_963264785.1. NCBI lineage: Eukaryota > Metazoa > Chordata > Aves > Psittaciformes > Psittacidae > Psittacula > Psittacula echo. The sequence continues at coordinate 21,663,213 of NC_137739.1, read as the reverse complement.
TGTAGAACCCTGAGCTTTCTGCTGTCTGCATGATTAAGATGTTTTTTATGCAGGATATGAGCCTTTCCTTTCAAAAACTACAAGGAAGGTGTCAGCACATACCTTTAAGCTGAACTGAAACCTTTTAATCACCAACTGAAGCACAACATCTTACCAATATCAGCTGGACTTTCTCCATATGGGCAGCCTCCAACACATTTATATTTAGCCCTGGTGGCATACATGTGATTACCATTTGCATTGCATTTCTTGTGATAATCTAATCATATATAGTATTTTTCTGACCGGCACCATCTGTACCATTGTCTGTACACTACCATTTTTCTCTCCAAGCTTTCTTTGGCATGATACCAAGTAGGAGGTTTCCCACTGTTTCGGCTTTCTAGGTTGTGTTTGGAAGAAGTGAATATACTTTTCTTACAGCACAGTAGTATCGAGGCTGCAGTACAGTGGGAAGGCTCACTAAAAAGAGCAGCCACTTGCTGTCAGATAGAGAGGTCTTTATTTGAGAATCATTAAGGCCAGAAGGCAGAAAGAGCAAACGTTTGTGGCAGCAGGGAGAGGCAATGCCCAGTCTTTGTGTCTCTACCTCTGTGCCTTGAAAAAACTGACAGCTGCTTGTGTGAATATTAGAAATTTAAACATGCAGCACAGGGAGAAGAGAATGTTTTTATAGCTTCATCCCTGATGGGCAGGTGGATGGGAAAGGTTGCTTTATATGCCACATGTGCTACATATGGCCCAGCACTGCAAAACCTATATTCTGAACACGCTTCAGTTTTGGGCAGGTTCTTTATGCTCTTTCTTTGAAGATGTGCTAATCTGTATTTAAAAGCATCTTAACCGTATAGCTTCCAATCAGCAGGGGCTTCAGCACTTGTGGTTCCAGTCAGACTCAGGAGCTAATGACATGATTCAATTTTAGATCACTTCAGTTGCCCATAAACTTAAAGTTGAGAGAATGTGTTATCACTCTGTTGGCTCCAGAGCAGGATGCTCAGCACCCCTTATAATCAAGTCCCTCAAAAATTAGGATATTGTTACTTTCTGTGGGAAGCAAGATGATGTTACCAGCCAACCCCAGACTGTTTCTTCTATCCCAGGAGATAGGGATAGCTCCAAGGATGGTGTGGGATCCATCCTAGCATATAGTTGTCTACTTAGCCTACCTACTGTGATCTCAGTTTGCAAAATTCTTGAGCTCAAAGATTCCACTTCAATGTATATGTTTTCTTTCCTATCTTGGTTGAAATTAAAACAAACAAACAAACAAAAAAAAAAAAAAAAAAAGGAAAGCAAATGGGACTGAATGAATTTGGAGGTAAAGAGAAAACAGACTTCAGTGATCCAGTTTCCAACTCTGTCTTCTGAACTAAAAATTGTGGCTGAAATTTTGTTTGTAACCCGATTTCGTATCTGGGGAGATGTGGAGTGAACATCTTGTGTAGATCTAACATCAAATCTAGAAGCTGCTTAAACAGAGGTTGTGCTCTCTATTACTACACAGTGTCTAATGGTGACAGCAACGCTGTGAGCCTCAGCAGACCTGGCAGCCAGCCCAGTGACAAGCATCTGATGTTCTTTTATCCAGTAAATCTCTTTTTTGTATGATTTTTTCTTAACTATGATTAGGGAAGCTCCTTTTTGCTCTTTATTTCCTCTGCCTTAGTGCAGCCCTTGGCTGTCTCCTGAGCTAAAAGCTGCAGCTAAACAGACTATTTTTTCATGCTGAATAGCATGTCTCAACGTTTTCCTCTCAGCCATCATGTAGGTCTAGTTGCATTGTTGATTCCCATTCCATGTCTGCTGGGATGTAAATTATTTCAGTTCCCCCACACCCCGCCCTTCTGTTCTTGTACTTTCAAGGGGTTTAATCTGTGAAGGGGACTACTTCAAAGCTCTCACAAGAAACTCATTTCTTGATGGATAGAAGGGCCAATAAAGTGAAATTAGAGTTTTATCTCATTGTCTCTATAGGAATGAAGTTTAATAATTATTTCAGGCAAATACATGTTGGAGACAATAATTAAGATCCCTATCATGTCTTTAAGGACAAGCAGATTCTAAAATAAGCATTAGTAATGGGATTAAACATTATTGCAGTGCTGTGAATCTCAGCACTGCCAAAGTGCCTTGCATGTCTGAGTATATGAAACTTGCTCACTGGAGGAAAAAGGAACCAAAAAAACAGTTCTGTAGTTCAGAGAACCTTTTTTGCTTGTGGCCCATTAAATAGCTGAGGCCTCAATCTGCAACAAAGTCTTGGATGCCTAAAGGAAGTGAAAATGAAGTGGAATTTAGTATCTGTGTCATCAGTGCAGTCCAGAAAGTCTGCTGCCTAATGGGTTAGTGTCAGCGTTTTTAGCAGCAAAGTTCCCAGAGAATACTGCTCCAGAGGATCAGCTGCTTAGCAGGGCAGAGTGGTTTGCTGTTTGAGGTCCTTTGGGATCCACAAATTGGGGGTCCTTGTCTCCACGTCTCTGAAGGATTGCCATAGCAGGAGACTCACTTAAATGTAAGAATCATGGAAAGTATGCCACCTGTAAAATATTTAATCTCAGAGTCCAAGTTTGGACCCTCAGTGCAGCAGCTTCCCAAGTAAACTTTGAAGGTGGATGGTTTCTCTTCTCCAAAAATTTGTTCTTTTCTTCTTTCTTTCTTTAAACCCGCCTGTGGCAGTTGTCTGTGCGGGCTCTTGTAAGTATCATTCCTCCCGCCTTTTTTCAGTGCCATCCCTGCTTTAAGTCACAGAGGAATTCCAGTCTCTTTCTGCCTACGTTCGTTTTTACATGGAAAAATGTTCAGCTTGGGCCTCATTAATTTTAGACTAATTAGCTGCTCAAACCCGAGAACCCTCCTGTGGAAAGACAAGAGGCTGTTGTGCTCTGGTAGTGCCTACTGCTTAGTACGCAAATTTGAACCATCTGGCTAGTGGGATTAGCTTTGATTTATGGTAATATATCTTCAGCATAGCCAACACCTAGGGCTTTGACGTGAACTGAGTGAGGAAGGATTCTGCACTCTTGTTTTTCAGCTTACTGTAATTCTCTTTCTTTCTAATGAAGGTCAGTATCTCTGTCATCTTAAAAGCTGGCTTTTTGCTTCAGTTTAGTGTTGTTTTATTGTTGTTTTCAGTAAGAAATTTCCATGTTATCAATGAACAAACTGTCATCAACCTTCCTGGCATACTGTAAAATATAAAACTCCTAGGCTGGACTTGTTCCTAAATAGTCTGGGACAAAATAAGTAGAAGCAGCAAAGGCAAGTTGGTTGCCCATACCAGACAAGTCATCCCTGCTGTGGGTTTCTTATTCAGCCAGACCTTCCTGCAGGACAGAAATAAATAAATGCTGGTAACCAGCCTGACCTGCTATCCAAATGTATTTAGTGATGTGTTTTTTCAAATAGCGCAAAACGAATCTAAGTGGTAGCAGTAAGCAAAGCTCTGATTTCATCACTCACATCAGTCAACAGAGCCTGCTACCATGTCTGATATCTGGCTTGTTTAGAAGACAGGCAGGGCCTAGGGGGAGAGCACAGACTGGACTGACTTGTTACGAAACATAACATTCATTCAGTGCTGTTCCATGTAGCTCTTTGGAGTGAAACATCAAAAAGGAGGGAAATGAATTTGGCAGGTAGGAGAAGTCAGTGCACGGTAGCAGCTGGAACAGTCCCACAATGCCACAAAGCTGGACCTCCCTGGCTTCACTTAGCTGAATCTCCCACTCCATTCTTAGGCTCTGTTCTCTCTCCAAGGTGGTATTTGTTTTGGTTTCTCCTTTTAATGCTCCTTTCATAGCAGCCTGAGGACAACCAGGGGTGAGAGTCTCAATAGCAGATTTAATTGCCAAACAAGGCTCCTTGGGAATTTGGCTCAAGAGCAGTAATAACAGAAATACTTAGCACTTCCAGTATGGAGCACTCTGCTTCTTCAAAGCATGGTGCAAAAGGTGAGTATGCCAAATGTTGTGGTGTTTCATCAGGATAACTATATGCTTTCTGCAGGGGCTTCTTCCATTTTTGTACATAGGGGATAGAGACAAAGTGGAATGGAAAGGATAAATTGTCTATGCTGGGGGAAGTGGCAAAGGACAGGGTATTGCTTTGATTCATTAGTAGGTGAGAGAATGATATTTTAGCTTTAAACTCCACTCACACTGAGTGCCATTGTTGCTGATGCTGTGGTGGTACTGCAAGACCAATCCTTATCTTGCTGGATGTGTTCCCCTGTCCTGCTGGTATCCCTCCACCATGTACAGAAATGAGGGCTAACACCTCCAAGTCTAAGCTGAGTGACTGACTAGGGGTACATGACTTAAACCATTAGCAGCAGATCTCAGTGGGATTGTGTCATCAAGCAGTAGCTGACTTGGTTTGACAAGCTGACATGTCACATGTAGAACAGAGATTGTCAGGGCCACAAAGCGGGTTTCTTATGCTGTGTGTTGCACTTGCTAACAGCTGAGTATTGTTTTCTTCCAGTCTCTTTCCTTAGCTTGGATACAAAACTCGAGTGAAACTATGTGAGAGTTACAGGTCAAATTTTTTCTGAGACTATTTGTGATGATATCAAATTGAGTAGTAGACAATACAAGAACCATATAAAGAATCTGTCTTTTGCATACATTAAAAAGGCCAGGCAGCTTAAGATTCTTTTTGGATAATCTGAAAAGCTATTCTTCAAGAGAAACACAGAAATACCTTTTTGTTGGTTGGATGGTGATTATTCATGAAATTAAGATAACTTCTCCTTTGGCATCTGGTTCTAAGCTAGACTGAAGGAGATATATCAGCAAAAGGATTGGTATATTCAATTCCTTGAGTGGATAAACCAGTAGCGGAGACCCAGCTGTGACATTTGAGAATCACAGTTCAAAAGCTGGCCTGCCTCTGATGCAGCACTGGGCAGGATTTTATCTGCTGTAATTTACAGATTGCTAATCCTGACTCCTGCTCAGTTTGAATGAATGAATGGGGGAGGACTGGCAGAGCTCAGGGGGCTTTATGTGCTTATGAATTGTGGCAGGAAAAGATCCCTTCCCATAGGAACAGAAGAAACATTCTGTTTCTCTTTGCTATCGGTGCAAGATAAGAGTTTGGGCTTATACCTACCTGTAGCTGAGTTGTTAGCACTGAAAAACTATGTCCACCTGCTGTGTGCCAGCCCGTGTGAAATGGATCCTGACAAACACGTTTTCATCAACTGAAACCTACAGCCACTGATCTGTGCTTGTTACCTGTCATGTTAAGAGGGCCAGTGGCTGAATCAAGAAGAGTAAGTGCTGCTTCTTGGTTTAGTGCAAATCTGTTCCACTTTAAAAATTACTGCACACACCATTCCCTCTGCTGCTCAGTATTTGTTCACATTTATAAGCCTCTGAAAAGGAGAAGAAGTTCCTGCCAGAAAATGCAATCAAGCAAGCAGTAGCTGGAACTTTCAGAAGGGGGATTGACAAAAAAAACCCAATCACTTCATCTTACTGTACACAATGTGGTGATTTTTGAAAACATATCTGAAAGTGCATGAAAGAATTATAGGATAGATAATGAAACCTGATCATCTAGGTTGAGCTCATGTAAGAAATACTATAACATTTCAGTCAGTCCTTGAGGATAACTGAATCACACCTTCTGAAAAAACTTCTTATTTGAGCTGAAGATGTCAGCATAGAGGAAATTCTGTGTTTCCTTTAGAAGCTTGTTTCATTAGTTGGTTGCTGTTTTTTAAAAAGGAAAACCACATAACTTATTTTTGCTTTGGCTTTATCTGGGTTTAATTTTCAG